>NC_090266.1:1160156699-1160794824 GCF_040414725.1 Anabrus simplex
ACATAATGTGATATGTCGTAACATACCCTGGATGTTCAACGTTATTGTATGACTGGCGAACACACAACGGGGAAAGGATATTATTCGGACATTATTCATTTGCTTTTCTAGAAGGAGCTCTTCAGGTGTCCTGTGTTATGTTTATTTCTCAATGCATACAGTAATATGTACTGTACACTTAAACCTGTGACAATTATAGCTTTTGTTATGTTCCTTTGAAGTCAAAGTAAACATTTTATTCCTTTTAAAACATTAACCCTCCATGTCATGTCATGTCATGGATTCGCCTGTCATACACACTTTGCAAACCCATCACATATGTACGATATGCTTACATGCCTGGTATCCATTCTGTGGCTGGAATCACACCCAGGAAACTGCTTACGCGTCAATATCTCCTTGCCCACTGTCTGATGCGGCGTGCAAAACCGGGCATGCTCTTCTTATTGATATCTCAAAAAGTAACTCTCCGATTTTGAAAATACTTACATATTTGAACTTGTACGCAGTTGAAATTTTAGGCCAGCTGTATGAATTTGTGCCGTTCCATTTAAAAATATGGAGTTAGTATCAATATCTCGGTTATTAATCACCCCATGAGAATACGTAGCACATTATTTTACAAGCCCCTGGGTATCATTTACGAATATGAAAACAGAATATCGATATCTTTAATGGTTTAGGCGTTATTTGCGTGTAACATCTTAGGTGAATAACCCTGTATATTGTTAGTGAGTTTACTTTCGAAAACAAGCGAGATTTGTTTACTAGTACCTTTCATGTCTCTTATACTAAACACCAATTGGAGAATGTGTCCTGTTCTACGCTCCAAAGTCTTCGTGTATGTAATGAAAGAGAGAAACAACTGAGTGTGGTATCGTCTCTCACGTGTTTCAGAACCGCATCGAGCCTCTCGAGTAATAATGCGACACGTTGCATCAGGTGGACAGCAATGAAATCATCCGCAGAAACAAGGAAAGATAGATTGGGCCGCAAAGGTAAGGAGACGACACAGGATTAAAGAGAATTGTTACAACGCTACATAATAATCAATTAAAATCATTAAATGAGATAAGCCGAATAGGTAATGAAACTCATTCAAACGTTTTCGATGTAGTAGACAAATTCCTGAGGGACAAATCCGTCCAAAACAGGCCAAGAAAGGACGATCACAAATCCTCACTCAACACGATAAGCGTGGTATCCACAGATCTTTCAAAAAAATCCTCTGTCCCAGTGTTCCGAAGATTGCAGTTGAACTACAGAACACCGGTGTCAGTTTCTGCGAGCACAGTGCAGCGTGTTTGTAATCGTGAATGGTACCATGGTCGAGTGGTTCGGAAAAAGTTCTGGGTGAATGAAACGAATAGGAAAAAGTGACCGGAATTTCCTTAAAATATTAGGATAAGACGGAAATTTTGCCAAAAGGTGATACGGACTGATGGGAGTAAATTAAACGTATTTGGTTGTTCAGATTGGAAAAGCCGAAGGTATGGAGGAAAACGAACGCTGAATCGGAGCCTCAAAACATCATTCCACGTATTAAACACGGAGGTGGCTCTATCTATGTGTGGGACTGCACGAGTGCACTCAGTGTGGCGAAGCTGCACATTCTTCATGGAATAATGGGCCGCAGAATGATGATGATGATGATGCTTGTTGTTTAAAGGGGCCTAACATCGAGGTCATCGGCCCCTAATGGTACGAAATGAAACGACAAAGTAAAAGTTCAAAATTATCCACTGACCAAAATAAAAAATGTCATGAAGAATGAATGAACGAATGAATGAATGAATGAATGAATGAATGAATGAATGAACATGAATTTAAAACAATCAGTGGATCCGACTCAAAAAACTATCATAGTTAATAGTATTACTGACCAAGGGACCACTTCCAAAAGCAAATCGGGGATGCTTGGTGTCTAAATGTGTCCAAAATACAAGTCAAAGGCCCCTCAGAATGATACTGATCGCTAGTAATGTAGAACCATGGTGTCTGTCCTGTTGCGGTACTAATCAATGGTAGCAGAGACTTGCGGTATTCCACACATTATTGTACTACTCAAAGCTTATGAAATTCGACATTAATACAGACCTATGTTGTTCTCACTCTGCGGCGCCATTCACAGGCAACGCAAACCTATGATGTTCATCACATAAGAGTACTAACCACAGGGACCTCTCCCTATCCCGTAGTGTTCCTCACAGAGTGGGTACTAATCACAGGTAAGGCAGGTCCATGGTAGCTATCATCCCATGGTCCCGCTCATATGGTGGTACTAATCACAGGTACTGCAAAAGCCGACCGCGCGGTGCTCCTGTGTGCTACTAATCAAAAACCTATTTCGTACTTAATATAGTGGTACTACGCACAAGTAAGAGCGACCCTTGGTGTTCTCCGCGTGGTGGTACTAATCACATGTAGTTGCATGGTTCGAATACAATCATCCCTTGGTCGCCCCTTTTAGTCGGCTCTCACGACAGGCAGGGGATACCGTGGGTGTATTATTCGTCTGCCTCCCCCACCCACAGGGGGGGTGTGTTTGGTCCGCGAGAGGTATTTTATTTCCCTCAAGTCCGCCGGCAAGCCGGTTAGGACCCCCCTATCCGCCACCTGGGACGCGCCACGTGGGAGTATCACCTCTCCCCCTGCTACGCCTGCGTAGCAGGTTCGTGGGGCCGCAGAATGTACTTGAATATCCTTAAACAAGAACTACCAGCCAGTGCGGAATAATTGGGGATGGCTTGACGACTCGAGCTATATGCAAGATAATGTCCCCAAGCATACAGCTCTTAATGTCAAAGTGTGGCTGTTATTTAACACTCCCAAACGCCTCCACACTCCAACCCAGTCCCATGATATTAATCACATTGGCGCCGGGCTGAGTGGCCCAGACGGTTGAGGCACTGGCCTCTTGACCCTCACTTGGCAGATTCGATCCTTGCTCAGTCCGGTGGTATTTGAAGGCGCTCAAATACGTCAGCCTCGTGCCTCTAAATTTAATGACGCGTAAAAGAACTCCAGCTGGACTAAATTCCGGCACCTCGGCGTCTCTGAAAATCGCAAAAGTAGTTGGTGTGACGTAAAGTCAGTATTATTATTTTTGAAGAACATGAGAGAAAGGGACATTAAAAACAAAGATGATCTCAAACATGGTTTGCTACCTCTGACATTAACTGCACATTATGTGCATTCCATGCATCGCAGACTAAAAGCGACAAACAAACCTAATGATATTCAACAATGTATTGAAATAATAGTGTAGTGGGATACAGTGTGAGATTTTTTAACACCGAGTGTCCGATACTTTTGACAAGTGAGAAAGGAACTTTTATTTATTTAACCTGTTGTTTCTAATGTATGTTTTCTGTACTTATGTGCCACATGAAGATACACTGATCAGCTAGAACATGATGACCACCTATCTAATAGCCGGTATGTCCACCTATGGTCGAATAACAGCGGCGACGCGTCTTGGCATGGAAGCAGTGAGGCCTTTGTAGGTCGCTGGAGGGAGTTGGCACCACATCTGCACACGCAAGTCACTTAATTCTCGTAAATTCGGGGGAGGGTGGCAATAAGCTCTGGAGGCACGTACAATCACATCCGAGATGTGTTCGACCGGGATAAGATCTGGCGAGTTGGGGGCCAGCACATCAACTGCAACTCGCCACTGTATTCCTCGAAACACTCCATCACACTCCTGCCCTTGTGACATGGCGCATTACCTTGCTGAAAAAAGCCACTGCCGTTGGGAAACATGGTCGTCATGAAGGGGTGTACGTGGTCTGCAACCAGTGTACAATTCTCCTCGGCCGTCAGGATCTAACATCATTTTCTTCTTGGTCTTTGAGATGTGGGCTTAGGTTAAACCCAGCTAAAACGCAAGCCATCATCCTTGGATACCCAAAACTACTCACGAAGGTCAATCGACCAGAGATTCCATCTATAAGGTTGTGTAATACTAACATACCATTCACGTCATCAGTAAAAGTCCTAGGCATTACTTTCGATGATGACATGTCATGGAAAACGCATATCACGAACATCACCCAGAAAATATTCTCTGCATTGCACATGCTGCGCGGGTATAAATACTTATTTCCTGAAAAACTAAAAAAAATGTTGGTAGAAAGTCTGGTTTTCCCTCATTTCGACTATTGTGACGCGATTTATAGAGACGCTCGAGGCAAGTTATTGAGCAGATTACAACGTGGTCAAAATGCTTGTGTGAGATACGTCTGTAACCTACGGTACTATGACCACGTAACTCCTTCATATAACCATCTATCTTGGCCCCGACTAGAGATCCGTCGCACTGTGCATTCCCTATGCCATCTCCATAAAATCCTTCATTCTTCACAACCATTTTACCTTACTTCATATTTCAAATACTTATCCTCTTATCACAGTCTTAACACCAGATCCACTAATAATTCCATCCTTGCTTTACCTACCCACAGAACTGCCATCTATGATAAATCATTCACAGTAATTGCCTGCCGTGAGTGGAACCTCCTTCCCGAAAATATCAGGGGGTTAAGCGCTATTCACACTTTCAAGGAAGCACTTTGGAGACATTTTATGCACCAGTAAGGATCATCTGTAAACTTGATGCTGCTACTTACAACCATTCTATTGTTATGGATGTCCTGGTAGAGAGTCTAAAATTTTTATCCGATTTGTCTTTAAAATCAAATGTTATGTACTGCCTTTTTTTTTTTTTTTTTTACATGTAGGATATTAGTTTTAAGAATTTATCCCTTTTTATGTCTGATTTATTTAATCTTAATTTAATCTTAACTTAATCTTAATTTATTAATTTAATCTTAATTCATTTCATCTTAATGTAATCTCACCATTCTTGTATTATTATTAATTTAATTTGTATTAGACGTAGTTATTGTAATACAATGCAACATATGTATATTTCAGTTCCTGGTTAGATGGAAGAGAAGGCCTGAAGGCCTTAATCTTGCCAGGTAAAATAAAACATTACTAAACTAAACTAAACTAAACTAAGGTGCCTTGCACGAGCTCCACTGGAGCTGAATGTTCCCCAGAGCATAATTGAGCCACCGCCAGATTGTCTTCGTCCCGCAGTACCGGTGTCAAGGAGCTGTTCCCTTGGAAGACGACGGATTCGCACCATCCCATCGGCATGATGAAGGAGGTATCGGGATTCATCAGGCCATGCAACTCTCTGCCACTGCGCCAACGTTCAGTGACGATTGTCACGTGCCCATTTCAGTCGTTGCCGATTTCGTGGCATTAACATTGGCACATGCATGGGTCGTCGGCTGCGGAGGTTCATCCTTAGGAGTGTTCGGAGCACTGTGTGTTCAGACACATTTGTACTCTGCCCAGCATTAATGTCTGATGTTAGTTCCGCCTGTCCTGCTTTACCAATCTGCCCAGCGTACGACGTCCGAAATCTGTAATGAGGGGTGGCCGCGAAATCCCTCGACGTTTGGACGTGGTTTCATCTTCGTTTCCCCACTTGTTGGAGACACTCACCACAACACTCTTCGAACACCCGACAAGTCGTTAAGTTTCCGAAATTCACGTGCCGAGTCTCCCGGTCATCACAATCTGTCCTCTGTCAAACTCAGATAAATCGCGCGCCTCCCCTCTCTACACACTAACAGCAAGCTCACTGATACTATATGCACCGTGCGTGTGTCTGACTAGCAGTCATTCCTCGTCAGGCGACGCTGCTTTCACCTGGACGGGTTTATGTCGATAGTGGGTAGGTGGTCATAATGTTCTGGCTGATCACTGTATAAAGTGCCTGATATTGTTTATGATTTTGTATTCAAACTTCCATAAACACGGCATGTCACTCTACGAGTAAACTGCGTAAGAAGCTTGTGTGTCCGATTACTTTTTTTCTGCATATTTAATGGACATGGCTTTTGGAGAGGCCTGATGCAGTTCTTCCGAGTAGACGTCCTACAGTCAACCTACGCGTCTGTGAGTGTGGGGCACTACCTAAGATGAATTCTGATGTTGACACAAACACGCAGCTCCCATGCCGCAGGAATTGACCTTTGAGGGTTAAAATCCCTTTACTGGTCGTGAATTGAACCCGGGATCGCTTGGACCAAACGCCAACATGTTACTAGTGTACGGAGAAAGGAGACACGCCTCATTGCAGTCGCAATTTCTGTACCAGGAAATCATTCGCGAAGAGAGTCCGACTCGTTGGCTGAATGGTCAGCGTACTGGCCTTCGGTCCAGAGGGTCCCGGGTTCGATTCCCGGTCGGGTCGGGGATTTTAACCTTAATTGGTTAATTCCAGTGGCCCGGGGGCTGGGTGTTTGTGCTGTCCCCAACATCCCTGCAACTCACACACCACACAAAACACTATCCTCCACCACAACAACACGCAGTTACCTACACATGGCAGATGCCGCCCACCCTCATCGGAGGGTCTGCCTTACAAGGGCTGCTGCACTCGGCTAGAAATAGCCACACGAAATTAAATTTAAAATTCGCGAAGAGACAGCAGACAGAAGATGCGTTCCCGTGACTTTAACGATGCTTGTGTACAACTTAGGCTCTTAGGACACTTAGTTTTGAATTTGTTGGAGATGCGCCTATACTATATAGTATACTTTAGGCTTTAGACGCTGTCTTGAATATCCCTCATATGAGTACACGGACACTTGCTCAGAAGACGACTTACAGTCGGTTATATGTTTTATGAATATTGGAAAACAGTAAATTTCACCCCTATCATCAGCAATTTACTTCAATAACTCTACTTTTCGTGATTTCGACACGTGAGTAGCACTATGTCAGTGGACATTATACAGTTATTGTAGTCAAATGCAACCTTTTAAAAGCAGTCATCTTTGCGAATCAATCGCGATTTCACAACAGTGACGCAGATGGGAATTGGGAGCGTAAGATTTTGTGGGATGTATGAATAATGCCAAGTAGCTTTACCAGGAGTAGAGTATAAAGCGAGGAAACGGTCAGCCATGAAATCCTTTTGCTACATAATGCTTATTCACAGGGAGTACAATAACCTTTATGATAAACCCTCAGAGTAGTCCCCTAGATTGTCCACAACACGTTGCTTACGATGCGGGAGACTTCGGATACCTCTCTTGTCCCAAACCGTTTTCCACGCACTTAGGGGATGAGGTCCGGTGATTAGGGCGAGTGATCATGTACTTCCCACCCACCAGCGCCGAAGAATCACCTTGTAACTCAAGCAATGCCCGTCTTCTTTTCACGTCCATACAATGGGTAATTACTGCACATATCAGTCCGGACAGAAGTCTTCCGGTACGTTGCACGTCACTGCTTGTTCAACGTCTGTGCTGAAATGCTGCTGCCCATTTCGCAACGGTTCTGCGCGGAAGAGCATTATACCCCACAGCTTCCACAAGAACTCTATGACATTCGTTGGCATTGCGGCCTCCGCGAATGGCCAGTTTGATGTACACACGCTGTTCTTGCCTCGTCACGTCCATTATGCAAGGAGCCTGACTCACTACTGCAGCCAGTTGTCCTGTGCGTGGTACCTGTCCAACGCACAGCCGTCTCTTGTTGTCCATGTACTATGGGTCATGCTTTCCAGGACACAAGACCATTGTATGGTGGAACCCTGCAGACGTGACGAAGAAAATAGTTACTGTGGCTAATGCCCCAACCGTCGTATTTATTCAATTTTCATGTAACATTTAAATTACTATTACAGTACTTTTATCTTAAAATGCTATTTGTTTAGGGTGTCGACCTATAGAGATCTTTTCCCCCTACTTGCACCATATGATATGAACCTGCGTGTAATTGGAATTGCGGAAGTGTAGTGTGTTGAATGTGAGGAAAGGAAGGTTAAGGACGACACAAACACCCAGTCCCCAGGCCACGAATATTAATCATTTACAATTAAAAACCCCTGACCCGGCCGAGAATCGAACCCGGGGCCGCCGGGTGACAGGCGGACGCGTTGTCCCGTACACCACGGAGCCGGGCATTACAGTACTAACTATTACCGACATTAAATCACTTTTTCGTTCCACTTTACACGTGCATTTAGGTACGAGTCATAATTATGATGACAATAATAATATAGCAAGAAAAGATGCCGACAGTGGGTAGCTATCTTTGTCGACTTTCAGAAGGAATATGACTCCGTGGATAGAATCACACTTTTCAACACCTTAAGAGAACTGGGACTAAACGAAAAAAATATTAGGTTGGTGCAAGCCACCCTGCACAACACCACTTCCAAAGTTAAGTTTAGAGGTCAATTATCAGAGAGCTTCACAATCAAAACAGGGGTGAGGCAAGGAGATGGCATCTCTTGCATATTATTTAACTGTGTCCTGGAAATGATCATAAGAGAATGGACCAGCTCATTACCTGAGAACACCGGATTAAGGATGGGGTTTAAATCAGACAACTTGAGGATCCCATGCCTGGCCTTTGCTGATTACCTTACTTTATTAACAAACGACATGCATGAGGCCACTATGCAGCTTCAAACACTGCACTCTATAGCAGCTAAAACGGGCCTCATGCTCAACATTGGAAAGACCGAGTTTATCACCAACATCAAAGATGCCCCTACAACAGTGGGAGTCAGTGATACAAAGCACATCAAGAGAGCTAAAAATGTGAAGTACCGCGGAGAGAGGATATCGGAGGACCTAAGTGAAACGATGGCTCTTGAACAAAGGAAAATCAAGTTAGACAAGGCCTACCATGCCTATAGAAAACTGTATGCCTCAAAGCATGTATCAAAAAATGTAAAACTGAGACACTATAATGCAGTAGTCAGACCATCAGTCCTCTACGCAGCAGAATGCCTATCCCTAACTAAAAAGACCCCACTGAGAGCCCTGGAAGTGCAAGAACGGAAATTCCTGAGAAGAATAATAGGGCCAAGGATCCTACCAGATGGAAGGCGATGGTACAAACCCAACAGTGAGCTCTACCAGCATCAAGAAAACCTCATAGATGCCATCAGAAGAAAACGTCTGACTTTCTATGGACACCTACACAGAATGGATCCTAATAGATTATCCCATAAGATCTTCAAGGTTGCTATCAAAGGCAAAGCTACTGGATTCCCCTGGACCAAACAAGTGGACAAAGATCTTGCAGATCTTAATATTAATCAAGCCGCCATAACTGACAGGAATGCATACCGTTTAATGGTCAAAACTAAACCTTTCCTAACATCCCTTACATCAGCTAGCCACAAAGGAGCCGGGAATTCGTCAGAGGAGCGCAGGAAAGAATTCAGTGATAAAATGAAGGAATACTGGGCCAACAGGAAAGCTCAAGAGGCCACTAGGAAGACAATCCAGTACGCTAAAAGGGGCAGACGACGACAAAAACACAGCTAGAACACAAGCACCGTGGTCCACAGATGGCCTAAACGCAAAGAAAAAATCAAATATCTGGGAGAAGTAATGCAAGAAAATGGTTTAGACAAATCTGCAGTATAAGAAAGGGCACACGAGAAAAATCTTAAAATAAGGCACTACACTACAGTGGTGGATACCGGAATGCTTATATGCAAGTGAATGCCTGGTACTAAACTATAGATTAGATAAACTTGAGGTACTAGAAAGGAGTATCATGAGAAAAATTTTAGGCCCTGTGAAAACAACAGAAGTATGGAAATTAAGATCTAATTATGAAATATACAGGAACGTAGAAAACATAACAGAAACCATAAGAAAAAGGATATTGCAATTTTTCGGACATATTTACAGAATGGATGATTCCAGATTAACAAAAAGGATTTCAAGTACCTTCGGGACAAAAGGGCAACAACTAGCTGGATTCAAGAAGTAAAGAAAGATTTAGAAAGAAATAATATGAGAAGAAGAAACTATGGACAGAGAAAGTTTTAGGAAGAGGGTAATTATAGAAGGATTCCAAGGAAGATTGAACAGGAAGCCTGGTGCGAAGTGGTCTGAGGACAGAAAGAAACAGCATAGTGAAAGGATGAAAGAATATTGGAAGGAGCGGAAGAGAAAACAACAAAGTATGAAGAACTGAATTGAAACTGGTACGTGGTGCTTAGCAGGCCTCATCGGAAAGGAGAAGAATGTTTAGTGGACCATTGAGGGAAAGAAGCGTGAGGGATAAATGGCTGGACAAAGCATGAACTAATGATTAAATTTTGAAATATATATTTGCTGGAAATCTTTTCTGTTCTTTTCTTTGCTTAGATGGAACATCTTTTCAATTAATAACAACCATAAATTTAACAACATTGTCTTTAAAACAAGCTGTGGAGCTTAATTTTTCACTAGAGCATAGAAGCT
Organism: Anabrus simplex; assembly: GCF_040414725.1. Taxonomy (NCBI): domain Eukaryota; kingdom Metazoa; phylum Arthropoda; class Insecta; order Orthoptera; family Tettigoniidae; genus Anabrus; species Anabrus simplex. The sequence continues at coordinate 1,160,167,001 of NC_090266.1, forward strand.
CCCATTTACATTAGATAGGACTTCGTCTTCATCAGATCAACAGGTCAACCTACACATAAGTTTTGGGGTAAGAAATTACAATTTCGAAAAAGACTCAATCCATGGTCCATATTACAAAGAAGTTGGAGTTCCCCAATTTAATTCCAGAAAAGGGGAATCAAACCCTCCATTGTAGAACAGTTACTATTCAAGAGGGAGTACAAACTCTCAGTTTTAAGTTCAAACAGAATGGAAGGGTATCGAACCCTGGACTACAATTACACTCTTCAGGTACCGTATTAGGGTTTTCATAAGAACATCAATTACCATACTTAAAATCGCATAAGACTTTTTACACTCGCTATTCTTATTCAAATAGGGAAGCCACACACAAAAGCGGATCGAAAAGATCTAAAAAATTACAGGAGCTGAAGCTGATACTACACCGCCACACAAGGGGAAATCAAAGGTTAATAGAAAGGCCAGGAACGAAATGAAAGGGATGCTGAACACCTCAAGCAATCCCGTGACATAACTTGTCAAAGAAGTGTAATAGGACAGAAGGCTCGTGACACATAGGATAAGCCATAGTACGTGGTGACCAAGATAGAAATGTTCGAAACACAAGATACCAAAATATTTAGAGTTTAAAAACTTAGTGACCAGAAAACAAAGAGAACAAGGGAAACGAGGGTACACATTCGCGCGTCCTTATATTACACAGTCTCCGTGAGGGTTTTAGATATGTCCGTAGACTGCCTAGAAAACCTACATTCGAAGTCCTGACAGGAAAAAGAAAACCCTACATTAACATTTAAGGGAACGGAACTCGACCTAACACTTAACATGCTAAGGGCAACGTTAGAATCTTCCCTCTGCTACACGTAGATAAAGTTTACATAGTTGATAGTTCTGCCTTACCTTACACTGCCATTGCTGCACAGTAGCAAACCCCAGCCTCGTCATCAGGCCCCCGAAGCAGACCTCAATTAATGTTGCACTCTCAGTGTCCCGATCAGAATTGAAACTCAGACTCAAAGGACTGGCTGGGTGCAGATTTAGAAACGGACGTAATTAGACTTTTGATTGATGGAACATGACGTCATTAGGCAGAGAGCTGATTGGTCGATCATTACGTATTAGGCAATAGTGTCAACTTGAAAACAGCTGAAGGTAATTCAGGTTGGCCAACCTCAAAACCAGGGGGGTAGCGTAGTTTTCTACTTAGAGGAAGCTCTCAACTAAAACACGCTATTGATTTCAATTGCGATTATCGTTAACACTAACAGTATTTTTTAAGCTTTGTAAAAGTTACTGAATGGTTATGAAAGCATTTAAGTAAGATATTGCGTACCTTACTTTTTGTAAACTAGGTCAACTCTCCAGTTTCTCGTGGATGAATAAGATAAGAATTAAGGAAACAAAACGCACCTGATAGTCAGCACCTCAGAGCGAGAGAGAGAGAGAGAGAGAATGAATATTAAATCATCCTAAATGTTGGGGGAAGTAGCATAAAAAACTACTGAAGTGTCCAGGTAGGTTCGAAGTTGGTTGTCGTAACGTGTTAAGTGCTAAGATGTTCAAAATCTCAACATGGATATTATCTCGGTTCAAAGATACACTGTACTTTCTTTTTGACACCTGAAGTGGGATGTGAGTTTCCAACTTACGTATATCTACGCTAGTTCGCAGCGTATTGGAAGACTCAATTGTGTAACTTAATTCACCTCTAGCGCAAGATAAAATTCACTTCACCGATATGCATAACACCATGCACCTAATGAAAAACTGAACAGCAGTACGGAAGATAACTTTACTATGCGTTCATACAACTTTGTCATCTTGCCTGTAACTTCAGAGTCACGTCCCTGGGGCCCAGGAGTTCCTACGTCATACTGCCGACGGCCGACCTTGCAGAGGGACTCGGGAGTTCAGCCGACCGACGGCCGACCTTGCGATGGGAGTTTGGAGTTTGTGCGCTAGCCAGCATGCGGCTGTTAAACGAAAGTTAAACGAAATTATAATATCGCGTACAAATTCTAAATTAATACATTCACGAAGTATTTAGAATTTGAAAGTAAGCGGCGCTTCCAACGCATCCACGGACACTACGCGCCTGTTAAAACAGGAGCAATTCCTGACCAAGTTAATTACAGTTAAATACACTAGTTGGCATTATTATTATTATTATTATTATTATTATTATTATTATTATGGCCTCAACTATCGTGACCAGGCAGTTTTGACGTCATCCATGCCTCCTGCGCGTCAATTTCGACGTTCCGTTTCACTCTTCGAGATGCCTTAAGTTTGGAACAATACAGTTGCATAGCCTAATATTAGTGTTAATTTATTATTCTTATATTACTACATTATACTGTCCTGTAATGAAATAAACTGATGCATGCGTTGTAGATGCGCAGTAGAAGTACTGAGAAGTAGGCTAAGCAAAGGTGTTTAAGGAATAGTTATTCGATATGTTCTTCTCGTGGAATACTGGTAAAGCGCTCGCTTTATGATTCAAAAGTTGAGTGTTCAAGCCTTTTTGAGGTTGTCGTTTTTATTTTATTATCGTTTTTTAGCAATATAAATAATACAAATATTAGTTTTGGAACAATACGTGTGCATAATACCGGTGTTAATTATTGTTATAATATTACATGTAGCGAAATAAAATGAAAAGAATCGACGAGGATTTGAACGTGAGACGTTGCCGTCTAAATTCCGACATTCTTCCGACCGAGCTATACAGGATTTACTTCGTATCTACTAATGCAATTCAGTGCATTTCCAGAACCACTACTGCGAAGCATTAATTTAGATTATATTCTGCTTTAGCTTTTTGTTCTTTTGTTATTTCCTTTACGTCGCACCGACACAGATATGTCTTATGGCGACGATGGGATAGGAAAGGCCTAGGAATGGGAAGGAAGCGGCCGTGGCCTTAATTAAGATACAGCCCCAGCATTTTCCTGGTGGAAAATGGGAAACCACGGAAAACCATCTTCAGGGCTGCCGACGGTGGGGTTCGAACCCACTATCTCCCGATTACTGGATACTGGCTACTGGTCTGCTTTTGTAACAATGCTATACAAGTGTGCTAATTTTATGACAGTAATGTTGTAGTAGTAGTAGTAGTAGTAGTAGTAGTAGTAGTAGTAACAACTTACAACCAAACCAATGATTAAGGAATTATTTTGTGGATACAGTTACCCTCAGTGCAGGTGTTTAAAAAACAAATTACGGCTCTTAGGTGTAGATTATGAACTATATTCTTTCTTAAACGTTTTGAATTTATGTCTGTAAGTAATATAGTAACTAGTAAGACTTTAAATGTATATGTATATGATTAATTTTTAATTCTAAAATGTATGTTTCTATCATTGTGAATATTTTTCCATTATTTTAAGACCTGTGTATAGGCTAACATTCTACGAGATAATCAACGACGCCATTTCTTCCTGAGACTTTGTAATAAGTGTGGTTACTCACTAATTTTAAAATTGAAACAGAATTAAGGTACTCAATCGTCGGACTATATACTCACACTTAGTACTTGCCTAATTACACATACAATTATTGATGGGCGCCAGCTACAAATGTAACGATAATAGAATGAGAATCTTGAATATCTCTAGGGTGTGAGGTAATAAGCTTACTTTGACAGCATAACATATAGGTTCTGGGAAAAGGACATTGAAATAATAATAATAATAATAATAATAATAACGTTATTTGCTTTTACGTCCCACTAACCATTTTTAAGGTTTTCGGAGACTTCGAGTTGTCGGAATTTAGTCCCGCGGGAGTTCTTTTACGTGCCAGTAAATCTACCGACACGATGCTGACGTATTTGAGCACCTTCAAATACCACCGAACTGAGCCAGGATGGAACCCGCCAAGTTGGGGTTAGAAGGCCAGCGCCTCAACCGTCTGAGCCACTCAGCCCGGCGCATGGATCATCTACGGAAAGATATGAAGTGGGAGGGAGAGATTCAGTTAGGTGGAAATATAAGCAGTTTGGCCTGTACCCATGGTTTGGTCTTAATGACAGACTGTGCTGAATGCTCTGCAGTCTAATATCTTGGAACTTGAAAATCGGTTAGTATGATATGAAAATTAGTCTTTCCAAGACTAAAATGGCGTGAGTAGGAAGAAACCTAAGGGGATTGAATGTCATGTTGGGAACACGAAACTGGAACAGATAGATTATTTCTGTTACTTAGGATGTGTATTCTTCCAGGATAAGTGAGATTGAATCAAGGTACAGCAAAGTTAGTGCAGTGAACTCGCAATTGCGATCTACAGTATTCTCTGAGAAGGAAGTAAGCTCCCGGACGAAACTAACTTTACATCGGACTGTTTTAAGGCCAGTTTTGCTTTACAGAAGTGAAAGCAGGGCAGATTCGCGATATCGTATTGGTAAGTTAGAAGTAACAGACCTAAGAGGAGCGAAAATGATAGCTGGTTCAAAAAGATGGGAACAGTGGCGCAAGAGGGTACTCGGAATGAGGAGATAAAGGCTAAATTAGGAATGAACTGTACGCAAAAATCGGCGTCGGTGATGGAGCATGTGAGGCGAATTGAAGAGGACAGATTACCTAGGAGAGTAATGGATTCTATCATGGAGGCTAGGAGACGTATACGGAGGCCAAGACGATAATGGTTAAACTCGGTTTCCAATGATTGAAGGATAAGAGGCATGGAACTAGACGAAGCCACAGAGTGAGTTACTAATAGAAAATTGTCTAGGCGTTTAGTAAATTCACAAAAGCTTGCAGACTGAACGCTGAAAGGCATAACGGTATCTAATGATGTATGTATGTATGTATGTATGTATGTATGTATGTATGTATGTATGTATGTATGTATGTATGTTGTGGGACGTACTATTGAACTAAACTAACAGTTCGTTGCTCGTTGTGTCCAAGGAAAGCCTAACCTTATTTATCCTCAATTTTTGCGAATGAATGTAGTTAACGAAAATTCCGGCTCCTTGGCTGTATGGTCAGTGTACTGACCTTCGGTTCAATCGGCTCTGGATTCGATTTCTGGCCGGTCCTAGGATTTTTACTGCGTATGGTTAATTCCTCTGGCTCAGGGACTGGGTATTTCCGTTCGTCTTAATACTCTTCATCTGCAGACGGTTCAGTACACCATTAGCCACCACAGAAACACACAGTAGTGGATACTTACCTCCTCATAGGGTTGGCGTCAGTAAAGGCAGCACGCCGTGCCATATCCGCATCATTTCCCGAGCCTAATACATTTGGAAAAAGCCAGGAAGGAGAAGTACAGATTTCGTAAAGAAATACAGCGTTTGGAGTACTGAACTGTATAAGAAAACAACGGTGTTTCATAAGAATTTATTTCAAAATCCTGTTTCCGATATATACGGAAGTATGAAAAAATTCAAATTCGAATTATTTTCTACTATACAAAGTTATTCAGATAACAAGGAAACCTTTCCATCTGTAAGTCTCCGATCTGATTGAGATTTGATACAGCGACCTCTGTAGGAATGTTTTATTCAGCCATATGAAAATTAGATGCCCAGTCGTATATTTAACATCTATTTTGGGGTATCAAAGTTTGCTTGTTTAAGCACCACATAGACAGAAGTGAGCGGCGGGAAGCAGTTAGAGGCGGGGCGACCGGCCAGTTCATGTATCACGCTCACACTGCTCTTTCGCATACACATTACTTCCCTAACCTCGGCAATCGCTGCCATTCCATGAGGCGAACAGGACCGTACTGCCCTGAATGCAATATTTTGCAGTATTCGCGGAAATATTAAATCTTTATGACCATGTGACGTGAACTGGATATGTTTCATTGCAATGAGTGGTATGTTGTTACATAAATGTTACATATACAATGTGTATGTAAACAGTTTCGTGTCGTTAATCTTTACTCGTGAGTACTGACGGTTGTTTTTAACTATGAACAGATAACACAACGAATGATCACATCGTGCTATCTGTTAATGGCTGGAACGCTCTTGAAAGCCTAATGGGAAGACCGTCAGGAAACTGCAATAAACAAAGCAGAGGCTGATCTGACTTTTGAGACACAATAAGTTTTATTTATTAATTTATGTTTTTTTTAGGACTTAGAGGCTACAACGTGCTAAAACAAGGTGTCCGTTTAGGTAATTACAAAAGATTCACCACAATTTCTTGATTTCGATCATACTACCGATGATGTCACCATTGAATATGAGAGTGATTTCCTTAACGTTGCGGGGAGTGATGGTGAAGGCTTTAAAGACTGCATGCCGCAAAAGGAATTTAGTTTTATCGACATTTCCTATTTTTGTTAAATGCGTCGGGTACTGGCGAAATGACGGCGGTAAACAGAGAAATCTGAAGTCTGTCATGCGCACTTACTGATGACAAAAAATCCATTATATATTCATAGGTGAGGAAAACAGGTAGACTACAGGAAGAAGTGACAACACGTGACAACGTCCAGCATGTCATCCGAGAAAAGTTGCGAGAGTTCAAGGATTCAGAGATCACATGCGAAATCGTCCATGATCGTGATTTAAATAGACGGGCATACTAAACAGTTCAACGGGTACATTTTCTTTCTTTCAAGGTCTCCGTTCAGTGGGTGGATTAATTTAAACGGTTTTGTGATGATGTGTCAAGAAAAAGATTTTCACGAAACTATACGTACATGATTTCAACACTATTGTTGCAATTTCGAATACATTCCTGAGTGATGCAAAGGACGAAATCAGCAAACGTATTCTCTCTAGTTTTTTCGGCGCGGACCAATTAGTGTTCAGTTTTGAATTCCATGTTGGCAGGACATTACATGAACGTGAGGCAAGACTGCATTAGCCGCTTCGCAATCACTCAGCACATTAACATTAACATTAACAGTCACACATTTGTATCAGCAGATAGACGTCTCTTACCATTTGCTTTTATTGTTTTACAAGAAAAAGAGGCATTTTTGGTCCAAGGGTTAAGGAAAGCTTGTTCCAGTCCACTAATATTCACGTTGTTGCCTATAAATCCGGGAAATTAGAAAAAAAAACATTTTTGAAGAGTGGCTGAACATGTATAATTTTTTGATATACCTGCTACAAGTGTGCTTATCCTTGACTCATGGACGGGTCAGACAGAAAACAACATTAAAATGGTACGAGTTGAAGAAAAAGATGATTCCTAGAGCGCTATGGGATTCATCCAACCTCTCGATGTTTACGGATTCCGTATATGGAAACAGAGAATCTTCTACGATTTTGTTTTGCTCCAGAATGTGAATCGCAATATTCACGAGAGAAACAATATTCTTCGCATCCAACCATTTGTACACAATCATCTGTCTTCTCCGAGGTTTACAAAAATGTGAGAATATGCGTGGTACAAGGCAGAATATGTTCATGACAGGCCAGACCACTTTGAAAATCCAGTTTCATTTTTTTTCATTCCATGGACTTCCGACATCTCATGTGCTTCTTTTAGCGGACTGTCTCTAATCAAATGCTCATGGTACAAGGCTTGTTTATCCATTAACCATTTTTTCTACAATATCCATTTGTGTGATGTGTACACTGAATAGGAAGTGTAATGAAAGTACTTTTTACAAGCAATAGAATATTTATTGCAAGTAAAACAGTTTTCTCCGGAAGATGGTAGGTTCGAATCTCACTGTTGGCAGGCTTGAAGAGGGTTTTCCATGCTTTCCTATTTTCATATACGGATTTACCTTTGTAAAGGCAATGGCCGTTTCCTTCCCGATCCTTATCCTTTCCTATCCTTGCGTTGCAGGAAATCTTCGATGTGTTAATATGACGTTAATCCACTAACAAAGACAAATTTATTCGGCAATAACTGTTGTTTTTCTAACACGGTTGTGTGTCGGTGTTATCATACCGTATAGCCTATATAAGCAGGACCGCGCGGTCCCATTCACCGCATAGTGGCAGCGATTGTCGAGGCTAGGAAAGTAATGTGTGTGCGAGAGAGAAGTGAGAGCGTGACACATGAACTGGCCGGCCGCCCTGCCTCTATCTGCTTCCCGCGCTCACTCCTGTCTATGCGATGCTTAAATCAGCTAACTTTGACATGCCAAACCAGGTGCTAAATACACGACTGGGCGTCTAATTTTTATATGGCTAAATAAAACATTTCTATTGACGTCGTGCACCAAATCTCAATCAGATCGGAGACTTACAGATGGAATGGTTTTCCTCGTAAGTTGTCCACCTTAAGTATATTCTGATCCGTTGAAAATATAGACATTAAGTTTCAAAATTCGTTAATTGTATTAAGAAGGTCATAAAACACTGTCCAGATCGTCTCCATCATGTACATATTTACCGAGAAACCGTTAGCCACTTTGTCTTTTTAAATGAGACTCTACTAATTTCATCCAATAGAACTAAAAATCGAGCGTTGAGTTCAGTGATGTTCTTATTTTGCAAATCCGACGGGTACTTTTGGAGATATTCGAGGGTTTCATATGTGTAGGCATTAGACAGAAAGCCATGCGCCACTCACTGTGATGTTGCTCGACTCACGCCTTGTTGATAAACACATGACCCGCTGAGAGCCAAAGTGGTATAAGTCAAGAAGTGTTAGATTTTTCTTTATACTCAGTGCACTCACAGTGCATGGAAATTTATTGTGGAGAAATGGTATAACGATAACTGCCACAGGAGCCGCTTGAGAATGCTAGATTCAGTTTTATTCTAACACCAGAGTGAAGTGCAGTTCGCGGGAATAGTGGTATAAATCAAGCGGCTAGGCCACGTGCTCATGTTGTGTATTGTTAATTTTGTCTGCAGAACAACCACTTAAATCGGTATTAGTACGTAAACAAAATGAACATTGGAGGAAAGCAGAAATGGCCATGCAGTGTTTGGCTGACGACACAAAAATCAATCAAGGAAATGAAAACATCGTAGCCAGAACTTTATGATTTTCAGAAAACACTCGCTTTCTCCAATGTTTCTGCATAAAAAGCTTATTATTTGAGGAACGCGTACGCGCGCGTGTGTGTGTGTCACGGCTGCCGCATTCATGATCTCAAAACGGAAAATGGCTTTATGTACATTTGAGGTGAGACTTTGACATCAAAAGTCTCCCAGGAAGTAGGCTCCTGCCTTCTAAAGCATGTAGAACGCCATGTTCATGTTGCCCATCATGTGATAGCATACAGTGACGCAGCAACTTTTCAAAACCGAAATTCGAAATTTGAGCTAATTTGGACGTCTGTCTGTCTGTTAGGTCATCAGCCCAGAGGCTGGTTGGATCCTCAAATAGCACCACCAAAGGTTATGCGGTTATAAGGAAACCGCAAAAACCAATGGCAGCATCAAAATGAGGCGTACTAGGCAAGACGAGGAGTGAGGTAGTTTGCCATTGCTTTCCTTGCTGGGTCAGAAAGTGCTATTGCAGCACGACTGACTCTATGAGCAACACCTTTCATAACACTCAGATGCACTAGTCGTGCTCTGAATGTCAATACTCAACACCACCCATACCCCAGCAGCTTCCATATTGTCACAGCCATGGATGAGACTGTGACTTCGGTGAAAGCTACACTTTACTCTGGCCTGTGTCAAGGGATGGATACAAAAGTACTGTATCCATCAAGTAATGGCAGCAGGCAACCTAATTTGGATAGAGTTTGTAAAGGACTCAAGACATGAGATCCAAGTGGTTATCGGGGCACTCCTTTCTTCCAAGCGGTGGAGATTTCGTCGTTATTGAAACAAAATTAAGAACTGCTCAGATTTTCACAGCGGATGATTGGTGTATTGATATTCAAAAGACAAGATGAAAACAACCCTTTACCGTTTGTAGCATGGCCCTTAATTACTTTGTTTCGACAAAGGATCTAGATAAAAGTGTAACATTTACAAAGAAGAACACGCAAAATGAAAAGTTCATTTGGCTTCATTTGTTATTACTTCATTTCCAGAAAGACTGGCCACATCCCGTTTTATACAAGAAATCCCTTTTAAAACTTCGGATATTACAACTTCACATCGTACTCATGGCCGCCCTCGCTTGTCTGGTGTACAATTGATCCCTCTCAGCAATGTTGTGCGACCTGGCACCGATGCAAACGAAAAGAAAAAAAAGAACATTTGATGAATCTTCTATACATCCATATCCGGTTCACCACACTTTCTTCAGCCAACTGCAAGTTCGGCTGTTGAATCTGGGCCTGGATCTGTCGATCCTTTACCAGGGGAAGGTGACGGCGACAGTGAAATCGAGTAAACTGACATGCTCCACTATAAAGCCAGATGAAATTTCAGTGTGGCAAGAATTTCATTTTAAGAAATTCTGGCATTTAGAAAGCAATGTATTTATAATCCATAGGTGGACATACTGCTGAACTACTAGATCAGACTGAGTAGGTAGTATTCTAGCATTTAACAACAGTGCAATTATTTTAACTCAATCCGTGAGAGAATAATACCTAATAGGAGCCATAAATGCAATTTCACATTTACTGTAACACATATTTCGTTAAGAATTATCTTTCAAATAAATAGCAATTTTGGAGGTTAAAACAGCTTATTCCTTCCCTTGTATTCAACTTCACCAAAATACAGTATTTATAAGACTAGCTGATGTACCCGTGCTTCGCTACGGGATTCTCAGAAAGACTGCCTTTGTGGTTTTCCTACATGAAGTCGTCAGAAGGAATGCAGTGATTAAAAGCAATGTTATATAAAATACTCGATCAAATTAATAAACCGCACATTTTCTAATTTTTAATGAACAGTACTACGGTGCCGTTCTAACAATCCAAAGTTTCAGTGCTGCAATGACCAGACCGCAGACAGCCGTGAACACTTCTCTGCCATTATTCCGTTAAATATGCACACTGCTCATTCCAATCCGTGCCTCAGAGTAGGAATTGAATAGCTCGAATGCTATGATGAACCAGTTTGTTACGTGTCAGTACTATCAGAAGTCTATCTAACTCCCCAGCTACTTCCCACCAATTTTCAGGCAGGCTGTTATACTCGGTACGACCGGGTGAGTTGGCTGTGCAGTTAGGGGCTCATAGCTGTGAGCTTGGATCCGGGAGGTAGTGGGTTCGAACTCCACTGTCGACAGCCCTGAAGATAGTTTTACGTGGTCTCCAATTTTCACACCAGGAAAATGCTGGGACTGTAACGTAATTAACGTACGGGCTGCTTCCTTCCCACTCCTAGCCCTTTCGTATCCCATCGTCGCCATGAGTCCTATCTGTGTTGGCGCGACGTAGAGCAAATTTAAAAAAACTCGGTATGCAGCAGTAATCCCATCTATCGGAGATTAATGGCAACAGACACAAAGCAAATCACAACAAAAAAAATGCTCGATGTAATGTTATTGTTGATCTGTATTGTAATCCTTCACATTCAGTTTTCTTTCGACTCTGTAATATAAGGCCGTCTTATAAAATTAATTATAGCGTAGACTGTAGTTCCTTAATTCCCGACTTTACATACCAATTCTCATTAAATTGTGTTTACCCATTTTCTCGTGACGGCGCTGATATGATCTTAGCAACAAAAATCCATATTCTTGAATATCTCCGTTATCATAGCCGATACGGTCAAAATGTATGTCATAATTGATCGGAAATTTAATACTATGTAACTTTATTTATATAGTAATTGTCCATAAGACCACTAATAACACAAATATTCGAGAATTATATTTTGGGCCTTCCTCTAAACTACCATTTCGCTCAGCGTGAATAAAGTTATTTATGGCCTAGATTGTAGCGACTTATTCCCCGACTTTGCGTACCGATTTTATTTACGATGGGACAACTAATAATAAATATTTGAGAATTAAATTTTAGGCCTTCCCCTAAACTACCATTTCTTTCAGCGTGAAAATAATTATTTATGGCCTAGATTGTAGCGACTTATTTCCGGACTTTACATACCGATTTTCACTCAATTTCTTTTCAGCCGTTTTCTCGTGATGCGTCTACGTACATACAGACAGACAGACAGACAGACAGACAGACAGACAGACAGACAGACAGACAGACAGACAGACAAAAATTATGGAAAATTAAAAAATGCATTTCCTTGTTACTATGGACATGACTGATACAGAAATACCATTATTTTCAAATTTTGAGCAATGTACAGACAAAACTTTTATTTTATATATATGGATTGATACAACTCTGGATTTATACCATTTTACTTTTCACTGCTAAGAGGAAAAGTGGTACCCCAACTTTCCGGGACTATAAAAACGCACTTTAAGGTACAAATAACTAAAATGTCTTCAGTGAACGTAATTTTAATATTTAAATTGTTCATTTCGTAAAATGAATCATGAATTATCGTAAAGCATGAATTTACGTTTAACGAAAAGCAAAACCTTTCAGTTCTCAGAATTGGGAAAAATTGAGTTACACCACTTTAGCTCTGAGTGGCTCACGTATACCTCACCGTTATCTCGAGTGGGCCCCGAGAAACAACAGTATGATGTACAGCATTTCAGAAGTACAAAACTTTTGTTTCGTTGACGTTGAATCGGGAAGAGATGAGATAACACCGTGAAATTGTGAAACTTCAAGTTCTTTAGCGTCGTTCTCATGAGTACACAGTATATGAAATAAAATAATCTTCAAAATGCAATAAACGACATGACCATTGGAAAAAAAAGGATATAAAAATTAACGGAGAACGTTACTGTTGGGCTCTTTGGTCCTCCGTAAAGACAACATGTAAGATCGATATACTTACAACAAGCAGTGGTCGAGTTGAGAATAAATTACCTTGGTATGCTGGCATACACCACTGTTTAGACAATGTGGTTTTGGTCATTTTGTTTTTGTGGGCGTTTTTATAATTCTCCCCCTTTTCAACCACTTCATCGCGCGGGTTAAATGTACAGTCACTCAGAAAGTGGTTGCGGTACAGTATATAATAACATAATTATTATGTTTATCAACAGGGCGTGGGTCACGCAGTATGCCCTCTGCATCAGAGCTTTATGTCTAACGTCTGCATATGTGAAACCCTCTAATATCTTCAAAAGTACTCGTCGGATTTGCAAAATAAGCACATCACTGAACTTACCGCTCGATTCTTAGTTGTTCTATTGGGTGAAATTAACATAAACATATTTAGAAAACAAAGTCGCTGCCGGTTTCTCGGTAATTACGTAGGTGATGGAAACGAATTGATTACTGTTTTATGAGCCCCTCAATATAATTTAGGTATTTGAAAGCAGAATGTAATCAACCAGAATATATTTGAGGCGGACAACTTAGCTGAGTAACCCTGTATAGTATTTTTGTTTTTCGAAATACCTTTGGGCTAATGCTTTACAAACCTACGTAACCCTATCTCTTTCCACCTTATATTCAGTTCCTCCAACCTCTGTTCTTTATTCCTTCTTATGCACGCGCAAGCTCAAACTGCACGCAGTTCATTGTGAAAGCTCGTGCCCAAGACCATATTCATGACATCTGCCGTAGACTCCTGCAATAGTTTTAAGTAACTCCGGGAAAGATAATTTGAAAAGGTCCTAACATTATGGTCATCGGCCGCATTTCATGGATTGATTTGACTAGTAGAAATTAATTTTCTCACCCGTGATTCAGCATCATTGAATCTTTCAAAACCTTACAGACCCTCCATTCGGCGTAATCCCTGCGTTGCAACACGATGTCTCACCGCTCTAACTGGTGATCATCTTATAATGTTGAACTTCGTTAATCGTTGATGCGTGTTATCTTCCTCTGTTCCCTCACATACTCTGTACTCACTTTTTTGTATATGTGTGTTTTGTGTCAATTGATTCTTTCTCAAGCACTATTTTAAATGAAAGAAATGTACCCACTAAGGCGGTATACACAAAAAACGGAGATCAAGTAGATTGACAACCGTTAGAGCCGTGAAGTGAGGGAGTCTTAGCTCGTTGTGTTAATTTGATCAGAGCCTACTGCTAGAACGGAGAGAGTCTGGACTGATTCGAACCACACTCATTGTTGCTTAGTCAGTGTGTGTGAAATTTGAACAATAAGCTGTTTGTTTTTCTAGTTATTTATATAACTGTTAGGGTCTTCAGTCTACCGAAACTAATCTTGAATAATAATGCTAAGTCATTCTATGCTAGAGTGAAGAGAAGCGAGGACTTTATTAAGATAAGTTCCAAATTTTAGTTTTTAAGGATTTAAAAATCATTTCTAAATATTTTGAGTGTGATTTCTTAGAATCTGATGTTCTTTCAAGAACGAAATATGCCATTCTGTTTTAAATATGTTTTCATTTTTCAGTTATAATTCTGTTGCCATGTGTTTTCTTCTTCAGGGAGTTTATAAATGTATCTATTCAAGATTAGTTTCGGCAGACTGAAGAACCTAAGAGTTATAAATCAACTCGGTCGAAACCGGAAAGAGGTGGCTTCAGATATTTAAGAATATAAGCTGTTTGTGTCACCCGAAATTCGAAACTCGATGACGGCTCGGTATACCAGCCCACTGAGTTGTTCAGTCACTCAGTAGGTCTTGTCTTGTTTCTACTTCACTTCTGTGGGTTACGAGTGTTACATGCAGTGAAGGTGCAAGTAAGAAGGCTGTTACGATAAATATGTACCAAGAACGAATGCATGTGATAATGTACCAACGAGTGAGGCGCTTGAATTTCCGAGTTTTCGAGGTGTTCGATTCTTCCTAGATTCTCTCTGCTCATTGTGATCAGACAGCACATGTTATGTCCTTTAAATTGAACCCAGCACTGGATCGCAACGGAGTGGAGGAAAAATGGTCTCGCTGAGTTCTGTGACGTTTTATGGGAGGGTACGGTATTGAATACCTAATGTAGAATTCTAATTACTTGTTTTACGTCCCACTAACTACTCTTTTACGGTTTTCGGAGACGCCGAGGTGCCGGAATTTAGTCCCGCAGGAGATCTTTTACGTGCCAGTAAATCTACCGACACGAGGCTGTCGTATTTGAGAACCTTCAAATACCACCGGACTGAGCCAGGATCGAACCTGCCATGTTGGGGTCAGAAGGCCAGCGCCTTAACCGTCTGAGCCACTCAGCCCGGCATGTAAAATTCTAATTGTGTACAGAGTAGCATTGTAGTACTGAAGCAGTGAAACTTCATGCGAGTTAGGAATTATGACGTAATCAGTAAGAAAGATCTCGGCGCTGGAAACTTAGAATCAATGCAAAGGAATGCAGTAAATAAGGGCATTGTCCAGTACTGCCCATCTGACCGTGGCACATGGGAAAAATACGGGTATCCAGCCCACTGATTGGTGCTCCTGAAGGTTCGGGAGCATTGCTCAATAATAAAGAGAACTATGCAGCTTTCTAGAAGCCAGGGGGTATAAAAGCAGGACTACAGTCGAAGGAGAGGTCTTTCGTCTGTAGCCGGAGGAAGAGTTGTTAGAGAAATCTCTGTCATTCAGGGAAGGAATTAAATAATAATAATAATTATAATAATAATAATAATAATAATCGGGGCCCGGATTTTGATAACCTCACAAATTCCTCAATAATGACTTAAAATAAGCGAAAAAGTGATAGAAAAGTATGAAGGTAATATATATTTACCCAAAACAGTAAACATATGCGTTGTCCACATTACCTTTAACTCGCTGTGGAGTGAATACAATTAATGTCATAAAATAATAATAATAATAATAATAATAATAATAATAATAATAATAGAGAAAAAAGCATCGATTTAAAAATGCACTGCAAGATTTTCATCTAATTGTTACAAGACACAGTAAGTTATACTGAAATTCAGTCTACATTGACAATCTGTTGCGAACACGTTTTGAATTATACTTCATGAAAAATGGTACGTTGTTTTTCCCAACTTATTTCTTCATATGAATATGATGGCCACGGAGTCGGCGACTGCTGCCTTTAATAACCTTTAGAGATCTTGACGTGAAATACCCAGCGTTGCGGGAACTTGGGCCACGGATTGATACGCAGTTCCTCGGGGAAGGCCATGAAGAACGAACTGGCGGCTCGCATAGTGTTCCGGATATTTCCCTCAGGAAAGGAAAGCACTTTTCCTCTCGATCGACTTGCGCTAATAATAATAATATAATACAGAAAACTTCAAGAGAATCATATTTCAGTCCTTTTTAAAAGTGCATCATTTCCTTCAAGCAAAATAACTGAGTAACTATGGCGTAATTATTGAGATATTGCGCAATCCGTGTAATCCACTGATATTCTGGATACCACGTGCATATTGTATTGAGGGGAAGGTGTGATCACTTCACCTGTTCCTGGATGGTGTAAAGAAATGTCTTACCTCATCAGAGTTGGTAAGACCGGGCGAGTTGGCCGTGCGCGTAGAGGCGCGCGGCTGTGAGCTTGCATCCGGGAGATAGTAGGTTCGAATCCCACTATCGGCAGCCCTGAAGATGGTTTTCCGTGGTTTCCCATTTTCACACCAGGCAAATGCTGGGGCTGTACCTTAATTAAGGCCACGGCCACTTCCTTCCAACTCCTAGGCCTTTCCTATCCCATCGTCGCCATAAGACCTACCTGTGTCGGTGCGACGTAAAGCCCCTAGCAAAAAAAAAAGAGTTGGTAAGTAATTGAGTAAAAGTAATCGGATTACTTGTAACGATTAAATTCGTAGTAATTTTTACTTGCAATAGTTACTTTTTACAAAAAATATTTTTACGTGCAATTGACTTCTTGAAAAAATATTGTAATAGTTTCTCTCTAGTAATTGATATACATCAGAAGCAGAAACGAGAAAAAATAAATTATGATGATAATTTTATCAATTCTACTGCAGCAGAACCAGTAACTTCGGTTCTGGATGAGGTCCTTTCTTACCTCTCCAGTACTTCCAGATACATCATACTTATCCCATCGATTTTCTTAAAATCAAACATAGGTATTCCTTTTAGTGCTCCTGTTGGGCGTCTTTTCAGTAAATGCAAAGATGTATTCCCGAAACAGGTCGAAGCTTAATGATGACAATTTTAAGAACCAGTTATTTTATTTGTAAAGTACCGTATATGGACATTATTTGAAACGCCACAAGTTGTTACCTTAATTATAATCATTATAAAATATCAAAGACATCTTATTAACAGTGCTGATGGCAGTACTTATTATTATAATTAATCATTTAACAGTTGTATCAGCACACTAAATTTTTTATTTACATTATATTTTGAACCGGTTTTCGGACTCTAAGGTCGAATATCAGTGTCAAAATTATTTTAAAAACATATGATTTTATATCGCCGGCCCCTTGGTGTAGGAGAAGCGAGCCTGCATCTTACCCGAAGGCCCCGGGTTCGATTCCCGGCCACGTCAGGGATTTTTACCTGGACCTGACGGCTGGTTCGAGGTCCAGTCACCCTACGTGATTAGAATTGAGCTATCTGACTGTGAGATAGCGGCCCCGGTCTAGAAAACCAAGAATAACGGTCGAGGGGACCCGTCGTGCTGACCACACAACACCTTGTAATATGCAGGCCTTCGGGCTGTGCAGCGGTCGCTTGGTAGGCCAAGGCCCTTCAAGGGCTGTAGTGCCACGGGGTTTGGTTTGGATGATTTTATATGAATGTGTTGTCACATCGAGTTTTAAACCAGTTAAAATGGAGCCCTGTTGAGATCAACTGTAAAATAAGAAAAAGAAAAAAGCAAGGGTTAGTGTGAAAGTATGAACACGATACCTATAAAACTTAATGATGATGTTCAAAATATATATGAACATACCATAGGAAGGGCTGGAAGGGAACTCACAATCAAGCAGCTTACAACAGCTACATTAATATACAGTATTATTAAATATTCCCATGAGTAATGAAAACAAACTGAAAGCAATTAGAACAGTAAAACAAATTGCTAAAGCAAATGGCTACATCCCAGAAATGATAGACAAAATTACACGTTAAAAAGAAAATGGAGAAAAAACGAAAAACCACGAGAGAAGAAATCTCTGAACGTAGTCAATGTGTAACATTTACGCATTTTGGAAATACAGTTTTTAAAATCGCTAATGTATTTAAGAAATTTCAACTCAAAACAGCAATTAGAACCGGAAATAAAATATCAGAACTTATATATAATGTACATAGTATCAACAAAAATTATGTCTACACCAATTCGGGAGTATATAGGCTCATTTGTAACGACTGCAAGATGTTTTACATATGAAGGACTGGCGAAACCTTAAATCAAAGATACGAAGAATATTTCAAGGCAGTAAATTACAACAAATATTCAACTTTTGCGGAACACATTTATGACAATAATCATTACCTTTTAGGAATCGAAAAAGGACATGAAATTAATTGCTAAAGATTATTATGGATTTGAACTAAATACCCGCGAAAACATTGAGATATTCTTGGCGCAGATAACGAAACCTGACAAAATTTTAAATGAAACTGTCGCAAACAACATATTGTTCACAACCATGACGTGACGTATTATCATGTGCTTCCAGCGTGCCCCGTACTTAGAGCTGAACGTTTGTCTAATACTAGATCAATAGCCTGAGCACGAGGATAATCCAGCCCTTCCTATGGTATGTTAATATATAGTTTTTACATCATCATTATTAAGTTTTATATGTATTGTGTTCATATTTTACACTTGCTTCTTCTTTTTTCTTATTTTATAGTCGGAGTGATACAGCACACGGCTATGTTGTGTGCCAGCCCTCTGCATGTACCCTCCGGAGGTCATAGTAACGGCCTCTCCTCTGCAGTGTTCTCTTCGTCTTGTTTCTCGTGGAACTTCTGGAAGGCGTAAAGGGAATGTTCTCATTAAGGCCGCATCCCGAAAAGTCTGGAACTTCATCAGCTGAGGCACACATCAGGCATGCCCCGGACAGACAGTCAGCGTAGGGGAGTTGGACATTAGTAATGCCGCCTATTGGTGTGGTTGGTGTCCCACCCGATTCATTGTGAGAATATCGTCGTGTTGGAGTGTTGTTGGAGTACGGAGTGGAGTTTTCTCTCTCTCTCTATCTCTCTACACACACACACGTGGAGTCAGTGTGCGGAACAATTTGTTTTGCGTAGAGTTAGAGCAGTGGTAACTGTCGTTATTGTGAAGTGTATTTTAGTGCTGGTTAGCACTGCTGAGTTATTGCTATTATACAACCGTTGTTTGTCAGTGTTAAGTGGGTCACTGTGTGGAGCGGCCACGTGAATTTAAAGTGCTGACTGTGTGAGACATCGGACTCGTCTGAAGTCGAGCCAACAGTGGTCGTGACTGTTTAACAGACCGTGCGTTCGAATCTGTTTGCATGCAGCTGTTGTTTGAAATGACTGAGCGTGCGAAGCGAAGTGAAAGCGAGGCCTGTGAATCAGTATTTTCGCCCGTCTCAGGTAATAGCAGCGAGCCGGACTATCTGCTCTGAGGAGGACAGAGACTTTGTAAATAGCCTCTAATTAGGGAACTGTTGTCGTCCATTCAAAGTAAGAGTGAGTGAGTGTGTGTGTGCGTGTGAGTGAGTACAGATCGGTCGATCCGGCAACACTGCCGACACAACGCTGCACCTGCGTAGCAGCAGATTTTGACCACCTGCTCCCAACGTTGTTCAGTTGAGCATCGTGTGTGTGCCGTGTAAGACCTGTTTGACACAGTGCGTGTTTAGTGCGTTGGTTCTGAACTGCGAATAGGAACATGAACGACCAAAAGATCAATGTACAATTTTGTTTTAAGCTTGGCAAGACACCGAAAGATACGCATGCGATGCTGGTACGTGTTTATGAAGATCAAGCACTGTCCTTGAAGTGTGTGTACGAGTGGTTCGCCCGTTTTCGAGGAGGCCGGGAAAGTGTTTCTGACAACCCCCGTAGTGGAAGACCGGCGACCGCCGTCAGTGACGAAAACATTGAGAAGGTGAGGACATTAATCACGAACGATCGGCGATTAACTGTGCGCAAAATAGCGGATGAACTGCAGATAAACCGTGAATCCGTGAGATAAATCGTTACCCATAAGTTACGGAAGAGGAAAACGTGTTCTCATCTTGTGCCACATCACTTGACCGACGATCAGAAGCAGGCACGTTTAGAGGCTTCATAGGACTTTGTCGAAACGGCGGATGCGACACCAAATTTCTTTAATTGTATTGTCACTGAGGATGAAACCTGGTGTCTCAGGTACGACCGTGAAACTAAACGGCAAAGCATGGAATGGCGTTCTCCGGGATCCCCTCGTCGGAAAAAGGTCACAGCCGAAAAGTCTCGCATCAAATTCGCTTTGAAAGAAAAGAGATTTGACGATATTCCTGACATCAAACGAAACGTGCCGAGGCTTTTGAACACCATCCCAAAGGAAGCCTTCTTGCAAAGTTTCCACTATATGTATCGTCGATCTCAGCAGTGCATAGTTATGGGAGGGGACTATTTCGAAGGACAGTAAGGTTACTGTCGTGCATTGTTCTTCTATGTTGATAGTACAGGACTATTCACCGAACTTTATTGTCACAGGTTGTGTATATATGAGAAAGAGAGAGGGAGAGGAGTCATCCTACGTTAAATTAGATCACTAAAACAGACAGCGTTGTATTCGTAACAGCTGGTCTATCGGCCAGAAAACATATTTAGCTGTACTGGCACCTGATAATCCTCTAACAATTTTTCACACCGGACTGTTCCATATAATTGGCGTTCTTTTCAAGTTCCCGTTTAGAGAGTCTATGGGTTCCATGGAATAGCTGATATTCTATGAAGAACGATGGAACGACAATGCATTGAACACTTGTAGAATTATGTTCAATCAGTTCAGTGTCATACTAAATCATTTTCTTTGAGCTTATTTCTCCCTCCTACCTCCCTCGCCCCCTCAAAAAAAGCATTCTTATTCGCAGAAAGAACTAAACGCAAACTCGACATCACTGACGGGTTTCAGAGTATTTACCTAAGTGGAAGACACTACGTCCAAATTACCCTGCCTACAACAGAAAAAAGAGCCAAGTCATATCAGCACAGACCAGCAAGGCCGCTCGAGTGAAAGGTGAAGGTCACGATCCTCTCCTGAAGTGGAAGTATAAATTTATCGACTTCTTGATGGTTAACCAAGCACGCCTTGACTATCTCGGTTAGGCAGCCCACCATGTCTACAACGATGCAGGGAACTTCTGAACGTCTGTGTAAGAAGCGCGTAACCCGCACCGCCGGTTACTCTAGGTATGCAAAACTACGTGTTAGACTCGTTGAAATTCATTTATAAGAGATGGGCCTCGCTCAATATTTCTAAATCGAGACTCGTTCAAAAATCTTCCTGCTCGAGCACTTTAGTAAAACTGTGTTTGAAATAACCAAACTCGAAAAGACATCCAACTTCTCGGAAAAATGGGTCTACTAAACTGCCTGTCGTGACCTAAATACGAACTGGAGACTATAGGTTGCTTCTTGTCAGATTTTTAGTTCATCCGAGCAGTTTGGGAACGTCATCTTGGTCTGGAAGGTCCATCTATGTGTCGAATAAGTATTTTCCCTTTCCTCTATACAGTTTAACTCTGACCTACTTACGGTATGTACAGTAATATGCTGTCTGAATTATATGGTGTAGTCAGGTAGAAGAACGATTACTATCTCAACTGGCTTCGTTTAAGCCCCTGAATTCTCTGTAAGCCCGAAGTGATACTCATTATTATGTCGCTTACGATTGTTTGCCGGTCGTTGGCGAGTGCATTGTTCAAAAAGTGATCTCTTATGATAGCTTTTGTAGCGCATACGATATTTTAGAGAGATTGGTTTGAAGGAATGTAAGGCATGAGAATTCGTAATAAGAAATTTTCTGATTGTATGAAAATAAAAAACTATAGCAAGATT
Organism: Anabrus simplex; assembly: GCF_040414725.1. NCBI lineage: Eukaryota > Metazoa > Arthropoda > Insecta > Orthoptera > Tettigoniidae > Anabrus > Anabrus simplex. Next base: position 1,160,188,772 of record NC_090266.1, read on the forward strand.
GATTTACCAGCTGTATGCATAAGATTTTGCCGGTTTCGTTGGTAAAGAAAACACGTAATTTTCTAGGGAAATTTATTTTTTGCTTATTCAAAATATTGGTCATCGACTTCTACATACTTCGCGCATCTTTCAGATAAGTTATGAATACCATGCCAGAAAAACTGCTTATATCTTTTGTGACAAACCATTCGTCTGGCCATTTTCCAACTTCCTCGAAATTGCTGATGTGCTGCTCTGCGGGCGCGTGTCCCAATGATGCGAAGAGGTGATAGATTGTGCCAGGTCGGGGCAGTACGGCGGCTGCGGAAGGATGTCCCATCCAAGCGATTTCAAGGTGTCTTTCAATGGTTTTGCTGTGTGAGATGCGCATTGTCTTGTAACAAAATCACTTTGCCATGTCTTCTGTCCCATTCCGGTCGTCTTTCGATCAATGCGTGATTTAAATTAATCATTTGTTGGCGATAGCGTTGTGCGTTAACGGTTTCGCCAGCAATTGCTCGTCTCCGCACTTTTGTGGTTACCAGAGCGCGCACTGTCTTTCATATTGAAATCACCACGTTTAAATTATCGAAACCATGTCTCACATGTTCTAATCGATGGAGCGTGTTCACCATATGTTTCTACCAGCAAACGATGACTCTCCACAACCTTTTCCTTTGATTAAATAAGAAAAGCAATGCGTGCCGCAAATGTTATTTTTCAGGCACAAACGTCGACATGATCACTGAACGATACAACACAGACGCTAGTGTTTGGCGGACTCAACTTGTGTGTGTTGGTGGGTAAATGTCAGACGAACAAACTGACATGTGTGTCAAATTCATACGCTGAGAACTGTTCGCTGGCGCCATCTCTTAGTGAAACCGGGAAGATGTATACACCTGGTACTACACTACAATAAGAAAATCAAAGTAGAAATTACACTGATTTCAGTATAATATTTAGAAAGGAACATTTTTGTCATTCCTCCTCATCTGTTTGTGGTTATAGATCATTGTGTTTTGAGTCGTACGTAAGGTTTCGATACTCGTCTTGTGCCCCCTGCTAATCTCCTTGTTGGATATCACCCATCAGTCGTCAGAAGTACACTCAGTTTCCGTAGCAACTCACTCACAAATTTATTCGCTAGATAACTAGTCATATCATGGCGTGTGGCCTCCAGTGTGCAGGTCTTTCGCCGTATAGGCGACCTCGATTAAAACCATTATATTATTTCTAATCGTCTTCAAGTCGAAGCTCAACTCCTTTACAGTACTTCTCAAACTGATACAACTTCCTTGGAAACCAATCCTCTCTCCTGATACAGGATGTAATTTAGATATTGATTAAGTTGTTTTCTGAAGAATGTAAAACTCATGGATTGTGCGTCGAAATTTTAAAAATCCGTTACACGTTTTTATCTTTCCATGTTTTCCCTCGTATACCAAATTAAGTTTCTTCAGTTTCGTGATGTCTCTGTTCTACTAGTTTTTGTTCTTGTTGTTGCTACTTGTTTAACGTCACTAACACATTGAATGATTTTGGCAACGGAGGGATGGGAAAGGACTAGGTTTGGGAAGGTAGCGGGAGTGGCTTTGATTAAGGTTCAGTCCCAGCATTTGCCTGGTATGAACATTGAGAACCACGGAAAACTATCTTTAGAGTTACTAACGGTGGGATTCCAACCCACTACCTCCCGAATGCAAGCTCAGAACTGCGCTACTATAAGCGCATGGCCAGCTTGATCGGTTAAAATTCTCTTGACCGTCCTCTACAACACTCTTATTGCATCTGCTATTTCTTGTTGTAGGCCTACTGCCTTCTATACTGTTCTTGTGTTTTATCCTTTCTGTCCTCCAGCTACCGTATTCATAAAACTATGAACACTGAACAATCTCTCGCGTTTATCCTCTCGTCGCAAACTTCAGTTTAGAACTTTCAGTAGAATAATTCACTTCACGCAGGAACGGTAGGAATATAGACAATGAGCCGATTTGTTTATCTACTGACCGTACTTGCTCAGTCAAGTCTGTCACAAGAAACAGCCCCTTCTCTTCCCTTCCGGTCCCTTTTCTGTATTCCTCTAGTACACTAGCTGTCAATCAACATGCGGTAGATCCGCCACCAGGCCTTGCCTTATGTTTCAAGTGCCAAATTGATTTGAGGCAGTTTATGAAACGTGTTCTACAGCAATGACCGACAGCAGTCAAAAAAAAAAAAAAAAATGAAACTGACGCGTCTCACGTTCCCTCCAGAATTAAACTTGTCGCTTACGATAATCTGTACGAAAATTACAAGATTTTTTACTTTTTATGTAGAAGTATGTTTTGCGTCGCTCCGACACAGACAATTCTTATGGCGATGATGGAACAGGATAGGGCTAGGACTGAAAAGGAAGCAGCCGTGGCCTTAATTAAGGTACAGCCCCAGCATTTGCTTGGTGTGAAAATGGGAACCTACGGAAAACCATCTTCAGTGCTGCCGACAGTGAGGTTCGAACCCACTATCTCCCGAATGCTGGATACTGGCCGCACTTAACCTTTTCCATCCCATGCCCGAGTTAACTCGGATGTCATCTCCTCTCCTGCTGTCCCAAACACGATTTAACTCGGTTTTCAAACACTGCACTCTTCTCCACTTCCGAGTCCAGTCTTACGCTGTAATTTTATAGCTCATCATATGCTTTGTTCAGACGACGGACAATTCCTAAATCGCCTTACCGTATTTTGACAATAATTATGTGCTTTGTGGTTTTCTTTCACAGCTGTCTTCTAAGATGAGCGCGCAGAAGTCTAAAGAAGGCGTGAAGGAAGATTATATTTTAGAAATGTTAGAGAATAATGATGAGCCTGACTTTTATGAGTATAGCGAAGATAAGTTGTAGTAGAACAAGCTGTAAACGTTTGTCAAGTCCTGGTAAAAGTGCCAAGAAAACTATTGCTAATGTTGTTTAGCCAATTTCAACCATAGTCGAAAGATCAAGAAAAATCTGGTATGGGACATGCATAAGGTTTTAAAAACTTGGGAGTGAGAATGTTAAGTGACCTGCAGCTATCGAGCTCGGTACAAGATTCTAACTCATGCACTTAAGATACAGTGACTGGTGCTTACGATAACCTGGTGTTCTGTGAATTACTGATGGTGGTTAGGATAATTTCTATTTTTACGTTGTTTTTACCCTCTAGATTCATTTGACGCTTACGATACTTTGCCAGCATGTGCAGCCGAGTCCGATTGACGTATAAACATCGTAAGTTCAATTTTGACAAATATGTCGCTTACGGTACTCTGCCTTTCCAGGGACGTTTTAATTTCACAGGACGTTAAAATTTATGCTCATTAGCCGAATATTCCCTTTCGTGATTTAAACAGCAGCAAAGGAACTGAAGATGATCGTACTCTCATCTCTCATATTAGTTTCGAGTGTCAATTTTATTGTATTGTCCTTTGTAGGACCGGAGTTTTGTGTGACGTAAACTCTTCCCAAACTATTAGGCTAATAAAAATATTGGGTTAGTTATTCGGTGTTAACTTTGATTTTAGACATGAATTCGTGTTATTTTACAAACATTCAGAGGACGTTTAAATGTCGCATGTACCATTCCTCCCTCTTCCAGAGGAGTGGTTGAAATACAAATATTCTCACCCAGTGTGACTTAGGCAAAGTAGCAGATGGTGCGGTGTCAACCATTATTCTGATCCAAGGTCAGACCAGAGGCGTAGGCAGGGAGTGGCTCACCCGTGTGAAGACACCCCCCCCATTTCCGAACAAATATTTTCCAATTTAAATTACATTTGAACCGTGAAGAAAGAATCCATCACAGGCGTTGCGAGTGCGACACTGGAAGATAATGTTTGACTAGCTGTAGTGCCCGTCGTTGACGGGACAGTTACTTAGCATGTGCATGATTATATCCCCCCCCCTCGTATTGTTCTCCAGATTCTGAGGCACATAAGTAGGCATGCCTCTCCCTGTTAGCCTCTTGTGACGAACTCGCTTCCTTGCTCTCTGTGGCCCTTTGCAGTGTCATTGTTTTATGTTATTGCTGATCGTGAATTCGTCTCGTCCTTCTGATGTAAAAGAAAGCCAAGTATCGGGTTAATTAAAAAACACTGAAGATGTACAAAGCCTTTAAAACGGGTTAGGAGCGCACAGCTGTGAGCTTGCATCCGGGAGATAGTGGGTTCGAATCCCACTGTCGACAGCCCTGAAGATGGTTTTCCGTGGTTTCCCAATTTTCACACCAGGCAAATGCTGGGGCTGTACCTTAAATAAGGCCACGGCCGCTTCCTTCCCATTCATAGGCCTTTCCTATCCCATCGTCGCCATATGACCTATCTGTGTCGGTGCGACGTAAAGCACATAACAAACGAAAAGCCTTTAAAACGTTGCCAGATCAATCTCCGAAGCAACTCTCTTTAGAGTCTATAGATAGAGCCCTGCGCGGATACACAAAATATTATCCGCATCCGCATCCGAGAATAGTTATCTGCAGATATTGTAAATATTTATCTACAGTACATTACACCCAGGGCATTGAAACGGGTACATCTCTCAACACTGTAAAATAGGCCTGAAACTTGGCGCCATAACCCCTACAGCCACAGGTTTATGAGGAATTTTCTCTTGAGACAACTACCGACGTATTGATCTTTGTTCCTTCCACCAATTGCGAGCAGGAGCCAGTTGGAGTTAGTCAGATTTACGGCTTTATGGACTCAAGACGCTTTACATATCACCATTCTTCCATATCAATGTCAAGGGTCACCCAACCACAAGCAAAAATAAGAGTATACCTGAGTGAATATCAATAAATTTCATTATTTAGAAATTATCAGCAAAATTATCCGCACTGCGATACATTTTGCATTCGCCAAGACACTAATTTCATTTCATTAACATTTTTTTCTGCTCGAATGGAATTACGATTGGTTCGGGTGGCAGTGGCAGTTCAGGGTAAGTGTGTCTCAGAATCTGAATCCTACTAGGAGCCCTCAAAAACCAAAAAACTTTCTTCTTACAGAGGTCCACTTTAGGGTAGCTAACTCCAATAAGTTCTGCACATCGATGAAGGGCATGGGCTGCACAAGTGAAGTGAGTGTACGAATATACGAGGGCTGTAAATGAAATAGTGGCAATATAGATAGAACGCAATATTTAATGAACTTACAAGTACAATCGCATTACATTCATTCAGTGTAGTCACTCGCAAATTCTATTACCTTTTGCTAAATATCGGGAAGCCATTGGGGACCGTTGGCAAGGCATTCTCTGTTGATGACAGCGACGGAGCTCCCTACTGCGCGTGGAGTACGGATGCCCCGTCAGGAATTCGGCGGTTTCGGAGGGATTCCTTCAACTTCGAAAACAGGTCGAAGTCTCAAGGACTCATGTGTGGTGAGTACGGAGGGTGTTCCTAGAACTCCCAATGCCACCCTTGCAATTAAGAGTAAGATATTGTTTGCGACATGACAACGTGCATTGTCATGCAATAAAGGTGGACGTTTGCGCCGCATAGCCGGACGCAGATGTTGATGTGGAACCCAACGGGACGCAAATTTCCTCGACGCAAATTTCCACATGTTAACACATTTCGTCAGTATGTGCCACACCGTTTGATAACCGAGATCAACCTCTGCGGATAATTCCCGGGCAGTTCATCGATGTTCTACGGAAACGAGACCACTCACGATGTCAATCTGAACTTGAATGGATGGCCGACCTGTGCGGTGCAAATCCGCAGTCTCATTCCGACCCGCACGAAACGCCTTGACCCTTCGTTCAATCGTTCTATACCGTAATGTATTACCGCCACAGGCTTCATGTAATCCTTGATAACATTCTGATGCATTTTTGCCGCGGGCAAGCTTTATTTTAATCCACGCACGCTGATCACTTTTTAAAAACATGTTTTTGAGCGGTGATATCGGCACACTTCACTTCAACGCCACACAGCAACAACACTCCCAACTGGATACCACATGACCGCTCCCGTATCCTATTTGCGCATGCCCGATCTCCTGCGAGTGTCTGATCTACGTTGCCAGTACTTTCTTTAATTTTCATATCTAATAGTATTCGGCCATAGAATTGTCATGATATCATTGAACGATTTGGCTACGCTCTTGTTGTTACATGGATACAAGACCTTGCACATTAATAGAACAGGTTTACAAGGCTCATCATTCATTCATTCATTCATTCATTCATTCATTCATTCATTCATTAAACCGATTACAACCGGCTTAATTGTTCTCCCAGCGCAGTCTGTCGCCTTATTAAGTTGTTACCCGTATTGGAGTGTCTTGCATAGGTTTCTTTATTTCTCCCATCGTTTCTTCACAGATCGCTGGTTCACAGATCTTCCATAATGTTGACTGGTCTGGTATGTTCCGCAATGTGTATTTTTCCATGAACTCATTGGGGCACGGGTTGTTTAACTTGTTGAATGGTATATCTGCACCGATAAGGGCTCGACAAAGGACCTTACTAAATTCGCTTTTCAAATTCATTTGCGTATCTGATATAAATATGTTTTGCCTTCGTTTTTGGCTTATAGTTGGTGTTTATTTCTGTTGAAATGTGTTGTTGCACTAGAAATCGCTGAGAACTAGACATAGTTTTCTGGCTGGCATTACAAAACATTACCTTACCATGTGTTCATAGTCCTTTCGGAAAATCACTTACAGATGAGGACTTACGATTTGGTGGCATTTTAACTATTTAATACACCGAATGAACAAATATATAAACGTCACTGTAGATGCACTCAAAGCTCAAACATGACTGTTGATGGTTCGTGATCTGAATACAACAGGTTAACCTAATTGGCGCTAATGCTCTGCCAATTGCCTGAACAAGTCCAGCTCTGGTCAGGTATTCAGTATTCCATAGAAATTCAAGAATCCAGCTTTGAAATACACACGTTAACAAAATAAATTTTAAATTCTTACCTCAGAAGAATAAGTTTGAAACCATGAAATATGTATTATATTTAAAATAACACGCTCAGGTACGTAAAAGATCCACGAGTTTTTCTAAAATATGTAAACATATGTACTATACCCTGAAATATGGACAAATTTGGAAAATCAAGTGTGTCTCAAATCGCCCCAAACCATCCTAATTCGTAAACATATAACGACATTTTAACTTTTAACTAATGTAGAAACAGACATGTGTTTACATCGAAATTCAAGCCCTGGTCGTTACAGTGACGTCGGAAATCTTGTCAGAATACAGTATTAACATACTGGAATGTCACACTGTCAGTAATGGCATGATAAAAAGAAAGGACGTTACGCGACTCGCCAATGAAGTCAGTATAGGAATAACAAGTAAACATATTTTATCCAACGGAGATTCGAACTTCTGACACCAGGGCGAACGGTTGAACTCACGATTTGCAACACGACAATCGGACAAAATACACTGAGTGGCAAAATGTCATGGGATGACACTGAATCTTATGTTAATAACAAGTTGCTCCTCCGCGAGCCCTCAAAACGGCATCAATACGGCGAGGCATCGGCATCGACTCTACAATGTGTTGGAATCGTTCTGGAGGGATCAGGACCCACGTATCTTGCGCTGCTTCACACAATTAGTCTTTTGTAGATGGTGCGGGGTTCATGAGGCGTATAACCAGCATCGACAGCATGCCGTAAATGCTCGAGTGGATTAAGATCGGGGGATTTGGAGGGCCAATCCAGGGTCATAACTTCACTGGACTGCTCCTCCAACCACCTGCGTGCCACCAGAGAGCGGTGACATGGCGCATTGTCCTGTTGAAACATGGCATCTCCATCAGCGTACTCCAGGGCCAGAAAGGGATACAGATGGTCTGAAAGAACGTCCACATAACGTGCACCTTGCAGCGCTCCCTGCAGCCTGACAATGGGGCCTATTTGCGACCATGAGAATGCCGTCCAGACCAGAACTAAGCCACCTCCCACCTGGACACAACCTTGTTGACACGCAGAATCCATAGCTTCATGACACATACGCTCACGCGCCCGTCAGCTCGATACAACTGGAACCGGGATTCATCGGACCATACCACACGCCGCTATGTGTCGAGGCGTCAGCAAAGGGGCACGAGTTGGTCGTCAGCTGGTGAAACCTATGTGGTGTATTTGCCTCCTTACAGCCCTGGTAGAAGTGGGTTCCTGACTCCCAACATTCAACTGGGCGGTGATATGGCACAGTAGCCCATCGAGCACCCTGTATGGTTCTGTGGAGTTGACGTGATGTCCGTTCGTTAAACACTTGTGGTCTTCCCGTGCGGCGCTTTACGCGGGTAATAGGATTCTCTCTGCGATATTGAAGATCCACCATCGACACTGTTGACCTCGGAAACCCGAATTCGCGCGTGATCTCCGCATTGCTATGGCCCGTGCGCCGATGATCATCCCACGTTTAAAGTCGGTTAACTCGAGTCGTCTTACAATATTCACGACACTGATGCCTGTGACAGACTGCTCAGCTACGCCGCAGCTAGCCGCAACGTTCAGGGGCCATAAACGGCACATTTTCTAATGGGACTCCCCTTCTCGTGACTTTTGGCCACTCGGTGATTAATGTATATATATTTGCTTTACGTCGCACCGACACAGATATGTCTTATGGCGACGATGGGATAGGGAAGGCCTAGGAATTGGAAGGAAGCGGCCGTGGCCTTAATTAAGGTACAGCCCTGGCATTTGCCTGGTGTGAAAATGGGAAACCGCGGAAAACCCTCTTCAGGGCTGCCGACAGTGGGGCTCGAACCCACTATCTCCCGATTACTGGATACTGGCCACACTTAAGCGACTGCAGCTATCGAGCTCGGTATTAATGTATACATTATGGCATGTGGCCACTGGAGGCATATATGAAGTCCCAGGCCGATAGACGAAGCACTTAAAATAACAGCTAATAATCACGTTATACACGTTAGGCTGCGCGTTTTCACGGCAGCTGGAGACGCTTGATGGGACAGTGTTACTGTCCAGGCGAGCGGCTAAGAAAGAAAGGCACAACAATGAGTAGAGGGTGTACCGCCTTGCGTTTGCCGCAGACAGCGTGCAATATGATTTGTCGAATGTCATATTCTCCGACGGGAGCACCTTTTCCTCGGCGAACGATTGCCATTAAGCGTGTTTCGCTTCTTCGGCTCTGTACACAGTCCAGCATACGTAGCCAACCATCGGCCCTCTGGCTGTGTACCGTATGTGTTGCATGTCTGGCTTGGATGAACTCTCGCGAAATAGGAATGTTGCACAGAATCGAGCAACGTCTCACCGCCTATGCAGTATGTGCACATTTTAGAGAATTATGGTCCCTTCCGTGCGGGTGCTTTATCCCGCTGGTGTTATACAATAACAGCAGGACCTGTCACCGATCCATCGTCCCGATTAGTTCAGGAATGGTTCGCAAAGCGAGGTCAGGTCAGCTTACCGACTAGCCAGCCTCTTTGTGGGGCAGACAGAATCCCATCGAGAAAGTGTGAGCCGAGACGAACAGAGCAATGGTGGAAACCTGGCCCGATTCCGCGCCAAATACGCATGACGCACAACGCAGCATAACAATGAGCACAAATTGACAGTAGCCACATCACTGCACGTACCATCTACTACGTTGTGACCAAAGGTCATAGCATAATGTTACTGATCGCAGCTACTTGGACCGAGCAAGTAGCCATCAGCTTGCTTTCGGGAGATATTGGTTTCGAACTCATCGGTCGACAGCCCTGAAGATCGTTTTCCGCCGTTTCCCATTTTCACACCAGGCAAATGATAGCGCTGTACCTTAATTAAGGCCACAGTCGCTTCCTTCCCTTTCCTATCCCATCATCGCCGTAAGACCTGTCTGCGCCGGAGCGAAGTAAAGCAAATTGTTTTAAAAACTACTTGGGAAGTTTCTCTTTTGATGAAGTGCGTAACTCTACACTGAAAGGAACCCTGCAGCCGTTTTCAGCCATTATATTTCATACCAATTTTCATGCAATTCGGAACGTTCGCGCACAAACACTCCCTCGTCAGTGAAGTATATTTTTAAAAAATTGATACCCTTATTGTGCGGCCAATTCGTCTATGAAGTAAAATGGGTACTGGGACCTGTCTTTCTTAACAAGTTTATTCAACTTTTCTTAAATCTCTCTTTGCCGGTACATTCCTTCGGGTAAGTCATTGACTCATTTCTTTTTTATTCGATGCTGTCGATAGGGAGTAGTATTTTTACATTGCTTTCAACAATTATGGATCGTTTACTTAATTTTTGAAAGTGACTGTGTCAAGCCATTTTTAAAATGTTTTAAAATTCATCCCTTCATGGTAATCTCCAGTCGTCTTAGAATTGAAGACGAGATAACAGTTGGACTAAAGTTGTTAGGACGTCTGATGTCTACTCGGTTACTCGCTTACTCAGCAGGATTGATATCCCTCTACTGCGTCATCAGTTTAGCACAATAAGTTTAAATTGAAGTGTAATGTGTGCAAAAGTGGCTTTGATATTAGCAGGAGTAGTATTAAAATACATGAAAAAGGAAAGGAAGATTCGACACTTGTTTCCTCGCTAGTGTCAGGGGGAAAAAAAGAAAAGAAAAAAAAAAACCTATTTTGCTGGAGTGCGAGCAGTTAAATTACAGCCGGAAGTTGCAACTAAAAAGGACATGAATGATGACTTCAGCCAGCTCCTACTGAATCTTCCAGAGCTTCAATTGAAGTATGTCCTAAAACAAACTCACTGAGTCAATGTTTAAGGTTATAAAAGGTGAAATTATGTGGGCTAGGAATAAAGTGATTTCTAATTCTTCAGTAAGTAGCTATGAAAACGTTACATACTTATGCTGTTCTATAAGGTGAGTCGGTAATACTGAAGTTATGAAAAGAGCTATTGATCTGATTCCCCATTTGAAGAAGTACGAATATGTTGCAGAAGTTAACAAAAGACGACCAGAAACTAGAAACTTCGAGAAAATAAAACCTAATTTAGAAGGCAGTTTCCCCTGTGCAAAATTTCAATTTGTTGAATATTTATCAGTTGAACTTGAGTTTTTAATTAGGTTTCTGTCATATGATTCTTTTTTGCCATTTTGCACAACGATTTTTACAAAATGATGTTTAGCATTGCATAGAGCTTCATTTGGAAATGTGCGATGGAAGGGCAACGAATTCTGCCAAACTGTTTGCCGTTGATGTTACCAATCCATCTACCTAACTATAAAATATCTCACTATGTAGATATCGGATTTGGTGTCTCTGTTGCTAGCGAGGCCAACAAGGGAAAGGATGTTCCGTTTTTTCAAATATGGCTGCTGTTAAGTCTGTACCCAACATTGCACATAAGAGTCCTTTGAAATCAAACACACTGAAAGGTACTTCATGTTTATCGCCTATAGTTAAGCTTTTTTTTCGAGATGCTATTTGTTTGGGGCGTCGACCTTGAAAGATCTTTTACCCCTACTTGTACCGTATGTTAGGAACCTGCGTGTATTTGGAAATTGCGGAAGTGTATTGTTGAATGCGAGGAAAGGAACGTTAAGGACGACACAAACGCCCAGTCCCCAGGCCAGGGATATTAATCATTTATAATTAAATACCCCTGATCCGGCGGGGAATCGAACCCGGGGCCGCCGGGTGACAAGCGGACGCGTTGCCCTACACCGCGGGGCCGGACAATAGTTATGCTTAGTTCCATTGTAAGAGTTTCTCGAGTGACGGTAAAATTGGAAGAGTTTGTATCAAAAAGGAAGAAAAAAATTACTTCATCAGCAGCTGAAGTTGTACAAAGGGAATATTTGCGATTTTGAGAGAATTCCGAAGACTTTCTGAAACTAATCAATACACAGAAATACAGGCTTGGTCATCCCCTAATGAATTTACTGCAAAGCTCAAACAACGATTTTATAAAGTTCTTGCAGAAGCTGCTGTGGATACTCCATGAAAATGCCACAGTTGAAAGAGATTCTCTATCAACAAACAACTTTTGGTTGAAAGCCTACAAGAAAATACTCTTACAGCACAAAGAAGTATGTATGGTGCAATACAATCATTAGGTGGATTATTGAATGAATGAAAATTCTAAATGTGGAGATTACCAAATCAATGATACAAGCTGTGAATAATGTTTCTTAAAAAAGACAAGAAGCTTTAAGGAAGAAAAGAAACTATGAAGATGAAGAGATCAACCGCTAAATGATAGAGTCCAGCGGATAAACAACTCAAAAACGTATAGAGAACGCAAACTAAGAAGCCGGTGTTTTAGATGCCGATATTTCAAGTTTAACTAAGATAGTTTAAATGCCAACTGGAGCAGATCAACATAAACGATATGTCTTTCCGAGATATTCAGTATCGTAATGTGTTCTTTTGTTTTTGAATTTTCTCAATTTACAAGAATTTATGTATTCATTATTGTGACGATCATTCAACATTTCCAGAAGTAGCCATGTAGTAGTACTGTTACGAACTTCGAGGTTTTAAAAAGAATAGAAATTCACGTACTTGTAATTTAGTGTTGTTTTGCCATGAGTAATTATTAATATAAATAAATAATAGTATTGATATATTTTATAGCTTATTTTCAGCTTTCATCTCAAGCGGCTTTCAGGTATGATAGTTAATGAAAAAGCAGTCGTTTCTGATCTGTGTTTGTGTTTACAGCAATACTTATGTAGTCAGTGAGCAAGGTGTGTACCGGAAAATTGTGAAATGGACTTTGTTACTTACCTTGTAAATGTGTGAAATAATTGGGCGTCTCAAGCCCAGGGCCCTGGATTTTGAGTCTGGACTTGTAAACACTGCGCTGCTTGTGCCTCAGAAAAATATAAATTGTACTGAATTTAAAAAAAAAAAAACATGGAGCCTTGGCGTACCAAGTGACCTCTGTTCGGTCCGAAAGCCTGCAGGTTACGAGGTGACGCGTGGTCAGCACAATGAATCATCTCGGTTCTTAGTCTGGGCTTTCTAGACTGCGGCTGCTATCTCACCGCCAGATAGCTCCTCAGTTGTAATCACGTAGGCTGAGTGGACCTCAAACCAATCCTCAGACCCGCGGGAGAATCCCTGACCTGGCAGGCATCGATCCCAGGGCTTCCAGACAAGCTACCCGCTGACCGTGGAACGGCGAAATTTAAAAAGGTAATGAGAAAGTTGTGAATTTTGTTTCTTGGAATTCTGTAGACACCCTAAACTTAGCGCTGCTGCCGAACGTTGTAATTTGTAATGACTACTTAGCTTGCATGTGAGTTGTTCGTTCCCAGTGAAGTTCGTTGAATGTTCTTCTTGGTATTCATGTTATCCTACTACTCTTTCTTTTTTTACGAGAAAAAAAGTGCTTTCCATTGTTCTTGTTCAGCTCAGTAATCTACGGACGACTCCTTTCTGAATTTTCTTTCGGAAAAAAACAGACACATTAAGTATTCCACCAGAAAGAGTGAAAAAATAGAAACTTTATACCGCAGTACGCTAGGTTATTTTTGGTAGTTTCATAGAAGTGATATAATCATAGTTTAGATATTCATGATAATATACCCCCCCCCCGCCACCGAGCTCGATAGCTGCAGTCGCTTAAGTGCGGCCAGTATCCAGTATTCGGGAGATAGTGGGTTCGAACCCCACTGTCGGCAGCCCTGAAAATGGTTTTCCGTGGTTTCCCATTTTCACACCAGGCAAATGCTAGGGCTGTACCTTAATTAAGGCCACGGGTGCTTCCTTCCCACTCCTAGCCCTTTCCTGTCCCATCGTCGCCATAAACCTATCTGTGTCGGTGCGACGTAAAGCAACTAGCAAAAATAAAAGATAATATCCCCTTGCCGTGGAACGTTACCCGTGGATATTGCCAGTGCAGTGCAGGGACGCTCCACAGAGATCATGGCCGCACTTACAAATGTAAATACATATTTGGTTTTTGGCCTTGTCACTCAACCGGCTGTTAGCTGTATTGAAGACGTTGATCTGTTGTTCTGTGAATTTCATTTAATAATCCCACGAACCTACTACGCTGGCGTGGCAGGGGGAGAGGTGATACTCCCACGTGGCGCGTCCCAGGTGGCGGATAGGGGGTCCTAACCGGCTTGCTGGCGGACTTGAGGGAAATAAAATACCTCTCGCGGACCAAACACATAACCCCCTGTGGGTGGGGGACGCAGACGATGAATACGCCCACGGTATCCCCTGCCTGTCGTAAGAGGCGACTAAAAGGGGTGACCAAGGGATGATTGTATTAGGAAAATGAAACTGCTTGTGGTTAGTACCACCACGTGCGGAACACCATGGGTCGCATTTACCTGCGTGTAGTACCACTATGTTAGGTACGCACTAGGTTTGTGATTAGTAGCGATAGTGTGTAAATCAGGATGAAGGTCTTAAAGTACCAGTGATTCGTCTACTTTCTTAGCGATAAGTACCATTATGAGGGTCCGATGATCTGGATTTTGGACCCTTTTCGACTACAAGCATAATCAATTCAGCATCATGCTATAGAAGCAGTCCCTTAGTCAGTAATACTATTTTTTGTGCCAGCTTCTGTGCATGTGAGGCAGTGTGGGACGGTTCTACTGATCGTTTTAAATTCATATCCATCCATCCTTTCATTCTTCGTCCTCACGCTTTGAATTCTGGTCAGTGGAGGATTTTGGACTTTTAATTTGTCATAACATTTTGTCTCATTTCGTGCCATTAGGGGCCGATGACCTCGATGTTAGGCCCCTTTAAACAACAATCATCATCATCATCACCATCACTTAATAATCCTATTTTGTGACTTTCATGTTTAAACAGTACAGTAAATCATTAACTGTACTCATTTTATAACTATGAAAATTTAACAAAATACAGATTCTTCACATTATTCTGCACCATTTTTAAATATACCTTATTTTACTCCATAATTTGATTCTTAGTCCATGTATATGTACATTATTATTATCATTATTATTATTATTAGTAAGCTATTGTTTATTTATTTGTATTTATTTATTTCCACTGGGTCTATACAGAGGTCGCCTCCAACTTAGACCCTGTGTTGGTAGTAATGAACCACACAAATATACAGTTAAGATAAACAAAAACGCTGTGGTAAGTAAAGAAGACCCTCCACGCAGCGACCATCGCCCGGTGTGGCCCGGAGTATGGTGCCCTCCGCGCAGTGTTCACTGCGTTTTGGAGCCTGGAGCGTCGTTTGCCAGTAATCGCGAGGCTACTCATGTTATTGAAAGGAATTTTGAAATAATAAGAGTAATAGCTCCCGCCAGTAGTGCTAACCGCTGGTGCGAGGAAATTCACAATAATAATTATCGGGAATGGCGAGGCTACTCACGATCCTGAAAGGATGAATAAAATAAAATAAGTGGCACAACATTATACAAACTAGTGCCTGGTGCTTTCTCATCTGTTCCCTGCAAGGGGCCAGCCGACCTAGTATTACGATATACCACCGTCGCCTGGCCCCGATAGAACATGACCTTCTGCTGAGTGCGCAAACCTTTTTTTCTGCTGAAATTGGTCTGTCCTCTTTACCATTTAAATTCCGTTCTGTTTGATCACTTACATCATCACTATTTACAACTAAGCAACATTCCGAACTCACTTTCTTTTCACGCAGTTTCCTCACGGCACTTAAGTATTTGTTCAAATTGTTTTCACTGTTCCACTCTTTTACTATCCAAGCAATAACCCTTGGATTATCATTGTGTCTGCACATCACTGTTTGTTTCTCACTTAAAAGCTTCTTTCTCAATTTCTCGGTTCTCTCACACTCCTCAATTAGATGTAGATCATCCACCTTCTTTTCACATAAGATACTGAACCCATGACCTTTGTGCCCTAAGAACATTATGCAAAAATCGACAATCATTTAAAAGTTGTATTCTTGATAGCATGGATTTGACACGTGACGAGGGGGTGATTACCTTCGGTCCCACGCTCTGGGGTACGTGACGTCAACCACACGTGTCGACGGCGGAAGAATCTCAAGTCATTTTATGAACTATTTCAAAGCGCGTGTACATGGCGTGACCAAGCCAAGTCAAAAAAATATAGTGCCTATCAAAGGGGGTCAATCATCTCACAAATCGAACCCGTAAAAATTTTAAATGTCCATGAACACTACCGCCAGAAATGTAGCAAGCATGTAGTCACTTTCGAAACTCTTGAAATTACAGTTTAGGTAAGTCAGAAAATTTATAGAAATTTTCTTGGCGGCAAAGGGAGAGATCCGAAGAGAGGGGGTAACTGCTATAAATACGAAGGGACGCCATGACGAACTCTCCTTCTCCGGCATTTGTGATACAAAGCGGACGAAAAATTGTTGAGCTGCTCTGCGAAATCAAACAACGAAAGTAGACTGAGTTCAACTGCAGATTTCAGCCAGTGTGGCTAGGTCTTGAGTCCATGAGGGGATAGTTTTCTTGAGTGAAATAATTGTACCAGATAGGACGGTCAAAGTACTGAATAAATTCTAATGTGATTAATTAATTCGTGTGCGGAAACAATTATAGTCCATCGTGTGCGCTCAACAAACAAGTGAAGGGTATTTTCTTTTTTTTAATGCTTTATTCCAGGAAACCTGAAGAAAATAATAATAAACTGTGAAGCCATGAATGTAAAAATGGCTAAATAAAGTGCCAGGGTCGTAGGTGAGCCCTATGACGAACACTGGCGTGACGACATGAGGTAGGTGACTTTCCATCTTACTACCTCTTATATCTTGTCTCGTGATCTCAAAAAGTGTATTTGAATGGGGATATACGACGCAGTGGTCACCCCTACTAAGTTTTGTAAATGTGAGAATACGACTAAAGAGTCATTTGTTTCATTTTCCACTTGGATAAATTTTTGAAGTCTTGCGAGTGCCGTATAATGTTGTAAAAAAGTTACTGAATAGGGTTCCGAAGTGATATCACGTCCAATGTAGATAGTCATCCGTGTGAGTGTACTGCCTATATTTTGTGATGCCAAATTAAGATGTTCAGTCGACGTAATTTTTTTCTGTCTGCAATTTGACGTTAATAATAATAATCCATGGTCACTCATTTTCAATCGAGTGGAAGCGCGCTGTCGGGTGAGAACCTAGGGTGATGAATTTGGTCACGGAGAGAAACGTTTTCTAAGCTAATTTTAAACTGTGTCTGACTGACAATAAAAAGATCTAGTAGAATGTTTCAGTCACTTTGTTCATAAAAAAAAATCAAGTTATTAAATACGATATCATTTATGCGAAGTTATTCATGAGTAATGCATTGTGCGATATTAGACGTCGGGATTTCTAGTGAGGATTTTATTCCAGTTCTTTGTCGATGATAATTGTGGAGCTGGGAAACAGAGGTTAGTTTGTTGATATGAGATTTGTGAATCAGGTTGGACCTGTCATTGAAGCCGGGACACGGAAGCCCGAGGAATGTTTTATATGAGTTGAGATGAGATGTGCGAATCAGGTTAGAGTCCTGTCATTGAAGCCGGGACACGGAAGCCCGAGGAATGTTTTATATGAGTTGAGATGAGATGTGCGAATCAGGTTAGAGTCCTGTCATTTGAAGCCGGGACATGATAGCCCGAGGAATATTTTATAATGTTGAGAATGGAAAGAAATTCATAGAAATCCATAGCGGTAATAATTGGCGACGCGTATAATTAGTGTGGGCATCTTGAAGCATAACCTGTGCATTTTGTTGGTTAGAATATCGTATTTGTTTAATTATGTCGGCAGAGTTTAAAGGGAGCATTTTGAGAAGCCAGTCAACTGTGAATAAACCAGGTGTTTCGTGTATCTGCCAAGCGAACTCGGGGGATGAGAGACCTCAGCTATGATAACGGGACCGGCGTGGAGTTGAGATTGTACTGTATTCTCGGCCAGGGAAACGTAAAAATGCTGGATTTAGTTGAAATTCATAGCCGGTAATGATCTGAGTATTGTGAAATACTGTAATTGGGGACGTAATGAACATTTGAAACCACGAACTTGGAGTATAAGGAACAGAGTAACCAAATTCAGGGTTGTCCAAAATATAGAGCGGTGGTCGTGATAATTGGTTTGTCTGTGAGGGGTGTGCAAAATTCATAATGGTATGACGAGATATGACATCGTAATTATATGGAGAGTTGTTTGGTTTGTACGTAGATTATTAGGATATCCAAGTGTTAATAACGGTTAGGACTAGATTAGATTTTAAAAGGTGTGAGATCACAAGACAAGATATATAACTGGACATGAATTGTGTAAAAATTCTTTTCCAGCCAGATAAACATCGCAATATTGAATTCACATCACAAGCTGCGCAGAAATTTGTGAAGAAACCAGAGTCCGCGGAGATAAAATTTGTTGTTCGTTAACATTTCGTTAAATCATTTAAATTTATTTAATTATTAAATTCAGTGAAACCGCATTTTGAATAACTTTAATCAAGCGAATAACTTGGAGATGTATTCTGGAAATTTTAGTTTGTTTTTCTGGGGGAATATTAAAATATAAAGTAACGATTAAAGGGACATATCCGAAGGAAATGGATTTTACTGCCACAAAGTTTGTGAGCATTGCTAGTGTTGTAATTATTGAACTTGATTGATTGAGCAGTGAATGTGCTGGGGATAGTAAAGTGGAACTTTGGTCATCAACCGATGTAACTTAATTGTGTTTAGCCTTCAGCCTAGAAACTTGGATGGTCAGGGGGTCATCAACCTCAGTGACTTAGATTAGGGCCATATGCCATTGTAGCATCCTTTCCTTGCGGTCATCATCCACAATGACTTTAAAGTAACTTAGAAGATTAGATGTCGGTCCATGACATAGACGCAGGTCACATCGATTCAATTAAGGGTCCATGCCGTAGAACCACTGTGTGGCACACACCGATTGGACGGCCTTAATTATAACCAGAGTCCGGAGTTCGTGTTACGAGGGCTGGACCATAACGAATCACTATGATGGTACATGTGGTCTCACATGGAAGCCGAATTTAAGGATTTCCAGACTTTCCTTTCTTAAATGATTAATAATTGTGACAATGGTTTCTAGTATGAATGCCCGTCAGGCAGTTACGTTAAAGTCTCACACCAGTGATCTGACGTTTATGTAAAAATGATTGTGGTGTCCAGTGGACACAATTGACTTCTATGATACCGTTGACATAGAATGTTTTCAGAATTTTCCTGAATAAATAGGAATCTTTTAAATAGACCTTTCATTCCAGTAGATAGATTAGAATTACTGAACCCTACCTTTACCTCAGCAAGTGACGAAGAACCCGATACGACCCAAGAGACAG
The DNA here is from genome assembly GCF_040414725.1 of Anabrus simplex. NCBI lineage: Eukaryota > Metazoa > Arthropoda > Insecta > Orthoptera > Tettigoniidae > Anabrus > Anabrus simplex. Next base: position 1,160,207,995 of record NC_090266.1, read on the forward strand.
ATCTCATGAACTTTGCTGATAGGTAAGGAAGGTAGGTATCCCTCAATATGGACCAAAGGTTTCAATACATAATGAAGCGTCTTTTTTCCTAATCCCTTCCTTAGGGTGGCGTGCACCATCTTGGAGTAAATTACTACGGAAGTAGTATGGGAGTAATTTACTCCGGAAGTAACGTCGGAGAGTTTAAATACAATTTACTCTTTTAGTTACTACTACAGAAGTAGCGTTCGTTACTCGCGGAGTAGTGCTGTGTTCGTGTATCTTCTTTACAGAAATCTAAATAGATAAGGTTATGTGCGATAGGAAACGGGGGGAAAAACGTAAGCGAAAAAGATAAATGCTTGTTAATAGAGATAATGACGATCTATGCAAGGGGTATAAGGTGTAAGAAACACAACATAAAGATGCTGGGTAAGAAAAGAAATCCATGGAAAGTCGTGACGAAAGAATTCAATGCTTCGAGTGACGGAAAACACAGTGAAAAGCAAGTTAAGATTCTGTAGAAGGACTTAAAAGCAAAGACGGAAGTAAAGCAGAGAGTCATGGACATGCGGAAAAATTAAAACTGATGGCGGTTTCTTCATACAGATGGCCTACATCCACAGCGAAATTTTCCCATTTTCACACCAGGCAAATGCTGGGTCTGTAGGCCCTACCTTAAGGCCACGGCCGCTTCCCAATTCCTAAGCCTTTCCTGCCCTATCGTTGCCATAAGACCTATCTGTGCCGGTGCGACGTTTAAGCAAACTGAAAAAAAATACCTCTTCCGATTTCTGAAAAGTTCACCGTTGTCACCCAGAGGGCAATAAATGGGAATATGCGCTCAGTCACAGTTAATTGCACCCACGATGTGTGGAAACCCGCCAACGTGAAGAATATCCTTTTATTTTCCGAACGATCATCGTTATTTGCAGGCGTACCTCCCTCTTAGCCTCAACTAGTGTTTTAACCACGCGATGAAAGATAAGGCTAGCAGTTGTGCGGTAAACGTTAATTAGATCATCGGCAACTACTGAAATGTTCCGGTACGAAACACTCGTAGGGCACACAGCAACTGTAATTTGAGAGATACAACAAAATTAAGACAAGAATTCAGCTGTAAGTGATCTCCAAGTAGATTTAGAAAGAAAGTAAAGGATTCCTTCCTAAGACCAAAAACGTTCCTGAAACTCGTCGTGTTCACATTACACGGCTCTCGCCTTTCACGCACTGTAGGCCTAAGCACTATTACATTTCCCATCATTTACTGAGTCGATATCGTCAATATAATCTAAGTAATCCATAAACACGTTAGAAACGTCTTTCCTCTCATATACGGCACGATATTATCATCTATATATATAAAGTAGCTTGTCCTGACTGACTGACTGACTGACTGACTGACTGACTGATTCATCATCGCCGAGCCAAACCTACTGGACATAAAGAAATGAAATTTTGGGGATATATTCATATTATAATGTAGGTGCTCGCTAAGAGAGGATTTTTGGATATTCCGTCGCTAAGGGGGTGAAAAGGGGGGTGAAATTTTAAAATGAGTGTGTCTATATCTCAAAACTTTAAAAGTTTACAGATGTGAAAATTGGTATTTAGAATCTTCTTTAAAAATAAGGAAACACGTATTTTTTTGTTTTCAGACAATCCCAATAGGAGGGGTGAAAAGGGTGAAAAATGGGTTGAATGCCTTTAATCAGGATACCGCTACTTATATCTCAGAAACTGAAGATATTACAGGCCTCAAAATTGGTACTTTCAATCGCTGTCAAAAATAAAGAAACACATATTTTTTTGTTTTTGGAAAATCCAATTAATGCGAGGGTGAAAGGGGGGTGAATTTTTAAAATGAGTGCATCTATATCTCAAAAGTTTTAAAGTTTAGAGATGTAAAAATTGGTATTTAGAATCTTCATTAAAAATAAAGGAACACGTATTTCTTTGTTTTCGGAAAATCCAAATAGGAGGGGTAAAAAGGGGTGAAAAATGGGTTGAATGCCTTTAAAGAGAATACTTATATCTCAGAAACTGAAGATATTACAGACCTCAAAATTGGTACTTTTGATCGCTTTCAAAAATAAAGTAACACATATTTTTTTGTTTTTTGGAAAATCCAATTAATGCGAGGGTGAAAAGGGGGGTGAATTTTTAGAATGAGTGCATCTATATCTCAAAAGATTTAAAGTTTAGAGATGTAAAAATTGGTATTTTGAATCTTCATTATTAATCAAGGAACACGTAGTTTTTTGTTTTCGGAAAATCCCAATAGGAGGGGTGAAAAGGGGGTGATAATTGGGTTGAATGCCTTTAAAGAGAATACTTATATCTTAGAAACTTAATATATTACAGACCTGAAAATTGGTATTTGGGATCTACTTTAAAAATAAAGAAGCAGGTATTTTTTCGTTTTGGGAAAATCCAAATAATGGGGGGTGAAAAGGGGGATGAAGTTTTTAAAATGAGTGTATCTATATCTCAAAACTTTTAAAGGTTATAGATGTGAAAATTGGTATTTAGAATCTCCTTTAAAAATAAAGGAACACGTATATTTTGTTTTCGGAAAATCCTAATAGGAAGGGGGGAAAAGGTTGAAAAATGGGTCGAATGCATTTCATGAGTCAGTACTTATATTTCAGAACCTGAAGATATTACAGACCTGAAAATTGGTGTTTGGGATCTTCTTTAAAAATAAAGAAACACGCATTTTTTGTTTGTGGAAAATCCAATTAATGGGGGGGGGGGGTTGAAAAGGGGGTGATTTTTTAAAATGAGTGTATCTATATCTCAAAACTTTTAAAGTTTATAGATGTAAAAATTGGTATTTAGAATCTCCTTTAATAATAAAGAAACATATTATTTTGTTTTCGGAAAATCCCAATAGGAAGGGTGGAAAAGGGTGAATAATGGGTTGAATGCCTTTATTGAGGCTACTTATATTTCAGAACCTGCAGATATTACAGACCTGAACATTTGTATTTTGTATCTACTTTAAAAGTAAAGAAACATGTATTTTTTCGTTCTTTGAAAATCCAAATAATAGGGGGGGGGGGTGAAAAGGGGGGTGAATTTTTAAAATGAGTGTGTCTACAACTTAAAACTTTAAAATTTACAGATGTAAAAATTGGTAGTTAGAATCTCCTCTAAAAATAAAGGAACACGTATTTTTTTGTTTCCTGTAAATCCTAATAGGAGGGGTGTAAAAGGGTGAAAAATGGGTTGAATGCCTTTAATGAGGATACATATATCTCAGAAACGAAGGATATTACAGAACTGAAAATTTGTATATGGGATCTCCTTTAAAAATAAAGAAACGCGTTTTTTAGTTTTTGGAAAATCCAACTAATGGCGGTTAAACAGGAGTGACAAATTGGGGTGAATTTTTTGAAAGACTATATCTACAGATTATCTTGGAAACGTAAAATGTTACAGACGTAAAAAGTGGGTGTTTGGAATCTCCTGTAAATGTAAAGAAACAGAGGTGATTTGTTTTTGGAAACTCCACTTAAGGGGAACTCAAAAGGGGTGAAATTTTAAAATGAGAATTTTTACAGTATATCTAAAAAAACTTAACGTGTTACAGAAGTGAAAAATGGTATTTTTTTATCTCTATTAAACATAAAGAAACGTGTATTTTTAGTTTTCGGAAATACCACTTGGGTGGAGGGAGGGGTTAAAGTGACTGAAAATGGTGTTGAATTCTTTTAATTAGGCTACTGATATCTCAAAAATGAAGATGTTACAGACGTGAAATTTGATATTTGCAATCTGCTTTAAAAGTAAAGAAACACGTATTCTCAGAAAATCCAATGAAGGGTTGGGGGGGAGGGGGGTGAAAGAATTGAAAAATTAATTGACTTAATTGTATGAGAATACATACATCTAATAAAAACTAAAGTTGTTACAGACATGAAAATTCGTATTTGGATCTCCTTTAAAAACAAAGAAAAACGCGTTTTGGGAGGAAACCATCTTGGAGGGCGGGAGTGTAAAGGAGTTGAATTCCTTTCACGAGGACACATAAATCAAAAACTGAAGAAGTTAGAGTCGTGATAACTGGTATTTAGAGGATCCTTTACTATTAAAGAAACAAGTATTTTTTGCGGGAAAATTCACTTGGGGGGGGGGGGAGTAGTGTGAAAAGAAGTGAAGAAAGTAAATTATTTTTATGGGGATACTTATATCTCAAAACTGAAGGTAATAGACGTGAACATTGGTGTTTGGAATCTCCCTTAAACATATAGAAACAAGCCTTCTTTTAATTATTTTTTTTTGGGGGGGGGGCAGGGTGGCGGTAAATAAACTTAACGGCGGTAGGGTGTAGAAGGAGGTGAGACCAATTGATTTTACTGTTATTAATATACTTATAAGGATCCTCCGTTGCTCAGGCAGCAGCGCGCCGGCCTCTCACAACTCGGTTCCGTGGTTCAAATCCCGGTCACTCCATGTGACATTCGTGCTGGACAAAACGGAGGCGGGACAGGTTTTTCTCCGGATACTCCGGTTTTCCCTGTCATCAGCCATTCCAGCAACACATAATAATAATAATAATAATAATAATAATAATAATAATAATAATAATAATAATAATGTTCCGGACCGTCATCAAATGTGCGGATCGCCCTGGAAACGGCTACTGGACGGGTAATGACTAAGAATGCAGTCCGGCCGCCGGTTCAGTGCCGCCAAGGCACCCAATATAACACCACGCTGGATCTCCTGAAGGATTTTATCCATATTAAAAATGATTATAGGAAAAGATGGCAAAGATTTACGTACACAATTGACCGGGAAGCATACCTGAGCCTAGCCCGGGAAGTACGAACTCGATTGCTGGAAAGGAAGATTGAAAATGGGAGGAAACGTGCCGTAAAATAAGAGAAAACGTGTCAGATCGGGAATTTTGGTGGTTTCTCGCAGAAAACGAGTCAGATCGCGAATTTCGGCGGATTATATATCTATAACAATAAGCATTCAATTATAAATTTCAGTATAATACCGTAGCGAAGCACGGGTATCTTGCTAGTTAGTCAATAAGTCTAAACTTAGCTTACTCCATGCACGACGTGAGAGTAAATTCTAACCTATATTCGTACGTTTTTGACTTCTTTAGTAATATACTACAAGATGGTGCTCTTCAACATTTTACTCTTGTAGTAATTTAGTCCAGGAGTACCTGAAAGGACTAAAATACTTCGGAAGTAATTTACTCTCGTATGGAAGTCGCCGAATGCTGACTTCAAGAGTACTTTACTACGGAAGTAGAACTTACTCTTGGTTGGTGCACGCCACCCTTATTCTTGTGCAGCCCCATTATCCACCAAATCAATCCCCCTTTACGCCTTTTATATCCAAATCTTATATTAATCTTAGAGACTTGGGGTACCTTGTAAAATAAATTAAGAGAAGCTCTCTTCCCACATTCTTCTATCAACCTTTGCGTTTGAATGTCCTTAATCCTAGCTATCATAGTTCTCTGGCCCCTACTTCCTTTACCCTTCCATGTCTCCATCCAAATATAACTCAAACCTATCCTCTCAATATAGGTTTTAATTTTCACCAATCAACTCTCCGCATACATACTCTTTTCCCGCTTCTTGAATGCTTCCTGGACGACTAGGCCGCCCTGTCTTCTCAGTCGCATACAATAGTTCAGGACCCTCCCAGCGCAATTTACTTCTATATATTCTCCACATAGTAATGCCACCCCCACGTTCGCTGTGCATTGAGGTAGACTCATTTTGCTAAATTTATGTCTGATTTGGTTTAACATATCACTTTTTTCCATCCCCCATATTTCTGCCCCATATAGTACCTTACTTAAAACTAACGTCTTTAACACTAATCTCAATATCATATAGCTTATCCCCGGGAATTTTGACATTAAGATTTTAACCATAGAAAGTGCTGCAAATCCTTTCCACTTCGCCCTCTTGATATGATCTTCCCATCTCCCCTTCTGTTTAATAGCACTCCTAAGTATTCTAACTTGTCTACTTCTTCTATGCTTTCTCCCTGTAACTTCCATTTCCTTTTCGCTTTCCGCCTCTTGATCTTGCGTATAGTTAGTACCTTGGATTTGTTGCTGTTGACCCTTAATGCCCAGTTCTTTGAGAACTCCGACAGCTCGTCCAAACTCTTTTGTAGACCACCTCCTGTCAAAGCCATTAATATGACATCATCTGCGAAAATCAAACCCGGGATCTCCAGATTATATTCATGACTGGCACTGCCCGTTTTTCTCTACCGTGCCCTTCCAAAATGTCATTAACGAACAACAAGAATAGCAGCGGCGAAAGTTCACACCCTTGTTTTAGCCCCGTCTTGCAGTCTATGGACTCGCTACTTAAATTTTCTTTTAGCTTGATACAGCAATGGACCTTCTTGTATAACGCCTCTATCGCTCGTATCATTTTTCTTGAGACTCCCCAACCTACGTATTTGTTTCTACCAGTGCTTTTCTGGTGAGCGTATCAAACGCCTTTTCAAAATCGATGGCCGCAAGGTACACACTTAAATATTTATCCAATATCATCCTGACAGTCGTAATATTATCTGTTCGTCTTCCTTTCCGGAATCCTCCTTGAAATATTGATATTATTGATTGGCTTTCGGCCCAGATCGTTAACCTATTAGCCAAAACCCCTGTATTCTTACTCGGCGAGTCCAGTAACATTATTCCTCGATAATTGCTTAGTACGTTTCTGCTCGCTTTCTTTTTGTAGATTGGGCAGATGATTCCGCTTTCCCATTCTTTCGGTATGATTCCGCTATGGAAGATCCTATTGGATAATTTAACTATACCCTCCCTCAAATGACTGTAATTCCATACGTTTTCCAGCATAAATTATTTATACCATTCCTTCCCCCCGCCGATTTATTCTTGAGTTTGCCTATTACCTCTTGTACTTCTTCTATAGAGATCTCTTTGTCTAGTTCGTATATATTACTTTCTAAATTTATCCATGTATTCGTCATCCCGTCTTCACACTTCCAACTATCCCTGACTCCTAACAAGCCACTGAAGTAAGTGACCCACTGGTCTTAGTCGATTACAGCTTTATCCAACCTTTTTCCGCCTTTATTAATTCTGTTTATTCTTTCTCATACCCTCTCCGCTTGGTTTAACTTGCACCTGTTAATCGCCTCCGTTTGTTCTATTATCCATAACTTCTTCCTCTCAGCAATTTTCATTTTGTATTCCTTCCTTAACCTACAGAAAGATTCTCTGTCCTCCATATCTTCACTTAATCTGTGTTTTTAAAGCCTTCATAAGTTGGCTCCTTAATATCTTGCATTCCTTGTTGTACCATCCCTTCCATTCTTCCTCCATCTCTTTCCGTGCTCCATCCGTGCCGCCCTCCTTTATTAACTTCCTGTTTCATAAAGTCCTCTATTTCTCTATGTGTACTCTCGGTCCATATAGAATAGCTCTTACCCCTCTCTTCCACACTAAGCCCTGTCCTTTCTTACCCTATATTCCTTTCTATCCACAAGCCTATCGGTGCGTGGTGTAACTCTATCCAATGTACAATTTCTATCCTAATTTTCCCTAGAATGCCTCCCGAACACAACACTAAGTCAATCACACTTCCCCCTTTAGCTGCTATATATGTTAATTTCCCTTCTTTGTCCCCCTTCCAAATGCCATTTAGAATATAGAATTTTCCTGTCTCACAGAACTCCAGTAACAACTATCCATAACTGTTTTCCTTACCTTTGCGTCTTCTTTCTAGCCTTAAGTCTACTTCATCTTCTTTGCAAAAAAATTGGTATAATTCCACTATCCTAGCGTTCCAATTACCAGATAGTAATATTCCATCTTCTTCGAACTTCCCCCTGATCATACTGACTTCCAAGAGTAGCTCCTCCAAACGTTTATCATTAGCATACATGCCAACTTTCCCGATTCAGGCGGGAGACTCCTGATTTTCGACAGTTTTTCCCGCCACCCGATTATTCTATTATTTCTCCCGATTTTAGCTTATTTTTTTGTGAACTTCAAACATTTGTTTTGAAATCCCGCCGTTTCAGCTTTTTTACGCCAGTGGCCGCTTTCAAACGACAACGACATCGACGTTTATTAATGCGAGAAGTGTTTGCGAATGTGCGATGTTTATTGAAAACGTTATATCGCGACGCGTGTATCGATTGTCAATCTCTCGTTCTCGCGTTCTATGTTGGTGTTCGTTCACAACAGTCTAGCCGATTCCATTCTCTTTGGTCGATTCTAGAGACTAGTCGCTAGATATTGAGTGTTTCTTAGTAATTTAATGATAGAATTTCAATGATAACTACTAGTGTCTTTTCTAGAGATTTTAAGAGCCATTTGGAGACAATTCCGACTAATTTTTATTTATCTCAATATAAATAAAACAAGAGTTTTGTCTGTACATTGCTCAGAATTTAAAAAGTGATGTATCCGTACCGGTCGTGACCATAGTAACAAGGGGATATGCACGGTTTAATTTTCCGTAATGTCTGTCTGTCTGTCTGTCTGTCTGTACGCACGGTCATCACGAGAAAACGGCTGAAGAGAATTTAATGAAAAAAGGTATATAACGTCGGGGAATAAGTCGCTACAATCTAGGCCATAAATAATTTTATTCACGCTGAGTGAAATGGTAGTTTAGGGGAAGCTTAAAATTTAATTCTCAAATATTTATTTTATTATTGGCCCTATCGATAAATACTACATAACTAAAGTTATATATTATAAAATTTCCTGTCATTTACGTCTTATACATTTTTACCGTACCGGCTGTGATGATAGAGATATTCATGGATTTGGATTTTTTTTGCTATGTCCATATCAGCGCTGAGGTACGTGAAAAATGGATGAACAGAATTTTATGTAAAGTCGGGGAATGAGGAACTACAGTCTACGCTATAAATAATTTTGTTCGCTCTGTTCTAAATGGTAGTTTAGGGGAAGGTGCCAAAAATTTAATTTTTAATTGCCTATCTTACTGGTCATATTGAAAAGTACTACATAACAGACGTTATAGAGAATACAGTTTCTGATTATTTATGTCTTATTCAGTTTTACCGTACCGACTACGATAATATTGTTGGTGGTGGTGATTAAATTGTGAAGAATGAGAAAAAGTCATGAAGGAACGATTGCTGAAATAACACAAGAGGTTGTCATGAAAGAAAGGACGACTCACGACATTAGATGCTCTAAATCACAGATTTGGAAAAAACTTAGTGTGAAGGCTTCCAATACAGAAAGCTCGTAAAATTGATCAACAATAACATTACATTGACCATTGTTTGTTGTGGTGTGCTTTGTGTATTCTGCTGCCATTTATCTCTGATAGATGGGATTACTGCTGCGTATTGAGTATATCAGTCTGCCTGAATATTGGCTGGAAGTAGCTGGGGAGTGGGGAGTTAGATCTCTCTCTTCTTTACTATGCCATTCCTCTGCTTCATAAATTTTCTGATACTACTGGTACGTAACACACTGGATCATCATAGTATTCCAGCTATTCAATCCCTACTCTGAGGCAGTGATTGGAATGAGCAGTGTGCACACTTAAATGGAATAATTACACAGGAGTGCTCGCGGCTGTCTGCAGCCTGGTCATTCTAGCTTTGAAACTTTGAACTGTTAGATCGACACCGTAGTACTTTTTCGCTAGAAGTGAGAAAATGTGCGTTTTTCATTTTATCGAATATTTCATATGCCAACATTGCTTTTTATTGCAGCATACTGGCGTCATTGTAATGACATACGGTATGTTGACTTCAGGTGGGAAAACTATAAGGACAGTCTTTCTGAGAATTCCGTAGCGAAGCACGGGTTCATCAGCTAATTATTTCATCCAAATAGCATTGCGCTTTGTATAATCGCACGGGCGCTTGGTGCAATACATTTGTACCGGGCGGTACACCTCTACGATGCAAGTTCAAATCTTGCGCCAATTGAAACTACTCTACAGGAGAAACCCTGAACTGTAACAACTGAATCAACTCTCCTGTTTATCAGGAGATCTCACTGGGTGTTTTTGATTTGTTTTTGTTGATCAAGAAGTGTGGACATTCTCTAACAGGTGTCTCTACTAAAAAACTATAATAATGCACTCTGGTGCGAAGGAATGAACTTTCTTGGAGAAATTTGGTATGGTATTCATAAGTTTTGTCTTTACTAAATTTTGTTCTTTCATTTAGGGGTTGGCAATATTAAGCTTTCTTTCCGCCTGTTTTGAATTTAACCAATCCTAAATTTCTGTAGTTAATTTTCCACCAATTAGGTGTTTCTTCATTGATTTGTGTGTAACTTTCGCTGTTAACCAATAAACGTTTCTGGCCGGGCCTTAATAATTCATGAAAGGTCTCGAATTTTCCGCGAGGGTATAAAAACTGCTGATTTTCTTGTCTCCGGGCCACTTCAACAACATCTTGCTTAGTATATAGAAGCATAGCAGGGGGCGGGTAGCGCCTCTTTCTTCGGGCAGCAGCTCTTCAACAAGGTAATGGCCGATTAACTTCTTTCTTTCCTCTTTGCTAGCTCAGCAGTTTAACTATCGGGGAAGGTTCGAAACCTTTAATATGTAACCTATCTCTTTAAAATGTAAATCCCTTTTCAGTCTATGTAAAAACTATAAATTTCTTCAACTGTAAATCGGGGATAGAGAGTGCCTTACCCTCTCGAGCTCCCCTTCATTTTGAAGTTGAGGTGACTACGTTTTCATAACCGTTTCTTCTCTTCCTTAATGTATTAAGGTTTTCTCGTACGAGTCACCTCCCTAGCTTTGGATTAGCCCCTGTGTAATCGGCCGAGAGCCACTTAGGTTTTAAAATGTGTATTTAGGAGTGCAAGTTCACGCCTCCAGTCCTCACTGTACTTTGGGCCAGTAACTTACCCTGTTGTTTTTCCTTCATTGCGAAGGCCCTGTGGGTTGGGTACAAGTTACCCCTGTTTATTTATAAGTGTGCCTTGTGGGCAGTTTGTAGTAAAGTCCGTTTATGGGCTCTTAATATGCTTGAAAGATTGAGAGCGGGTCAGCTCTTTCTGGTATTTTGAAAAGGTGCCTCGGGGAGGCGTGACATTTTGATTGCTGGGAGCTAGTTCTCCATGTAATTAGGGGCGTTCTGCCCTTTGGTATTTTGTGGTTGTGAGCTGAGAGCTCAAGGATTGACGAATTTGGTCTCGTAGCCCAGAAATTGTAAAGACCCCGTAACTTGTGCTTTCTTTTGTAAAGTTGCATTGTACCTGATTTTCTTTGTTATTTCACTTAGTGAAAATTGTTAAATGTTGTTATCTGTTGAAAATATAACCTTTATTTAAATATTAATGTCATCTTTGACTTGTAGTTAGACCCATTCCAGCCCGCACCTTCTTTCACCTCTGCCTTCCACGGATAACTCCGTAACAACATTAATCTATGCATTTGCTAAGTAATGGCATCTAAGTGCATTACTGATTCACACATGTGGAGCATGAGTTCATACTATTTTCAGCAGGCTTATCAGAGACCGATCATCTCACTCACATACTTCCTGTGAGGGAATAGAGATGTGTAATTTTTAGCATTGTAGCCTCGTATAGCTACAGTCGGGCTTTGAGACAATAAATGTTATATATATATTGTAGTACTGTAAGCAGTTTTGACCAATTGTATCTCCTGATTTTTCCTAATTTTCATATCAAAATCTCCTGATTTTTGGTTTTGTAAAGTTGGCAGGTATGCATTAGCGTACGGAGATCCCTTGGGGTGACAATAAACACACGCTATACATATCTTTCTTTCTTTTCCCCCTTACTATATTAAATCTTAACCATAACACTTCATCTAGGTCATTATCAATTTCTTCTACCAACTCGTTGATTTCTTCTTTAATTAACACCACTATTCCTCCAGGCGCTCGTCCCTTCTCCTTTTGTTTTTTCCTTGCCTTGCATTTAACAGTGAAACTCCCCCCCCCCCCCCAAGTTATCTCCGTGCCGGGTTGTATCCAAGTCTCCGGTAATGCTACAATATCATAACTTTCAACTACCTTTATCACCTCGATATTATATATTTTGCTTAACAGATCTTCAATATTTACAAATCCTACTTTCCAATCTAGTTATAACTTGCCCTCTCTTCCTCCTCCATTACCTTCCTTGTTTTTACTTCTCGTCATCATTAGCCTTTCTCCATCTACCTTCACCCCTTCATATCTTGACGATTTAGCGCGTTCTTTATTTTCTTTTTCCTCCGTACCCTTATTTTTCTTACGCAACAACGGATCTTTTCAACTCCTGCTTCTTCCCTTCATCAGCATGTCTCTTCCATTTTTATCGTCCTTCGATCCACTTCCTTCATTATTATGCCCATGCCCCCTTTGTTCTGTATGAGATTTTTCTTGGGTGTCGCCCACCACCCCTACATCTTAGGATCTTGTATTCAGTTCCATGCTGCACTGCACACTTACCCTTTCGTTGGATTCACTTCTTGTCTCGATTCTTCGCTCCTTTTGATCTGCCGCCTGTCTTCCGTCTTGTCTTGAACCCAGGTCCTCTTCTTTCGGGTTCTCTTCCATAACTTTCAGCTCTGCTACGGTCCAGGATCGTCTCCAATTTCCGTTGGACACCCACAGCCGTTGCCCACTAATATACGCTTTCAGCTCTTGCTCTCCCTTGATGCCTCTTCAGGATTCTTAGGATCTCGCTGCCTTCTCTTCCCATGTCTCTTTTAATCCAAATTTTCTTTCCTTGCAGATTGCTCGCGTTTCTTAATGATATGTCCGACATTATTGTAGATATCAGTTGAACTTTCATCGGCCTACTACCGTTCACTTTCCCTACTCTAACCACATCGTCAATATCCACCTCACTACAGTTGATTTTCATTTTGTTTTGTATAATATCCGCGACTTTACATATTATATCTATCTTCGATTCTGTAACCTCTTGCTGCACTCCATATATGAAAATTCATTTCTTCATCCTATCCTGGCTTATGCCCGCCACCTCTCTCTTCAATAGCACAACCTCCTCTTCAAGACTTATTGCTTTTTCTCTTAACCCCTGAATCTCCTTCTCGTGTCTTCCTGACTTAGTCTCCTCCTCTATCTTAAAGCCTTTTCATCCAGTCTCGGAGTTCCTCTTGTCCCTTGCTCAAATTCTCCAGCTTCTCCATTACCTTATCCGTATTGTTTTGCTCCTTTAAACACTCCAGTCACCACCTCCCGAATCCTCTCTATATCTTCCCAATTCAAGTTGCCGTTCGGTCCGGGGTTCAGTTCCACCCCTCCTATCACCAGCAGCACCGCTATCACCGCCGCCACCAGTAGTACCTCTCCAATCTTCTCCTTTCCATTCTTACTTGCCGTCTTCCCCGTAGTTATCTTCCACCTTCTCAGCCAGCTCCCGATAGCCGCCCGGTATTGCTCCACTCCCACCATGTCTCACCGCACTCCTCTTTCCACACGTCTGCACTTGTCGCTTGCTGACGTTCTATAGTGTAGGTTTTTATATTATTATTATTATTATTATTATTATTATTATTATTATTATTATTATTATTATTATTATTACAAGAGTTATCCTGGATCAGGGGATAAAGAAGCCGTGGGATTAAACAGCTGTACAAAGTATACACAAAACTTTTAATTTTGAATGTGTTTGCTAAGTAGTATTTTCTTTACTGTTCACTAGACATCGGGTTTGTATGCAAATGTACATTTTGTTTACCAATATGTAGATCTCCAAAATCGATAGGAAGTTCGTTTGAAGGTGAAATTGGACGAATTATTAATAGTGCATACATATGCATATTTGGATATATTTGAGATTAATGCATACATTTGAAATTTAGGATTAATTGTGCATGATTTCGACTTTCATGATGCATATTTTAACATGTTCTACAAGCAATCTTCAAGAAAATATAAAATAATGAATGCCGTGATCTCTTACGGAATGGGTGGCCTTGTTCTAAATGAACATTACAGCTGTGGTAAGATTTCAAGGAAAAATCGGGAAGCTCGAAGCACGTGGGTTGCGTCGTAGTGATTCGCTGGTGATTACGGAGAATGTGAAGCGTGAACTGGAAGGTATCCCCGGAAACCTTGGTCTCCGTCTGCAAACAAAATATAGTGATGTCCTCAAACGAAATCCGAGCTACGACATAATCGTAGCTTAGCAAATATTTGGCTGGTATTGATAAGGTTGATCTACCGAATGTTTAAGACCTACAGTTGCTCCCGAATTCAAGTACTGTCTTGTCACATCCGTAGATGTACAGAGATAATTCATTCTCCGCAATAAAGCTCAATTTAACAGACAGACGCCACTGATTTATACCAGAAAGCTTGGAGAAGATTGTTGTAGTGTGATGCAAAGCAAATTAGGGGCAGAAAATGTACGATGTGCAGTATAAAATGAAAGAGGAATATAATATAAGTATTTTTAAACGGTTTTCTTACAATTTTACTAATTGTGATATATCATGTGTATTGATTAACACACTGTGTCTTATCTAAAAGACGTGTGCATGTGTTTTAACAGTGGACACTGATAGATTGTTCACTGGTGGAACAGCCGCAGCTGTAAGTAGTGTGTGATAATTTGTTTTTATTTAGTTGTTACCGGGTGAGTTGGCCGTGCGGTTAGGAGCGCGCAGCTGTGAGCTCGCATCTGGGATATAGTGGGTTCGAACCCTACTGTCGGCAGCCCTGAAGGTGGTTTTCCGTGGTTTCCCATTTTCACACCAGGCAAATGCTGGGGCTGTACCTTAATTAAGGCTACGGCCGTTTCCTTCTCATTCCTAGGCCTTTCCTGTCCCATTGTCGCCATAAGACCTATCTGTGTCGGTGCGACGTAAAACAAGTAGCAAAAAAATAGTTGTTTATTCATGTTCATGATTTTATGTATTGGTTTGGGTGAATCGCATGAGTCTGGTAAAGAAATCTTAAGTGTGCAGTTTATAAAAGCGTTTATTAGAATGAAAATATCTGCATAATTAAGCGCACATTTCACCACTTTTTGCAGCATGGTTGCATGCTTATATTGGTGATTTATACAGCATATAAATCCGATGACTACTGATCACTGAGAAGAACAACAATTAGGTTTTAGCGAGAGATAAAATATATGAAAAGGTACAATAATAAGTAAGAAGCACGCTTTAGAGCTTATTATTCAACCAGGGAAGAAGCAGCTCCCATTTTTTCACGCTTTACAAAATCTCTACTTTCATGAAACTCAGCAAGAACTCAGTTTGTACATTAGAGAAAACAATTTAGAACTTCCCAAACATCGTGACATAGGATGAGGATCTCGGACCCTGGACTTCACAAACAGTATTTCACTGATCAGGCTGATCAAGAATACACTTCAGAATACCTCCTGCACCATTTCAAAAAAGCATAACAGCTTTCACATTACTGACTCTCGCTGCTCTTAGTCAATAGGGAAGCACAGTACCACATATGGATCAGGAGGAGCCAAAATCAGGAGCCGAAGCTCGTCCTAAACAGCCAAGAAATGGAGAACAAACGTTAAATGGAAAGGCCGAGAACAAAAGGAAACGGAGGCCAAACACACTCAAGCACTCCCAAGACATGGCACTACTTAAAACCTAAAGGGGCAGAAGGCCCGGAGACGCAGTGGATGAGTAATACTACGGGTGAGTAAGGATAAAGAATACATTAACACCCGAATGCAGGTTAGAAAATTTGGAAAATTAGATACTTCATTCACCCAAAAGCACAGTGATAAAGGGAAACGAGGGGGTTCACACTCCTACATCCTTAGGAAAAAGTTACATAACCCCTAACAAGGTGAATTATACTCCGTCCGTAGACAGCCTAGAAAC
This sequence comes from Anabrus simplex, assembly GCF_040414725.1. NCBI lineage: Eukaryota > Metazoa > Arthropoda > Insecta > Orthoptera > Tettigoniidae > Anabrus > Anabrus simplex. Next base: position 1,160,223,798 of record NC_090266.1, read on the forward strand.
CTGCAGGTCACAAAATAGCCGAAAAAAAGATATGCCCTCCATTAATACTAAGGTAACCGCGACATAATCCAAGAGATATGCTACATGCTATGAGGGATCGCTGGTATCTTCCCATCGCCACACGTAGATAAATTCACATATTAGGTAACGTTTAATCGCCTACCTTATGTCACTGCCTCAGCCAAACCGTCGTCTTCCAGGATGAGGACCTCAGTTCACGTCGCACAGTTCACGATTTAGAATTTAGGCCCATAAAGCTCAAGATCACTGTATTTATAGGGACTGGCTAGGCGCTGATTAATAGGTTGGAAATGACATGCAATGGGCAACTTAGAAACAGTTGACAAAAATGGTGCCAACCTCCCCCCCCCCCTCATAGATATAATACTTCATCATAGGTATAATACTCTATTAGTGCTCACACACACTCGAAGTCCGTAGGTGACACTGAGGGCCGTTTCCCCAAATGAGTTTAAACTAGGTTTATTTTAATCTGGTTTAAGTCTGAGTTTAAACTAATATTCATTTTCCCCATATTGGTTTAAACTTTGTATCAAGTTTAAACTTGGTTCAAAGTTAAACCTTCTATATTGTAGGTTTAAACTGCTGTTTATATTCAACCTTCTTGACATTTTATTAACGTATCTGTGATTTTCCTAGTAGAAGGGTTAGTTTTGACTACCAGTACTGCAGCACTTTAATAGAAAACGTACTAAAATTATAACCTAGTATTAGCATTAGAAAAAATGGGAGAATTTATTGAAGTCTTTGGTTAAATAGGAAATAATTTTGATGTGCAAGTGAGGTTAAGAAGCCGCATTCCAACAAAAGTTTACAATCTTGGAAAATCGGATGTAACGGAGTTTTTTGATGGATTTATAATTCATAAGCGAACAGCAAGGATTGTCTAGTATCGAAGAAGGATTCATTTAAAACGTCAACTGCACGAAATAATGCTTTTTCGCTAGAAGCAATGATTCTGGTTGCTTTAAGATATGATGCAGCAGGCATTTTTCTTATTAACAACGGGGACCACAGACCTTAAATTGCAGTCTCCTTATAATATTATATACTGTAAAATACTGTTGGTGGTATGAATACTGTAATGTGAAGCATAAACATATTCCTACATAAGTCGTGTAATACGTCCTCCCTCCATGACATGTCTGGTGGCTGTGGTCGGTAAAGCGTTAGGTCAGCATCGTCCGAATCTGTGACTAAACGGTTCGAATGGAATTTGTCGAAAATATTTTTACCATCAGAATGTTGACCGGCACGGTAGGAGAGGCGGTGGTATACAATTTCTAATCGCTAGATTATATATTTATAGGATCAGAAAAACAATAAAGTGTTTCATGCTTGCTAGTAAACTTGTAATAGAATAAATTATAGTTAAGAATGTTTCGTCGTAACTATTGCCAGCATACCAGCAATAGAAATAGTAATGCTATAGGGAGAAGAGTATTATGCATACAGTACGACATATCGCGAACTTGGTTATGTTATAAACGAATATGGAATCAAGTAATACATCTCCAAATAATATATCCCCAGTGGTCTATCTGCTGGATCCAAGGTTTGTGAGATTGATCCCGGCCGAGGGCGATGGATTTTAATAGGAGATAGATCCCGAGCATGCTTGGAATTTGTTTACTTGAAATTCACATAAATGTTGATTTTCGGAGGAAAGGAATACCGTAGACCTATTGCTGCAAGACCAGGATTTTAATATTTCAACGTTCCCGTGTGTTCCGTAAGACAATACAGACATCAAAAGACACGTATTAGGCCCACGGTACTTATTTATGGTAAAGCATGACAGAGAAAAATAAGAAATAAAAGTGCGTTCCAAGAAATTGTAGACAGCAATGGGTAAAATTATATGACACAACACTTGGCACAAATGTAAACAATTTATTTGTCAGTAAAGCTAATATCCCGCCGAATTTCTTCTTTATTCACTACGTACGATAGCATTAATTCGCCACAAACAGCTGATATTATTACAAAAATGTCGGTCATTGAATTACATGGCTCTGATTGGCCAATTCCAATCGACCATGCCTTCCACTATTCCTTCAGTGCAGCCAACGTTAGCGCCAACGATAGCTCGCCCGTTTAAACTAAACGAGTGTCAGAAATTGGTGGAGAAAATGGACCCAAGTTTAAACTAGGTACTAAAGTTAAACGGGTTTAATTTATACCAGGTTTAACTCGATTTGGAGAAAATGGCCCTTAGAATAACACTAATGACATCTCGTAGTTAAGAACTAAATTATCAGCTTTATACGTAGTTCTATCGGTCTCCGAAGGACTGCGCAACCATCAGCCGTAAAAGGGGTTGCTAATAATCAGGAAGAGTCCGTACTAATGTCATTATTATTATTATTATTATTATTATTATTATCATTATTATTGTTGTAGGATGCAAAAGATCCATGATTTTATATTGTGTAGTAATTCGATATTTTATGTACAGTAAGGTAGCACAATAGCATAGTAATTTGTTTCCTTTTTTATTTGTTTTTATGTTATTCATGTATTCACTGGTTAAGTGTAAGACAGGGGCAACTTTGTAACGTTGCCAGTTAGAATAATCTGTCTGTCTCTAGCCATTTTTGTTACAGGTAAGTCCTAGCTATGCTAATGAGAAATGAGAATGATAGTCTTGATTTGAATTGGTGGTGAACTTAAAATTCTTTTACATGCCGAGCGAGTTGGCCGTGCGGTTACTGTCGCGTAACTGTGAGCTTGGATTCGGGAAATGATGAGTTCGAATCCCACCGTTGGCAGCCCATGAATATGTTTTCCGTGGTTTTCCATTTACACACCAGACAAATGCTCGGGCTGTACCATAATGGCCACTACCTTCCCAATCCTAGCCTTTTCCTAAACTTCCGTCGCCGAAAACCTTTGTTTTAGTACAACTTGAAACTACTAGAAAAAAATACATGTTAGAACTATATCCATGGAGAAGATTCCTGTCTTCACTTCTCTATCGTCACTTTGCTATGAAACTAAGCAGTTTAGCTGTATTTCAAGGGCAAGAAAATGTTCAAAATCGGGGTAGGCCTGCTGCATTTGTTATTGTTTATTGATGAACACACCGCTTTCTCTCTGTGTTTATACTGGCTTTGATTATATTTTGCAATAGTTGACGTGGCTTAAAGGGTTGAACATGAAATGAAAATGAAGAAGAAGACCTGCCATGCCTAGACTGATTTGATTGATGTACAGTTGACATGGTTCGTGAAAGGCCAGTATTTGGGCATTTTTGCTTTTCGCTCAAATAGAGCCAGAAAGATAACTATCAGTTTCGTTTGGGGAGTAGTATGTGTTTCAGAATTTCACCTGTACCGTTTATTGTAGATGTACAGAGGAATATTTATTTCCTCATGTTTTGAGCTTGAAAAATTAGTTCGTTAGAGGGGAAAATCGCCCTTATCACCCACTTCCTTCCAGAACAACATGTATTATCGAAACGAGTGTGTTTCAAATTCAGTGTATCCGTTCTTCCATCTCTGCTGTACACTCGAGTTACCTCATAGCTAGGGGCGTGAATTTATTTTATTTTAACGATATGCGTGAAATGTGCATAATTTTATGCATAGAAAGTCCAAGTCACTTCCTAACAGGTCCTAAATTGCGCAAGAGAGAACCACGAATTATTACTGAACTCTGTATCACAATATTTCGTTGAGTATTTAACGGGAAAAAATTGATATTGCCCTCTGGAAGCTCTTAGTAGTAGTAATTTGTATTCAGACAAGTTAAAATTTGTTACATTATAAGGTGATATCTGATCAAATCTAATAATTTAGTGATTTTCGGAAATTGAATGCAATTGATTTTACCGGAGTGGCTCCATTTATATAAACTTGCGGGAAATAACGAAAAATCGAATGTTGACTAAACATTTTTCTTTTTCGCAGCGCCTAAGTAGACCTCTTATTGCAGCTTATATTAATTTATCATAGTCATACATTCATATGGATAAAGTGTAAACAGAAGTTGGTGTCCCTTATTTGGGCTGGAACGGGATAGAATTGATCAGATTTTCACTTAATACAGTCTTTATTATATTATTATTATTATGTACTACAAGAAAAGGATAAAACAATACGTATTCTGGGTAGTTAAGTGGCGTCTACATTTCTGTATTGTATTAGTATATACCCCAACTGGCAAGTCGCGTATAAAAACGTTCTTCACTCAAACTCATACTTTTTTTCTTCTAAAGAACTAGGGCGCTTGGGAAAGGAATTGACACATATTTATTCGTTAACTTAAGGAGATCTATGAATTGTGCAGGATAACTTTGAACGTTGAAGTAGAAAAAGTAGCTCCAAGAAACCAAGTTATATTTATACAAATCAAACGATGGGTCAGCTCCGACTGCACTGTAACGCACCAGCTATTGGACGGTGCGACACCATTCTTCCACCAAAAGATCTGGCGATTATAATGCTGTATGAAACTATCATTGCATGAATTTGATTGGAAAGTGAAACCACCTCGTTTTTTTCGAGATATGTCAAATCAGCGCTTACATCGTTCAGAGCTATGGCACAATGATTACAGGGTGAACGTAGTTTCAACGAACTTCGTACTGCTCTCATGATATTACCTATAACCACGTACTGTAGAGGCAAATAGTCGAAACGATAGGCCCGTGGTTCTAATCCCTCTCGGGATGCGTACATTTCCTCTAGGACAGTCGATCTCTTTGGGAATACCAGCGAGTGGTGTTCTGGTTGAGTTAATTTACGCAATTAGATCGTTAACTATTGAAATTGTGGATCAGTGTTATAGAAGTACCTGACCAGCGGAGGTTGTAGAAATATATATATATATATATCGATAATTTAAGTGGTTACTGCACCAATTTTGAAAGTAGGAAGGCCAGTGGTTCATATCGTGGGTACTCTATTTTCTTGTTCGTTTTCTTCTTGTTACGTAAAACTTACGAACAACCTAATTGTTAAATTTACCTCATTCTTGTTCGCTTGTGATTGCACGGCAGAAAGTAAAGCGTGTTCTGCACGAATAATATGTTTCTCATCAGAATTATTTCGTAGAATAGTAAGGAGCATTACATCTGTGTTATGTGTGGCCGTAAGATATATCGTGGGTTAGCAGGCAGTGCTTAGTCGTAACAGTGATGCATTGGTATATGAAGTCTTCAAGCTTTACATTATAACTTGCATGCAGTAAGAGGTAGGTACCTGGCGAGTTAGCCGTGCGGTTAAGGGCACGCAGCTGTAAGCTTGCATCCGGGAGATAGTGGGTTCGAACCCCACTGTCAGCAGCCCTAAAGATTGTTTCCGTGGTTTCCCATTTTCACACCAGGCAAATGCTGGGGCTGTATTTTTATTAGGGCCACGGCCCCTTTCTTCCCACTCCTAGCTCTTTCCTATCACATCATCGCTATAAGACCTATCTGTGTTGGTGCGATGTAAAACAAATTCTATAAAAAGGAGGTAGGTAAGTAATGTTTTATAACTAATATCCTATATCTAAAAATACGTAGTGCATAAAGTTTATTTTAAAAACTATTAAGAATTGTAAATTAACCTTCTACCATGGCATCCGTGACAGTAGAGTGATTGTATTAGCATCAAGTTTACATAGTGCATAAAATGTCTCCTAAGAGCTCCTTTGAAAGTGCGAGACCTTGAGAAGGCAAGTACTATGAATGATCGTAAATGGTACTTCTGTGGATAGGTAAAGCAAGGATGGAATTATTAGTAGGTCTAGTGTTTAGACGGTCATAGGATGAGATGTATTTGAAATATGTTGTAAGGTAAAATGGCTGTGAAGATTGAAGGACTTTATGGAGATTGTATAGGGTATGCACAGTGCGACGGATTTCTAGTCGGGGCCAAGATAGGTGGTTGTATGACGGAGTAACATGGCCATAGTGCCGTAGGTTACAGATGTATCTCACACATTCATTTTGACCACATTGCAATCTGCTCAATAATTTGCGCCTGTCTCCATAAATTGCATCACAGTAGTCGAAATGAGGGAAAACTAGAACTTCTACCAGCATGTTTTAAAAAGGTTTTTAGGAAATACGTATTTATATCCGCGCAACATGTGCAATACGGAGAATGTTTTCTTGCTGATGTTCGTAATATGCGTTGTCCATGACACGTCATCGAACGTAACGCCTAGGACTTTTACTGGTGACATGAATGATATGTTACTATTACATAACATTACGGATGGAATCTCGGATCGATTGATCTTCGTGATTATCACTAAATGAACATTAATATATAGACTAAACTCTTATTACCGGGCGAGTTGGCCGTGCGGTTAGAGGCGCGCAGCTGTGAGCTTGCATCCGGGAAATAATGGTTTCGAACCCCACTGTCGGCAGTCCTGAAGATGGTTTTCCGTGGTTTCCCATTTTAAGGCCGTTTCCTTCACACTTCTAGGCCTTTCCCATCCCATCATCACCATAAGACCTATCTGTGTCGGTGTGATGTGAAACAAATTGTAAAAATATCTTATTGTATATATTATTGTGAGTATCCATAGGGCTTATGTCTAAATGGACGGTGAATTATATTTTGATATTGATTAAAATGGAATTGAATAATACGAGGAACATACAGTACAATGCGCTGATCCTTTTTTTTAAGCGACTGTTTATTTGAATCTGTCAGGTGATAAAGATTTTACCGATGGATAAAACTTGTTGTACAGGGGTTTTCCAAGCATGTAGGAAGTATTCGGGGAGGTGGGAGTGGATAGTACATCCCCAAAACAATACAAAAATTCGCTACGTACATACACCCCACGGTCGATCGTTTACAAGTTACAGACTTTCCAACTTTATACGGGAAGTGCTGGAGGTAGCCTTACCAGTAGCTGTCACCATATTAGTGTAGCACCAAGAATACTGCATACTAGCGCAAGAAGTGCTCTAAGAGTGCACCATGCGCAAGAATGCACGTCTGAGCACGGCACCTCATTTTCGGACACGTTCGAACACTCCAGGCATTGTACGTAGTCGACGGCAACCTTGTTCCACACACTGGCGAAGTACGACAATGTCCGACTAACCGTCCCACCATTCCAAATAATAACCAAACCATGCGTAGCTCGTAGGCGTATGTGCTGTTTTGAGGTGTATTGCCCACACCCATACCCCCGCTTTCTTCCCACATGTTTCGGAACACCATATGTGTCTGTGTGTAGCATATGTGCAAGAAAGCACAAGAGGAAAATGTGGTTAAAGTTTTGAACTACAACAGCAGTAAAAATCGTAAAATAATTGTTTACGTTGTGTATACCAACGAATAGGCAAGGAGATGTATTATCTCTTACTATTTAACTTTTTTGGGGGAAAAGTATTTAGGATATGGCAAAATGAAACTAAAGTTATAAATATTGGTAGATGTATACAAAACAGAATTCACCGTAATTGACTAGTATTTGCAGATGACATTGCTATCGTATCTAACAACAGACAGAAAGCAATCCAGTCTGTAGAAAATCTCCATGAAATAGCAGCCAAAACAGGACTTCAAATATCTTATGAAAAGACAAAGTAGCCTATACGGAAGGGACTAGATCAGATTTCAACAGTTAACCATTAATCACCAAATATGGAAATATCGCTCAAGTAGACAAATTTAAGTATCTAGGTGAAATTATTGAACCAGCAATGTTAATTTAGAAAGCTAACAGAGAAAGAATTGCAAAACATCATGGAGCATACATAATTTCTTGGAACAGGCGCAATAAAAGAACTACAACCAAAAAGGGCAAAAGTACGATATTATAACACGTGAGTTAAAACAGAAGCAATCTATACATCTGAAACTATTATAATTGGTGGCAGATCTCGAATAAAGATGATCGGAAAAAAAGAAAGAAAAATCCTCAGGAAAATCTTAGGACCAACATGCGAAAGTGGAATTTGGATGAAAAAGAAATCACATGCAATCTATCAAGTTAGAGGAAATATCACAGATACAATCAGGAAACGGTGATTACAATTTTATGGTCACTTATTTAGAATGTAAATAATAACAGGTTCACAAAAGAAAATTTTAAACTTAGCCTTATGAGTGAAAAATCACAATAATTGGCTAAACGAAATCAGTGAAGACCTAAATGAAATTGGCATTAATGAATAAACCATTCAAGGTAGAATAAAATTCAGAATCTTAATTCACAAACACAAATATTCTGTAAAGCCCACCCGACTAAATACAGGATGGACTGAACAACGTAAAAAGGAACACAGCGAGAGGATGAAGAGATATTGGGAAAAGAAGAAGAAAAACCAAAAGACTGCTAATAAGTTCAAACGCGCTCCTTAGTTGGGCATAGCGAATCAAAAATAAGAAAGAATAGATTTAAAAGATGACAATTTTTAGCTAATGCTTTTTTACGACTAGCGAATAGTTACTGTGGTGTGCCCTTGTTGTGCTGTATATACAGTAGTAATGTTTCTCGCAGTAATTTTTCGAGTTTAGTGTTGAAATGTTTTTTATATCAGAACTTCAAAAACTGTACGATATTAGTCCTACTTTCGTTTGATCTGAGTGTAGATAACAATAGAAGACGGTTACCATGGGCATGGCTAGATCCGTTCAACCCCGATTTCTTAATTCCATCATAATACTACAATACAGAGGCTCATCTTATTTTAACTTTCTCTTGTTCGCTCTTAGGCTATTTGTGTTTCCTTGGGGCCCACTGTGTATTGATTTGCTGTTTGTCGTCTTGGATACGATGGAGCGGATTTTTTTATCGTCTGGTTACGGGCGTGGACTTGAGAATCGCCGCTTCTTTCTGCTGACGTTGCAATTAAAGATTATCCATTGTGTTCATTCAGAATTTAAACTCGCGTCTATCGCCCACCCTGGTAAGTGTTGTGGACTGATGAATAGTGGAGAATATAATGTAGGTATGTCTACCCCTTAGTCCCGTTTCCTGGTCCGGGATCTAGGCTGAAGCTAAATGAATTGTATGGCATCTTTTTACGGCCGGATGTCCTTCCTGACACCAACCTCAGTTAAGGAGGTAATGAAGATCAAATGAAATTCGTAATTTATGAAAAATCATTTTCTTATTCTGTAGAGCGAGTTGGATTATGATTATGAATATCTTATTTCATAGCAGAGCGGTTATTCGATGTTGCACGATATGATTCGGAATTTACATGCAGTAATGTGGGGATTTGAGGTTCGAAACCTGGCACTTACTTGAATGTCATTTCACCTCGGTTTTCGCTACCCACATTCGGGCAGTTCATGAGGTAGAACGTTATTCTATGCCACAGAGTTCCTATCTTAGGCGGAAACAATTTTCCCGTCGCACTTTAATCCTAACAATAACGTTCCTTACTTACAGAGGAACAGCTCATAACTGAAGAACTAACACGTGAAACCATTCCAATTCTCCTTCGTGAATCTTCGACTTTTTCCACTACCTTTTGAACACAAGTCTATCGATACGTCAAATACCACCTTAGCGCAGGCGCTCCAAATTCGCGTTTTGAGTGCCAACATGCTGACATTTTCGGACAATTGCAGACTATGTGCCGGTAGATTTAGAAAATAGTTTATTAGTGTGCGAAGTGAAGAGCTTATTTCAAAACATTCGTTTATTTTGCGGGAGACCATGCATTTCCTGGCTCAGCGATCGATGGTGGTAAGGGCAGTCTTGTCTGAAGACCACTCAGGCTTCTAGTGTTTTACGGTTAGCTTCAAACATTGTTGGCTCTGAGAGAGGCTGCTGTTGCTCTATGGATCAAGTACCATATCCAGAAGGCATTGTGTTCGCTGCATCAGGCATCAGTCACTACATTGGAATAAAATGAAATGGCGTGTGGCCTCCGAAGAGGCCAGGTGCAGATTTTTTAATTTGACACCCGTAGGCGACTTGCGCATCGTTATGACGATGGAATGATGATGAAGACGGCACATACACCCAGTACCCGTGCCAGGGGAATTAACCAGTTATGGTTAAAATTCCCGACCCTGCCGGGAATCGAACGCGGAACCCCTGTGACCAAAGGCCAACACGCTAACCACTTAGCCATGGAGCCGGACCGTCACTGCATTTAACCCACCAGTCACTTCAAGTTGGCAGTGTTCAATCGCGAAGTTTTGATACACTTGAAGTATCCTATTGCAGAGAGTAATGATGTGACAAAGAATCGCAAATCGGTGTCTGTGCCGTGACCCACGCATTTTGAGCCAGAAATTCTTAGCCAGGTTCGGATATGGTGCCTTCTGTTTGTCAGTCGAGGAATTAGATGTCAACCTGACTCCAGTGTAGATCGGTGAACGATTCTACCTAATCGAATCACACAATATGGAATCATACTATTCTCTATCGTCTATAGATACTGATTTGTGTAAAGTTATTCTTAATTCCATGGAAAATTCCAGCTCCACTCATTGACATTCGCCTCCAATATGCCATGGGAACGTGAGACCTTCCCGAAGAAGTTCGTAAGTTTCGTGGGTTGCAAGTAAGTTTGACTATTGACATCGTGATCGATCATAGTCGGGAGACTTCTAGTTTCACGTTTAATGCGAACGATAGGAACTTGATATTTCAAGAATCCTATAAGCACTGTCCAGTATTTGAACCGTGGCCATATTGGTTGAAGTGGCCTCCCTGCATACGCGCACACACACACACACACACACACACACACACACACACACACACACACACACACACACACACACACACACTCGACTTCTGTCAGACTCCGTGAAATGTGAAAATAATAATAATAATTTTGTGTGGCTGTTGTTAGCCTGGTGCAGTCCTTGAAAGGCAGACCCTCCGACGAGATTGGGCGGTATCTGCCGTGTGTGTGTGGGGGGGGGGGGGGCGCAATAGGTGTTGTTATGATTTGCGTGGTGTAGACCTATGAGTTGCCAGAGATGCTGGGGACTGCACAAAAACCCAGTCCCCGAGTCATGGGAATTAACCATTCAATATTAAAATCTCCGTCTCGGCCGGGAATCGAACCCAGGGAACACTTAACTCAAGGCCACTACGCTGAACATTCAGCCAAGGAGCCAGACAGTGTGTCAGATGTTTGAGACACACGAGTCAGATCGAAGAGATGTCATTTTGTGCTTTGGCCGGGGTTTAGGAGAGTATACCCTTCTTGATGATGATGATGATGATGATGATGCTTGTAGTTTATAGGGTCCTAACATCTAGGTCATCGGCCCCTATGGTAGGAAATGAGACAAAATGCGATTACAATTTAAAAGTACAAAATTCATCCACCGACCAGAATTCAAAACGTCATGATGAGGAATAAATTGATGAATATGAATTTAAAACAATCTGGATCTGACGCGAAATGTCTCACATTCGCAGAAACAATATTACTGACCAAGGGACTTCTTCCAAAGCCCAATCCTGAATCGATGATGCTTGTCTAAATGGGTCAATATCCATGTCAACCGTCCCGCACAATGGCACTTACCGCTAGTAAAGGAGACCCATGGTATTTCTCAAGTTGCGGTACTAATCAAAAGTAGCGTAAACTCACGTTGTTCCGAACATTATGGTACTACTCACTAGTATTGGACGTCGTACAGGTAACGCAGACCTATGGTGTTTCTCACATAATGGCTCCACACATAGGCAACGCAAACCGATGGTGTTCCTCACCTAGGTGTACTAATCACGGGCGCCGGTATTCCCGTGGTGTTCCTCACGTAGTGGGTACTAAGCACAGGCAACGCAGCCCACGGTGCCGCTCATATAGTGGTACTAATCACAGGCAACGCCCAGACCCGTGGAGTTGCTCACATGGGTACGACGCACGGGTACTGGAAACCCACAGTGAACCTCTCTCTGCTGCTACTAATCACAAACCTATTTCGGACCTAATATAGTGGTGCTACTCGCAAGTACAGGCAACCCATGGTGTTCCCCGCGTAATGGTACTAATCAAAAGTAGTTTCATGGTTCTAACACTGTCACCCCCTTGGTCGCCCCTTTTAGTCCCCTCTTACGACAGGCAGAGGATACCGTGGGTGTATTCTTCGTTTGCGTCCTCCACCCACAGGGGGTGATACCCTTCTTGATGCCACGTAATTTCTCAGAGGAAAGTAACACTTCACAGCGGAATTCACTTCAATGTGCCAGCGTGCTAATCATAACCCACTCTGGAATACTACTCTAACACTGCATCTAACACTATATGCATTTATTGAAAAGGTATTGATATTGGGTTTACGTCGCTCTAACTACTAGTACAGTTTTCGGAGACGCCGCATTGCCGGAAATTTTGTCCTCCAAGAGTGCTTGTACGTGCCGATAAATCTACCTACCCAAGACAGACAGACCACGCGTCTCAATGGATATACGGGCGGGAGCCCGGATCCTTTGAGCCATTTTAGCCCTTCGACCTATCCGGTCTTGAGACCGACCCAAGATTGGAGTATTTGAGCACCTTCAAATACTACCGAACTATCTAGCTTGGACTCAGAAAGCCAGCGCTGTTTTACAGGCGCGTGCAATGTAATAAGCGTTTCAGTATGAAGTCGTCAGCGCTTAGCGTCGTTACCCCATTTCTTAATGTCGCATTCGTGATGAGATGCCGTCATCCAAAGCGGTCTTAAGATCTTCGTAGTATAAGATAGAAGTAGACTGGTGATCTTCTTTGCTGGATCGAACAATCTACTTGCAATTCTTCCTCGAGGTTTTTTGCCTTCCACTTTGCCTTGCAAAACCAGTCTTTCCCAAATTCCACCATTACCTCCTCAAAATGTGCCCAAGGATACGGAGGTAGCTGTCACTCGCATGGAAAGATTGCTTTTTTAGTGATATTTAGTTCTATGATGGACCCATTTGTTGTTCCCTCCGTCCTTACTATTCATAGCATCCTCCGCCAACAGCACATCTCGAAGGCATCAAATCGACGCTTGTCTTTAGTCTTAACGGTCCACATCCCACAGTCATGCAGAAAAACGGGGAACCCTAGAGATTCAATCAGACGTGAATCTTCATAGTTTTTAATATTACCCCGTTCGGCCAGATCGTAATTTGTTTAACCATGGTCTCTCGTCTGAGGGCAATAAGTCTTTTAATCTCCTTTTTTGCAGTTTCACGCGTCACTGATAACTGAACCCAGAGATACCGAAACATTGACTACCTGCAACTCCTTTCAGCATCCTGGTAGTTGGGTTTGAGTTGTCGATCAGTTGCGAGTAGTTTGGTCTTCGCGTCATTGAAAACCTATGTGTTAAAGCGACGTTAAATCACTAGAGAGAGAGAAAGAGGGAGAGAAAGCGGCAGTGAGGATATTTCTGTTTTCATTATCATCATCATCATCATCATCATCATCATCAAGTCTCTCTGGGTCGTCAGCAAAGCGTAGATTGCTTCCTGCCACCAAACGAGAATCCACCAACCCAACTTTCAATTGTTCTTCTGTTGGCATACTCTGCATTCAAGTGATCGAGTTGAGGTGACAATATACATTTTCTTACACCTTTTGACACATTGAAAAATGTTTGCAGCATGGTTATCGTAGAAACGAATAAATGTGATGGAACTCCAAATTCAGTGAGTACCTACAACAGTAAAACATCTCAGTTGTTGGATCTACTTGTTGTTTTTATATTTAAGATTGGGTTCGAACCACGCTGTCGGTAGTCCGGAAGATGATGTTCCGTGGTATACCAATTTTACACCAGCCAAATTCTGAGGCTGTATCTTAATTGAAGCCTATCCCATCGTCGCCTTAAGATATATCTATGTCGGTACGGAATAAAGCAAATTGTATATATATATATAGATAGATAGATAGATAGGAATGAGCCTCCGTGGTTCAGGCGGCAGTGCGCCGGCCTCTCACCGCTGGGTTCCGTGGTTCAAATCTCGGTCACTCGATGTGAGATTTGTGCCGGACAAAACGGAGGTGGGACAGGTTTTTCTCCGGGTACTCCGGTTTTCCCTGTCATATTTCATTCCAGCAACATTCTCCAATAACATTTAATTTCATCTGTCATTCATTAATCATTGCCCCAGAGGAGTGCGACAGACTTCGTTAGCCGGCACAATTCATATCCTCGCCGCTAGATGGGGGCTTAATTCATTCCATTTCTGACCCGGTCGAATGACTTGAAACAGGCTGTGGATTTTCATTTTCATATTTAGGGCTTCAGTCTTCCTATTCTTTACTGTATTTTGCGCATCATATTGTGGCTGTTCTCTGAGTGCAGCGTGGTTGTATCTTAATGATCTGCATTGCGATTGGTATGTCATTCTACTGTAACGTATCATCACGAACGTCTGCATTATCATCTCTTTTCATTTTTTATTTTACCAATATTGTTGTGTATTCCGTTGCTAATGACTCGCACATTATAATCTAGCACCCTTATACAATATTCGTTCGAGATCTTGTTTGTAGTGTTCAGATGCGATTTTTTTAAATGCTGTAACTCGACCGTTTTGATTTGTGCGTTGGTAATTCTGAACAGATTAATAACCGTAGTCACAAATCAGAAATCACGGAAGGGTCGCCAATGATTTCTCGCAAGGAAAACAATTTCCAAATATTTTGAAAAAACATATTATTTCTCTGTGGTTGAATCCCTGGCTTCCTGGCATCTGTTTCAGTTTCACTAATCTCTGAACCTGTAAGGCAAATAACAAGTATCTACATTTCAACTCTGAATATAATATCTTGCATACGTTGGCCGTAAATGTGCGTTTCTGATAATGCTATGGTTAGGCGACCTGGAAATCATGATTTATTCAGACTTAATCGAAAGGTTTACAGTACACAGCACTGTTTGCGAATTCGTTATGAAATTGTTCTTTTCGTATACGATTTACTAAATATATTTATTAATTTCCTGTACTGTTCTTGTGTTCGATTTAAATATTACTATATGCTTCCATGAAAGTGGATTACATGCCTTAAATGGAGCTTTGTACGATTATGTATGTGTTACTAAAATATCCCTACCAGACTGGCTCTCCCCCACACTCCGACGTGATGAACCTACGTATTAATGCGCGTGGCTCGCCACATGTTCAGTCAAATTGCATAATATAGCAACGCTGGAATACTTCATTCAGAGAAAGTATGAAATGCCCTGGGGAAAATGGGAACTTCAGCACCTACAACACCCCAAGTGTGCATGGGGGATGGGTGTGGGGCAGTGATGCGATGAAAACACGTTCAGATGTTCCCTACCCGGAGCTGCAGTACATTGCTCTATCCTGTGGGGTATGGAGTCAGTGAGGCCGTGGAATACGTCCTGTTTAATTGCGCCCCATGCTTGCTGCACCGCGATGGTCGGTTCGTGTAGAGTTCGGTGTTATTGAGAGGAGTTCTTCAGGCGTCTATACGTCATGTCGCACACATGGTCAAGTGGGCTTAGGTCCAGCGACCTGGCGGGCAACAATAGTATTGTAATGGCTTGGAGAGCTTCCGAGGAGATGTCTGTAATGTGGGGTTGGATATTCTTCTGCTGAAACTTTCCATTTTTATTTTTATTATTATTATTATTATTATTATTATTATTATTATTATTATTATTATTATTATTATTATTATTATTATTATTATTGACAAATACATCGCAATTGGGAAATATCCCGGTGTCAATGATCACTCACAGTAGTGTGATAATAAAAATAAAACAGGCGGGTTGAGTGGCTCAGACGGTTGAGGCGCTGGCCTTCTGACCCCAACTTGGCATGTTCGATCCTGGCTCAGTCCGGTGGTATTTGAAGGTGCTCAAATACGTCAGCCTCGTGTCGGTAAATTTACTGGCACGTAAAAGAACTCCTGTGGGACAAAATTCCGGCACCTCGGCGTCTCCAAAAACCGTGAAAGAGTAGTTAGTGGGACGTAAAACAAATAACATTATTATAATTTAAAAATAAAACATAATTACCCAACAGGAAGTACAACAACAAGAGTACAACAAGCAATTCCATGGAAAGAAAATATTACAAGGAATACTGCTAGTTTAACATTCTAAATCCAGCATCATCATACACAAATTCACACAAAACTTAAGTATTTCCAGTGCTTAACACTGCGGCTTAGTACTATAACTGGAGAGTTCTGCCGCCACCACCGCCACCGGCCCTCCGCCACCTCCTCCTCCACACGCTATCGGGAGAGGCCTCCTCCTCACGCTGGTTAGGAGCGCGACCCTAACCTCACATCCGCCATCTTGGAGGGGCTTAACCTAACTTTTTATGCGTAAGAGAGCTAGTCTAACCTCACATAAGGGCCTAACCTCAGTTTTACGGCCGGATACCTTTCCCGACGCCAATTGCATAAGATGGCGGCTATACGTAGCTCCTTATGAAACGCCTTAAGGGTGCTTGCACAAGATGCCTGCTGCTCTTATGACACGCCCTAGGGTTGCTTGCGCAAGATGGCGGCTATACATACCTTCTTATGAGACGGCTTAAGGGTGCTTGCACAAGATGGGTGCTATACATAGGCTCTTATGAGACGCCCCAGGGATGCTTGCGCAAGATGGCGGCTATACACAGGCTCTTATGAAGAAAGCTATTCTCCGGACCACCTTTTGAGCAGACTAAAGCGGAAGTGAGTGTATAGACCAGGGGATAGCGCGGGCGACAGGGGTAGCGCCTACGGTGTTGTCACACGGTAGGTGAGGGGGCAAGCGGGGTCCGCTACTCAGAGCGAGTTTTGGCAATGGTGCAGTCAATGCGGAGCTGCCATACTTAATCACTCGGTGGATGTCCTGAACACGTGGGCACAGTTCCAATCATAGTCTGTTTAAAACAGCAGTGAGAGAATTTTATCGGGTGTGCTTCACTTTTACAAAAACAGTGTGTGTGCTTATTGTGTGCTTATTCATAATTATTGTTATGTCTTGTACGTTTGTAGGTTTTTTCTTACTCGTTATTGGATATTATTGTGCAATGGATCCGAACAAAAATTCACCAGACTGTTATCAGTTGAAGAAGAAACGCAAGATTTTTACGTCCGGCGAGAGAAATATGATTCTGTCTGTTTATAAGCATTTCCGAGCGAATAGTATTGACGGCGGGATTAGTTTACCTCGTGTGCTGAACCCGGCTCTGATTCCGACTTGGGTGTGCAGCCACTCGATAGTGACACAGATTAATTAATGCGGCACAAGGTAAGCTAACGCTGAAATCTCCTGCATGATAAACCTTACCACATGTGCTGGGGAGTTGCCCTCAAGGAGAACTGCTTAGGATCAAACGCCATAACATCATCAGAAACCTGATTGCTAATGCTCTTCGTCTCAAAAATCTAGAAGTGTACGAAGAAGTCCACTGCCTCGCCGAAGGAGGCAGCACTCGCAGGATTGATATTATAGCGATTGACAGACGGAGGAACGAAGCAGAAATTATTGATCCTACGGTACGCTTTGAATCTTCAGCCTCTCAGCCGACTGACGTAGACAATGAGAAAAAGGATATCTATAATCCAACCATCCCTTTCTTTCTTCAGTCGTATAACCTTAAAAAAAATTACGGTGACTGGACTTTTCTTTGGCGCGAGGGGAACAATTCCCAAATCTTTCGTCACATGGCGACAAAAATATAAACTAGCGAGAAGCCTACAAGATGAGATAGTCGTCTCACTCATCAAGTACTCCGTTTCGATTCTTCGTCACCATTTACACTGACTGACAGAGCAAATGCAACACCAAGAAGGAGTGGTCAGAACTTTATGCCAATTGCAGGGTAGACTGACGTCACTGAGGTATGCTCATGATGTGAAATGTGCCGCTGTGCTGCGCACGTAGCGAACGATAAATGGGACACGGCGTTGGCGAATGGCCCACTTCGTACCGTGATTTCTCAGCCGACAGTCATTGTAGAACGTGTTGTCGTGTGCCACAGGACACGTGTATAGCTAAGAATGCCAGGCCGCCGTCAACGGAGGCATTTCCAGCAGACAGACGACTTTACGAGGGGTATGGTGATCGGGCTGAGAAGGGCAGGTTGGTCGCTTCGTCAAATCGCAGCCGATACCCATAGGGATGTGTCCACGGTGCAGCGCCTGTGGCGAAGATGGTTGGCGCAGGGACATGTGGCACGTGCGAGGGGTCCAGGCGCAGCCCGAGTGACGTCAGCACGCGAGGATCGGCGCATCCGCCGCCAAGCGGTGGCAGCCCTGCACGCCACGTCAACCGCCATTCTTCAGCATGTGCAAGACACCCTGGCTGTTCCAATATCGACCAGAACAATTTCCCGTCGATTGGTTGAAGGAGGCCTGCACTCCCGGCGTCCGCTCAGAAGACTACCATTGACTCCACAGCATAGACGTGCACGCCTGGCATGGTGCCGGGCTAGAGCGACTTGGATGAGGGAATGGCGGAACGTCGTGTTCTCCGATGAGTCACGCTTCTGTTCTGTCAGTGATAGTCACCGCAGACGAGTGTGGCGTCGGCGTGGAGAAAGGTCAAATCCGGCAGTAACTGTGGAGCGCCCTACCGCCAGACAACGCGGCATCATGGTTTGGGGCGCTATTGCGTATGATTCTACGTCACCTCTAGTGCGTATTCAAGGCACGTTAAATGCCCACCGCTACGTGCAGCATGTGCTGCGGCCGGTGGCACTCCCGTACCTTCAGGGGCTGCCCAATGCTCTGTTTCAGCAGGACAATGCCCGCCCACACACTGCTCGCATCTCCCAACAGGCTCTACGAGGTGTACAGATGCTTCCGTGGCCTGCGTACTCTCCGGATCTCTCACCAATCGAACACGTGTGGGATCTCATTGGACGCCGTTTGCAAACTCTGCCCCAGCCTCGTACGGACGACCAACTGTGGCAAATGGTTGACAGAGAATGGAGAACCATCCCTCAGGACACCATCCGCACTCTTATTGACTCTGTACCTCGACGTGTTTCTGCGTGCATCGCCGCTCGCGGTGGTCCTACATCCTATTGAGTCGATGCCGTGCGCATTGTGTAACCTGCATATCGGTTTGAAATAAACATCAATTATTCATCCGTGCCGTCTCTGTTTTTTCCCCAACTTTCATCCCTTTCGAACCACTCCTCCTTGGTGTTGCATTTGCTCTGTCAGTCAGTGTATATGGAGTTCATGCCATTTAACATGGTTAATTGTAACCTATCATTTTTTTTAAACATTAATCTTTTTATCTTCCCTCAAAATTGTTATTGTGTATTATTCTGTGTCTTATGGCAAATCTAGGGTGTCCTGGATCAGACTAAATAAATAAATAAATAATATGTAATAATATTTTTTACAAAAATATATTTGCATTAATTAATTTATTTATTGAAATTATGCTGGACAAGGCGGAGGTGGGACAAGTTTTCGCCTGGATCCCCAACTTCATCTGTCAGTTTCAAGTTAATTCCAGTACGAGTACATAATCCTCACTTCTCTCGCTTATTCATAAATCGCCCTTGAGTAGCAGCTCATTTCAATCAGGAATCAGGCCATATATTTAGACAATAATAGTGAATAATAAATAATAAAATATTATATATATACATATTGATAATAATAGTAATAATTTAATGAATGTAATGCTTACTGTTTATGTCAAAAGAATTCGTTCGCAATGCTTTAAGCGTGAAATTGTAGTTAGTACATTAAAACTGTGAAAGCCTCCGTGGCTCAGGTGGCAGTACGTGGGCCTCTCAAAACTGGGTTCCATGGTTCAAATCCCGGTCACTCCATGTGAGATTTGTGCTGGACAAAGCGGAGGCGGGACAGGTTTTTCTCCGGGTACTCCGGTTTTCCCTGTCATCTTTCATTCCAGCATCACTCTTCAGTATCATTTAATTTCATCTGTCAGTCATTAATCATTGCCCCAGAGGAGTGAGACAGGCTTCGGCAGCCGGCTCAATTTCTATCCTCGCCGCAAGATGGGGCTTCATTTATTCCATCCCTGACCCGGTCACTGACTGGAAAACAGATTGTAGGTTTTCACATTTAAAATGTAATTCAGTAAATTAATTGTTTAAAGATGTAAGCCGTTAAAAAAACTGTATGGGATTCTAACACGCATACGTTCATGTATTAATTATTTAAATTCATTCGAGGTTCAGTCCGTGAGCTGTGCTGTATTATAGTGGTGGAGTACCACTTTGAATCGCGCGCCGGTTCATTTGGCAACCACGGCGAGTGTGACGAGACAATGACGTCACTTCCGCTTTAGTCTGCTCAAAAGGTGGTCCGGAGAATAGCTTAGAGGCTACTGCGCAAGATGGCAGCTGCTGTTATGCATGCGGTGGAAGGGCAATTTGAAATTCCGCGTGCTCTTCAAAGCTACGTGCTTTTTGACAGCGGCCACCTTTAATCAACAGAGCGTCGTGCTGCTACATTTAGCTACTACCTTTGAAATGTGGTGGCGGGTAATTTGAAAAATATCTACGTGGTTTTGACAGCTGTCAGCCGTCATCTTTAAACAACAACGCATCGTGCAGCTATCTTTACGGCACTAAACCTCATCCTTATACATGTGGTGGAGGGTGATTTTAAAAAATCTGCGTGCTTTTTTGACAGTTGTCATCCGCCATATTTAATCCACAGAGCATCGTGCTGCTATCTGTACAGCACTAAACCTCATACCTTTGGAATGTGGTGGTGGGTAATTAAAAAATCAGTGAGCTATTATCTTTAAACAGTAAAACTTTAGTTCATTCGCGAACGTAACCTCTTATCTACTATCTTGAAGGAGACTATCCTTAGTTTACGACAAGATGCCCTTCCCGACGCTAATTAGCACTTAGAGGTTACTGCACAAGATAGTGGCTGCTGTTCTGACCTTCTCCTCTGATAACATGCATCGCGAAGGCTAGAGTGAGCACGTGCTGCAGTGATGACGTCATTGTGCATGCTTAGACTTGATCGTTTTCTCAAGAGTAAGGAGGCAAAGGAATGCAATAAGTATGCATCATGAAAGCAAGAGTGTGCATGTGCTGCAGCGATGACGTCATCATATTTAGATTTGCAGATTACAAAAGAAGTGAATGAAACATAACAAAACTAGAATCGAACACTGAACTCGATGTCGTTAAATTCAACATGCGTTCAGAACATTGTTTGATGTGTTCAGATCACTAAATAAGTAATAACAAGACTAGAATCGAACACTGTATTAGACACAACATGTGTTTAGAACATGTCAGGGATACCTTTGTTCTAAGATGATCAGATTACCGCACATTCCTTGTAGGGCTAAAGGGCTAATAGGCTAATGAGCTAAAGGCATAATGGGCTAGAGTGCCTCTCCTTCTTTATCCGGGCTTGAGACCGGCTCTACGTCTAGAGGCGGAGTTAACACCCTAAGGAAGGGAGAATGTTGGAAAATAATCTATACGAATATAGATACTCGATCGACTATATACTACAGAAGGATGACTTAGGTGAGGGTAAGCGCTGGGATTGTAGAAAGGTGTTTAAGCTGTTGTACTGTCGAGAGAGAGCCATTACTTAATAATACCTACAAGACGTAATTCTTGCTCTATTTCAAAAATATCTGCTTTGTACTCAGTGTAACCAGCAACATGATTGGCTCTTAGCAGTTGCAAGCGTTTTACGAGTACGTTGGAGTCTTTACAGTATCTTATGTCTACATAGGGTAACAGAGGCTTGTTGTGAACATTGAGCCTATATGCAGACAGTTGATGTGTAGGGACTTGTTTGGATGTAATACGTGCTTCAGCAGTAGCGTTTCTAGGTACAAACTTGACTTGTTTCGATAGCAATGAAGCGTTGAAATTTTCT
Source organism: Anabrus simplex (assembly GCF_040414725.1). Lineage (NCBI taxonomy): Eukaryota > Metazoa > Arthropoda > Insecta > Orthoptera > Tettigoniidae > Anabrus > Anabrus simplex. The sequence goes on from NC_090266.1 coordinate 1,160,245,546, forward strand.
TCTTCTTCATCTTGCATCTCTGGATTTTTAAACTTCGCGTGCTGACGTAGCATACCACGTTACCGTAACGTCACGACCACGTGCTCTTGTTCGTAAACAAAGCCACGTGCGTTTTTGACATCTGTCATCTTGACGGGCCCTAACCTCACTTTTAAGGACAATAGAGCATCGCTAACCTCACTGTTGGCATCTTCACGGCGCTAAACCTCAAGGCTGCCACCTTATGCATGTGGTAGCGCGGAATTTAAAATCCAACAACAGAACATCGCTAACCTCACCGCTGTCATCTTGACGGGGTTAAACCTCACTGTTGCCACCTTGGTTATACGGTTTAGTGTTAGTTTACTGTTAATCGCTAACCTGTTCGCATCATCGAAGTAGCGAGTAACAAGTTTCTAGCAGATTTAAAGAATAATCTGTTAGCAGAAGGTAAAATTCCGTCATGGAAAAACATATTTCTAGGTATATTTGCAAAGAGTGTGGAAAAGCATTTTCCCGAACGTATCACAAGAGCCGTCATGAAATATCATGTAGGACAATTTTTCAATGCAAACATTGTAGAAGAGAGTTCAAGAACGCATACAACGCTCGACGTCATGAAGCCGCGTGTAATGTAGCTTCATAGCTCAACCGTAGTCAAGCGAACACTGATTTATTTTTAAGAAGTACACTTCTGCGAGATATTTTTATTTCTCCCTTGTTGTCTAGGCCTGCTACAAGTTCTGTTACTAAGCACAAACTTCAAGATAAAGAGAGGCAAGATCATGATTATGATAGTAAGGATAATGATGTTGATCAAAAGAGTACTAAAGGGAAAGTAGAAGAAGAAGAACAAGAAGATCTCAATGTTTCATTGCCATTAAAGCTTGATGATTTTACTTCATTTTCTAAGCCTATTACAGGTTCTGTCGCAGTGCAAACATCTCAAGAAGAGATGCAAGATGCAGAAGAAGAAGAAGAAGAAGAAATTTCAACGCTTCATTGCTATCGAAACAAGTTAAGTTTGTACCTAGAAACGCTACTGCTGAAGCATGTATTACATCCAAACAAGTCCCTACACATCAACTGTCTGCATATATGCTCAATGTTCACAACAAGCCTCTCTTACCCTATGTAGACATAAGATACTGTAAAGACCCCAACGTACTCGTAAAACGCCTGCAACTGCTAAGAGCCTATCATGTTGCTGGTTACACTGAGTACAAAGCAGATATTTTTGAAATAGAGGAAGAATTACGTCTTGTAGGTATTATTAAGTAATGGCTCTCTCTCGACAGTACAACAGCTTAAACACCTTTCTACAATCCCAGCGCTTACCCTCACCTAAGTCATCCTTCTGTAGTATATAGTCGATCGAGTATCTATATTCGTATAGATTATTTTCCAACATTCTCCCTTCCTTAGGGTGTTAACTCCGCCTCTAGACGTAGAGCCGGTCTCAAGCCCGGATAAAGAAGGAGAGGCACCCTAGCCCATTAGCCTATTAGCACTTTAGCCCTACAAGGAATGTGCTGTAATCTGATCTTCTTAGAACAAAGGTATCCCTGACATGTTCTAAACACGTGTTGTGTCTAATACAGTGTTCGATTCTAGTCTTGTTATTACTTATTTAATGATCTGAACACATCAAACAATGTTCTGAACGCATGTATAAGTTAACGACATCGAGTACAGTGTTCGATTCTAGTTTTGTTATTTTTCATTCACTTCTTTTGTAATCTGCAAATCTAAATATGATGACGTCATCGCTGCAGCACATGCACACTCTTGCTTTCATGATGTATACTTATTGCATTCACTTGCCTCCTTACTCTTGAGAAAACGATCAAATTTAACATGCACAATGACGTCAGCACTGCAGCACGTGCTCACTCTAGCCTTCGCGATGCATGTTATCAGAGAAGAAGGTCTTAGCAGCAGCCGCCATTTTGTGTAGTAACCTCTAAGTGCTAATTAGCTTTGCGAAGGGTATCTTGTCGTAAACTAAGGATAGTTTCCTTCAAGATGGTAGATAAGAGGTTAGGTTCGCGAATGCACTAAAGTTTTACTGTTTAAAGATAATAGCTAACGGAATTTTTTAAATGACCTGCCACCACATTTCAAAGGTATGAGGTTTAGTGCTGTAAAGATAGCAGCACGATGCGTTGTTGTTTAATGGTGGCGGCTGAGAGCTGTCAAAACCACGTAGATTTTTTCAAATTACCCGCCACCACATTTCAAAGGTAGTAGCTAAAGATGGCAGCACGATGCTTTGTTGATTAAAGATAGCCGCTGTCAAAAAGAACGTAGATTTGAAGAGCACGTAGAATTTCAAATTGCCCTTCACCGCATGCATAACAGCATCCGCCATTTTGCGCAGTAGCCTCTAAGCTAGTTTTCTTCATAAGAGCCGCCGCCATCTTGTGCCAACACCCCTAGGCCGTCTCATAAGGACCTGTGTATAGCCGCCATCTTGTTGTCGCTGCCATCTTGCGCAGGCATCCCTAGGACGTCTCATAAGAGCCTATGTATAGAAGTCATCTTGTGCAAGCACCCTTAAGGCGTCTCATAAGGAGCTGTGTATAGTCGCTATTTTGTAGCTGCCATCTTGCGCAAGCATCCCTAGGGTGTCTCATAAGAGCCTATGTATAGCAGCCATCTTGTGCAAGCACCCTTAAGGCGTCTCATAAGGAGCTATGTATAGCCGCCATCTTGCGCAAGCATCCCTAGGGTGTCTCATAGCAGCAGCCATCTTGCGACCGCCATCTTGCGCAAGCATCCCTAGGGAGTCTCATAAGAGCCTATGTGTAGCAGCCATCTTTCGACCACCATCTTCCGCAAGCATTTCTGGCGTCTCAAATGGAGCCATGTATAGCCGCCATCTTGTGCCGTTGGCGTCGAGAAGGGCATTCGTCCGTAAAACGGAGGTTAGGCCCTTCCGTGAGGTTAGTCTAGCTCTCTTACACATAAAAAGTTAGGTTAAGCCCCTCCAAGATGGCGGATGTTAGGTTAGGGTCGCGCTCTTAGCCAGCGTGTGGAGGAGACCTCTCCCGTGAGCCTGCGGTGGCGGTGGTGGCGGAGGCCTCAGCGGAGGGCCGGTGGCGGCGGTGGTGGTAGAACTCTCCAGTTATACTACTCGGCTTCAACATTTACAACGGTCGCTATCAGGGGACAACCACAGGATAGTCAGCGCTACCCACTTACTGTCGAACTGTCATTGTACCTTCAACAATCACTAATTGTCGCAATTCACATGAGTGGCATGAAATCCAATAGCTCCCCAGACGTAAATGCTCCGTGTTGGCTCCGGTGTGCCCCTCGACAGTAAGACCGCATCGGCCTCTCTCTCCGTACGCCGTCGGACACGGTTGAGACAGATATTACGGCCGAGAAAAAAGCACGAGTCAACTCATTGAACCAGCACGGGAACTCTCCGTGTTGAACAGAAACTGCGTTGACTCCGAAATGTTATGATTGTAGATCAGATTTTAAAGGGAAAATTTGTCAGTAAAAAGGGAAAACGATAGTAAAAATAGGACTCGAAGAAGGACTCTGCTCCCTCAAAAAGAGTGCCGTTTTAATCGAAAGCACACTTCAGTACATTCATGGATCCTGAGATGTTCCTAACTAGTTGACTTACTTTAAAATTATATAAAACTGCATTTAAAATGAAAAAAATATGAAAATTAATATTCATTAAATAAAATACACAATCGTGGGACCTTGTACTCTCTCTTAGTTCTTACCTGCTTACTTACACATACGTTATTTGAAGGGTGCCAGCTACAACTCAGTGCAGCAATAATAGAATGAGAATCTTGAATATCTCTAGGGTGTGGGGTAATAAGCTTACTTTTGAAAACATACCAAATAATTCTGGGAAAAAGGAGATTGTCTTTCGGTTTCCCCATTAAATTTGAGGTTATCTAATTCTGTCATTGAAATAATACTATGAATTAATTTGATAGAACCAAATACATTCTTTAAATTGTATAGAAAAAATAGTAACTTTTGCTGCGATAAGGTAGATGAGAATATGAAATTATGTCATTGCAATTGGAAGAAACTGGGCATGAATTTGAATTCTTCTTGAACGGACATTTAACAATTTTATGCGAAATATATCCCTCACTGGTTCACTTGACTGTACCTTCAACACTTTGAGTGTAATTACGACATATTCCTTTTATCTGGTGTTTACTGTAGATGTGTCACGCCTAATTTGGTTTTGTATCCATGTGACTGTTACTTCTCCATATCACATGACTTCTTGGTAAGTCTGTATTGTATGACTTCATTGAAAGTGTATCCTTCTATGACTCCATGGTAAGCCTTCCCGTCCGTATCTTCAACTAAGTGACCGACCAACCGTGGCCTCACTCTCTCAATGACCAAACTAATGGCTCACTGAGTCTTCTCTATCTCGTTCACTGTCGTTGACGGACCGACTGAGGCTTCTGTATCCCTATGACTTCTTCACTGTTCAGCTTCCGTTTAACTAATGACTGACTAAGGCCTCTCCATCTCGTGGCATCTGCTTCCAATTGAATAATGACTGACGCTACAAGATACAGCCACCTTTTGTAGACATTGTTTGACACTCCTACGCAATCTCCAGAAATAACTATGATCTACTCCCACCTCGCGACAAATATTACATACTATGGCGAAATCGCCCGCGGCACCCTAGCAGGTACCTTCAAGAAAGTGAGCTTACCGCTAAATAAGCACGATGTCGTAGCGATGACTTGGCAGTAACGCCAGCAGTATTGCACAATGTAGCAATGTCATATCCACATCTGATATTTAGCATTTCTTACTGTACATGTTTTTAGTGTTAATCTACACACACGTATATATACATACATTTAACTACAATCACGCAAGCGACAAGCATTGCAGAATTGAATTGAATAATAATGATAATACAATAATAGTAATCTCACAGATAAAATAATAATAGTACGGACCTAATAATAATAATAATTCAGTAATTATAATATCACAGATGAAATAATAATAATAATAATAATAATAATAATACAGAAATCTCTTTGTAACGGGATTTGAACCGTTACAATACAATTAGCACACACATATTCTTACTTTTATCACTTCACAACATAAGGAAAGTGTTGTATTTTGATAACACTAGACATTTGAATATGTTTAAAAGTCATATTCCGCCTCTTTGAATGTAGAATCCCTTTATAAAGAGAAAATTGCCGCTCATCATCAACTGAAATCAGCGGTGGATCCTTTGATGGACTTTTTACTTGAGTTTGTCTAGAGCTTATCCATTTAACATACTTTACACTGCTTCTACCACACTCCACTGGATTTCCTTAGACAATGTCTCCTTTTCAAGCCTCACGATGGCACTCTGCAGTATACAGTTCTGTTTCCGAATTTGGATTCCGCAATAAAGCCTTTGCTTGTGCTACAGCTGCATATTATTCATCGTCTAAGCACAAAAAAAGCTCTTTAATGTCGTTAAAATTCTCACTTAGGTAAAACAGCACACGAAATATATGTTCCCCATCTGGTTATAATGGGGAACTTAGGCATTGGGAAGCTTGTGATCTCCCTGTAACAATGGATTCTTTTGGGAGCCGTAATCAGCGTCTTCCTGGGTTCGGATGTAGAGGAATTCGCTGTCTGGTATTCAGCTCTGTCTGCTTTGCAAGCCGTATGTAAAGCGTGATCAACACTCGTTACGTGATAGAGATTGGGATATAGTAGTGATGCGCGCGAGTGACGCCTGGAATCGCGGTACTCGACACTTTCGAGTCCAGGTTCGGACTCGTTTCGCTTGCGAAGACCCGATGACAGCATGACGTCACACGTTCGCTCTCTCGCCCGCTCTTGGATGGATGAAGCATAATATGTACAAGCAAATACAGTAGAGACAATACGCGACACTCAGCGAGATATCGAGGGACAGCTATTAGAGCTTTGTATGTGACGTTTTTGGTGTTATTTATGCGTTTTCAGTGAGTTGACATAATTAAATAGTAGCGTGTGTCATTCCTTGATAACGCCTCTCAGCATGAGGGGAAAGGTATATGTGCTGTGTTTGGCTGCAGTAACTATGAAGTAGAGAAGAATGCGCGGTCTTTCTTTCGCTACCCTCGTGACAAGAAAATGTAAGTAATATTGTGTTTGCATATATATTCTTCTAGTGACAAAGAGATTTTTATAGTACTTCATAATCTTCTGACCTGCTCGACCCATATTTTAAGTGGCTTAAAATATAATACGCATATTTTATTGTATAGTGCAGCAGTTAACCTTCAATACCGATGTGTTGTAGGTGTGATCTGTGGGTTTTGAAATGTCACAGAAGTGATATGGATAAGGTGTACAAGAAAGAAGGGACGTTACGCTTATATAAGAATTATAAGATCTGTTCAGATCATTTCCAGGCCAGCGACTTTAAAAATCCTCGACTATACAGCCAAGGGTATGTTACATTTTTACTCTTTGTACGTAAATATTCCTCAAAGCATCACTATCGACAACATTTTCATACTTTTCTTTCTTTTATCCCTCTTCTCAGATTAAAGCAGGGATTTTATAGATTTTCTTTCTGTTAGTAGGTTTCATGTTAAGAGAAAAATTGTCCAGCTTTTAAATGTTAATTCATTGCATCATGTGCGTAAGGAATGTGTCGATACTTTTATTGACAAGTGTCTTAATGTGATGATACAATGTTTTTAGATGAGAAAAAAGACAAATCTAACCGTAAAAGTTCAGGCAGGAATGCTAAAGCAAAAAAAGTAGGTAATGCATAAATAAAAGGTCAACCCATTTCACAGCAGTCTATTTCACATCTTGTTTATATGTCTAATTTAAGTCTTTAAATAATAACCTTTTAAATAATTCTTCATTCATTTATCCAGAATTGCTTTAGCAACTTCGAAATTAATATCTCAATAATACTTTCTTTCTAGACGTAATTCATTTATCCATTTTCGTATATGCATTTCCATTTATATTTGAATTCAGCGCGACTTTTCAGGTCAAGTCACTAGAAGCGCCACCGTCGAATTGTCTCCCACTTTAACAAGGCTAAATCCGTAAGTGTCCCGTATTGTCTCTACTGTATTTGGTACAAGTCACACATCCTCTTTGGTACAAGTTGTCGCTGAGGTTCTATGGGATTGCGATAGAGCGGTACGATAAAAATACTCTTAACGGATGAGCAAACTAAATAATCTGAATTTGATTATGACTTGAGAACGATAATATTACAACTATATACGCATAATAAAGTATGAAAATATCCGTTCACGGCGTCTCTGACTCACTCCACTGAATATGCCATCTATTCTAATATTGATAACATTGCTTATATGGCCTTCTGATCCCAACTTAGCAGGTTCAATACTGGTTTCGTCCGGTGGTATTTGAAGGTGTTCAGATACGTCAGCCTCGTGTCGGTAGTATTACTGGCACGTTATAGAACTCCTGGGGGACTAAATTCCGGCAGCTCGGTATCTCCGAAAACCATATAAATGTACGTAGTTGGACCTAAAACTAATAACATTATTATTACAAGGTGTACAAATTTGCTTTCGCCGTTTGCCGATGGATGGCGACAACGGTACGTAGCGGTCGAACGAAACAGATCGCAGACGTCAGGCAGTTAGCTTGGACCTCGGTCAACATAACCCTATTCAAACTTAGTCGATGTGTGTCTACATCATAAAGTTGTTCTCGATTGAGCATGGCAGTGTACGAGCCAAATTCTCGGCATTTGCGGGAGGTGTTACTGTTTTGTTTCAATATGAAGAAAACAGCGGCTGAGTCTCATCGAATGCTCTCACGTACGTATGGTGAGGACGCTATTAGTGGAAGAACGTGTCGTGACTGGTTTCAACGTTTCAAGAACGGTGATTTTAACGTCGAAGACCGGCATAGTGGTGGAAGAGAGAAAGTTTTCCAAGATGCAGAATTCGAGATATTGCTGAGTGAAGACTCGCGTCAAACTCAAGAAGAATTGGCACGATCAGTGGGAGTGACACAGCAAGCCATTTCAAAACGTCTCAAGACCATGGGCATGATTCAGAAAGAAGGGACTTGGGTCCCGTATGAGTTGAAACCAGGAGACGTTGAACGGGGACGAAAAATGGGTTCATTGCCATAACCCTGAACGCAAAAAATCATGGGGATATCTCGGCCATGCTTCAACGTCGACGGCAAAACTGAATATTCACGGCTCCAAGATCATGCTTTGCATTTGGTGGAACCAGCTCGGCGTCGTGTACTATGAGGTGTTAAAACCCGGTGAAACAATCACAGCTGTTCGTTATCGAACGCAATTAATGCGTTTGAGCAGAGCATTGAAAGACAAACGGCCGCAATACAGCGAGAGGCACGATAACGTGATTTTGCAACACGACAACGCTCGACCCCACGTTACAAAAGTGGTCAAAACATACCTGGGAATGTTAAAATGGGACGTCCTACCCCACCTGCTGTATTCTCCAGACTTTGCTCCCTCCGATTATCACCTGTTTCGATCAATGGCGCATGCCCTGCTGACCGACACTTCCGATCTCATGAAGAAGTCACAAATTGGATCGATTCGTGGATCGCTTCAAAAGATGAACCATTTTTTCGACACGGGATTCGAACACTGCCCGAAAGATGGGAGAAAGTCGTGGCCAGCGATGGACACTACTTTGAATGATACATGTGTAAGTAATCTGTTTCATTAAAGCCTCCAATGTTGGGGACAAAACAACAGAAGCAAAGTTGTACACCTTGTAATATTATTATTATTATTATTATTATTATTATTATTATTATTATTATTATTATTATTATTATTATTATTATTCTCTGTCACAAAGGAAACATAACATAGAGCAACAATGATCGACACCTACAACCCTAATATTGTCATTTAAAGGTTGATATGAACCCAGTCCTTTGTGTGTTAATTGTCTGAAGAAATATACATTATTACTTTTTCTTGCTAGTGGCTTTACGTCGCACCGATACAGATAGGTCTTGTGGCGACGATGGGATAGGAAAGGCCTAGGAGGTGGAAGGAAGCGGCCGTGGCCCCAGCATTTGCCTGGTGTGAAAATGGGAAACCACGGAAAACCATCTTCAGGGCTGCCGACAGTGGGATTCGAATCCACTATCTCCCGGATGCAAGCTCACAGCCGCGCGTCTCTAACCGAACCGCCAACTCGCCCGGTTTTTCAGGTATTGAAGGGAGCACCCCACTTAGCTGCTGGCAGAATGCGTGAATACAATACCAATAAATGATACTTCTTCTTCTTCTTCTCCTTTTTTCCTACACCTGTGGATTTGGCCCTGTTTTACGGCTGGATGCCCTTCCTGACGCCAACCCTATATGGAGGGATGTAATCACTATTGCGTGTTTCTGTGGTGATTGGTAGTGTAGTGTGTTGTGTTAGTGTGTTGTGTGAATATGAAGAGGAGAGTGTTGTGACGGACTCAAACCCCCAGTCCCCGAGCCAGGAGAATTACTTAGAAGCGATTAAAATCCCCGACCCGATCGGGAATCGAACCCGGGACCCTCTGAACCGAAGGCCAGTACGCTGACCATTCAGCCAACGAGTTGGATAATACCAATACGTGATACTACAGCACATATATGTTTCTGAACGCCCTACACATGTATCTTTGCAATAAATTTCTCTGGCAGTAATATTGCCATTATTTCGCACAATATTATTACACGTTCTCCTACAAGGACGTGGCGGGAACAATATTTCATAGCAATCAGCAAATTCCTGGTGGCTACTTCCAGGATGTACAATAATAATAATAATAATAATAATAATAATAATAATAATAATAATAATAATAATAATAATAATAATAATAATAGAACTCTGCCGTTATCGACATTAGAAAAGGTGGGGTACACAGTGTGGAAATTGTCCCCATCGCACGCTCATCTTCGGTCCTACTTGTGTATTTTTCAAGTTGACAGTCCCCACATCACAAAAATATTCTGTGGGTGACCGTGAATCCCGTGCACTCCAGTACAATAGATTATAGTTCTAAGTTATGTCCACAGATAGCGACAGTAGTATGCTTGGACTCGAGTCTGGAGTCGAGTATACCGATTCTAAGACAACATTACTCGATTCTACTCGATTCCGTCGCTAGCCCACCACTAGAATATAGAGGTTTCAACTGTCTAAATGCTGAGAGCAAGTATGTTACCTGGTCAGTAACAGCTTGCCATACTTCCTTGCGGTATTCCTAAGGGCCACAGCTTGCAGCAACAGTTATTAAAACTCTGCATGACATCTGCAGATTTGACTGTTGCAATTCATAGAGTGCTAACAACATTGGCCCTAGATGGCTTTTCTGACAGAGGCATCACATGGATATTCAGGACAGTCTCAAGACAGGATGGGGCGTTTCTTCTTCTTCTTCTTCTTCTTCTTCTTCTTCTTCTTCTTCTTCTTCCTTTCTTTTTTGCTAGTGGCTTAACGTCGCGCCGACACAGATATGTCTTATGGCGACGATGGGACAGGAAAGGCCTAGGAGTTGGAAGGAAGCGGCCGTGGCCTTAATTAAGGTACAGCCCCAGCATTTGCCTGGTGTGAAAATGGGAAACTACGGTAAACCATCTTCAGGGCTGCCGACAGTGGGGTTTGAGCCCACTATCTCCCGATTACTGGATACTGGCCGCACTTAAATGGGGCGTTTCATCCAAAATAAAACTAATAGGATGCTCTCCTATTACCTCTTTAATTTTTCTACATTGGCTTCGTGTGTTGAGCACCTTCAAATACCACCGGACTGAGCCAGGATCGAACCTGCCAAGTTGGGGTTAGAAGGCCAGCGCCTCAACCGTCTGAGCCACTCAGCCCGTCCTTTAATTAGTTCACATTAAGGTCTAAATCTAGTAGAGAATAACTTTCAATAAATTATACTGGCTCCTTCCGGATGCTTCTGATAAGGTATCATCGCTACTAGTCTCAAGGCCCTCTCCCACCTAGTGGAATCGAATCGAATCGAATCGAATCGAACCGGACAGAATTTGTTTTAAACACGTGTTTAAACGGGAGAGAGTGATGGCGATCGCCACGAATCGAGTTCAGTCGGATCGGTTCGAATCGAACCGAACCGAACGGGACAGGATTCTCAGCCAAGACAATTTTTCGACTAGCGGAGTGGAATCGAACAGAATTATCAACATCCGTGTAACTTCGTCGATGATTGGGATCTTTCGGACGGCCATTTGGTGGCATATGATTGTGTATCAGCGTCAGCTAGAAAATTAGCAGTTCACTGCATACAGTCGGGAACTTTCTGTTTCATGATAGTTCATTCGGCTTACTAATAATAGACACGGAAAAACGTATCAGTTTAGTTCATTAATATTATTTCCTCTACGACAAGAGTCACAAGTATTACTTCAACAACAACGTAATATACAATGCCTCGGAGGAAGTAATCAAAGGAACGAAAAATCAAACAGGTTAGTATGTTCACTTTCGTGGTAGATTACTGTATGATATTTGTGTGGGTCATCAGTCCATAGACTTGTTTGACACAGCTCTGCTTGCCATTCTATCCTGTGCTACTCTTTTCATTTCTATGAAACTACTACATCTACTCTCACCTGCTTGTCATATTCAGACCTTTGTATACAGTACTCATACCGTTCTTACCGCCTACACTTCCTTCAGAAACCGACTGGATTAGTTATGGATGTCTTAAAATGTGTCATATCATTTTCCCTCTTCTTGTGGTCAAATTTAACCAAATCGGTCTCTTCTCACCAATTCGATTCGTTATCTCTTCATTCGTGATTCGCTCTACGCATCTGACCTTCATTATTCTTCTGGAACACCATATTTCTAAAGCTTCTGTTCTCTTTCTTCCTGAGCTAGTTATCGTCCATGTTTCGTTCGCTTCCGTGCAAAGCCACGCTCCAGTCGAAAGTCTTCAAAAACATTTTTCTGATTCCTGTATCAGTTGCTTGTGCTGGTCTGTATTTTATACCCTCCTTATTTGTGCCATCCTTAGTTATTTTACTACCAAGGAACAATATTCATCTTCTTCCTTTTAAGACTACATTTTTTCACCTAATATTTCCTGCATCATCTCACTTCGTTACTTTTGTTTTGGACTTGTTTATTTTCATCTTGTACTCCTTCTTTGAGACTGTTAATACCATTCAGCAATTCTCCAAGTCTTTTGCACACTCAGGTTAAATAACAATATAATCGGCAAATCTCAGAGTTTTGATTTCCTCTGCTTAGATTGTGATCATCTTCCTCTTTGATTTCCTTTACCGCCTTTTATATATAAATATTGAAAAGGAGAGGCGACAAACTGCAGCCTTGCCTCGCTTCTTTCTGGATTGCTGCTTCTTTTTCAAAGCCCTCGATTCTTATCACTGCAGACTGATTTTTGATGGGGGACGCAGATGAAGAATACACCCAAGGTATCCCCTGCCTGTCATAAGAGGTGACTAAAGGGGACTCTAGGGGCTCTCAACTTGGGAGCGTAGGTTGGCGACCAAGGGTCCCTTAGCTGAGTCCTGGCATTGCTTCCCCTTGTGCCAGGCTCCAAACTTTCATCTATCCTGTCCGACCTCTCTTGGTCAATACTTGTTATTTTCCGACCCCGACGGTATTAGAGCATTCGAGGCCTAGGGAGTCTTTAATTTTCAGGCCCTTCTTGGCCCTTGTCTTTTTTGTCTGGTAATTCATTTTTCGAAGTGTCGGCTCCATTCTTTTTCCTGTTTACCTCTCTCTCTACCCCCTGTGGTTGGGGGACGCAGACGTAGACTACACCCACGGTATCCTCTGCCCGTCGTAAGAGACGATTAAAAGGGGCGACCAAGGAATGATATTAGAACCATGAGATTACTTTTGATTCGTACCATTACGTGCTCAACACCATGGGTCGACGTTACTTGCGACTAGTACCACCTTGCGAGGGTCTATGTTATATAGCAGCAATACCATTCTATGCGGAACATTATGGGTCTGAGTGTTGCTTGTGAAAGAGATCATCATGTGTATTCCATTGGTCCGTTCCATCGAGTTCAATATGGTCTGCGTTACCTACGAGTAATACCACATTATGTACAACGCCATGGGTCTACATTGCCTGCGGTTAGTACTACTATGTGAGAAACACCACGGATTAGGGCATACGCCCGTGATTAATATCACTATTTGAGGAAAACCATTGGTCTGCATTGCCCGAGAGTAGTATTATTATGTGAGGAACACGGGATTGTGTTGCCTGCGGGCGTTACCATAATGTGTGATGCACCGTGCGTCTGCATTGCTTATTATTTGTACCTGTATGTGAGCGACCCTATGAGTATACGTTGCCTGTGATTAGTTCCACCGAGTGAGGAGCACCGCGGGTCTGTTTTACTAGTGATTAGTACCATTGTGAGGGGCCGGTGATCGGGATTTTGGATCCCTTTAGAAAATGAGCACCATCCCAGTAATTGGATCCACTGATTGTTTTTGTTTCTCGATCATTTTCTCATCACCATTCGTTTTAGATTCTAGTCAGTGGATACATTTCGAAATTTTAGTTTTCATTTTGTTACATCTCGTACCATTAGGAGCCGACGACCTAGCTGTTAGGCCGCTTTAAACAACAAACGTCATCATCATCATTACCATTGATTTTTGAACGGATTGTGGATAATTCTTTCTCGGTATCTGATCCTAATCACCTTCAGAATCTCAGGTAGCTTGGTCCAATCACCATTATCGAATGCCTTTTCTAGATCTACGAACGCCATTTACGCGGTCTTGTCCTTAATATGGTACTCAAAGATCAGACGTACAGGCAGAATTGTTTCACGCGTGTTCCTACATTTCTTCTGTTTATCAAGTTGATTTCATAATTATTGTTTACCTTATTATAAAACCATATTATCATGTTGGAGTCCACATACAGTATATCAGTACCTATGATAATTGACATCACTTCGGATGAATCTTCAAATGTTTATTATATTTACAATGAACAGTTTCATAAGTAACATTCCCTATATATGAAACTGTCGTACATGTGTTCCCAATTAATAGTGGGCCGATGACCTTAGATGTTTTTTTGCTATTTGCTTTACGTCGCACCGACACAGATAGGTCTTGTGGCGACGATGGGATAGGGAAGGCCTAGGAATGGGAAGGAAGCGGCCGTGGCCTTAATTAAGGTACAGCCCCAGCATTTGCCTGGTGTGAAAATGGGAAACCACGTAAAACCACCTTCAGGGCTGCCGACAATGGGGTTCGAACCCACTATCTCCCGATTACACCTTAGATGTTAGGTCCTTTAAACAACAAGCATCATCATCATCATCATCATCATAACTAATAGTACCGCATACGGAACTGTGTACAATAAATACACTTTGCAGTTTTTCGATTTATATAGAGCAGGGCTTTCCAAAAGGCGGCCCGCGGGCCGCATGTGGCCCGCGAAGACAGTTTTGCGGCCCGCAAGAGCACTGTAAGAAATAATGTGAAGAAAAGTCACAAAAATATTTAATAGCTCTTTCAAAAACGTATTAATTTTTATACACCTTATTGACCCAAGTCGAAACTAATATTATTCTTTAATACTAGTTCCTCTTTTCAAGTATTCACTTGTTCTCAACAGATTATTTTTGATTTTAAAACATTTAAAATCCAAATTTAAAGTAATAATGTTGTTATTTTTGCGTCCCAGTGACTACTTTTTATGTTTTTCGGAGACGTCGAGGTGTCGAAATTTTGTCCTGCAGGAGTTCTTTTACGTGCCAATAATCTGCCGACACGAGGCTGACTTGAGCATCTTTAAGTACCACCGGACTGAGCCAGGATCGAACCTGCCAAGCTAGGGTCAGAAGGCCGGCGACTCAACCGTCTGAGCCACTCAGCCCGGCTCCAAATTTCACTCTTTTATGCAATTTTAAAATAATGTTTTAAGCAATTAAAATTATCAAACCCACCTTTCATTTGAACTATGCATATTATTTCATAATGGTGCTTCTGTACTTATTTGCAGAATTTTACGAAAATTGGCCTATTCAAGTGCGGCCCGCGAACATGACTAAGGTTTCCAAAATGGCCCTCGAGCCCTTACACATTGGAAACCCCTGATATAGAGGCTACTTCGATTAATGATTTTGTTCTGTCACGGTACTCGACCTACTGCATTAAAGTAAGTTTAGATTGATCACGAAATCCCATTGCATCCGAAGTAGCATTTCCTCCTGTAAAATATAACCGTATTGGTGCATGAAACATTGTGAACTGTTTTGTTAAATGTAGTTTTACTGTCTGAAATAGTTGTTTGAATGTCAGTACATTCATTCTGAAGTGCCATACTGCCGAAACTAAGCTTCCTTGCACCCAGAACCTTCTCCGATCTACTTTCCCCTCATTCTCTTCATTTTGTGCCTCCTCACACAAATGTGCTTGCGTTATCAAACCGGCCGTCCATTGTTTACTTTATGTTGCCCGTAGAATCCCGTTCGATTCTGTTCGGGTAGCTGTGAGCAGTGGATCAGAAATGTCGACTGCTTGGTTCAATTCGATTCCACTAGGTACGAGCGAGCCTTCACTGGACGAGTCCAACTGCGATTAAGATTACGACTGTATTTCACGACAATATTTCCGCGGAGGCTATAATGTGGGTGACAAGTTTATGCGCATGCGCGAAATCATTCTATCTCTGTTGCACACAAGTTTTCTATAATTAAGAGTAAGTGTAAGGAACTTTCTTCTTGATTTTCAGTAGGCTTACCTGTAGGAATAATCATAATTGTACCGGGGGTATACATTCTCCATCCAGTTAAACTGCGCGCCTTCAATAAGGCCATCTATGTAATTGAACTTGAACTGATGTTATGCAATATACCTGGATTTTCAACCGCTAGATGTGTCTATCATTGGTTTATCATTGGTATGTGTATTTTCACAGTTGACTGACCTTAGTTTTTGAAGATTTTTTTGTTCTTGTGTGAAGGTTGTCAACACTTCTGCCCCCATCAACTCCTGTATCTATAAGCTACGCCCTTCGCGTGTCCAGGATGGGTCACGTAAAAGAAATCCCGACCAGTCTCTCAGGGTTCATGAATATATATATTAACGTGGGAACAATGAGACACCGATACGCGAAGTAATATTCTATCTATCAGCTGGGTTGATGGACGTCTCCATCCGACGTATCATTGGATCGCAAGAATACTCGATATTTCAACGTCTTAATTCTAAGTTAGCTTACGCCATTACAGAAGATTTTAAATAACACTTCATGTAAATCTTGACTGCTATTATTTCTTCAAAAATAGAAATATTGGTAAAGAAAAATAAAATCATGAAGTTAAAATTTAAAAAAAAAAAATTAACATTTCGTCTTATAGCTTAAAATATTTGTTAATGATCACCGTTATCATTTCTCATCTTTTCATCACAATTGAAATGTGCTATTATCTTATCTGTACACAACAGTCATAAAGAAAACTGGTAAAATCTGCAAAATCTGCATGGGAAATCGATAGTTACGTTAATGTACAGTATTACACTTATTTATTCATATCAGTTTCTGTTAATGTTAATATTCTCAGCTGTTCTTAAGACAAACTATTAAAATAAGATTTATTAATCTTCGGTTGGATTATCTTAAGATATGGTTAGAGTATCCCACTATAAAGCAAAGTAAAGTCACCTCCGTACAGGACATGAAGGCCCTTGGAGGAGTGGAAGGTAAAGGCTTCCACCATTGTTAACCTCGGCACGTGATGGGGTAGAGTGGTTAGCTCTACGCCCGGCCGCCTTTGCCCCCCAGGAATTAACCAGGTACTCATTTTTGGTGTAGGCTGAGTGAACCTCAGGGCCATATGCACCTCCGGAAGTGGAAATCTCGTTTCTTAAATTTTACGACTTCCTACGGGGATTCGAACCCACGTCCTTCCGGGCGAACCGAGCACTCCTTTACCGCCTCGGCCAGGCAGCCCCTATCCCACTATAAGCATCCGGAAATGTGATACTTTTTTTATTAGCAATAGTTTGCTTCTAATCAATTAAAGGCCGGGCTGAGTGGCTCAGACGGTTAAGGCGCTGGCCTTCTAACCCCAACTTGGCAGGTTCGATCCTGGCTCAGTCCGGTGGTATTTGAAGGTGCTCAAATACGACAGCCCCGTGTCGGTAGATTTACTGGCACGTAAAAGAACTCCTGCGGGACTAAATTCCGGCACCTCGGCGTCTCCGAAGACCTTAAAGAGTAGTTAGTGGGACGTAAAGCAAATAACATTATTATTATTATTATTAATCAATTAAAGTTACTATATTATCCAATATCATGTCTTATATTAACTTCCCTTTTACAACATAAATTAATCATTGAGTATAACAAGGTATTCAGATCCTTAAGTGAGCCTAAATATCAATATGTGACCTCGCGCGAATTATTTAAAATATCTAGGGAACATCATTCTTGAAGGCATTGTGCGTTATCAACTCAGTTACATTCCTATACAAAGTAGCAGTCATCCATATTAACCTAAGTATGCCTTAATTAATTTAAGAGAATGCGATTTCTTAGTAGAAATTCGAAGTTTAATATGTCCAAGTGAACGAATACTCAATCTTATAGGAATGCCTTTTGATTATTTAATCCTATCACAATATTCAATGAAAGTCAGAACACGTCATCATTATCATAATATATGGATATTTTTTGCTATTTGTTTTACGTCGCATCGACACAGATAGGTCTTATGGCGACGATGGGACAGGAAAGGCCTAGTAATGGTAAGGAAGCGGCCGTGGCCTTAATTAAGGTACAGCCCCAGCATTTGCCTGGAGTGAAAATGGGAAACCACGGTAAACCATCTTCAGAGCTGCCGACAATGGGATTCGAACCCACTATCTCCCGGATGCTAAATATATTGATTTTCGATTAAGTATAATATCATTAAATCATGAGCATATGTGATCCTAATTTGCGTCAATCATCTCATCTCTGTATTCAAATATTCCATTTCCACATATTATTTCATCGTAGCAACATATAATCCTTCAATTCGTCTCTCATTTCGTTCATAAAACAACATTACATCTTCTTCATTACTCATTTCAAACCATATTTCTTATTATTCCAAATATATCACATATTTACCTTTCTTGATACACATATAACCTTATCCTCGTATATTCATATCATTGGATCACTATCTTCTTAAATATCAACATTTCTTCTGTCTGCTGTTATTTCCATATCTAGTACTATCCTAACTCATTATGATAACGTATCACCTATATACGCATTTGCACATCACTTGCTATATTACTAAAATCTTAACATATTCTCCTCATAAGAACTTCAAATACGATATGGCATAACATGTTTGGATTTTTTGCTGTCACGGAAATACTATTATCACATCACTGTATCGCATGTTTCTAACTGGGGTTAATTATGTTTCTTAAGAAGACTACCTATTCCCTTTATATCGACATAACAAATAAATCACTCGCAAGAATCTAACACAATATAGGTTATTTTGGAGACCATAACGATAAAACATATTAGGCTTTAACTATAAATCGCCAACTCATGTTAATATCTAACAATCTATATACATTTTATTTAAGAAACTTATCTCTTTTTCCTTCGCTTCTGGAATATCATTGCTCGTTCGTCCTCCGCAGTCGTGGGTGATGGTCATCTTGCGTGGCTGGTCATCTAGATGTCATCTGCGGTGTTGGTTCAGCTCAGGTTTATCCAGGTAGCCTTCCCTATGTCTTCTTAGAGAGCCATGACGATCTTGACATGCACAATTACAAAGATAAAATACATTGATGAAACAGCTGTAGCTTATGAATGATATCTAAGCCTTTCAACATACTTTATCAGTTAGGTTTCGTTTAAGATTTCTTTGCGTAATTCTAATTTCTATCAGACCTCCAACATGTCTGCAATTATCTCAGTTTATATGTCGTATAGAATTGCTTATAATTTATACTTCCTGATATTTTAAAAGATTCAGTTCGCTTCTCCGTCGCAATACGTCTGCTTCCTAACCTTGCCTTTTCATTTGTGCCTTTTGTACAGTGTTGGTTTTTTAACAGTTCGAATTCTTATTTTGTCTTTATCACTGCCATTACGATCCTATATACTTCGACATTGCGTTATTCTGAACTTCCATGACATTCTCTAACGTTATTCATATGTTTAATTTCGTCGACAGTAATCGCGTTCATTGCAACTCGATTGAGTTTTATTTCTGGAATAGTGGAATGGCACACAACCAATCAGAAATTTTGTGAATATTCCCTCTAGCCATTTAAAATTGGCAGTGTGTACAGGCTTCGAGCCTATTTGTAAAGAGTTCTGGAAACTTCCCCTCGAAGTACAATAAAAGCTGGGCACTTTATGGCTGTATCGTCATCTTCATCGCTCCGGTTTATTGTGTGCGGCGTGTACTAATGGGGCAGGTGCCGCAGGTCGACGTTCGGAAGGCCCAGGTAATGGCAGAATTTTCTTAACATGATAGCTCCGGCAGATAGATTGAGGCGAAGGATTGCTCTTTTATTTTATGTAAATTTCTAAACGTCATGGTTGAAATGTAAAATTTTCGGCCAGCCTAAGGACTCTATTTTATTCCCTGCGGTGAAATATGTAATGTAAGGGAACAAAGAGTGATTACCCTCTGTTGATTCCCATTCACCTTGGTATGGGGTGACTACAATTTTCTGAACCTCTAAATTCTGAACACTTGGAATTTAACATTTCTCATATAGTCATACCTCTGTAGAATAGGCTTAGCCTCTGTATATTTGGGCCATAGGTCCACTTAGTGTTAAGAAAAACTTCTGGAAGGAGTGCAAGTGTTTCGCTAGCCTTTTGTTCATGGCCAAAGATGTTCAACATACTAAGGCCATTTAGTATGGCCACTTATTGCCCCTGTTCATGTTTCTGGAAAAGAAATAGAAAAACTTTTGAGCAGAAGATAAGCCCCAAAACAGGACTAAGTGACTGTAAATACCTTACTTGAAGATTGCCAGGTATAACCTTGTGCGCTGGAAAGAAGTTATGCCTTTGAGGAGCTGGAATGAATTTACTTTTGGAGCTCAGACTCCTAGGCTATATAAGTGAGTGGAGCAAACATGCTCTTATAAAATAGTGTACCTGCTTCATAGCTATAATGCTCATCCCTTCGTATATTATCACGTTGATAATTCTCTCTAGTTTTGTACCTGATATTTGGACTTTGTCACTGTTATTGGAGCTGACGTGCTCATTATCATATTGTTATTATTTATTCCGATCTTTCATCTATAAATTTTAAGCTTTTAAAAAAGGAAGGAAAGAAATAAAATTTCATAACTTAGTGCATTAACGTATGCTCTGGTCAATACCTCGTCCGCCCATTCACCCCAGCACCTTCTTACACATGTGTCCACGGAAACCCTATAATAATAATAATAATAATAATAATAATAATAATAATAATAATAATAATAATGTTGGCTTTACATCGCACTAACCACAGTACTTTTACACCTGGAGTAATGTAGGGGAATCAGAATTTGAATTATATTTATCATACGCCATTTTCGTTTGTCTCAGGAAGTTACAGGTTTATCGAAAACAATAATAATGAGTTACATTTTTGCAATATTCCTTTAAAAATGTATCAGAATGAGAGAGATTAAGAAAAAGGGGAATGTGAAATAAAAAGGGGAATATAAAACCACGTTATTTGGTCTGTGGAAGACAGTTCTGAACACCGTAATTGATTATTTCATGTTTCATGTTAAAATAAAAAAGTGATTATCCTTAAAACTCGGTCTCTATTGATTGCATAAGGACAGCTGCAAACAACTTCTCCGTGGCCGAGGGCGTTGCCAGGCCAATGTTGAGTCTTGTTTTTGGAGGTTCATACTCGGTGCTAATAGAATATTTTAATGCATTTATTTCAATCCTACATGACCCACAATAATTAAGAGCAATAGTAATTATGATCACATGTCACATTCGACGTGCACGATTTATTGCGAGGCAGTATGCGCAGTACAGGCGCCTGACCGATGTTCAGATCATGTGCTATGGTTCATTAGCTGGTATGCGTAGCGACACCAGCGCCGTGTTCGTGAAAGCTTGCATGAAAATCACCATGAAGTATGTTCCTAAATGCACCCGTTTCAACGACTTGCATAACAAAAATCCAAGTTTGTTCCAAAAAAAAAAAAAAAAAAAAACAACAACTACCTGATCTGACATCGTGTTTGTTCCATAAGGTTTCTTATCCATTTTGTTCCAAAATGGTCCTTATGATTGGTTAATGCGGTAAACGTTATTGAATTGTTCCATAAAAGACCTCCTTTCTAATGTTAAACAAGCCGTCAATTGTAGTAGGCAGCTATACATTTATAATTACTCAATTTGTCGAGGTATAACTAAAGATTCTCTTTCGAAAGATAATATGTTCGTTTATTCATGGAAACAGAATGAAAGAGCAAAGGGGCGAATGAGATCAGCGGTGATGTGTAGTACAGAATGCGTTCTACCGAAATTGGGACTAATGTTAGAACAGTAGATTAGTGGCTGATGGATGTGGCGGTCAAAATAAGAACTCTGATCTGATAGGAATAATGTCAAAATGGTTAGCTGTCAGCGCTCCTTTTCACGTTAACTTCTTAGTTACGGGCCACTCTTTCATTCCACCGGACCGAGTATAGAGAAAATTATTAATAAGGTAGATCTTTAACAGACACACATGGTTATCAAGACTTATTTTCTGATCATACACTTTGTTCACACTTTGTTCAGATTCAGTTTCACTGAATGAGAGTCAAGAGAATACAAGCTTGAAAGCACCAAGCTTTCGCATTTTAAGCTCCAGTCATCAAATCAGGGTCAGCATGAATAGGAATAGGTGTAGTAACATTCTAGTGAAGGAAGGAACATTTTACACGACTGATTGTGGTGTGTTTTAAGGACGTTTTAAGACAGGGAAAGTGGCCACAAGCATCGTCTCAGAAATCCTGCCAATTGGAACACGTGTCAAAGTAGAAAAGTTACCGAGCTCGATAGCTGCAGTCGCTTAAGTGCGGCCAGTATCCAGTATTCGGGAGATAGTAGGTTCGAACTCCACTGTCGGCAGCCCTGAAAATGGTTTTCCGTGGTTTCCCATTTTCACACCAGGCAAATGATGGGGCTGTACCTTAATTAAGGCCACGGCCGCTTCCTTCCCACTCCTAGCCCTTCCCTGTCCCATCGTCGCCATAAGACCTATCTGTGTCGGTGCGACGTAAAGCAACTAGCAAAAAAAAAAAAAAAAAAAAGTTGAAGGATGTTGCGGATCCTCTAAGAAATAAAATTATGGAGAGGATTTGATGAATGAAGAGTAACTCCCATTTCACACTGATTAGATGAAAAGTCGAGATTTGGAGGAATGGAGATCGCTTCGAAGTACCCCCTGCTGACGATGTTTTATGTAAAAATGTTCTAGAACATCCAATGATTTGCAAAAATACGATGTTCTCTCGGCATTCTTGATATTTTTTTCAATATTTTATCCAAACATATTTTTGTTGTTCCAGGTTATCATTGCGTATACTTTTAGTAAATATTTCTGTTCCGTTTATATTGTCTCGAGAAGACTGTTCTGGTAATATAAAAGTAATTATTTCATTATTCGTTAAATATACTTTATAATAATTATTGTTCCTTTAGTGACGTTATGCACAGTTGATTGTTCCTAAACTTTTTTACTAGGGGCCGATGACCTTCGATGTTAGGCTCCTTTAAACAACAAGCATCATCATCGTCATCATCGTAAACTTTCTTACGACACGGGAGTATTCCAAGAGAGACTGTATGCATTAAAAACAACTGGAAATCAATTATTTTAATTATATCTTAAATATCAAAAATGTCCATAGTATGGAGAAGCTTTTGGAACTATACGACTCAGTTTCATTATGCATGGTTTCTTCATTATTATCAGACAACACTGGCACATCCTGAAGAGGTCCCTTCCCAGAGCCCATCGTTTCGCGCAGCCCTCTTTTAACCCTTCAACGTATCCGAAGCCAGGAAATCGTTCTTGGAATATGCATCGTGCTTTTAATGCATTACGCCTTGCTTCCCGTAGAGTAATATATAAATGTACTCATCACATTACACATATGGTTGCGTATACAGGAATTATGACTCTAATATTACCACTGGCCTAGCCCTTCCCAATCCTTGCGTCGCCGAAAACTTTCGGAGTGTTGGTGCGACGTTAAACCACTAGCAAAAAATAAAGTAAAATGTGTCGACAGATTTGCCTTGCGGCACAGTGTGCTGAATCATCCCCCTCTTAAGACCTCATAGTGGTAACTATCCCCATTGAGTGGAGTATGTACAGTGGCTCATAAAAGTATTGGTCTGCCCATAGCCGTGGTATGAACGGAACTGTATGGTACAAATAATGGTGCATATAATGGAATTATACATATGCAGATATGTAAGACAGTCAAGTACATCAGTAGGTTGAACATAGAGCCAAGAAGATTCACGCTGTTTGCAAACGGGCCAGTAATACAACGGCGTGCGTCATTACACGCCAAACAAGTATTGGTCTAGTACACAATATCATCGTGATATCGTGCTGTCTGCCGCATCTGGCTCATTGTGTCTCTGCTGACACGTCGGAAGGTAATATTCAGCACTGTCTCCGTGTTCAGACAGCAATGAGAAGGAAAATGAAACAACCGTGGAAGAAAGGAGGATTGTAGTGCGACTATTTCAGGAAGGTAAATCTTTCAAGGGCATAAGTGAAATTATTGGAAGAGCTGTTACAACTGTTAAAAATATTGTGTACAGGTACAAAAGAACAAAGACAATAGAAAATAGACAACGAAGTGTCCGTCTCTCAAAGGTATCAGTAAAAGACAAACGGCAAATTGTGTGTAATGTGGCCCAAAATCCTCAGCTAATTGCGCCGAAGATAGCAGCTGCGTTACAACAAGATGTAGGAGTGCAAGTGTCATCTGAAACCATCCGAAATGTGCTACGCGAAAGAGGATATGCGGGCAGAACAGCCCGTAGAAAACCGTACATCAGTGAGGCTAACAGAAAGAAGAGACTTGCGTACGCTAAAGAGCACATTAATGACATCTATAAGGGTTTTGAAGACAGTCGTTTTCACTGATGAGAGTAAATTTACCCTCTTCAGGTCGGACAGACGAGTGACTGTGTGGAGGAAGACGAATTCTGAACTTGAAGAGAAGAACCTGACAGGTACTGTGAAACATGAAGATGGTTCCCTGAAGGTGTGGGATTGCATGAGTGCGAATGGTGTAGGTGAATTAGTCTTCATTGAAGGGACTATGGATCACAAAGCATACATTAATATCCTCAAGACACATCTTCCATCAAGTGTACAAAAAATGGGACTCTCAGTAAAGTATACGTTTACGCAAGATAACGACCCCAAACACGCAGCCCTGAACACGAAGCTATGGCTGTTATGTAATATACCGCGTTGGATGGAAACTCCACCACAATCTCCCGACATCAAACCCATTGAGAATTTGTGGCACAATTTGGAGCAAAACGTGAGAGAGCATGCAATATCAAACAAGGCTGACCTGAAAGAAGCCTTACTCACTGAATGGAATAACATACCAACGAAAACTACGGAAACCTTGGTACGAGCGATGCCAAATAGGTTAGCTAAGATTATAAAGAGGAAAGGAGGACCTACCAAGTACTGGAACGTTCAAGAATGATCAAGAATTTGCGTTATGTTAATTCAGACCAATACTTTTTTGGTGGCAAGTGAAAATGATTTTTTAAATTATGGCTTTTTAGTTATACGGACATGGAAGAATTATGTTTTTCTTACAATGTTCATGTTACACAAGATGACATATACTAGAATCCCTGATTATTTATCAATTCCTCGTCCTCATATGTAGCATATCTCGACAGACCAATACTTTTCTGAGCCACTGTACCTGTTGCTTGATTGAATGCTACCGGCATAATGTGACAGTGGTTATACACAGTGCGTTTGTCAATAGTCTGTGTTCAGGTTGCGACATTTCTTATAACTTCTTTGTAAGGATATCTCGCACTTCATGAATGTCAAATTTTCATGCACGATGTTCTAGCAGTAATAATTACATGGCGTAAGCTGTCACGTCTGCTGTAAACTATTTGCGCTCCGTAGATTACACCATAATTTTTAAAAAATCAATTGCGATGAAACAAGACTGCCCGATATAGTAGTGCATGGGCATGTTTGAAATTGGTCGAAACCCCTTACATGTCTTGTGGTACCGCTGCGCCATTTTACTTTTTTTTAAAAAGAAGTGACTGCTTGGGCTAATCACATACACAATTCTCGAGCGACGGCTATAAGGGTGATATAGTTTGTACAGTACAGTAACATCTCATTAATATTATGATTACAGTAGAGTAGTAGAATCCGCTCTACACAAATTGATATTGTTTTTAAGATGGGTTTCACTTTCTGCCCCTTTTACGGTTTTGCATTTTACGGGTAAACCTACATCCGGATATGTACATTCATTTGCTGCAAGATGTCGCGCAAGTTATGACTAAGAGACATTAATTCGTAGCGGGTTCCATATGTTCAATTAAAAATTGGCGCACGTGATTCACCTGGCTTATAAAATGAGTGACGCCCAAATTTAAAATAAACGCATGTTATAAGACCAAGAATTTTTCCCCTTCTGGTTGATAATTTAACACTGCCATAGTGCAGTTGGTTAATTTAGAATGTTGCTCCAGTAAGGACAGTGGAGGTATTAAGTTGTAATTCGAATTAGGTGTGCCTTACAATGTTGTTGCGATCCTATCCGTATAGGAAGGCAAGATATGATCTGTACTCGAAAAAATGACCGACAAAATGAGCCTATGGTAAGAAATTTTCCCTTGGTCCAGTTTCGGAAACTAGGACCGACCATCAGTGACCATCAGATCGCCGGGCTGAGAAGCTCGGTCGGTAGAGCGCTTGCTTTCTGTGCTTAAGTGGGCGGATTCATTCTCTGCTCCTTGCGGTGATATTTCGTTGCTCAGATTCTTCAGACTCGTGTTGGTGGATTGGCCTATGGGGCAAATTATTCTGGCACCTTTGCGTCTCCGAAAACCGTCGATAGTATTACCTCGGACGTAAAACCAATAACATTATTATTATTATTATTATTATTATTATTATTATTATTATTATTATTATTTCCGGCTCTTTGGCTAAATGGTCAGCGTAGTGCTCTTCGGTTCAGAGGGTCCCGAGTTCCATTCCCGGTCGGGCCGGCGATTTTAACTTTAAAAGGTTAATTCCCTTAGCTCGGGGACTGGGTGTTTGTACTGTCCCCGACATCCCTGCAACTTAGGCAACACTACAGTAACACACAGCTTCCTACACACGACAGATCCCGCCCACCCTCCTCGGACGGTCTATCTTACAAGGGCTGCATCAGGCTGGGGATATCCACACGAAATTATTAGACCCTGTTATTATTATTATTATTATTATTATTATTATTATTATTATTATTATCAGATTCCTATAATCTTGTGCTTTTGATAACCTATGTAATGACTTCTAGTTTTGGGACTGTCTTATTACTCATAGACAGCATGGTCGCTAACGCCGGGGTTCGAAACTTGCTCCTCGCTCATATTTCAGGTCCGTAATCTGCCGTATCCTTTTGCCAGTTGATCTATACCATCGAGCTTCATGTTGCTGATACACTGAACATTATTATATTGAGTGATTTATTATTATAACGTTAAAATAAAGGAGTGTATATTGTATTTCCGAAGTCATAGGGAACGATAATTTCCTTCATATCATTGCATTTTCCCTCATACAGTATCACGTTACTCCGATAATTTGCTCTGAAATTAATGAACTTCCCAGAGTAATTGGCGTATAGGTGTCATTATCTTAGCTTGGCAATCGAGCAAAGTAACGTCACTCGTGATGGCCTTAGAACTGTGAACTCAGTTTCATTAGTTACTTTGCCGCGCTTTCCATGGTCTTGCTTTGCATCAATGAAATTACGCCGTGAGGAAACAATTGTTCTGCCTGTTGGGAGATTTCTTTTTTGCACTAGTGTTGGCAGTACTGCAGTTCTTGGAAGCGCCTTCTGGCATCGGCGCAGCTTGCTCCCAGCCAGGCAGTTGTGCCGAGGTAGCGGCTTCGTTCGGGTGTCTTTGAAGCGCCGATATGGCGGCTAGTGGTATTTTTTTCCCGCGGAAGTGTTGTGACGTTGTGTGACTTCTGTTTTCGCCTCTTCGGTAAACGCGTTTTCTAGTTGCATGCAGCTTACTTACGGTTTATATTTGCAACAGCTTACGACTTTTGTTCATGGTTAATATTCGTGAGATTAATAACATTGTAAGCTAGCTCCGCGTTCGGAAATTAAGAATTATTCAAGGGGAATTTTCTGTTGTCGAAATGTTAGAAAATTATCTTCTTCTTGTATGTGTTGAAGACGTGTTTGCACCTTTTCCTAGTCATTTGGTGGTCAATGCGTGGAACTATGTTTTAAATAGGATGTCATCTGTTTAACAGTGGATGTAATATAAATACAGGGTGATACATAGTTATTGAAGTATGTTATGTTCACCCTTTTCAGTTTGGGTGGGGAATGGAAACATGGTCAGTTATTTTTAGGTCACGATTTGTTTACGTTACTTGCGATGACTGACACGTTAATGACGACGACGTGTATTGTGATGATAATGTAGGGATATAAGGATTATTACTGCGCGTTGTTCCTGCGATAATTCGACCGAGGGTAATTTCTTGCGTAATTTTGTGATTAAATTATTGCCTGCTTTAGCATAAAGTACTGTATGTGCTTTAAGGATTTATTTCCGACTTCTGTTCTGTTGTTCTGGCTTACTGTACACAGTCGAAACATGCTGTGTTAGTGTTGCGTACGCTACTTTCACTATTAAGTCTTCCCGAATTCTGTGAATTTGGGGTGACAAGAATTACAATATGAGAATAAGAATCAAGTCATTGCGTGGTGTTTTTATGGAGGGGGAAGGGGTTGGCTGGCGGGGGCATGTGTCATCAGCCTTCCTTGTTGCTGTCCCTTACGGAAATTATGAAGATAAACGTCAGTGGCATTCGTAGTAGAACTCTCGTTACTCTGCTGCTTTTATTATTATTATTATTATTATTATTATTATTATTATTATTATTATTATTATTATTATTAAATACGTAACAATTTCAAATATTTCATCATAAATAATGTTATTTGTTGTATGCCCGACTAACCACTTTTACGGCTTCCGGTTGATTACATATTTTATCTCACAGCATTCAGTATTTACGTATGACGGAACAAACTTACGCTTTTATAATTCCCACCCGCTATCAACACCCACACATGCCATTACGTTGACTTTGTCAACTACTACAGTTGGTGCTCGCTGGTTTAGTAACCTTGTTTATTGTTTGAAGAGACATTGTCATCCATATGTCTTTCATATTGCGTGTAAGTTTTGGTAACTGTGGTTATGAAGACGTATAGTCTCCACTTTCGCTTAATTGAAGGTTTCCTTGTTTGTATTCCGCGTCATTTCTGTAATTCTGTAACTAACTGTGTGGTGCAGTTGGTTAGGCACTTGTTTCCTGTGCCCAAGGTTGTACAATCTAATCCTAGCACAGCCGGCAGGCATTCTACTCTACCTAAGTTCAAACGCCCTTTGTTGACGCGTTAATTCAGATTATAATTCCTGCATCTCGGCGTCTCTTCAGACTATTAGCAGTAAAGGAGACATTGTATACTTATCGTTATCATAACCTAAATGAAATTTTATGCGACTGTTTAGTTTCTACATTCCTACTGAACAGTGAACTCCAAGAATTTCAAAATTGCACATACTGAAGAAACCTGTATTTATAAGGAAGATAATTGCAAAATGGTTCCGCTATCTCAGAGCTTTACATCAACTTTTCTGTTTTGCAGAGAGGGGTGGTCATTTCTTTCAAGCATTACTTTCGAAAAGAGCTGGTGCTTGAAGGTATTTAGCTATTAATTTGTAGGGTTCTTCTCCGGTTTCCTTTTCGGTTTTTTTTTCATGCATTAATCTGATTTCCTAACCCTCCGTACTTGCTTGAATTCTAGTTTCATTTGTTTGTCAACAAGAACAGTAAAATGCTATTTGGTATTAGACCAATGTGATCATTATCTATCGGTCCTGAAGTCAACTGGATTCAAATCATCTTGTCATTTATCCCAGAAATACTTGACTGTGCTTTCTCATCGCAAATCTATATAAATAATGCCTTATTAATAGCCCACTGCTACTTTCATATCAGTTATTTGTCTAATTTACAGATACTGTGTACAGACACCACAATATCATGACATGTCCATCCCCTGAACGAAACATCATCTTGTCTCCATTTTCGTGGACATTTAAAAAAAAAATACTGCTGCCCTGGTTGAGTTATTTCATCAAGCTGACTTGTACAGTAATTCTGATTGTCATAATATGTGGTTCCAGTCTTTTATCTGTGATCCTGTATATTTTGTGGAACGACTCAGAGATGAATTCGCCTGCTTTTCCTGACCACTTCTTACTGTACAACTTCTTGTATTCTAGTCGGGTAGTATTTCATTAGTGAAGGTGGGTGTTACCTTACATTCTTCTGTACACACTCACATTCTGGAATTAAGGCATTACTTAGCTTATACCCATAACGTCCCATATTCACCAGTAAATGATATCATGGTTTTAGTTTTTATTTCAAGTAGAAAAACCATTTTTAGAAAATTAGAAATTTAATCCATTTGGTTATGATTATATTCTGTCACCCATTTATATACCTTTATCATATTCTGTTCGCTTTCAGGCGTCCCACTATCTTTTCTTCTCATTTTGAATACTCTGGCATGAGACACTCCTTATTCCCATTAAAATAGGCCAAACCTGAATAAACCGGGCTAGTTGGCCGTGCGGTTAGGAGCGCGCAGGTGTGAGCTCGCATCCGGGAGATAGTGGGTTCGAATCCCACTGTCGGCAGCCCTGAAGATAGCTTTCCGTTGTTTCCCGTTTTCACACCAGGCAAATGCTGGGGATGTACCTTAATAAAGGCCACGGCCGCTTCCTTCCCATTCCTAGGCCTGTCCCGTCCCATCGTCGCCATAAGACCTATCTGTATCGGTGCGACGTAAAGAAAAAAAAAAACCGGAATAAGTGACAACCAGAATGGAGGATTGTAGTCAGCAATTTGATTTCAGCTAGCTCACATTAAGCAACGACCATGGTTTACACTTACAGAAACCTGAAGCTTCAGGCATTGCATTATTATTATTATTATTATTATTATTATTATTATTATTATTATTATTATTATTATTATTATTATTAGTTTAGCGTCACACTAACACATCGAAGGTTTCCGGCGATGCAAGGATGGGAATGGATTAGGATTGGGAAAGTAGCGCCCGTGGTCTTGTACATTGCTTTTGTAGGCAATTCGAGCTCATAAAACAATCTTAAAAATATGTATCATAAATTTAATATTAATAAATCGGCAGGCAATGCACCCTTACAATGTGTTCGTGTTATTTGAAATTTTCAGCCTCCGAATTGTTCTACGTCCAGTAATCTATATTACATAATTATTGGAGATGGTAAATATTTTGAACTCCCTCTCACAGTGCTTGTATGAAATGAGTCGTTTTCACTTTCTGCACCGAAAGTAAATAGACTGAAGGAAATAATTCGTTTGAGGTAAACAGCATGCATACTGGATGCGTATATCGTTTACAGCATATTAAAAAAATGAAGTAAGATTCATTTGGTTAGGTACGATTTTATTCTTAAACAAAGAATGAAGAACGATAAGTTATACTGCAACACAAACGAAAAAGAACAGATCATGCATTAAACTCCTAATGAAACCACTCTTAACAATGGACACCACTGGGTAACAGATTGCTATAACCAGTTAGAAAAATACAGTACTAATATCCTCCATCTCCAGTAGGGCCCGCCTTATTTTTGTCTATTAAATAACTTAATTCATCGCAAGACTATAGTCACAATCATATTGGCATTTGTTCACGTTCTTGTACAGTTCAAACGCTGGGCTGGCTCCTTGATACATGCCTTAAAACGGGACCTGAACCTTCTGGAATATTCTTGAACAACATAAAGTCTTGCATCTTCGAGTATTCTAGATCATCCTCAAAATATTTATACTTAAACTGACATACCAGAATATTCACGACCACTCTGGACCATTGTAGAGAAATCAGGAATATTCTGAAACATTCGACAAATGTTTGAATCATTCTGCGTCATTCTAGAATATTCTAAAACGTTCTTGAACATCCCGGATTATTCTGCAGCATTTTGGAATTTTCGAGGCTATTTCGAATATTGTGAACCAATCTTGAGAAATCTGGATTGTTTTAGTGTATTCTACACAATTCAGGAACGGTCTTTGTCAGCTGTGTCACGTAGCCACATTTTCTAGGAATAGCTTTTGGCACAAGAAAACCTCTATACTTTATTAGTAGGTAATTATAATTTGTAAAATGTGAAATTTCATTAACAAATAATTCAATTATATTTGAATAGCATTATCGAATAATTGAACTACATCGTCTGCAGTGCATTGCACATTTACCCAAATTACATTGTGAAAACTGTAGCTGAGATTACCTTGCAATGTTAATGCATTCTTGTCCAACTCTGGTAGGGATGTATTCACTATTGCGTGTTTCTGTGGTGGTTTGTAGTGTGATATGTTGTATGTGAACGAAGACGAACCCAAATACCCAGCTCCCGAGCTAGAGGAATTAACCAGACAGAGTTAAAATCCCCGACTCGCCGGGAATTGAACACGGGGCCCTCTGAACCGAAGGTCATTACGCTAACCATTCAGCCAAGGAGTCTTATGGACAGCTTTACCAGTGTTAGCCATAAAATATCTCGTTAAGTGCTCTTTGTTAGATGTAGCCGTATGAGTTGGCCGCTATCCCTGTAACGCACAATATTTCTTGCGGGTGAACCTCGCTTATACTTTACTCCATAGTTCAATAATTATTATGTGGAGAATTTAATTCGATGGATGGTTGCTATCATTGTAGTTTGTCCCATTCCTTCATTAACGTGCCGAGATGGTGACTGCAAGTTCCTTTGAGTCTCTTTGTGGTGGTTTAACATCACACAGCACATGGGAACTTTTCGGCGGCACAAGGATGGGAAAGAGGTAGGTAACGTTCGTGGTCTTAATGAAGGTACAGTTGCCTGCTATAAAAGAGGGAAACCACGGAAAATCGTATTCAAGACTGCAAATGATGGGATTTGAACCTACTATCTTCCAAATGCAAGCTTATTGCAACGTGACCTGAACCACGCAGCGTTCAGTTCCGCTGAATGTTTAACGATCCTCGCTCACATTGGTACAGGCATCCCAATATTACAGAATGTAAAATGGATATTCCCCTAATCTCGTTGTTAATTCTTGTTGTGTACGTGGTCTAGGGTAACTTGGTAAGCGCTCTCTCTCTCTCTCTCTCTCATTACCGAGTTGTTAAGCCTTATGACCCCTGTACGAATCCCATCCAATGTATGTGTGATTTTTGAAATGAAAAGTCCCGTGTCTATCGATCCCACGTATAAGTGGAAGTCCCATGGTTTTGACCGCGATGCCAAATCAATAGCCCCGTAAAACGACAATCTCTCTCTCTTAATTGCCTAACACTGATTTATATGTATTGAGAAATTTGATTGTAAATTTAATCGCAAGTTGCCTATACTGTTATCTTAATTTCGTCTGCAGTGTCCACTACAGTTACGCATTCGTGCCCTGCCACCGACGTCTACCGACTGGACTGGTACTTCCACTCTTCTGATCAGACGACCTTTTCCCATGCTTTGAGCGTCCATTGGCGGTGTCCTTTTTTTCCCTGTCAGTCCTTATGCCTTTTGCCGGGTGTTGAGCAAAGGTATCCTTGCTGGACGCTTGCTTCTATACCGCATGGCTAGGAGATTGTTCTGGATGGTATGGCTGCTCACACGTCGTTATTGTCCAACATTGGATTGACGAGTGATCTGCTACACTGTGGCCCGACTATCCTCTATTTCGATCCAAGCTAGCCGACGGATACCGCTGTAATCAACGCGTCGTACACCACGAGTTTTAGTCCTGGCGGCCGTGATTTTTCCCCAGTCCACGTACTCAGGGTACACACTTGATACGATGGTCGTTGGATAGCCTACACCATTTCGGAGATGGAGTGCTCGTACGTCTGGCGCCGACAATCTGGCCGCGGTCAGATGCACTGAGGTCTCGTGTTTTACCCGTCCTGTAGTCACCTTTTATCCATAGAGCCCATACGAGATATGACGTCCTGGTCGTTACATGCCGCGCCCTCCTATTACATTCTCCGGGCCGTGCAAGTGCCATTTCCTTGCGACGGCAGTTTAAAATATGTATATATTATATATGACTGTCAGCCTGGTGGTAACCATACAGCTAACCCCGATGCATCGTCAGAAACACATCAAAAAGCACAGAAAATGAACAGAACAGATACATGTCACATAAAATATGCACAAAGAGCTCTTGTTGTTATCATACTTGAGGTCTCAGGCTTGCATACAGGTTAACGAGGTAATATAAGGAATGTTCAAAGAACACATTGAAAATGAAAACCTACAACCTGTTTTCCAGTCATTGACCGGGTCAGGGATGGGATGAATGAATCATATATAGGCTATTAGTACGATGGGGTCGCCACTCCCAAAGTGATTTTATTAATGACTGATAGATGCTATGAAATGAGAATGGAGAGTGTTGCTGGAATGAAAGATGACAGGGAAAACCGGAGTACCCGGAGAAAAACCTGTCCCGCCTCCGCTTTGTCCAGCACAAATCTCACATAAATTGACCGGTATTTGAACCACGGTATCCAGCGGTGAGAGGCCGACGCGCTGCGGTCTGAGCCACGGAGGCTCCTCAAAGAACACATTATATACTGAAATTTCCGGATGGCGGAGTATACAATGCGGCGAGTTTTGTAGCGAGCTAAGTTGATATTCTGGCTGGTGATGGTTCATGATGTAAATCTATTATTGTCTTTAGTACTGTTTAATGTCCGACTCGTTGGCTGAATGGTCAGCGTACTGGCCTTCGGTTCAGAGGGTCCAGGGTTCGATTCCCGGCCGGGTCGGGGACTTTAACCTTCATTGGTTAATTCCATTGGCGCGAGGTCTGGGTGTTTGTGCTGTCCCTAACATCCCTGCAACTCACACACCACACATAACACTATCCTCCACCACAATAGCACGCAGTTACCTACACATGGCAGACGTCGCCCACCCTCATCGGAGGGTCTGCCTTACAAGGGCTGCACTCGGCTAGAAATAGCCACACGAAATTATTCTTATTTTATTATTATTATTATTATTATTATTATTATTATTATTATTATTATTATTATTATTATTATTATTATTATTATAGTAGTGTTTGTTGCTGAAAAGTAAACCTGTTGCACTGAAAAAATACATGATCTGGATTCTCGAATGACACTCTGTCATATATACAATACGGAGTTCGGCAACATGAATGCGGAATAGATAATTGCGAAAGCTACCGTGGTTGAATCTGATTCCGATGATGGTTGTAATGTATCGCGTGTTCGAATTCCATTTAGAGAATCAGGGCTTCGGCACAACGGCAGCTATCTCTAATTCAGTTGCTCATATTTGTACAACTACAGGAGCCGGAAAAAACATCAGTTTGCCAACCATGGCATACTAACCACGTAATATAGTTTGAAGACACCAGACTGTGATGCCATTGTACGTAGAGAAGCCATTGTAACTTACAAACATTCTACCTCAATAATATTTGGAACACCCACGGGCGTAAGAGCTACCGCCACATCCTCAAGGTTTCCTCCGGACCCCTACCCTTTGGCGAACCCAAGATAAACCTGGCACCAGTGTCGGACGGGCCAAGAAGTATCAAGTTATTGACCAATCCGTGTAAAAACTGAACTCGGTAAGTACACCAACCGTGGGGGAATTCTGTCCTGCAGTCTTGAAGATTATATGCAAGTGCGTAACGAACGAAGCTACGCAGCCCCAGCATTTGTGGGATTATCGTAATTTTGTAACCGTAATTTTTGTAACTACTGGGTGGACGTTAATGGGCGCTTCTCGGCTGTGAATTACGGAACACTTTTATACCTGTTTCCGGGTTATTGCTGCATATGTGTTCAAAGAAGAATCGAGATAAATGAAATGTTAACTAATCTAATACATTAGCATATCCTATTTTAAAGGAAAATAAAATGAAAACCTGTCAGCAGGCACTTTAATTATTGTGAATCCTTGGAAAGCAGAGTTATCTAAATTTAACGTGCCATTAAAAGTACGTACAAGGGACTATCTCATTTAATTACTCTTAAATGCCAACCAACTCTGCTGGTAATCGATCCCGTAATCCTGACTTTTCACCAATCTCTATAGCTGTTGCACTTCCGTGATGCAACGAGCAAGAAAGGGGTATTTATTCTCTTGATCTTGGACTTCGTGAAATCTGGAAGTCGTTATCTGTGAATGACTGAATTCATTCATTTATTTGTATTATTTGCTGTTTCTACTGCAATGGCTGTGCGTATTTTCGACCTCGTGCGTTTGTTCCAAGATGCACGAATAGCCTATGGCAACATTTGTAGGTTTTTTAAGGAGACAAATACTCGGAAGGATGTTAATGAACTTACTGGATTAGAATCTCTAATGTCAAATTGCACGTCAAATTGCCAAGCCGTTTCGTAGCTAGTCAGATTAATTACAAGAATACAGGAAATGGTGGCTGGAGTAGTTGGAGTAACACAGTCTCTTTATTACATTGATTTAAGTGGCAATTGGGATTTGTTTCGTCCAGTTCAGCATTTTGGCAGGTGTAGGTTTCGAATATGACAGTTGTTTCGAATGAACATTTTGTGAAGTGTCGTTACATCTAATTGGAAAATGTCCATTTCATTGGAGTTTGAATCTGACAGGTGATATTTCACATACCAGGCCTCAGTTTAAAAAAAAGGAAAGTTGTCTCTTGAAATGCGACTGGTGAAGTTTATTATGCCATAACGTTATGTTATAGTATGTATGTTGGGTATTCAGCCCGAAGGCTGGTTTGATCCTCCACAGTTCCGCCAACAGCTGTCATAAATAGCCTAAGCGTCACTGAAGAGGCACACTAGGGAAATGAGGAGTGAGATAGTTTCCCGTTGTTTTCCTCACCGGGCCAGAAGTTGCTATTACATATCAGTCTGCCAAGCCCACTGAAATGCATGCACCAACCGACCCTATGAGTGATATTTTCACACCATTCATAACAGGGACTGGCTGCTTAAGGAATGGTATTACTAGCATCGCTCATACCTCGGTCACCTTCATATTATCAAAGCCAAAGACGAGACTGAGACAGGACAATGAAAGTAACAAATTTATTCTAGCCCATACCAGAAGACATAGTGCACTGTAAACACTACATCTCATCAGCATGTTATAGTATGCAATGTTATATTGAGGTTATGCGAACATAAACCGAGCGAGTTGGCCGTGCGGTTAGGGTCGCGCAGTTGTGAGCTTGCATCCTGGAGATGGTGGGTTCGAATGCCACGGTCGGCAGCCCTGAAGGTGGATCCCCTGTTTCACATCAGGCAAATGCTGGGGCGGTGCCTTAATTAAGGTTACGGCTGCTACCTTCCCAGTCTGAACCCTTCCCCATCCTTGCGTCGCCGAAAATGTTCGATGTTTTAGTGAGTCGTTAAACCATTAACACACATGTGAAAGTCTCTCAATTTTCATTCTAGAACGTTTTAAATGGTAGGTATCATGGTTTTTATAATAGGAGAATCCTTGTGAGTACGAGAACAGCGAGCGATTTGGCCATACGGTTAGAGGTGCGCAGCTGTGAACTTGCATTCGGGAGATAGTGGGTTCGAACCGCAATGTCGGCAGCCCTAAAGAGTTTTCCGTGGTTTCCCATTTTCACGCAAGGCAGATGCTGGGGCTGTACCCTATTTTTTTTGCTAGTTGCTTTACGTCGCACCGACACAGATAGGTCTTATGGCGACGATGGGACAGGGAAGGGCTAGGAGTTGGAAGGAAGCGGCCGTGGCCTTAATTAAGGTACAGCCCCAGCATTTGCCTGGTGTGAAAATGGGAAACCACGGAAAACCATTTTCAGGGCTGCCGACAGTGGGGTTCGAACCTACTATCTCCCGAATACTGGATACTGGCCGCACTTAAGCGACTGCAGCTATCGAGCTCTGTACCCTAATTAAGGCCACGGCCGCTTCCTTCCCACTCCTAGGCTTTTCCTTTCCCATCGTTGCCTTAAGACCTATCTGTGTCGGTGCGACGTAAACCAACTTGTAAAAAAAATTACGGGAAGTTAATGTGGTAAAAAAAAGGTAGTTTTGATACTGCTGTATATTTTACTGCAGATTAATTGAGGGAATGTGAGTCATACGCCATTAAACTCGGATTATTACGAAGTAAATAATGAAGTCTGAATATGCCGTCTGAATTCACTTGAACTTTCGGTAAGTCTGACAGACTTGGTACCCTCAACATGCGACTTGACATAATTTCCAGTTTATGCAATTGTTTTTATCCATATTCGAGTTTTTTTAACTACACTCCATATGCTGTCATTTATATAAAGCATATATGCCACTGCATATTTCGTATACCGTAATTGTTGCAAGTTTCATGTATGTCAGTCTTGCGATTTAGGTTGTTGGCGAACTTAGTATGGTTACGTGCAGCCTGCGTAGGCTTCCATCCGTAGATCTGGGGTCGGGTTGGTTCGAATTTTTTTAAACTGTAAGCCAACCTCGTAACGAATATCCGTGGTTTCTCTCAGTATAGTGCCTTTGTTGTAGACCAGGGCCTCTCCCGCACCGATTGTGCGTAAATTTAAAAGAACACGCACGTACAAATATAGGCTATCAGATAGGTTTCAGTCACACAGTAAGTGCATGAAGGTGGTGGCTATGGTGTCCGCAGCCTCCAAATTTAAATAAGAAATCCAGACGAGTTCTTGTAAGAACGGTCTGAACTTCATCACATGACTTAACTTTCTGGGGATTATTTTTAGTTTACCTTGGTTCGGCATGATTATGCGTGAAGTATTCAGTACTTTATATTATTTTTCATAATCGTATTACTTTCCTAATAATAGATATGTTGAACAATTAGTTTCGTAGGCTACACATAATGGTTTATATTCTAGGTTGAGCGATAGCTGCAAATAGTATTAAGTTGAAGAATAAGGTGTGTGCTTGAGTTACTGACTGTAACATAAAAACGAACTTCAGTTGCTGAAGCTGGACTAGAAGAGATTCTATCATCTTGTTTGCCAAAGAATGGTCTCCCTCGGTCTGAGATGCAACGCCATCAGCAGATAGGTATGTATGAAAGTCTTTCTTCGTTAGTAATTTTATAACTTGTTATCCTTTGCATACTGTATTTCAGTAACAGGAGGTTTATATCTCGTGATATTCAGACTGGTTGGTTTGTTGTTTTTTTTCGTTTTTATGGCAGTGCTCTCTGTTTGAACATATGAACTTTAAGAGCATTATTTAAGGACTTACGAAATTATATACTTTGTCAGATCATTTAACACTAAGGATTAACATTGCTCAAGTATACAGGTTGTATGAAAAATGCCGTCCATGGCCGTGTTAAAGGAGATGAGGACAATTAAGATGATAGAAACCAACCCTGAAAAACGCAGTTATCATCCAGAGTTAACTGGGCGAAGTAACGTAATATCATTCTCGACGAGATGTGCGGGCCAAATCTCTCTTGAAATTCTTCAAAAGAAACCCATACGACGCACAGTCGGACCAAACAAGACTGATCTTGAGAAAAAGAAAAGAAAAAGAAACAAGGAATTTTATAGAAGTAGGCCCTAACTGTCCTTTATTCAAACAATAGATAAATTCATGAAACATAGTCTAAGTTTTTAATAGTGAAAAAGTTCATTGGCGTGCTGCTACGGTCACGGCAATGTCTGAATCTTGAGCGTACGCGGGTCAGTGAGAGAGGAACTTGGTACCTCGGGAATTGTGAAACGCACCAGTGTCGTGTGCGGGTGGAATAACAAGGCGTCTATATCGTCAGGAAATAACTTTTTTCATGCGATTACATGTAGGTTTCATGAATTCAGTAATGGTATTATGGGTCGGTAAAACAGTGTAGCGAAAACGTGATAAAAGGATATCATATTCATCGTGACATTTGTGTTCATTTCATTCACTATACCTGACGTAACTGGAAACAAGCCTTGTTACAATAGCTGTACAAAATTTAAAAACTTCTACTCTTGCCGTGTAAGTTAATTACACTGAAACTTCTTTTTTCCAAGAATAAGTGGGTTGGCTGCACTGTGCGGCGAACCATTTATAGAGAGAGTCTGTTACAATAATGTAGCACCTTTTTTGTATAAAATATATCATTTATGTTTCTTGGTACAAGTGTGTACCAGTTGTTTAGACTGATTCACTGCCATTCAGAATGATGCTACCAGCTAATTTGAGATCTCGGAACTTGCTGTTCTCTCACTAGAAACACGTGATTGCATGAGCGGCTCATATTTGTACTGTACCATGACCATTAGAGGTCTGCCTATGAACACAAGTTGATATCGTTTTTCGCTTTTCAACTGAATTAGGATGAAAATAGAGGATTTGTTACAATTCCACAGGTATAAGTTATAAAAATGAATAATTACGCACATATGTATAAAATGGAATTCTAGTACAGTACGGTACTTAAAACCACAGTAATGCAATATAAATTTATAGAAATACGTAACCTAAAATTTTAACACACACCTATTTTCACAATAAGAATGGGAATGTTACATAATTTAAGCAATTCTACAAACTTTAGCCCCTTACTAGTGGGTTTATACACAATTACCTCTTGAAAGGAAAATACAACCAATTCAGTAAAATCATGCCGGGCTGAGTAGATCGGACGATAGAGCGGGATTGCTGAGTCCAACTTCGCAGGTTCGATCCTGGCTCAGTGTGGTAGTAAATCAGGATGCTCAAATACGCCAACCTCGTGTCCGTAGATTTACGGGAACAGTAAAGAACGCCTGCGGGACAAAATTCCGACTTATCGACGTCTCCGAAAACCGCATAAGTGGTTTATGGGACGTAAAATCAATAAAATTATTATTAGTAAAATTATGTCATGATTCTTTTGTTTTTTCACGTCATGAAGGGTCTCGCCGCAGATTAAGTGGAAGACCTTTCGATCTCTTTCTTCGTTCATCAAACATGTCTGTCGGACGTTAGATGAGATGATGCTGAAGATAGTATTCCAGTAAAACCGTCCGGCTCACTATGTAAAAGGGAGGAGAACAACTAGGATATCGGCCGTAGGGCGAAAGATAAATATTCGTGTGTAACAATTTGTTCGTCTGCCCTTATCAGTTATTCTTCAGTTAGGTGGTTTATTGTCACCCCCACCATGGCTTGGACGGTAAGACGCCGGACTTTCACTGCTGTACGTGGATTCTAATCTCGGTTGGTCCATGTGAAATTTCTGCTGTGCAAAGGAGGTGGTGGTGGTGGTAGTGGTAGTGATTATTGTTTTAAAAGGATGTACAACTAGGCAACCATCCTCGGAGGCGAGATTGATTTTCACCTGGATCTGTCCGGTTTCAAGTTAGATTCACTACGGCTCCATAATAATTTATTTAATTCATTCTTTCACTTATTTATCAGACATCGTCCTGCGGAAGTGT
Source organism: Anabrus simplex (assembly GCF_040414725.1). NCBI lineage: Eukaryota > Metazoa > Arthropoda > Insecta > Orthoptera > Tettigoniidae > Anabrus > Anabrus simplex. The sequence continues at coordinate 1,160,286,341 of NC_090266.1, forward strand.
AACAGGCTTCTGTGATGAAATTTTCTCATCAGATGATTATGCAGTGGATCTAACTGCTAGACACAACAGAACCGGTAGGAATTATCATACTTGAGACGTCATCTGAATCGGAATAAGATGATCACTATTCCCCAGTATTGGACCAAATTAGGTAAAATACGTAATGAGCTAAAACTTCCCAATTTGAACGAGATTATGGGCCTAAGGTGGACATAACTGGCAAATGTCCTTTACAAATGTCTACTTAGCTGATGTAGTGTGATATTTCTCAATAAAACTATACAGTGATCACTCCCGCTTTTATTTATCCATTTAAAAAACACTTAATGTGAGTTCTTTGATCGCACATGTAATAGAGGCGTAATCATTGAGTGTAAAATAATTTTAGGACAGTGAACCGTTCCCACGTCACATTTTACACGTTCGTTCTATGGCACTGGTACAATAATATACCATCCAATCTGACAGGTCAAATGATTAAAAAATCAGAACGTGTGGATTGTCTACATCGTTTCAAACCATTAAAAATCAAAAAAAAGTAATTTAGAAATGTTAGCTCACCTTCTGCCCCATAAAGGGGCCTTCACTGTGCGTGCGACGTCTTAAGTCATGTTTATTTTGTGAAAACCACTTCTTCGTTGTATAAGGACCATGAGACGTCTCGATCCGTGATTAACCGGAGATCGAAGTTTTGCACGAATATAATACTTCGCTTCACTCGTAGGCCCTATCATCGCTCGAAATTAAAATTGTAATGGAACAGAGAAAACGCAGGACGACCGCGTAGATGCTCACTGATAAATTATGACTGAAAGACTATGTTACGTTATTTTCTCCTAGTAGACTCTGAATGAAAACGGCTAATTAGAGGTTTGTTCCTTTCCACATTTTAATAGGTCCCGATCTCCTTTATCAGCGCCTGCGATTATGGGATGCCATTTTCTTACACGTTGTATGTTATGTTACTTCCTTTACATGAATAAATTTTTCACCGTCATCGTTGCCTACCTTCCGATGAGCCTCTTAATACGGCACCGACACAGGTAGGTCTTATGGCGACGATGGGATAGGAAAGGCCTATGAGTGGAAAGGAAACGGCCGTGGCCTTTATTAAGGTACAGCCCCAGCATTTGCCTGGAGTGGAAATGGGAAACCACGGAAAAAACATCTTCTTGGCTGCCGACAGTGGGATTCGAACCCACTATCTCCCGGATGCAAGCTCACAGCTCTAACCGCACGGCCAACTCGCCCGGTGGTTCTTTTTTTAGTGGGGTAGTTTTGTGTTGCTGAAATAAACGAAATGGCGTATGGCATTTAGTGCCGGGATATCCCAGGACGGGTTCGGCTCGCCAGGTGCAGGTCTTTCTATTTGACTCCCTTAGGCGACCTGCGCGTCGTGATGAGGATGAAATGATGATGAAGACAACACATACACCCAGTCCCCGTGTCATTGGAATTAACCAATTAAGGTTAAAATCTCCGACCCGGTCGGGAATCGAACCCGGGACCCTCTGAACCGAAGGCCAGTACGCTGACCGTTCAGCCAACGAGTCGGACTTTGTGTTGCTAATTACAAGAGAATAAAAATGTTTGTGGTGGGCTTTACATAGCCTATCTCTGAATATTTCACTTTGCGTTACTGCCTCCGTTAAAGTGCTCAGGATGATTACGAAATTGACCATTATTGCTGTACAGTTGTGCCTTGCACACTGAATTGGAAATTGAACATGCAAATTTTATACCCTGAACATACATATTGCTTGCTGTAACCTCTGAGATATGTAATGTTTATTGTAGTTAGATTGAAGTTTTAAGGTCGAACTTATTAACTCCTTGGAATTGAATGGAAGAGAAGTCTCGTTGCACAGGTGATGGGAACTTGTCGTAGCATTCGAGGCATAGCGAAGCTTCGTTATTTTCGAGTGAATGAATTAATTGGCCTGTGTCAAGACAAACCAGAAGTGTGTTATTATCCTACTTGATCATCATATCACGAAGAAAGCACACTCCACCAATTGTTATAGTTTTCAGTGCTCCTATTATCTTATCTCATTCCTAAGGGATGTCACCGCTCGTGTTGGATGCCAGTTTATTTCAGAAGTTCCGTTATCTGAACAATTGTATTTTTAAATATCTATATACGTATTTATATTATTGTTTATTTTTTCATTTCTTTATTCCAGCGTAAATGCAACTGTTTATTATCTATCCGAACATATTGATTGTTAAGTGCCAGCCCTGTGATGGCCCTTTTCGGTACATCTCGGCAGGGACTAGTGAGTCAGCTGACCGGGGAGCTCCCAGCCGGCATGGAGGGCATGGCTGGCTGATTTCCGTGTATTGTTCTCTTCGGCTGGCTTACTTGTGAGTTTCTTGGAGATTTAACGAGAATGTTACGCCTCTACCCACCTCGCGAATATTCTGGTTCACATCACCCGAGCTATAAAAATGGAGGCTACCTGCGCACAGTCGGTGTTGGTGCTGGACTCGGAGTCATTGTTGGACACTGTGGTGGTGTCAGTGTAGGAGTCATTGTGTTGGGGCTACAGAGGTGTTGGCTGTCGCTAGTGTCCCACCAAGGACTGAACGAGGAGCTGCTGCTGTTGATATCGGAGTGTCCAGAGTGTGGCTGGACGGAAGACTGTGTGCGGAACGGAAGACTGTGATATACTGGATATGTATTAAATTGTCAAGAGAGGTTTATTACGCTTTAGTTCAGTGTATTCTTAGCTACGGAATATTGGCATGGGGAGGAGCCTACAAAAATGTAATAAATAAAATACAGGTTGTTCAGAATCTTATATTACGAATTATGTACCAGAGTACCCAAGCAAATATATTTAATGTAAAACAGCTCTATGCCCTTGAAATATCCAAATATATTAACAAAAATAAAAATATAATTGAGAACATTAAACATTAATATTCAACACGCAGTAAGATGTACCACCGTTGTATGTTATACAAACCCAACCTTAGCATAACAAAACACAGTTTCTTGTACTTCACTCCAAAATTATTTAATGTGTTTTCAGGTTCTTTACAAACTACTTCATTAAGCCAGAAAATGAGTCTGTGAAGTGTCTTAAAACCTTTGTCATGGATAATAAAACTGTTATTGAAATAACTAAATGAAAATATCACGTCATCATATTCATTTTCTATTCGATGCTCCACCATACCCATACTCGTACTTGAGGCGTCATTTTCAAATATATTTCTCTCTAAGTAAATATTCTAAATTACCGCACACAAGGTTTCACTTTACGTGGTATTTTACTGATATCCTGACTAGACTCTGTTGAGGTTAGTGTGATTGTGTTATGTATAATAATAATAATAATAATAATAATAATAATAATAATAATAATAATAATAATAATAATAATAATAATAATTAATGTGTGAAAGAGATATTTACAAGTTCAATTTATTTTAAGTTTTACTATGTTAATAATAATGCTACTTCTGTAATATATGTAAGAGTTAGTTACAATATTAATTTTTTCAAGTATTAATGTTATTAGAAGAGTTATGTATATAAGAAACAGAGTCCTGTAAAACAACGTAATGAATGAATAAATACTACTACTATTACTACTACTACTACTACTACTACTACCACCTGTGAGTACTGTGTGTTTGCTTATTTCTATGTACTGAGGATCGCCGTGAGTCAGTGAGGTAAGCCGCTACCGTGAGTGTGAGGGTAATTGGACCTGTGTTAATATTAGCTGCTGTGAGTATCGTCCTGCTGTTAAATACTGTTGAGCTGTTTAGTTGTTCACTGCATGTTCACTTTTGGGATTGAGTCATATGGTCCGATGAGACAAAAATAAATCTTTTTGGTTCGGATGGAAGCTACAGAGTTTTGAAAAAGCCTAACATAGCCTACCGTAAAGAATATACTATCCCGGCAGTGAAATACGGAGGTGTTTCCATTCTTTTGTGGGCCTGTATCTACTCTCAAGGGGTGTAAAATCTGCACTGCATTGAGGGAATAAGGGACAAAATAGTTTATAAGGACATACTGGCAAAAAACCTGCATATTGCCCAAAAATTGACTTTTACGGTAATTACACGTTTCAACGTGATAATGACCCTAAACCTACCTCGGAACTTGTGAAAACCTGGCTGATTCGGAACTTTTCCTATTTACTCAAAACTCCTCTTCAGTGAGCGGATTTAAATCCACTTGAACGTTTAAAATCGATTTTGAAAAGAAGGCTCATAAGCTGTAAGAGTACATCCATACTGGAGCTCTGAAGAGTTACTACAGAACAGTGGAAGAACATCAGTCACGGCAATGCAAGAAAATACTCACTTCTATGAAAAGACGATCCGAGGAAGTTATTAAGGCAGGTGGTTATTCCACATGATACTAATTTTGTGGAAGTGTTGATTCTTTTGTCTTTCGAATAGTTCCTAGAATGAAGTGTACGAATTGAAAGTTGTAAAGGAAGTTCAGTTTCTGTTTCGGTTTCATATATCTTCTGAAAGTGATATGTAAAATTTGAGTTCACATTTGAAATATATACGTCACACTTTATGATGTTAAGTGCAAACAAATGTATGTATATTTCGCAAAACAGCCTACTTGTATTTACATTCCAGCTGTACGAACAGAACTGTTGCCTACTAGTTGCATCGATAGGTAATTACTGCCTCCCCTCCAAGCAGGACTGAAGGCGATTGCTGGCTGCCAAGTGGACAACGCAGCACAACCGAAAAGCCAGACTGTGTAGCTCAGGCGCTAGAGCGCTGACCTTCTGAAGCCAGCTTGGCAGGTTTGATCCCGGCTCAGTCGAGTGATATTTGAATGTTTTCAAATACGTCAGTCTCGTGTCGGTAGATTAGCCGGCACGTAAAAGAACTCCTTCTGGACAAAATTCCGGCATCTCAGCTTCTCTGAAAGCAATAAAATGAAATGAGTGGGACGAAAACCCGATATTATTATTTATTATTATTATCATTACTACTACTACTACTACTACTACTACTACTACTACTACTACTACTACTACTACTACTACTACTTGCAGTCGAAAGTGCGGATTGGTACATAGTGTGTGGGTATTTTCGGAGTCTCGAACAAACATCTCGTATGTCTGTAACGGCAGTTAGTCGGTAAACGTTTGAGAGAATGTGAATTACTGTCCTGTATCCATGTAGAACATTTTCCTATAAGGTCTCAACACCTACATGAAAATTTGATTTTTTTTTTTTTTTTTTTTTTTGTAGTAAATAACAGGAGTTGAAAGATATCATCTTGAATCACGAATTTGGATTTTGTCTTGACCTGTATAGGAGTTGCAGCCGTTTCTGAGGACGTGTGCATGGCATCGTTGTCGACTGAGAAAAAATATTCGCCTGCTGTTGGCTGTAATGTAAAGTTCCTCCTGCTTATTAGTGTTGGCTACTGAATGCATGATTCGAAGCAGTGTATCGATTCATTCAAGTGTCCGAGTGAATCGATTCACAGGAACGGCGAGCTCACGGCACACGATTCAGCTTACTCCCAGCGGACAGTGCTGAGTGGCGCACTCACTGGACGTTGACGGGGAGCCGAGCTTCCGCTGCAGCGAGACAGTGAATCATGGCACATCGAAAGAATCGTGAACGAGAGCGGCTCAGTGAGACACATGATACACACGGCTCCTTATCGGCTCACTGGACACGCGGAGAGCCGAGCTTCCGCTGCAGCGAGACATACAGTGAGCCATGGCACATCGAAAGAATCGTGAACGAGCGCGGCTCAGTGAGACACAAGATACACACGGCTCCTTATCGGCTCACTGCAGCGAGACATACAGTGAGCCATGCTACACTGAAAGAATCGTATGCTATAATGGACTCTCGAGCTCAGCTCATTTGAAAATAATACCCATTTGCATTCACTGTCCTCTTCTTACAGGGAGGTATAAATAATTGATGGATTTATTTGCAGTGTTAAAAAGGTAGTCACAACATAATTCTGAAGTAGCTAGTAAGTAAGTAGGCTATTAGGTTATACTATTTATTAGTTTAATGAATCTTAGTATTATAACTTAGTTGACATTTGACAATTAAACTCGACTCTAGCCTGCCCTATGAGTATGAGTCATGCTCATGACCACTCAAAAGTACCTGTTTTATATTGGGAAGAACGGCTCAGTATTCTCTCAGTTCATATGTCACATCGTTGCACAAGACTTCAATCATATGTGGACAGACGCAATAACAGTATGTTGAATCAGAAAACCAGCGGGCTACTGTACATCTCGGGTAGCCTATACAAAATATGACGATTTAAAAAAATCCTCAGATTATAGAAAAATACTTTTTTTTTAAATGACTGAGCGAGTTGTCTTGCGGTTAATATCGCGTGGCTATGCGCTTGCATTCGGGGGATGGTGGGTTCGAATCCTACCGTCGGCAGCAGTTAAGATGGTGTTTCCGTAGTTTCCCCATTTTCACACCAGGAAATGCTGGGACTGTGCCTTAATTCAGGCCATGGCTGCTACCTTCCTAATCCTAACCTTTCCCACCCTGTGTCGCCGGAAACCTTCGATGTATTAGAGTAACTAGCATTTTTTTCTAAGAAAGGAGTTCATAGTATGAAGACCAGATGGCAGCTGCGAGCACTGAATGCTGTTGCTGCTGTCTTACCAGCACATACTATACAGATGCAGTAGGAGCGGTGACCAATGAGCCGTGAATCGGATCACTGTATCGATTCAGTAACGTGAACGGAATCAAATGAATCGATTCAGTAAAATGAATCGAATGTCCCATCACTACTGCTTATAGGGACATCATCATTGCTGTAGTAAATCGATGGTGTAAGCAACATTGTAGTTACCCTTCTAAAGGCCAACTTAGAAAATATGTTTCAACCGAACGTTTCCCGCCTTCAAACGCAACGCTTCGGGAAGGACCTTCTCCAAGTCAGTGTACTTCTACAAATCCTCGCCAGGTCACCAGCCCGTGGTCCCGTTGGGCATAGGCCTATGCTAGAAATGGTGGACGAGTGATAGAACATTTCTTTTACCGTGAGCTTTACTGCTCAGAGACTGTCGTTCGGGTTTCAACAAGTTTGGAATGAAATTTAACAGAATTCATGCCTATTACCCTTCTTCTCATAATTCACTTTTACATTGTACTGTAATATTGTATATATTTCGTCGAATTCTACTGGTACGCCCTGTTTTATAACAGAGCTGTGGTGCCCGACAGATGTGTAAAGAGGTGCGTACGCGCCGACGACTCTAGTATTGAACACGGCCAGAATTTCGAGTCAGGAGAATACGTATTTTTCGATTCTGTGTGCGTTCAAAGCTGCTGGCTGACAGAAATGAGTTGAATTTTCAGTTCGATTTCCAAATTTAAATGTTTTGAATTGACAGGCAGTATGCAATATTGTTTTACATGTCATTACCGTCTGTAGTTTTCTGAGAACTGTTTTCTTTCCAAAGCACTTTGGAGAAAATGCATTTACTTCTACAAGATTGTTTTAATGTTTGCGTAATATATTCGTGATTTTTTCCCCAATGATGAAATTTTGGCTTGGCTACGAAAATCTATATTCCTTCAAACCTTCATTCACAGTTCTTGGAAACACCAAAGTCTCCTGCTTCTGCAATCTTCTGAATAGTACAAAACGTGTCAGTAATTGTGGAACATTTTGTTTAGTTGATTAATATTCGCTTCTGCATTATGATTTTATCAGATATATATAATGCTATACTGTGCAGGGCTGGAAAACCTCATCCATCTTTTAATGATACGCATTCAGCAAAAATAGTAAGATTTTTGACATTTGTAAATGTTTAGCTTTCTATATTCTTCCAGTCTTTAATTCTGAACATCATCGTCCTTTTTGCAGTCACGTCATAACTTCCATTTCCTAGAAATTTTCATTGTACATTAGCTCAAAGTGGTACACTTTTCTCAGAAATAATTGACCGAAGAAATGACTGTGCGGTTTGGGTCACGTAGCTGTGAGCTTGCACTTGGGAAATAGTGGGTTCGAACCCCACTGTCGGCAGCCCTGAAGATGGTTTTTCGTGGTTTCTCTTTTTCATGCCATGCAAATACATGGGCTGTACCTTAAGGCTACGGTCGCTTCCTTCCCACTCTTAGTACATTCCTGTCCCATCGTCGCCGTCTCTCCCTCTCTCCGACGTAAAACATAGAATTGAATGTGAATAGAAGGACGTGATAGCCGACTGGCATCGTCGCTAGCTTCTTACTAAGGCTACTGTGTTTGAAATCCCGGCGAAAGCATGTGCAATTTTTGAAACGAAATGTTAGTCGCTGTGGCTCGGATTCCACATAAAACTAGAAGTCTAACAGGACAGAATATCAACATTTAAAACATCTCTGAAATACCCTTTTTTTTTTTTTTTTTTTTTTTGCATACTTACTGTTGTCACTAATCTCATGTAGTTATAAATTATAAAGAAACATTTTTCGATACATTAGAGATTTTTTTTTTTCGTTTACAGTCTTTGTACTATCGGTCTTCCATGAGATTCAGAGTTGCCAACCAGGCGTACCTAATATATTAATTCCCTGCGCCTGACCTGTCATCTGATGGATCAGAGGATGGTGGCCAATGTGGCGACAAGTTGCGAGGAGGCATTGCCACCTGGCGAGGTGTGTCGCACAACCCCGTAGTGCTGAGTAGCTCAGATGATAGAACGCTGGCCTTCTGACTCCAAGTTGGCAGGTTCGATGCTGGATCAGGCCGGTTGTATTTGAACGTGCTCAGATACGCTGGCCTTGTGTTAGTAGATTAAGAGGCACATGAAAGAACTCCTGCGGGACAAACTTTCGGCACCTCGGCGTCTCCGTAAACAGTAAAAGTAGTTAGTGGGACGTAAAACCAGTAACGTAACATCCCCAAAGTGATGAAATGTGAATGGTTGTAGTACTACTGGAAACGAAGTAATAGGGGAAGCTAGAAATTCCGATGTAAACTGAACAAGTAGAGATCGAAATGTCAACTCAAGATGTAGCGGTCAAAAACCGACGTCTAAAAGTCTGAGCCACAGAGAAGCCCACTTGTAGTATTATTTAATCCTTGTAATTTAGGTACATTATTGCTTTATTTGGAGCTGAAGATACCGAAGTCGTCGACCCCGTACACTTTCATGAAGCTAGTATGGTGACCTGCGGTAGTGTCTTTTGTAGTTTAACTGTTATTAATTTTTGCTTAGGATTGGTAAAATCTCCCCGGGACAGCTAATACCCTGCTATCCGAGCTTTATTCTGATGTGTGCTAGTAAAACGGTGGTAAAACATACTCAAGGTTTAGCCGAGATTGAAGCCATCATCAAACGATGCAGCTACCTAGCCTACCGCTTGATATTCGGCAGTGGATTACTGGAGAATAAATTTTCCATGTACCTAAAATGTATTTCTGTTGAAAAGATTGGGAAATTTCAAAAATATACTACAGTTTGTTGACCACCAGCATAAGCTTTACTGTGACTCAGGGTCTTGTTGAAAATATTTTAGAGAGAGATCTTCATAAATGATGCTGCCGACAGTCTAAATGCCTGAGGAGATCATTCTAACCAGGCAGAAGGGATACTAACATTGGCCTTGACCAGTCTATTTCTGTCCTCCCTGCCATAAGCCGTATTTATTATTACTTGACTTTGTGACCCGCGTTTTCCATTGACTAAAGTGGTGGACTATGTGACAAGAACTTCATCGGCCATCAACACAGATCCAGTTGATCGTCAAGTAATGCAAAGCTGACCATAACGACAGTATATAGAGGACAGCGATGGAATTTGCATGTAATATGGATACTGGTCCCGGCAAGATACGATGAAATTGACTGTCATATAATTCATGAGACTTTTTAATTTATAGAAACATATATACAAACGAATACTTTCTCATTTACCGCGGGAGCTTGCCGTGCGGTTAGGGGCGCGCAGCTGTGAGCTTGCGTTCGGGAGGGAGTAGGTTCGAACCGCACTGTCGGCAGCCCTGAAGATGGCTTTCATGGTTTCCCATTTTCGCACCAGGCAGATTCTGGGGCTGTTCCTTAATTAAGTCTATGGCCGCTTCCATCCCACTCCTAACCTTTTCTATCCCATCGTCGCCACATGACCTATACGTGTCGGTGCGACGCAAAGCCAATTATAAAACAAACAAAAGAACTTTCCCAATTCTTCCTCACGAGTAGTAGGCTACATGGTGTCTCAGATACTCTACGAGTTCATTTTAAAAATGTACATAAATTCTCGCACAGGCTATGTGCACATATCCATCCGATGTGTGAAAATGGCGGCTCAAAAATAATTTTTGTTTTGATACATCTATGTCATTCGGTATATTACGAGATCTATGACTGGTTATTTCCCAGTCCCGAAGGGCCAATGCTTGATCCGTAGTTAAGCTAAGCATGTCACCTTGTCACTTACCGCCTACGTGGGTCTAACATGTCACAAACTGTTCTCAAAATTACTATCTCGGCATTTCCGTAATAGGGAAGGTACAGTTGACTGTGTGTTCAATAGTGATGCTATTAAAGAAGTTGAAAACTTGAACCCATCATGTGTATTTGGAATAAAATCCATCCCTCAGATTACAAATATTCATATTTTTCGAAATACATTTTAGTGATAAGTAAATTATACATTGATTTAAACACGAGCTACAGCTACGATACTTCATTTTTTCACGCAGTCTTCGTAACCAAATCAAAATAATCGTGCATCAAGTTCATGGCACGATATCGTTTAGAATGCAGATGAAAATTAAAATCTTTTCCACCAAATGTTTAAGCACAGTATACCTTAATTGCTCAAGATAACTACTTTTGATTAGTACCCCCAACATGACAAATACCATGGTTCTACTTTACTCGCGACATGTACCATTCTGAGGGGCCTTAGACCTGGTTTTTGGACCCCTTTAGACATCAAGCACCCTCGATTCAGGACTGTGCTTTATAAGTGGTCCCTTGGTCGTAATAGTGTTATTTATGACCTTTTTTGAGTCGGATCCACTGCTCTTTGTTTGTTTCTTGTTTGTTTTTGTTTTTTTGGGTTCATGTCCATCCATTCTTTTTTCATGATTTTTTTAAATTTTATTTTGGTCAGTGGATTTTTTGAACTTTTTGTTGTCATTTCATTTCGTACCATTAGTGGCCGATGACTTCAATATTAGGCCCCTTTAAACAACAAGCATCATCATCATCATCATCATCATCAAGTTCATGGCTCGATATCGTTTAGAATGCAGATGAAGATTAAAATCATTTCCACCAAATGATTAAGCTCAATATACATGAATTGCTCAAGCCGAATACTTATGTCGCAACTTTGTCGTTTGTCAGGTAACGCTGAGCACATGATGGGCTCCAGTTACCAGTTTTTTAATAGCATAATTATTGAACTTATTTATTACCTGGACATTGACAACGGCAGATTTTCAGACTGTTCGTCACCAAAGCTAGCTGATTAGCGCGATTATTGTAACGAAATCGAGTGAATGCATTAGACGTTGAGTGTCTAATAGCCTTGTTTGATTTTATTTATTTACGTCCCACTAACTACTTTTATGGGCCGTTTTTGGATGAACAGGAATAATTTCATTTCTTGTACCTAACTCAAAACCACGAACGGAAATTGTGGATAGGCTACTGAGGGACACTTCACCCACTGATTACACATTTTCGCATATCGCAACATCTGTTGAACCTGTTGAACAATTCCTTCGAAAACAGTGAGATGCAGAATCTCCTTTGGGACTTCCATTTATTGCCAGCCTCGTAAGACGAGCTGAAGAGTTGTTTCAAACGAGAGGCAGCGAACCGAGTCACGAAAGCCAGACAATAGGCCGTAGATGTCGTCACGCTGACCATGTGGTACTCTAAATGGTAACGAGTCGTCTCGGAAGGTCAGGATCCTCTACAGGAAGTGTGCACCACGTGTTTATTTTCGTTTTCTTCCGCTGTACGATCCCTGACAGAGTTGTGTGGCTTCTGAAAAGATTTACACTGACTGACAGAGCAAATGCAACACCAAGAAGGAGTGGTCAGAATTTTATGCCAATTGCAGGGTAGACTGACGTCACTGAGGTATGCTCATGATGTGAAATGCGCCGCTGTGCTGCGCACGTAGCGAACGATAAATGGGACACGGCGTTGGCGAATGGCCCACTTCGTACCGTGATTTCTCAGCCGACAGTCATTGTAGAACGTGTTGTCGTGTGCCACAGGACACGTGTATAGCTAAGAATGCCAGGCCGCCGTCAACGGAGGCATTTCCAGCAGACAGACGACTTTACGAGGGGTATGGTGATCGGGCTGAGAAGGGCAGGTTGGTCGCTTCGTCAAATCGCAGCCGATACCCATAGGGATGTGTCCACGGTGCAGCGCCTGTGGCGAAGATGGTTGGCGCAGGGACATGTGGCACGTGCGAGGGGTCCAGGCGCAGCCCGAGTGACGTCAGCACGCGAGGATCGGCGCATCCGCCGCCAAGCGGTGGCAGCCCCGCACGCCACGTCAACCGCCATTCTTCAGCATGTGCAAGACACCCTGGCTGTTCCAATATCGACCAGAACAATTTCCCGTCGATTGGTTGAAGGAGGCCTGCACTCCCGGCGTCCGCTCAGAAGACTACCATTGACTCCACAGCATAGACGTGGACGCCTGGCATGGTGCCGGGCTAGAGCGACTTGGATGAGGGAATGGCGGAACGTCGTGTTCTCCGATGAGTCACGCTTCTGTTCTGTCAGTGATAGTCACCGCAGACGAGTGTGGCGTCGGCGTGGAGAAAGGTCAAATCCGGCAGTAACTGTGGAGCGCCCTACCGCTAGACAACGTGGCATCATGGTTTGGGGCGCTATTGCGTATGATTCTACGTCACCTCTAGTGCGTATTCAAGGCACGTTAAATACCCACCGCTACGTGCAGCATGTGCGGCGGCCGGTGGCACTCCCGTACCTTCAGGGGCTGCCCAATGCTCTGTTTCAGCAGGATAATGCCCGCCCACACACTGCTCGCATCTCCCAACAGGCTCTACGAGGTGTACAGATGCTTCCGTGGCCAGCGTACTCTCCGGATCTCTCACCAATCGAACACGTGTGGGATCTCATTGGACGCCGTTTGCAAACTCTGCCCCAGCCTCGTACGGACGACCAACTGTGGCAAATGGTTGACAGAGAATGGAGAACCATCCCTCAGGACACCATCCGCACTCTTATTGACTCTGTACCTCGACGTGTTTCTGCGTGCATCGCCGCTCGCGGTGGTCCTACATCCTACTGAGTCGATGCCGTGCGCATTGTGTAACCTGCATATCGGTTTGAAATAAACATCAATTATTCTTCCGTGCCGACTCTGTTTTTTCCCCAACTTTCATCCCTTTCGAACCACTCCTCCTTGGTGTTGCATTGTCACTGTCAGTCAGTGTATTTACAATGAAACAGGGTTAAATGTCATCTTTTTGTCATTTTTAACAAAAACTCACCTATTATTTCGCGAGCGCTGTTTAAAGTAAATTAATTCTCATCGTTTATTACCCAGTTCATCTCATCTTCAGTTAATTTTGCAGGTATGGCATCGGTACTGCACATGATCAATACAGTAGGACCACGATTATCCGAGCTATTGTAGAGTGGGGCTAGTTCGAATACACACAACCTCGGTTAATAAGAGTCACATAAATTAAAGACGTAATTAAGTACATATCGTCGTTGCGACTAGAAGAATCGAAATACGGTATGATAAAATTCAGCTTATAATTCTGACCAGAAATGTTCTGTCATCTAAGGTTCAGTATTGCATGAGGCATATCAACGAATTTTCGTTCCAAGTGATGCATGTGCTGCGGGTCAGTGTTTCTCTCCCTCAACATTGTCACATAACGGTATTTCGACGCGCAACGACGATGTTAATAAAGTCGTAAATAATGGAAATTACGTTTATGCAGAAGATTCTGCAGTTTAAATTCAATACCAGCACTGTTTCAAAAACTTAAATGAAATGCTAATTGCAGAACAGTGAAGTAAAACTCCCATGATTTACGGGAATTGCCTTGAAAAACAACAGTAGTCTTGCACAACACAACTTTGCACTAGTCTTCAATCAGAAATACACATATTAATTTTAAATTAAAGCACAGTATACTTAAAGGACAATAAAAATATGCGTACAGCAGAAAAGACTGACTGAAAATGACTTGCGTCCTGTGTCTGACACGCAGCGTGGCGCGTCGTTCGTATGATTCTTAGATCAGTAACCTTGCCAAAAGCCGCGTAAACTACTTTCTACTTTCACATGTGCGTGTGGTCGTGTGCTGTATGCTGTCTTATTTCACCATATTTTTAGAATGTGAATAATGCCTATGATGACCCGAAAATCGAATAATCGAGGGTCAAATAAGCACGGCCCTGCTATGTGTAAAAAGCATACCTTATTTACTTTCCTTTTGACTAGAGTAAGATTGTTGTGCTTTGGATCTCATTTCATTTCGTGATACCTTCATATCTACGTATCCTCGTAAGCAAACTCGTGAAAATCATGCCAGTTTCTTTTATGGACATGGCAACTACTTGCCACCAGCATTGAACATGCTTTGAACGCATTCGTTGAATGCAATGTAATATTTGCAACGTAATAGTGTATATTTATGGGCCAAAGCATATGAAGTTAATGATATGAACTGTGTTGGAAATGTGATATATGACTGCGTAAGTCTGATGAATGCTTAACGAAAAGAACTGTGTGAAGACTTGGACTCATGTCCAGAACATTACGCAAGAGTGCTGGGCTGCGGATGAATGTGCTCGAATACGATCGCCTCGTGTCGGTAGATTCATGGGCAGGTAAAATACCGGTAACTCCTGCAGAACGAAATTCCTACATCTTGGTGTCCCCGAAAACCGTAAGAGAAACGTAAAATTATTATTATTATTATTATTATTATTATTATTATTATTATTATTATTATTATTATTATTGTTATTATTATTATTAGACCTACGCTAGACAGGGTCAAAGCAGTTTTCAAAAGCAAGGTAATTATATTAATAACGGCATGCCGTGACGAGCACATACCGGTAGTGGGCTAGCGAATGACAGTCCTTAAACTGGGAATGGGAATTGAGCATTCACGGGTTATATAGTTCACATTGTGTGTATAACATTCTTTCAAAAGCTCTTCTTTTTACCAAATTCCGGACTGTTGAAACCACTGGTACGAAGCTCTCGAAATTATGCACTTAATTGGCAACCGACTGCGCCGAGATTCGACACTGCTAACTTGGACAAAGGAAGCAAACACCTTACCAACTGAAGCACGTAGTCATCCGGCCAAGAATTGTGTGCTGTTGCTGGAATCATCAGTCGCGCGGAAATGTAAACAGCTGGTGACGAGCACGCCGCGGTGTACTCATGCCGTGATGGCAGGGTGATACTGTCCAAACGGAAGAAATTGACTGACTGTACACAAGCAACGCAGCGTATGCCTGACCACGCTCCAGCACGACGCCTTTTGAATTTTGCGTAGTCGCGCTGACGTAAGCCAGTAGACTGCCGCTCTCTCCCTTCGGGAGATGGTATGACCCCTATAGAACGGCTACAGAACACAGCCACTGATATTATGCTAGATGGAACAAAGGATATGTTGCCGCCCGATATGAAACATGACTAGGCTACTGTGTCAATACTAAAAAATAACAGTCCATGTGTTCATCCCACACAGCTAAGGCACTTATTTATTCCTGCATTCAAATAAAACAAACAGTCTTAAAAATACAGTACCAATCTCGTTTTAAACAGAATTGACAGGACGATAGGTTCAAGTGAGACTTGCTGTGTGTCTGCGCTGAAAACGCCCGCGAGCAATGCGTCATCGATGTGGAATATTGCAGCATCTCTATTCTAAACATTCATTATCAGCTTCCGTTAGATTACTTATTTATATTCTTTAGCTGTTCACAGTTCAAGGTGAGATATATATATCTTGATTCTTCAGCATGCCATCAATCACAGTTGTTGTCGCACGAATGCAAAATTCAGCTGCATGCCTATGGATGTAATATAGGCTTAATGCATTCATACAATTATTATTATTATTATTATTATTATTATTATTATTATTATTATTATTATTATTATTATTATTATTATTATTATTTGCTTCTTGCTTTACGTAGCACGAATTCACGAAAAGTCTTACGATGACGATGAGATAGGATAGGGCTAGGGCGGAGAAGGAATCGACTAATCAATTCACAGCTCCAGCATTGACCTGGTCCTGGTGTGAAACTGGGAAACCACGGGAAACTATCTTCAGGGCTGCCAGCTGAGTCGTTCGAACCCACCATCTCCTAAATTGCAAGCCAACAGTTACACGGCACGAACCGAGCATCCAACTCGCTCGGTCTGACGGGAATATCCTCAGTTCATTTCTAATAAAAATGTGGGGTTTTTTCATCCCCTGCCTGCGCTTCCTAAATACTGCATATCCATTCTGTGGAGTAAGATTATCATTAAAATGACTTATGGCGGAGCGTGCTGACATATAATATGAGTGTTAAGAGTTAGATTTCGAAGTTAGTGTTTTCTTTCTGATTTTCACATTTTGTCCCTGATGAAAAAATATTTGATGGGCAATATTCCTTTAGGGAATATTCAAATCTTAAATATTAAAGGAACAGCAAGTTGTTGTGGGAACTGACAGTTAAAAGCCTCCGACAACCATGGCCACCCCATAATAATAATAATAATAATAATAATAATAATAATAATAATAATAATAATAATAATACGGTACATAAAACGATATTTTGAACTTTCATTTACACTTCCGACTTGCCCCTGAATTCTTGAAGGCAACAGCAGCCTGTGATTATTTGTCCATAATTATCGGAAGTACAAAAAGTATTTATACATCTGTTGCGTATAAAACGTAACTGATATGCTACAGAATATGTTGCTCTGGTTACGGACCAGGAGCAGTTCATGCGACATAGTTGACCCAGACCACTTCCTCACTTTATGGAACATGAAATGAAATGGCGTATGGCTTTTAGTGCCGGGAGTGTCCGAGGACAAGTTCGGCTCACCAGATGCAGGTCTTTTGATTTGACTCCCGTAGGCGACCTGCGCGTCGTGACGAGGACGAAATGATGATGAAGACGACACATACACCTAGCCCCCGTGTCAGCAAAATTAACCAGTTATGGTTAAAATTTCAGACCCCGCCAGGAATCGAACCCGGGACTCCTGTGGCCAAATGCCAGCACGCTAACCATTTAGCCTTGGAGCCGGACTTTATGGAACAATCCGTTACTAACGCGAACAGAAACAACATATCTCCTCTTCAAATTAGAATATGTGTCCCATCCACTCTCCTCCGCAATTTCCCAAGCCATACGCGTGGAGACAGAAGTTAAATTGCATGATAGGGAAGTAATTACTCTTCATCAGTTATTATGTCCGACTCGTTGGCTGAACGGTCAGCGTACTGGCCTTCGGTTCAGAGGATCCCGGGTTCGATTCCCGGCCGGGTCGGGGATTTTAAACCTTAATTGGTTAATTCCAATGGCACGGGGGCTGGGTGTATGTGTTGTCTTCATCACCATTTCATACTCATCACGACGCGCAGGTCGCCTACGGAGTCAAATAGAAAGACCTGCACCTGGCGAGCCGAACACGTCCTGGGATATCCCGGCACTAAAAGCCATACGATATTTCATTTCATTTTTCGATTATAACAAGTCACGAAACAAAACATCATAGTAAATAATTATTTACCTGGACCAAAGCTTTGACAAGGAGGCAATATACTTATTAACACTGTTAAACTCGCATTTATCTGACCGCCATTATTGAAACAGGAAAGTAGATTAAACATTATACTGAGCCCTGACAGCAATCCCTGTGACCTTTTTGCACATTTCAATTCTGTATCTCAGTGTTGGGTAACGCCGCGGCAAAGCAAAGCAGTCGGAGATCAATGAAGCCTCCACTCTAGGGACGTGCAAGTCCGACGAGTCGGGTCACAGGTTTATATAGTGGACTGTTATCAGTATATTTTAAACGTAGAAAGTAATCATCATTTTCTGCCCAAAATTACGTGAATATTCCGCAACAGAATGCTAAGAGATCTAGGATATTGGCATATTCATCAAGATACATTGACCATCATTTCATTTTATCCTAAATTAAATAACTATCCTAGTATTCCTACGCTACATCAAATGAGAACTCTGTGAAATGTTTCATTTATGGAAGGATTTTCCGTTTAATGACTCAAAATAACTTCGAATGTCAGTTACATAATGAGCAAATTAATAGCAACACAAAACGGATATAGAAAAGAAAAAAATAAATGTTACGTTAAAATTGAAATAAACACCTAACTTCTTGCTCTTGTTACAAAGAAATTATAACATCGTCAATCAAGAGAAAATCGAAAAACAAAAGAGACAAAGTGTCCCACTGCTGAAGGCTTACAGTGAAAGATCTATTATCCATCACGCATTTCGAAATAAATAACTGAGAATTATAGAATCGTCCATTTCTGAATGCTGTTCCTACTCAAATATCTCATAATATTCCGTCATTCTAATTAAAATCATCGCATTATTTATCGGTAAACTGTCTACCTAGCAACTTGAAAACACCGTTATTCTAAATTCATAAATCATCATAAATGCAAGAGAAATGTTTGAAAGACAGGATCGTAACATAATATGTCATCCATCAAAATCATGCATTTAAAAGACAGACTCGATCCTCTCGAACATTCATCGAAGACTGCACCTAAATAAAGGACATCAATAGACATTGCAGCATCTACAGTAACCTTCTCTAACTACGTTGATTCTGCGCCTCCGGATTCCACTGCGTCGTTTGGCCTGAAATAACTACATCAGCACTAGGCATCAACTCAAATGATCTACAAAATATCCAACTAGCAAAGAAATGATTTACTTACCATAGGAGATCATATTCCCTTTACGACATGACCCAATATCTTTACGTTACCGATTATTTTGTGAAGATCCTAAACATCCCTTAATACCGTGCGCTCTGGTCAATCTTGTATTTAAATAGGATAAATGTGACGACCATCTATTAGTGTTCGTGAGTGCAAAATCCTATAACATTATTCTTAAATACGGCCTCGTGCCTAAATAAATCATTCATCACAACAACATCAAAATTCACGCATGACCAACACAATTCCTAACGCCAATGCCATCATCAGGACCTTCACATTACATCTTCATAAAATACGCAATCCTAATGACACGTCTATAACCATCCACATTTCATTATCCACATACATATTTTCAAAGATCCTACAGTATCAAACACCTTATCACGTCGCACAAATCGTCATGCACAGCGAATTCGCCATAGCTAGGAATAATCTATTCAGGCAATTACGTCAAAACTACTAAATATGTTGCCGCATTAACACCATATCACCACAATAATATCACACTTCCATTATCAAACACCGTATTTCTGCACAAGCACATAATATTTGAAGACTATAGAATCACGTCGCAAATACCGAGCTCCTCCGAGGTATTTTGAGCCCCGAGCTAAGTTAACGTTCAACACAATAACATCATTACGGTACCAATATCATCGATGCCGAAAATCATTCCGTAAATCCTTGCTAGAAGACATTAAAAGAAAGCTCACACGACCCCTCGCATATTATCACAACGTAGATTGACTCACCGCACTAGACGCAACGATCATAAGTAATACAACGCAATGATTAACAAATAACGGTCGCCTTCAAGTTGAAATTATACATGTCAAATCGACATTAAAATGAATACTACTCTACATCTAAAATAAGCAAGTACATGGCGGAATATATAGACGATATTCAAGTACTCATCTTGGGTTGTTGCTCCACGACGGTGTCACCTTCCGTGTTCAGCTCTCAACTATAAATATTATCCATTAGTGTCCATCACATTCCTGGCCAGATCCTTCGAGGTCCCTCTATTTTAGTTGTTCATGTTAATACGTGCAGTCATCTCATATGTATAACCAATAACTGACGGTTCCATGTTACCTGAAACTCAGAGATATCAATTAGGACAGGGTCATACACCTTGATACAATTTTTACAGTTCAATTGACACACTTGCCTTCGTATTTTTCAATAACAAGATATCTTGTTTTACAATATAATACGTGTTTATAATATGCCAATATCACGCTAATATATCTCTTCAACACAAGCTTTCTCCCACGAATTTTTCGCTTTCGATCCTTCTAAGATACAGATTGAGAGTCAACTTCCTCAGAGACAAAAACAATTCTACAACAACATAATAATCGCAGACGGTTTGCTTTTTAGAGTTCTTCTCTGCTTCCAGCTCCCATATGTTCTTGACAATTGGAAACATTTGACACATAATGCGTAATGATCTCGTATAAATCAGCTGTACTAGCAAAGGAACTTATTTAATAATTGCCGCCTCGTATTTAGGTTAGCAATCGACAGTTTCATTTCTTCATCTCGATCGTCGAATCGTGCGAGACTAGATGTACAAGGTATAGCCCTCTCATATAAACTTATTATTCACACATTTCATGGCCCTCAGTAACATTCTGTCATTGATATTTTCTGCCGTTCATACGCATTTCAGTAACTATACTTGAGGAATGTGGTCATTTAATCCTGCCCTATCTTCCACAATGTTTAATTGTCTACCAATATTTCCAAGGCACCACGGGGTTTAGAGCTTGTTATCAATCCGCCGCAATCTTCAATTCAGCGATGCCGTTCACATAATTAGACAAGTCAACTGAATTCAAATTCTCCTGGAGGTGTGATAACCGAACATAAGATTTCATTAACGTTATTTCTCAACATAAACTTCCAATGTGTTCACCAATCTCATCCTGACATACATTGGAAGGTTATAATACTCATGTTTTGATTAAACTAATAGCAAGTGGACATAATATAATATTTTTGTAGGAGACCAAAAATACTTTATTCTTGTTCCTCTAACCGGGTAAGTGCAAGTCCCTACGCCCTCACTTGACGTGTTTCGTTTGTAATTTAATACTCATCCCTATACGAATGTTTGTTGGCACAACTTTATTCTCAAAGAAAATATCCGCCTTCTTCTTCTTCTTCTTCTTCTTCTTCTCCTTCTCCCTGGTCTTTTCCCAATAACCTGGGGTCGGCACTTCGTATGGATATAGCCCGGATTATTACGGCTCGATGGGTTTCCTGATGCCAAGCCTATGTGTAGGGATGTATTCACTCGTACGTGTTTCTGTGTTGATTTGTAGTGCGATGTGTTTAATATATATTAACATGTGTATTAAGAACGGACAATAACACCCAGCTCCCGAGCTAGAAGACTTAACCAGGCGCAGTTAAAATTCCCGACCCAGTTGGGAATCGCACCCAGAGACCTCTGAACCGAAGGCCACTACGCCGACCATTCACCGAAGGAGCCGGACGTTTATCGTATCCTCTAAATCCTGTAATTTTACTTAACAGTTCTGTATTCCGCTCGTCCATTTCACTCTTGGAAGGAAGAGAGAATGTAGAAGTAGAAATTGAAAGAGAAATTTCTAAACCGAGCTCGATAGCTGCAGTCGCTTAAGTGCGGCCAGTATCCAGTATTCGGGAGATAGTAGGTTCGAACCCCACTGTCGGCAGCCCTGAAAATGGTTTTCCGTGGTTTCCCATTTTCACACCAGGCAAATGCTGGGGCTGTACCTTAATTAAGGCCACGGCCGCTTCCTTCCCACTCCTAGCCTTTTCCTGTCCCATCGTCGCCATAAGACCTATCTGTGTCGGTGCGACGTAAAGCAACTAGCAAAAAAAAAAAAAAAAAAAAAAAAAGAAATTTTTAAAAGATGTTGGTAAGGAGGCTGTAGTGATTAAGTGTGATCATATGAACTGTGGTGAAGTTCCTGTGATAAAGAGGTAAGTTAATTTGAATGACGTACTACATTAAAAAAATATTTGATGTGAAAGCGTCATGAAATTGCGTAATTGTGCGTTGATAAACTTTACGTTCCTAGAAGCCACCTTATTGCCAGAGTCAGATTACTATAATTGATCGTTGTACTTATCAGGGTAGCAAATTTTCTTTCTACTTTACGTCGCACCGACACAGATAGGTCTTATGGCGACAATGGGATGGGAAAGGGCTAGGAGTGGGATGGAAGCGGCCGTGGCCTTAATTAATTGTCTCATATGGAAATTGGCAACCACGGAAAAATCATCTTGGGGGCTGCTCACAGGGCTGCCAACTCGCTCAGTAAAGCCATATACTGTACTGACGTAGGCCTATATTTTATAGCTAAAGTTGAAGGGCGAAAGAAAACAGAACATCTATATATTATAACAGGCATAAGGAAGAAAAGTGTTAAAAACACAAGCTTTGTTAAACGTCAGTGAACAACCCATTTGCTTTTTCAAGACAAAGCATTCTGTGAGTTGTGCAAGGCCGTCGTTACTATTATTATACCGTGGAATTGCGTACACATTGTTATATTCAAAGAGTTTCTGGAGAGAAAAATTGGCGCGGAGAAAGAATGTGCCAAATTCTATAATACTGACGGAAACCTATCTTCTGAACTACTACCAACAGGCGAGCATTATTTATTTATTTATTTATTTATTTATTTATTTATTTATTTATTTATTTATTTATTTATTTATTTATTTATTTATTTATTTATTTATTTATTTATTTATTTATTTATTTATTTATTTATAATTCGCTGGGGCCATCAAGGACCACGTTAAGTCTTGTTGTATTTGACACTGAACTTGGCCTTCTTTAGAGCCCAAATTTCCCTCATTCTTTGTGAGTGGGCCTGCTTACGCTCCTCTGTCCAAGGGGCACCGTGTCTTCTCTTGGGTTGCTCGTCTCGGTTTAGCCCGTTCGTCAATATTTTCTTGCGGAAGAGATCTCTGTTAAGGGCGTCTTCAGCTGAGATATGTAGCATTTGCGGGTCTTCTTTGGTATTTCTAAACCAGGGAATTGTGGTTTTGGGGTTTGAATAAAAAAAAAGTGAAAGATTTCTTTAGTTAACTTTCTTCCGTCCATTCTTTTCAGATGACCGTAAAATCGTGCCCGTCTTTTTCTGATTGTGTCTGTAATTTTCTCTATTTTGGTGTAGACTTCCTTGTTGGATCTCTTTTGATGGATTCCATTTCTGTACTTTGATCCCAAGATTCCTCTCACAATTTTGCGTTCTCTTTTCTCCAGTTCTTCAAGGAGTCCTTTGTTGGCATTTAGAGACAGGGTTTCGGCTGCATATAGAACTACTGGCTTCAGAACTGTTTCATAGTGACGTATCTTGGTGTTTTGGGAAAGGCATTTTTTGTTGTAGATTGTGCGGGATGTTTGGTAGTGTAACTTTTCTGATGTATTAATAAATACTTAAATAAAATCATGAATAAAAATATATAAATAAAATTACTCAAAAACTTAATAAAATTAATAAGCATAATTAACCGAAATGTCCGTAGTATGGGCGCCAGAGTTCACCAGAATGGATCCCTCGAATTTAGATAAGAGCGTGATAAACTTTATATCCCAGGGCGTGTACATAATGCTGTGTACTGGTACTTCTGCTGCAGGCCTTACCTAACCTCCTGAAAACGACTAATTAGGTAGGAACTGCACCTAGGTTCATCAATAACACTGATGCTAAAATAGCTAACTATATTCTTAACAAATTCCGTGCATGAGCACCTCATCAACGTACAACATTATACATATAATACACACATAAAATATTGCAGGAAGACTCCATATTTACAACAACAACAATAATAATGAAAATCGTGGGAAAACGAAAGTGAGAACTAAGCTACCATTTGTAGATAGTTCGATGAACAATGTACATGTATGAAGATAAATACCCTTCACTGTCTCTATATCAGTTCGACTTACCGATTCTCATAATCGGCAGTTATCGCATCACACAGATACTGTACCTTGTACTACTTCTTCTTCTTCTTTTCCTGCCGCTTTTTCCCACACCTGTGGGGTCGCGGGTGCGAACTGCGTCGCACATGTGGATTTGGCCCTGTTTTACGGCCGGATGCCCTTCCTGGCGCCAACCCTCTATGGAGGGATGTAAGCACTATTGCGTGTTTCTGTGGTGGTTGGTAGTGTAGTATGTTGTCTGAATATGATGAGGAGAGTGTTGGGACGGACATATACACCCAGTCCCCGAGCCAGAAGAATTAATCAGAAGCGATTAAAATCCCCGACCCGACCGGGAATCGAACCCGGGACCCTCTGAACCGAAGGCCAGTACGCTGACCATTCAGCCAACGAGTCGGACTGTACCTTGTACTACTGTGTTCACATATTTTAACACTTGTTGTAAAGATATATACACACGTCTGTCGATCCTCAACATAAATTATGGAAAGTCTGAGATAGCTTTCACCAACATATAATGCTAGGCTTCCACAAGTGCTACAATACTTAATGCGCAAGCACTCTCCACAATCAGTCACTTTCCACGAACATAACAAGACTACGCTCCACGAACGTCTGAAGTCCAGTCCATTGCAGCCGTGTCACTCCAGTACCGTGTATCAGCACCACTTCCTTCCCGTACAGTGCGTCAGTTGTAGTTCTCTTATACAGTGTCACTGGTTGTAGTTATCTTCCTTCTCGTTCCTTTACAATCACCCTTACAATGTCCCTGGTTGCCGCCGTATGATCAACCTTTATGGACATCAACATCCCCCCCCTCTCAGATGATACGCCTGGATTGGTCCTGGCCCACCAATCATAAGTGATCTCTAGTCAAGACCTTGCTCCCAAGAGATAAACAAACTCTGGGGTATATTCCATGAGTCACCAAACTTTCCTAATACAACAACAAGCTCATCTCATCAGGCTGGGATATATACATGACTCATGAATTTCCCGACACAAGTACATCACAACAAACACTGGGATAGCCATATGACTCAACCAAATTACCAGGGTTATTAAAGCAATGTTTTCCCACTCGTGCAAAACAAATTACTCATACCTACATATGTGGATATCTTCCAGCTTACCAATATAAATGGCAAAATATACAAATGAAATACTGATGATGATAATAATAATAATAATAATAATAATAATAATAATAAGTCGAATACTGACAATAATATCTTTAACTTCTACATATAATTCGGGGGTGTGATATATGTACTATCACAGTAGGCTATTTCCAGTTTGCGTACTCGCTCCTGAAGTGCTTCTTTGTCCAGTCCATTTTTCATGATGATCTCGCCCAGGTATTTGAATTTGTCTACTCGGGTGATGTCCCCGTATTTTGTATGGAGTTTTGGTGGAGCCTCTTTGATGTTAGTCATTACTTCTGTTTTCTCAAACGATATCTGCAGACCAGTTTGTTCGGCAATTTCCTTTAAAATTTCAACTTGAGCTCTAGCGTTTTCTATGTCATTTGAGAGAACAGCAATATCATCGGCAAATGCTAAGCAGTCTGTTGCGATCCCCTTGGATTTGGTTCCTATTCTCAATGGACTGTAGTTGGTTTCCTGTAATCTCACCCGCCAGGTTCTGATGATCTTTTCAAGAACACAGTTGAAGAGTATAGGGGATAGCCCATCACCTTGTCGGACTCCTGTTTTGATGTCAAAGGAATGCGAGAGACATCCGTGGAACTTCACCTTGGATTTTGTATCGGTCAGGGTGGCTCTAATTAATGCCAGCAGTTTCAAATCAACTCCAAATTCATTTAAGATGTTTAGCAGGAGTTCCCGGTCAATGGAGTCGTACACTTTCTTAAAGTCCACAAAGACGGACACATACTGCTTGGACCTTAGTGTACAATATCTGATGATCATTTTGAGATTTTGGATCTGTTCAGCTGTTGAGCGACCTTTTCTGAACCCTCCTTGGTATTCACCTATTTCATGTTCGACTTGTGCTTCCAAACGCTCCAGGATGACAAGTGATAGAATTTTGTAAGTCACGGGTAGCAAAGATATTCCTCTGTAGTTGTTGATGTTCTTCATGCTGCCTTTTTTGTGCAATAGATGGGTCAAAGCTATTTTCCAATCTTCGGGTAAGGTCTCCTTGTTCCAAATTTCTTCTATTTGCTTTTGCAAGATATCAAGTGATTCCTCTGGGGCATATTTCCATAGTTCTGCTACTACTGAGTCTTCCCCCGGCGCTTTGTTATTTTTTAGACGGGCAATGTGGCGCTTGATTTCATCTCTGTCGGGTGGTCTGGAATCTGGGTACCTGAGTAAGGGTTCCTTGGTCTCAATGGCGCTTTGCGGTTTAGAGCAATTAAGTAAATTCTTGAAGTAATCTGCCAGAATGCTGCAATTTTCTTCATTTGACGTCGCCAGTGTGCCGTCCTCTCGCTCAAAGCATAGAGATGGTGGTTTATAGCCAGTGAGTTTGCGTTTGAAGGCTCTGTAGTACTCTCTGCTTTCATTTTTCCTAAAGTTTTGTTCTATCTTTTCAATGAGAGATTTTTCGTATTTACGTTTCTCAGTTCTGAACACCCTAGCTGCTTGGGCACGTTGGGTTTTGTAGGTTTCCCAATCATTTTCTGATTTCGTGGAGTAGTACTGTTTCCACGCATTGAGTCTGTCTTGGAGGACTGATTCGCAGGTACCGTTCCACCAGGCATGCTTTTTGCTTCTCTTGATTTCTGCAACGTCTTTGGCGGCCTCAACAAGGAGACTTTTGGCGTTGTTAAAGTCACAGTCATTTGGTCTAGCCTTCTCCTGGAACTCCTCGACCCTTTGCCGAAGTTTATCATTGTCGAAACGTGTGATCTGTGTGGTTGTCTTCGTTGTGTTTGCGGGAATTGGTTTGAATTTGATAAGAGACATATAATGATCTGAGGCCACATTGATGCCTTTCTTTACCTTGACATTCATAATCTCAGGGCTGTTTCTCCTGGAGATTGCAACATGATCAATTTGGAACTCTCCGAGAGCTTGGACGGGAGAACGCCAAGTCATTTGCTTTCTGGGTAGATGGCGAAAGTGGGTCGACATGACCTGCAGGTTGTGATTTTCGCAAATGGTCACCAGTCTTTTGCCGTTGGAATTGGTTCTTTTGTGAGCAGGGTAATTTCCTATAACTCTCTTGTACTTCTGTTCACTACCTAGTTGGGCATTGAAGTTACCCAAAAGAAGCTTGACATGGTGTTTGGGGATTTTGTTTAATTTTTCATCCAGTAGGTCCCAGAAATTATCAACTTCGTCTGGATCAGACTTGTTCTTATCGTTTGTAGGAGCATGTGCGTTAACTAGGGCGTAGGTTTTGTTCGCGCATTTAATTGTGAGTATAGACAATCTGTCATTCACAGGTTCGAAATTTGCAACCGATTTAAGGATCTTGGTTCTAACAGCAAACGCGGTTCCAAGCATCACAGCTCCGTTGAGGATTGCTCTTTGCGCTTTGCTCTTGAAAAATCTGTAGCCTTCGGATTCAAAAATCTCTTCATCTGGGTACCTTGCTTCCTGTAGGGCCATTATGGATATCTGATTTTCGTGAAGAGCTTTGGTGAGGGTTTTCAGCTTGCCAGTTTGTGTAAGTGAATTTATGTTGAAAGTTGCTAGAAAGGTTTTAGATTTTGGCCTGAGTTTTTGACTCTTCGGGGTACACCGAGACGCTCCGACTCGTCTCTTGCATGATGTCGAGTCTCCCCCAGAATCCGAACGAGACTCGTGTGCCGTGGCGTTCACGACGAGGGATTTATCCGAAGATTTACCCCCTGGGGTATGTTTCTTGAAATGTTGTGCCATCATGCTTTTTGACTTGACTTTGCTTTGGACGGGTACCCATCCTTTTACAACTAGGGTTGTTAGCCCTAGAGGTTACCTCAAGATGTTTTCTGGCTTCTGGTCATTTACCAGTCTTCGCCGTAACCCTGGCAAGGGACCAGTTTTTTTTCACGGTGGTATTTTATTTCCCTACTACCCTCTGACTCTGCTGGCGGCAGAGCCAGCGAGCTTCCCCAATTCCAATGGGACGCGCCCGATGGAGGTAACCGGTAAATCCCCACACGGGTTTATTTATTTATTTATTTATTTATTTATTTATTTATTTATTTATTTATTTATTTATTTATTTATTTATTTATTTATTTATTTATTTATTTATTCCATACGTTTTACATTTTATTTCTAATTGTGGGATTTAGATCAAATGCAACCATATGTACTGCGGTTTAAACATTGTATATTGTACCGCAATATATAAATACGTGTTCCATATTCTTCCAGGTCATTGAAGCAATTACGACAGATGCTGGATAGTTCACAGATAGATTAAACTGTTGAATTTTCATGCACTGTTATAGGTAATTGGCATCGGAGTTGCGTACTACACCACATGAACTCTCCTATCCATATACTGTATTGATGCATACACAGTGGGACGTACGAGCTTAGAAACACAAACGTAACAATCACATGATTTGTCAACCAGTCTCTTAGTTTTAGCACGCTTGTATTTCTTCCTGAATAATAGCTAACATGTTATTTTGAACAGAAAATTCGATCGTTTTCTGAACTTACTGCGAGAGATATGTTTCAACATAGCGGGTAAATAATTGAAAGGTCCGCTCTCTGATGCGTGGTCATTGTTTTACTTGTTTGTTTTTTGGGCTGTATTTAAGAAATCACTCATTGTTTCATTATATTATGATTATTCATTTTCTCCACATGTCTGTGATCCTTTTCCGACGTATTTTCCAAATTCCGTATTGCAGTAATGTGTGAATAAATTATTTTGACAGTACTTATCATTGTTACCAGGTGTATGCATAAGTTTTTGCCGGTTTTTGTGGTAAAGAAAACACGTAATTTTCAAGGGAAATTCATTTTTTGTTTAATCTAAATATTGGCCATCGGCTTCAACACACTTCGCCCATCTTTCAGGTAAGTTATGAATACCATGCCGGAAAAACTGCTTGTCTTTTGCGGGAAACCATTCGTCGTGCCATTTCTCAACTTCCTCGAAATTGCTGAAGGCTGATCTGCGAGCGCGTGCCCCATTGATGCGAAGAAGTGACAGTCGAGTTGCGCCAGGTCGGGGCAGTACGGCGGGATCGGAAGGATGTCCCATCCAAGCGATTTCAAGGTATCTTTCACTGGTTTTGCTATGTGAGACGGTGCGTTGTCGTGTAACAAAATCACTTTGCCATGTCTTCTGGCCCATTCCGGTCGTCTTTCGATCAATGCATGATTTAAATTTCCACCTTAAGAAAGTTGTAGGAAAAGCGCAAGAAACGTAAAATAAAAGGCAAATGGCGTTAACTGATGATCGGATTTGGCACAACTTTTAAGGAATTACATCTTTCTGGTCTGGGTTGCTCATAGCAATCGATAATATTCAACTACTGTAATGCTCGCGGACAAAATACTGATTTATTTTTTGGAAGTGGAAATAGCACCTTCTGAACAGACACTCCTAATTTGCAGATACCAATAGTGAGCTGTAGATCCATACGCCCTTGATAAAATGAAATTGTGACATTACGTGCTCTTTTAAAGTTTGCAGTGGTGACAACAGCCTGTTTGCTTTTCAGTGAGCTGCTCGTCGTTCACGTAATGTAAAATTAACTTGACTTACTTCTAATGCAGCCGGCGTGAGTGGCTCAGACGGTTAAGGCACTGTCCTTCTGACCCGAACTTGGCAGGTTCGATCCCAGCTCAGTCCGTTGGTATTTGAAGGTGCTCATATACGTCAACCTCGTGTCGGTAGATTTACTGGCACGTAAATGAACTCCTGCGGGACTAAATTCCGGCACCTCGGCGTCTCCGAAAACCTTAGAAAATAGATAGTGGGACGTAAAGCAAATAAGATTATTATTATTATTATTATTATTATTATTATTATTATTATTATTATCATTATAGACCGTTATGCTTTTCAGCGTTCAGTCTGCAAGCCTCTGTGAATTTACTAAACGTCGCCACAATCCTCTGTTTGCAACTAGTGTTGTGGCCTCACTTTGTTCTATTATTATTATTATTATTATTAGTAGTAGTAGTAGTAGTAGTAGTAGTAGTAGTAGTAGTAATTCTAATGCACTTATAACGCGGCATTAGTTTGCTATAGAAGTTGAAACCACGATTGTAGTAGTCCTCATTATTTTTCTGCTGCACGCTGTCATCAGCCGGCCCCGCGGTCTAGAGGTAGCATGCCTGCCTCTCACCCAAAGGTTCGATAGCCGACCCAGGATTTTTACCCGGACGTTAGGGTTGGCTTGAAGTCCACTCAGCCTACGGATTATTATTGAGGATCTATCTGACGGCGAGATGGAAAACCAAGAATAACAGCCGAAAGGATTCGTCGGACTGGCCATGCGTCACCTCATAATGTGCAGGCCTTCGGACCGAGCTGCGGCGCCTTGGTAGCACTAGGCCCATCATAGCTGCAGGGGGGTGGTGGGGGATGATGTCATCAGTACCTTCTAATAGACTTATCTTCGATACTGTGGGTGGAGATAGTTCATACTCACTTTGACTTCTTGTTGCTCTGGCGATGAAAATCTACAGACACCTTGAGGTGCAGGCTGGTCCTTTCCTTCAAAATCAGTATGTAGTATCTGTCCAGCGTAACGCCATGCATTTCTCTGTCATCCCCATTATATTTCTACATTATGCTGTATAGCATATTCTCAAACACTGTATACGGTGGACTCCGATAGCGTTTCGATTCTGCACGTCGCAACTTTGTCCCTAATATTTTGACAACATTTATGGGATTAATTCTCCTCATGATACCATTCACAATTTACACTGTAACCCTCAACAAAACGCTCCAAGAGACAGACTCGTACTGCAGCTATAGGTTAGTTCAAGTAATTCCGTGATAGTAAGGATTTGTTGTTGTTGATGTCGTAATTTTAAATGTTAAAATCTGAAATATTTTTCTACTGGCATAACGCCAAGGGGAACCGCACAGTAAAAACAATTAGTTTAAACTCATTTTGGTTCTGATGAATTGAAAAATAAAAACGAGGTTGTGAAGTTGGTACCTCTGTCTGACTCGTTGGCTGAATGGTCAGCGTACTGGCCTTCGGTTCAGAGGGTGCCGGGTTCGATTCCCGACCAGGCCGGGGATTTTAATCGCTTCTGAGTGTATGTGTCCGTCCGAACACTCTCCTCATCATATTCAGACAACATACCACACTACCAAACCACCGCAGAAACATGCAATAGTGATAGGGGTTGGCATCTGGCTGTAAAACAGGGCCAAATCCACACGTGCGACGCAGTTCACACACGCGACCCCACAGGTGTGAGAAAAGCGGTACGAAAATAACAAGAATAAGAAGTAGGTAACTCTGTGATATTCGCGTTACTCTCTGATTTTGTCATCGTGATGAGTTTCAAGCCAGGAGATCACTAGGATTGTCTGGCTGTCGAATGCTGACGTTCAGTTCGGTAATGGAAAAATATTTTCCAACTACCTTAGCAGGGGCACCACAGGCAGGAATCAGCTTCACCTCCAGTTAAATCATTCTTTGCGCATTGTATCGGGAACCATAAAATCTACCCCCACTTCTTGGTTACCAGTTCAGAGTCATATTCCTCCACCTCACCTACGGAGAAAGAATGCCTAGCTGCGTGAGTACCAGAAGCTGTCGAGGAATTCCCATCTGCCAATTGATGGAAATATACCCAACGCCTTGAACAACAGACTTCGGCCCAGAAATCCACCAATAAAGACTGCCAAAATCCTGGTTGACAAATTCAGCCTGCAGCAGGATTGGATTCAAGAATGGACTTCCATGGCTCCACCTGAGTATCAGAACTTCCCCTGTATTACAAGAATACCAAAAGGATTTGACCTACCTCACAAAACCTGGACAACCCTCAATCGTATCAGGAGAGGCCATGGAAAGTGCTCTCGCTGACTTCCTCTATAAATGGGGCAAACTTCCCTCCCGGGAATGTAGCTGCGGTGCCCCTAAGCAAACAGTGGTACACCGAGCTCGATAGCTGCAGTCGCTTAAGTGCGGCCAGTGTCCAGTATTCGGGAGATAGTAGGTTCGAACCCCACTGTCGGCAGCCCTGAAAATGGTTTTCCATTTTCACACCAGGCAAATGCTGGGGCTGTACCTTAATTAAGGCCACGGCCGCTTCTTTCCCACTCCTAGCCCTTTCCTGTCCCATCGTCGCCGTAAGACCTATCTGTGTCGGTGCGACGTAAAACAACTAGCAAGAAAAAAACCAGTGGTACAGTGCCCCCTGATTGCTTATCAGGGTAACCCAAAAGACTTTCCTGACCCAAATCCTTCTTGTATATACTATTTGCAGAGCTTGAAGGTGAAATTGTAAGCTACATAGTGTATTGTATATTTAATTTTTGATTGTGTGTTTTTATTTTTAATGTCATACGCTGAATAATAATAATAATAATAATAATAATAATAATAATAATAATGTCTGATAGCACTGAAGTTACTCTGTGATAGCTTATAAAATACCGTTGTAATCATTCTACTGGACTTTCTCATATACGTAGAAAAAAAATCAGTTGTTTTTGTTAATGCTGGTCAAGATAAGTATTATTAAAACACATCATTATGCACAAAATGGTATTTATTTATTTATTCATTCATTTCGATATCTTCCTACAACACAACTCCGGCTGAGTGAGGAAAGCAACGGGAAACGACCTCTCTCCTCATTTCTCTAGTACGCCTCTTCAGCGACGCCTGGGCCACCTATGACGGCTGATGGAGCTATTGAGGTTCAAACCAGCTTCCGGGCTGAGCACTCAACATAACATAACTACAACACTTGCAAGCTGCCACAAGAATAAAGAGTACCTTAAACAATAGATATTATTTGACCGAAGTTTTTAATACTTAAATGAAAGCAGGGTAGCTTCAAGGTGGTTGTTATGTTCTATAGGGGTATTGTTTATTGTAATTAAAATTGAAATAGTCGGGCTGAGTAGCTCAGCCGGTAGAGCGCTACCCTCCTGAGCTCAAGATGGTGGATTCAATCCCGGCTCAGTCCGGTGGTATTTGAAGGTGCTCAGATATGTCAGCCTCGTGTCGGTAGGTTTACCGGCACATAAAAGAACTCCTGAGGGAGACAATTCCGGCACCTCGGCGTCTCCGAAAACCATAAAAGTAGTTAATGGGACATAAACCATTATTATTATCATTATTATTATTATTATTATTATTATTATTATTATTATTATTATTAAAATTGAAAAAGAGACTTAACTGCTCGCTTCTAGTTCAGTTCTGGACACTGTCTGGTCAGTCACTATCGTTCGACACCTCACACCCACTACACATGACATACATTTTGTCTGGTACTTTTTGGTCCGTAACACAGTGCGACAAAATTGGATACGTATCCACTCGGCACCATTTTCATTCACATTTCGAGCGTAGACGCTATCACGTGAGCCACATCTGTTATTTTCCTTCATTGACTTGTAATTTAGAGGATTTCTCTTTACCGTGGTAGTTCTTGTTTAGAGACCGGTTTTCTAGTGTTCGGAAGAAATGATGACTTTTTAATCCACCAATCTTCTTCTACCGCTTTTCCCACACCCTTTGTTGCACATTTGTGTCGGTGCGACGTAAAAGGGCAATTCCAAAAAAGGTGGTTTTCCGTGGTTTCCAAATTTCACACCGTAATTAAGGTCACGCACGCTTCCTTCACACTCCTAGGCCTTTCCTATCCCATCATCGCCATAAGACCCATCTGTGTCGATGCGGCGTAAAAGCAAATTGTAAAACAAAGTTACTGTCAATTACATACAACGATATCCACCCTAATACAGAAACGCGACAACTGAGTGAGGAAATATATTTGTATTATGCCCCATGGTTTGAACTGGGCTCCTTGTGGATCATACTCGTGCACTGAACTTGGTATCAGACGAGACAGTATAATATACTCGTAAACTTGTTGCCGAAGTTCATACAGGATGTGTAAAATGAGGTCATTCGAGCACATCTAAGATCGGAAGCACTCCATTATCTGCGAGTTCTTACGTACAGTGGAGGACATAAGTATTCATACAGCTAGATATCGACACGAAATTACTAATTGCCTTATGTACACAGTTCAGATCACTAAAACATAAACTGAGATGCTTCATCACAAAACACTGTAAACGACACAATGTGAATAAATGGAAAAAGTTTGTAAATAATAACTAAATACAGTGAGTCAAAGTGAAACTCCTACACCACTGTAAATAATTTATGTTCGCATTTTATGTGTGGAACAATAAAGTTATGTCTTGAATTAAGTCACCGCAGGCTAGTTAGCGTATCCCTTAACTTAGCTAGATATAACATGTTCTTTGTCTATATGTTGCTGGGGCACGTCAAAATGACTCGTACAGTCCTATACGGGCAGATAAAAGGCCAATGTAAATGCTGTATGGTTGTGTTTCGACACCACATTCAGCTTGTTGTGGAAATTTGTGAAGTACAGACAATTGTTGGTGCTATCATTGAGTGTCAAAGAGGACAGTCTTCGAAATGAAAAGGAGAACTTATGATTTTTCACAGCAAGAGAGAAAAATCACTTCGAGAAATTGGTAAACTTGTAATCAGGAGTCATGCAACTGTACAGTGCGTTATAAATAGATATAAAAGTACACGCAGCATTCAAAATAAACATAAAGTGAGTGGGAGAAAATGTTCAACATCAGGGAGGAATGTTGGATAGTAAGACAAGTGAAGAAAATCCAGCGATTACTGGCTGTATTGGCTGAGGAACATACCAACAAGAGAGCACATCCAGAAACTATCGACTTATCCTAAGGAAAAGTAACAGGAATTGACGAATAGCTAGAAAGAAAGCATTTGTTACCAAGATTAATTGGCAGAAAAGGTTTAGCTTCGTTAAAGAGTATGTAGAAAAATAATTTGACTTCTGGAAGACTGTTATTTTTGCAGATGAAAACAAATACAATCTCTTGGGATCAGATGGAAAGGAGGAAACCAAATGAGGAGTTGAAACCTATCAATCTACGTCCAAGTGTCAAACATGGTGGAGGTAGTGTAACTGTCTTGGGTGCATGTCAGCTAGTGGACTAGGAGAATTGAATTTTATTGATGGGACCCTGGATCAACATGTTTATCTAAATATACTGAAGGAACATTTACGACCTAGTGCTCAAAAGCTTGTAATACTTGATCGATCTAATTATTACGAAGATAACGACCCAAAGCACAAAGCTCATAAAGTACGGATTGGCTGCTGTATAATTGCCCGAAAATACTCGAGAGGCCTCCACGGTCGTCAGACTTATATATGTCATAGAAAATCTATAGCATTACTTGGAAGTAGCGATAAGAAAACACCAGATTTCGAGCAAAGATGATATGAAAATGTCTTTAAGTGAAGAGTGGAAGAAAATAGATCCATCTTATTGCGAAAATTTGGTACAATCTATACCTAACAGATTATGAGCCATGAAAAGTGCTAAAGGGTAACCTACTAGGTATTGTATTGTATTTGTTAAACCAGAACCAAGACTAAAATAAAGTAATCGTTTTTTTTGTTTTTTTTTGTTTTTTGTTTTTTTGTTTTTTTTTTTTTTTGCTAGGGGCTTTACGTCGCACCGACACAGATAGGTCTTATGGCGACGATGGGATAGGAAAGGCCTAGGAGTTGGAAGGAAGCGGCCGTGGCCTTAATTAAGGTACAGCCCCAGCATTTGCCTGGTGTGAAAATGGGAAACCACGGAAAACCATCTTCAGGGCTGCCGATAGTGGGATTCGAACCTACTATCTCCCGGATGCTTTTTTTTTTGTTTTTGTTGAATCCAAATAAACAAGCTTTCCTGTAGTGTATGAGTTTCATTTTGACTCACTGTGCGTAATTAGTTTAGATTAACCCAGTGACATAAGTATTCATACACCTCGTTTGTACTTCAACTCTACAGGCAGTGGATACATCCCCCTCCCAATTCAGTGCCCAGCAGTTGTTAACATGACGTCGATGAGCAGTGCACAGCACGAGTACAGAATACAAGCTGGTAATAATAATAATAATTTCGTGTGACTATTTCTAGTCGAGTGCAGCCCTTGTAAGGCAGACCCTCCGATGAGGGTGGGCGGCTTCTGCCGTATGGAGGTAAATGCGTGTTAATGTGGTGGAGGATAGTGTTGTGTGTGGTGTGTGAGTTGCAGGGATGTTGGGGGCAGCACAAATACCCAGCCCCCGGGCCATTGGAATTAATCAATAAAGGTTAAAATCCCCGACCCGGCCGGAAATCGAACCCGGTACCCTTTGAACCAAAGGCCAGTACGCTGACCATTCAGCCAACGAGCCGGACACAAGCTGGTATTGTTATTCGAATGGTGCGCCAAGACCAAGGAAACTACGGTTGCTGAGAGTGACATTATGGTACGGCTTCTTAATCAAAGTAAGTCCTATTCTGAAATCGCAGATGTAGTGTACACAAGCCGTGCTATATTCCAAAATGTCATACGACGGTTTAAAACAGACAGAACCCTCGCCAACAGCGAAAGATCAGGCCGACCATACAACCTGACGACTCGAGATAGGGGGATGGTAGTGAAAACAGTCGTGAAAAATCCGAAGATAAGTGCGACGTAAATAAAAGCCCATGTAGAAGATTATTATGGTAAACAAGTCATAAGTAGAACCATCAGAAGAATCCTTCATCGTGCAGAGTATAAAGCTAGTGTCCCCAGGAAGAAAACCTACATTAGTAAGAAAAATCAAATAGCCAGATTGCAGTTTACCAATGTGTATGTAGGAAAAGATAATGGATTTTGGGACCGAGTTTTATTAGTGACGAAAGTAAATTGAATATATTTCACAATGGTGGACGAGTGTTAGCCTGGAGAAAGCCCTAATACTGAGCTGGGCATCAAAAATATCCAAGCTACTGTGAAGCATGTTGGAGGTGGATCAATGGTATGGGGCTTCATGGCAGCTTCAGTTGTACGAGAACTCTGTAATAATGGACAGATTTGGTTACATGAACATACTGAAGGAAAATTTGCAAAAAGTGCCAACAAACTGGGCATTGGGGACAATTTATATTTCCAGCAAGATAATGATCCCAAACATACTGCGGAAATTATCCGTCTCTGGTTGCTCTATCACACACCACACCCTGAAAACCCCAGCTCAGTCCCCAGACTTCAATCGAGCATTTGTGGAACGAGCTGGGGATAAGACGCATGACATTACCAGCAAACAAAGGTTAAAGAAACTGTTGCTTACAGGAATGGAACACAATTGGTTCCGAAATAACAAGGAAATTGATATATTCTATGCCAAAACGGCTTACTCAAGTCGCCCATACCAAAGGAATTCATGCCAAGTATTAAGAAACGATTTAGTGGAGGTGTTACTTATAGAAACAACATACGTTTGTTCTTGTATGAGTACTTATGTCTTACGTAAAATGATATTCCAGAGAGTTTTTTTTTATTTAGTAAGGAGTCTTTTAGTGTTGATTCTCTGCATGTATATGTTTAAGTCGAGATGTTAATAAACAAGTGTTCATTACTAAATTACGTTCTCTTGTATAATTAATTCTGGTAAAATGTTTTCTTACATATAAACTCATCTGTATGAGTCCAAAAAGTATTCGTCTACTTGCTGTTTTGCGAATGAAACTTGTCTATAGACAGTGAAAAGCCGAAAGTAAACTAAAAACAAATGTAGTTGGATGGAGCATAGGTCAGTACTTTATTATACAAAATCAAAACCAAAAAAATATATTCGAAGCGATAACAAGAATAGCAAAACCTAAAAGGTCCGTTATTCGCTAGTTCAGAAAGTATTCGTCTACGCTCGGAATGGCTGTTTAAAAACGCGAGATCGGGGGGTGGGGGTGAAACGTCACTCGTGATTCAGGCACGCACTGGTGTCACCCTTCCGCAACACACTCAAACATGTTGTTGTTGTTGTTAACGGCTCTGGAGACGTGTAGGTTGCACAATTGGTCGGAAAGGTGAAGAGACGAGCGTAACGGAGAGGAAACTCATCCTGCGCTTGCATATTCAGTGCAAATCGTCGTATGGGATTGCAAAGCTAGTGGGCAGACCTCGATCAACGGTTCAGTCGGTGGTGGATCGCTTCTGCATAACCAAAACATTCCAAAACAAGCCGCGGAATGGTCGTCCTCGGGCACTGACCGATAAAGGCGAAAGAATTATTATGCGAGAAATCAAGAAAAATCCAGGACTTAGTGCAGTGAAGTTGGCTGGTGAGCTGGAGAGGAGCCGCTCAATGGCATGTGTTAACACATTAAGGAATACCTGCAAACAAAATGAGTATAATGGCCGGGTAGCTCGTAAGAAATGTTGAGTGAGTGCAACGAATCGCAAGAAACGGCTTGCTTTCGCCAAATAACATATATTTAAGGACGAGGACTTCTGGAATAAACTAAGCTGTGTCTATTATATAACACCACAAAACAACTCAATACACTCCCTCAGAGGCCCGATATGAAACCAATAGAAAACCTGTGGAAAGCGCTGGAAGATAACGTCAGTAAACGGCGAATTTCTAACAAGAATGACTTGAAACAAGCTCTGCAGGACGAATGGGACGAAATTCCATCCTCCACCACGGCTAACTTGGTCCACCCTATACCGCGAAGATTGCAAGCGGTCATTGCTGCAAAGGGAAACCCTACCAAGTGTTAATGTTTGTTTTTATGTACAGTATGGACGAATACTTTATGATCTGGTGAAAAAGTGCATTTTTACGTTTTGTTATATTTGTTATCGCTTAGAATGTATTTTTGTTTTTGTTTTGTAATAGTAATGATATATATAGACCAAAGTGTTACTCAAGTGGATCGTTCGTTTGTTTATGTTTGTCTTCCCATGCCCTATAGACATGTTTCTTTCTGAAAAATGCAAATAGACGAATACTTACTGGAGGCACTGTATGTCCCTCACTGTAATTTTTGAGAGAGGCGTGAAGAATCCAGTTGATTTTAGAAGGGTATCTGTTGACAGGAATCCCATACGGTTAAGGACCTGTCGACTCTAAGGAGAACTGGAGTGTCTAACGCACTTGTAAAACCTGGTGAATTTCTCATGACTCATTTATTTATTCCGTAAGGATATTGTTGGTTTAAAATTAGTATTATCAGAGAAATACTGGCAATAACTTCGCACATAATATGCTGATACTTGTAAATTATATTACTTTTACACGCCGAGTGTCCATTGTCGGTCTACATAGGACATAGGGAGATAGTGAGTTCGAATCCCACCATTTGCAACCTGAAGAGTGTTTAAAGTGGTTTGTCATTTTCACACCAGGCAAATACTGGTATTGTACTTTAATTAAAGCCACAACCGCTACCTTCCCATTTCTATCCGAGCGTTGCTGAAAATCTACCTTTGTAGAGTGGCATTAACGAGTACGAGGACAAATTAAGAAAATATGCACCTCAACAAAATCCTGGACATAATACCAATCAGTACAGTCGGATAATAAAGTTTATACAGTATATTCCATAACATTTCTTGTAAATGTAACAAAATACAGAACCTCACAGTCAAAGTGATACACACCCTAAATTGAAAAGCCCATAAATAATGTGTAATTAACTGATATTCAAGACACTTTATTCATGTTGTTAGAACCCGGTACATTGAATCTACATACTTTACGCAGAGAGAGGTCATCGCAAACATTCGTGTGTCACAGTCAAAATTATACAGTCCAAGTTATGCTTACAATTTGCACCTATGTCGTAGTTGTGGCCAACAAAACCAAGCCGTAGTATTGGTGTGTCTGCGAAGCTGTTAGAAGAGAATTGAATTTACTGCAAGCTTGGAATGGGTAAACACACTACAGTAAAGGAACGAGAACTGGTAAAACTAAGTGCAACACAAATGGCAGCAGAAATTGAGAAGTATTGTCGTAAGTCAGTTAATTCGGAAACAGTACGAGGGGTTCTCAGGAAAAATAAATATAATGGGAGAGTGGCCAGACGAAAACTCCTCATTGTAGAGAGAAATCAGAAGAAACGTCGGAAGTTTGCGCGTAAGCTTATAATGAAGGATATGGACTTCTGAAAGCGGGTAATATTTGCTGACGAATGTCAGTTCAAAATATTTGGTTTAAACAAGTGGCAATTTGTATGGAGAAAGCCAAATAGAACACTCAAGAAACGAAATGTGCAACCGGCAGTAAAGCAAAGAGGCGGTGGGGTAATTGTCTGGGGTTTTATGTCAGCTTCAGGAGTAGGAAATCTACATTTCATCGAAGGAAAACTTGAGAAGTATGGATATTTGCAAATTCTCAGAGACAACTTAAAAGTTAGCGCAAGAAACTGTGGATCTATGACAGGTTTATCTTCTATCAAGACAATGATCCCAAACATGCTTCACATGTGGTAAGGGTATGGTGCCTCTTCAGTTGTCCTAAAGTCCTTCAACCTCCACCCCAGTCACTTGATTTAAACGTAATTGAACATATCTGGGACAGTTTGGAGTTGGAAATACGAAAACACACGATTTCAAATAAGATGATTCGAAAAATGCTCTGAGGAAGGAGTGGGCAAGAATAAGTAAACAGGTAAACTGGTGGAATCCGTCCCAAATCGTTTGAAAGAAGTTATATTTAATACAGGGCTACCAGCTAGGTATTAGTAATATAATTCCATTTCCTTTTGTCAACATTTATTTTTAAAAAGACCGCTGTATCTTTTTCATTGTGAGAGGATCAGCTAAAGTTTTGCTATGATGGGCCTAAAAACTAATTTGTATAGCCATTGGCTTTCGCTTTGTTATTATTAAATAAAGAAACCTTTCCTTATTTTGTCTTACCAGAATATATTTACTTCCCCTCACATTTGTAAATACAAATGTTAAGTGTATCATTTTGACTGTGAGGCTCTGTAGAATATTTGTACTTATCTGCGTCTAAAATATCAAATGATAAGACTTGTAGATACTTTATGGCGTTATTAACTAAGTGTAGAACTAGAAACAATAGTATATCGTTCAGTTCTGAAACGAAACAGATGTTCAGGACAATAGTGAACATACACTCACAATTTTTCACTCTCATATTAGGTTCAGTAATTTGTGTTTGCACCTCTTGCAGCTATCACAGCTTCGAAATGCCGGGGCATAGATTCCACTAGGTTTTTGGTAGCTTTTGGTGAAATGTTATTTCATTCCGTTCTTATTGCAACTTTTAGATCGTCCTTCCTCGTGATGGAATATTTCCTAATCACCCTATGGAGTTCTTCCCAAAGGTGTTCAGTAGGCGTTAATGTCGGGGACTGGGTAGGTGAACGTACCGTTGCTTGAGAACATTGTAAAACAGCCGTTCATTCACTATTACAGCGTATGTTTAGGGTTCTTGTCTTGTTGAAAGGCACAGTCATGCAAGTCCCAGTTCTTCAGCAGACTGTTTCAGAT
Source organism: Anabrus simplex (assembly GCF_040414725.1). NCBI lineage: Eukaryota > Metazoa > Arthropoda > Insecta > Orthoptera > Tettigoniidae > Anabrus > Anabrus simplex. Next base: position 1,160,327,742 of record NC_090266.1, read on the forward strand.
TTTCTTTTATTATATCCAGCACCAGACATGCGACCGCAAACAAGAACGTTCCCACATCCATGTTTTATTGATGGAACAAGATTTTCTTTTAGAATCTTTCACTTGGTTTTCTCCGTTCTTTGTGTTTTCTATCGCACTGAAATAAATTGAACTTATTCTCGTCTGTGAAAACGTCATTGCTTATCCTTGTGCAATTTTGCTGATTCTATCCGGTTCTTCTCATTAACAGTACTATTGTAAGGTTCCTTTCTTGCTGATCTGTTCCGAAGACCCACGTTTATTACTGTTGTCTTTCCAGTAGGTTTTGTGATATCCACTGACAATTCAGTATCTGTGGTTTTAGGGGAAGAGTTTATTGTTCTAATGATAGTTTCTCACTATCAGTTTTGGAGCCTACCACTTTTAGGTGGACTTAGTACATCACCTTTTGTCTTATAATATCCAATAACTGCCTGAACACTTGCATGGCTTCCCTCCACTATCTCACCAAATTTTCGCAGTGAAACCCCCTTTGTATGAAGTTCAATTATAACTTCCCTCTGTGCAGTTGGTAGTTCAGCTCTTTTGGAACCCGTTATTAATAACATTTCCTACCCAATCACACAGTTTTAGAATAAACCTTAATACATACCTCGTACGGCACCTGTTACTGACTCTTAAGTATGTGTTAACTTCTTGCTCAGTATGACTTGTAGTATTGTCTCTCCCGTAGTACGACGACAGAAGTATTCACTGTTTGGGATGACGTTACAGGCGCAGGTACCAAAACAATTTACATGCAGTAAGGGCTGTCCAAGGAATTGTGGAATAAAGATGTGTATGTAGACTTTTGTTTCCGACTGTGGATTCTGAGATATGCACAAAAAATACACTTTCATTAAATTCTTTTACTCACATCAGGGCCCTGTTTTATAAAACTCGACAGTTGCGACATATTCGGCATTTATGTCAGATCTGACAAATTTGTCTGTCACGATAATTTCCGTTTTCATAAATATTACAAGTTTCCCTTACGTGACAAAAATATTGTAACTTGGCAAGCTTAAAGAATTAGTTTCACAAAAGCGACAGTTTTATGTCAGACCTGAAATTTACTGTATTACGTTCTAGATGGCTCTAAAAAGCGATATCGATCATTGAATGCGATGCACAAACGATTGACTGTTATTACGTAAGTACAATTGAAACTTAACCTACATTTTATTCCTATTCACTCAGGCTGAATGGTAAGTAATTTTGATAAGATTACGATACTGAACAAGCAATGCAGTGCACACAAAATCTGCTCTTGCGGTGTGTTTGTGACTACTGCATATTCTGTCCTATTGAATTCACAATGTATTCATTCAGCTGATGTCTTGTTAATACGAAATTTCTCTGTGAATACAATGCCACTGAAATGGAAGGTTAGGTTAATCCGTTGCCTGAAAACCCGGTCTGGTCTCATTTGAATTTCTTCTTTATTCTCACTACTATTACTACTGCTGTTAGCGAACTCGATAGCTGCAGTCGGTTAAGTGCGGCCTATATCCAGTATTCGGGAGATAGTGGGTTCGAACACCACTGTCGGCAGCCCTGAAGATGGTTTTCCGCGGTTTCTAATTTTCGCATCAGGCAGATGCTGGGGCTGTACCTTAATTAAGGCTACGGTCGCTCCCTTCCCACTTCTAGCCCTTTCCTGTCCCATGGTCGCCATAAGACCTATCTGTGTCGGTGCAACGTAAAACAACTTATAAAGAAAAAAAATACTACTGCTCTTGCTAGAACCGGGTGAGTTGGCCGTGCGGTTAGGAGTGCGCAGCTGTGAGCTCGCATCCGGGAGATAGCGGGTTCGAACCCCACTGTCGGCAGCCCTGAAAATGGTTTTCCGTGGTTTCCCATTTTCACACCAGGCAAATGCTGGGGCTGTACCTTAATTAAGGCAACGGCCGCTTCCTTCCCATTCCTAAGCCTTTCCTGTCCCATCTTCGCCATAAGACCTATCTGTGTCTGTGCGATGTAAAACAAATAGCAAAATAGCTCTTACTAGAGTTCATTTTCCACAGAATAATTTAAATTATAAAACATTCACGAAGATAAACTCACAAGTTATATACACATTACAGGCTACACAAAGGATTACGAGTCACCTCTGCAATGGCAATTCTGAAGATTTGTAAATATGTCAACAATAATGACATGTCTGTTTCATAACACTATAATTATATAGCCCACAATATGACCAATTTGTCACCTTTTTACCCGCCGGTTCAAAAGTTTTATGAAACAGGCTTTTGTAAAATAGGCGTAAAATCTACAAAATTGGTACGACAAGTTTGTAAACTCGTAAGCTTTTATGTAACACAAAACTGTCAATATGTAAACCTGTTTGACAATTTCCTGTCACTTGTATCTTGAGAATCCTTTATATTATGAATTAATGAACCAGCATACATAAATAAAGGAGCCTCAAATAACGTATAACTTTTTATGAAATAGGGCCTAGCAGAGTGTATGATGCTTTTGTTTCCAGGGGCCAAACATTGAGGTCATCGGCCCCTGGAGAGGGGGAGAGTGAGTGGGTTTTCATCCAAGATATCTCCGATGCATTTTCCGTCAAAAACGTGTCTAACTTATCCACTCCCTCTTAACCTTAGGAAGGAGTGTCTGCTCTTTGAGTTAGGTAGTATGTCTCTCAAGTGGCTGGGAGATCATGTTGTTTGGAATTCTCTTGCGAGTTTGAGGCACTAATATCAGACGATGATATCCAAATGCCAGATATAAAGAGGTAGAGTTCCTGAGGTGGTCTCGGAGACATGAAGTGGCCAGATTAAAATGTTACAGTGACTCATGTCTCCGCCGACGCTGCGCATGTTTTTAAGCTCCGGGTCACCTTCCGCTTTGCCTGGTAGGGAAGGCTGAGTCATGCCAAAGGAATAATGATGTCGAGTTCTCTCTCTCCTAGTTCATTGATTGTTTTGCCACGTGACGGCCAGGAGAGACTACGGCGCGTGCACTCTCGTATCGAGGTCAGGGGCAAGGCCGTCTCTTCTTCTGACATGATATGCTTCATCAAGTATCGATTACGTTCGACAAGTTAGCATGTGAGCATTAAACTTATATAACCTTCCTCACTTCATCCTGTGTTGCTAGCGGACGGGGAAATCGTCTCCTTCTCCTGGACTGGAATGCATTGTTTTTAAAGAACATTCCCTGAGTAAATGTACCATAATAGCCTTAAATCAGGAATTCTTAAAATTTATACCTCACATCTCCTATAGAATCAAATGTAATATTCAGATTATTATTATTATTATTATTATTATTATTATTATTATTATTATTATTATTATTATTATTATTATTATTATTAAAATTACTAAGCTGACACGGCATCGTTGTCTTGAAACACCCTCACGTGCCACCGACTTCAGCTTGGTCCGAATTCTGTCCTTGGAACCCAAGCCCAGTGACTAACCGATTGAATCACAGAGGTCGATTTTTTATTCAGATAACCTCTTCCTGTGCACATGTCCTAATGAATGATGTAACAGGGCCGTTGCATTTCATCCGTAATTACAGTATATGCAGAAAAGCGTGACTGAATAATACTGCTTTTATAACTGTTGAGTGTCCGACTCATTGGCTGAATGGTCAGCGTACTGGCATTCTGTTCAGAGGGTCCCGGGTTCGAATCCCGGCCGGCTCGGGGATTTTAACCTTCATTGGTTAATTCCAAGGGCTCGGGAGCTGGGTGTTTGTGCTGTCCCCAACATCCCTGCAACTCACACACAACACTATCCTCCACCACAATAACACGCAGTTACCTACACATGGCAGATGCCGCCCACCCTCGTCGGAGGGTCTACCTTACAAGGGCTGCACTCGGCTAGAAATAGCCACACGAAATTATATATACTGTTGAGTTCTTCAGTCTCTCGAAACTAATTTTGAGTAGTAACTTTATAAACGACCTGAAAAAAGAAAATATATTTTAACAATATTATATTTGAAAAATAAACAACTTAATTAAAACAGAACGACATGTTTCGTTCTTGACATATCATCAGATTCTAGCAAATCACATTCAGATATTTAGAAATGTATAAACATTAATGTTTATTTCTGTTTAAATGCTTAGGAACTTGAAATCTGGAACTGGATTAGGGGACTTCATTAATTTAATTGAAATGTTTATACATTTCTAAAAAGTTGAGTGTGATTTCATAGAATCTGGTGATATTCTTTCAAGAACGAAACATGTCACTCTATTTTAATTAAATTGTTTCTTTTTCAAAAGTATAACACTGTTACAATATGTTTTCTTTTTCAGATAACTTATAAATTGATTACTCAGAATTAGTTTCAGCAGACTGAAGAACCTAAGAGGTATAAATTAACTTGAGTCCAAACTAAAAAGGGATGGCTTCAGATATTTAAAATAATAACAATAACAACAACAACAATAATAATAGTGTTTGAGAAATACGTCCGAAACCTTGTTCTCTGTGTTATTAACGGATAGTTTTTGCTGCCTTCGATTAGTGAGCCCACAAATTCAGAATGCAGCTGTTGTTATACTGTACACATGTCAAGCCTGAGGTTCAGCTCATTTTCCGCTTGTTTCACTATCGTCAGTAATGGCTCGCAAACGAGATAAAGTTTGAAGGATAAAGATAGTTATTGGCATTCTTCTTAAACCAAGTTTTGGTGAGTTATTCAGTAAGACCAACCTAGCTGGTGATATTATCATGGAGTCCAAAAGATGAATGTTTCCGAATCGTTCATTTCTTCGTTCGTCTTGATAACTCTATTTATGAAACGGATAGGTACAGCATATTGTCCAAATACATCAACAATCTAATCTCTGCCAGTCTCCCTCCTCTGATGATATTCTCAAATTGGACAAAAATCCCTAAACATCCTTTCTATACAGTGTCGTCGTCTTCTGCCGCTTTTTCCACACCGGTGTGGTGGGGTCGCGGGTGCGAACTTCGTACCACAAGTGGATTTGACTCAATTTTACGACCGGGTGCCCTTGCTGACGCCAACCCTGTGTTGAGGGATGTATCCACTAATGCGGGTATCTGTGGTGCTTGGTAGTGTGGTGTGTTGTGTGAATGTTAAGAGGAATACGTTGAGATAGTGCCGTAGGAATTAACCATGCACAGTTAAATTCTCCAGTACAGCGGGAAATCGAACCCCGTGCCCTTTGAACCGAAGGTCAGTACGCTGCCCATTTAACCAAGCAGCCGGACCATTTCTTTACCGTGCTCCTCACCACAAAATATCCTTTTTCATTTGTGTTCTGTACAGTCGTTCTACACCCTTGTGATAGATTTCTGAGATAATCGAATATAGTAGAAGTACGGACAGCCAACAGCCTCGGCAGCCTTCTAACTCTGCACGTAGTGATTCCCTATACTGGAACAAATACAGTTATATCCTAGAATACAGTACCGAATGAGGACCCGACACCGTACCATATCATAAATCCCTGTGATCCAACACCACTTCATCTGTACCAGCATTCCTGCCAAGATATCTCAAATGATCTGGAATTCATTGATACTGAGTGAGAGTAAGACGTTCACTGTCTTACTAATAGCACAGACGTCTAATTTCCATTTAGGAATGTTTTTATGCTAAGGAATGATGATGAAGGAAACAGTGGTTCCCAGTGTACATGAAATAAAAAACCAGAATTAGCATTGAAAGGATCGGTATCATTGCCTCTGAAGCCTTCTATTCTTCATTTTTTGAAATGACCCTATCATTTAGTCGGCAAACATAATTAGTTTTTGTGCAAGCCTTCAGATTATCACACAACAAAGGCTCGTTCTTATGCGTGTGTCAGTGAAATACACTACCCACAGAAAGTATTCGTACACCAACATTTTAAAGTATACCTTGTATATTAAACACCATGAACTAATATAAACACATCCATTGAGACGAAAGTATACAGAAAAGACACCTTGCTGTACAATTGGTATGAGATACACAGCACTCAACGTAATAAACAAATAAACTCGACTTTTAACACAACAAAAATTATTCGTACACCACTAGATAATTCAAACACTTGCCGAATTCTTTGTTCAAACACAGTCTTAATACTTTGTATGCATGCCTTTAGCTTTGATGACCTGTTCCAGACGTCTTGCCACTGAGTTAACTAAACGTTTGGTGTACTCTTCAGATATGTTGGACCATGCATCTGAGAGCATCTCTTTAAGATGTTCTTTACTAGTAGGATGGCGTTTTTGCACTTCTTTGCCAAGATGATCCCTCAGGTTCTCTATGGGTTTGGGATCTGGACTCTGCGGTGGAGTGGCATGCATTGTACAACAACCATTCACGGGTTATCATGGCACAGTGCTTAGATTCATTGTCATGTTGTAAGGGGAAGACTCCTTCCAGATGAAGCTTGTGTGAACTGCTGCTTAAATTATGGCGCAACACATTATGTACTTCCTGGCATCCATAATACCATCAAAAAATGCCAGGTTTCCCACACTATTCGCAGCCATGTAGCCCCAAACCATACATTCGCTCCTCCGTGTTTATCGTGGGCATTATGTGTTGAGGTTTAAGTTCGGTGTTTGGCTTCCGCCATACCTTGCTGCTCCTACCAGTTCCAAACTGTGTAAACTTCGCTTCATCAGAAAAAATCATGGTGTTCCAAAAGTCCATTGTCTTTACACAATACTCTTTCCCAAACTGAAAGCGTTCCTTCCTATTTCTTTCACTTATAAGTGGCTTCTTTCGTGGACATTTACTGCGCAGGTTCGTACTGTGCAATACATCCCGTATAGTTTCCACACTCACCGTTTTGTTCGGCCTTGAAGCGAGTTCTATAGCGAAGGGTGCAGCACTTCGGAACGGTTCCTTTCGTGCCGAATGTACAATATTGCGTTGCTCCCGTGCTGTCAGCACTTTTGGACGACCAGATCTGGGTTTGTTTCCTGTTTATCCGCTGTGCTTGTATTTATCAACTGTTGAACTCACCGTAGTAAAGCTAATGCCGAGCGGTTTTCCAACTTAACGATAACTTTTACCTTGTTTATACAGTAACACTATATTCTCTCGTTGACTCAATGAAAGTTCCGTCTTCTTTCGCCCCATACTAAATAACCTTGCGACAACGACAGCACAATGATGACTGTAGAGATAACAACCCCTCCTGCAGACACAGGGGCCTAAACCCGTTCGACAACTTATTTTACCAATGACAAAGACAGTACATCCGCATTGTGCGAATACTTTCTTGGCGGTACGATCTGCATTTGTATACAGTATCGAGCCGATCATGTTACATTTTTAGATGATCTGTATATTCAGCTTGTATATCTGATGTCTATCGTTATGCCGTTTATAAATCTGGCTTCAGCTCGTAAGCCGTAATGATGTTCCATCACATTCCATAGGTGTACGAATACTTTCTGTGGCCACTGTATCTGTCGAAGGTCAGGAGTTGATGATGTCTTTTGACTACATTTCACCTGCCAGTTTCCCTTGTCTTTTGTCAAGAACACTGTTGGTCATTTAAAATTTCAAGAAGAAAGAGCGGCTTTATAATAATAATAATAATAATAATAATAATAATAATAATAATAATAATAATAATAATAATAATAATAATAATAATAATAATTTCAATGTAATATAATCCCTTGCAAGCTGTGGATTTTGTTCCTCCTATCACAAAATAGAGCCAACAAAACCGGCCATACGCAATTTCTTTGTAACTCTAATGGTTCTTCAGGGAATTATTGAAATTACGCTTGCGTGTCAAAGCACGCGTTCCAGAGCAACCGCTGGCCGATTGGATTGGCCACAAATGTAATGAGCAAAGAGACCTTTGGAAACCCCAGAGTCGTAACTAAACTCATTTCATTGCCAGTGACTTCAAAATAAAAACTTGTACAATACCACTGGATAGAAACAGAAGCCCCTGCTGAACTTTATTGACCAATCATAGCCTAGTCTTTCACTTTAAGAAGAAGGCCCAGTTGCCTGCCAAAGATTACCTTGACTGTGTAATCAACGGACGAAGTTCTCACCTCGCTTAAGGCACCAGGCGCGCTGGGTCAACAAGTAAGTTAGGCTTCTCATCCTAAACCAGGGCCTCTCAAACTCCCAAAATCTCACGCGTGCAAACCGAGGCGCAAGGGCTCCGTGCACTGTGCATTAGTCCGACTCGGCTCAACTCGGCTTGACTCGGATGGTTGTATGTGCTGAGAGCGACGAAGCGTTCGGTGATAGACAGCTTGTTTATTAGTGAAATAGATAAGCGCAAGACAACAACATATCATGGAGCAACGTGTTTCGAAGGGAGCAAACACTTCCGAAAGTCTATTTCAATCAAACTGGGAACTTTCGTATTTTTTCCTCAGTCGTAACGATAAAGCTAAATGCTTAATCCGTGGGACAATAATTACGTGATTATCAAAAAGATCGATTTTTCAATACAAAGGCTTTGCTCGAATTCTACGAAAATTTGTCAAAGGAAGATTTTCCTAAGCTGCATCGGTATCAGCTAAGTTTATTTATATGTTTGGTTCCACATGCACATGTCAAAGTTTTTTTTTGAGTTGTACGAAAACTAAATTGCGTGAGAGTATTTCTGATCGTAATTTAAGGAACTCCCTCCGAATTGATGTCAGCCGATCCCTTGTTCCAGATATTACTTGTATAATTGCAAAGAAAAAAGGAAAAGAAGTGCTAGAGAAGATAAATTGTCTGCTCAAACCATATTGAAAGACGAGTTTTTAACACCGGTAACATTGTCCCATACAACTGAGTGTCTCCGCTCACCGCACATACGGGCACATGCACCCTGAGAGGCCCTGTCTTAAACTATATGACTAGGAGATTATAGTAGCTTCAGGATCGTGCCGTACCTACTTCAGATATAATGTAAGGATTTTTTAGCTTATTTTTCTATCGTATAGGTTTTTTCCTAAGACTTTCAAGTAGAGCCGGCCACGCGGTGTAGGGGTGGCATGCAACCCTCTTACCCGGAGGCCCCGGGTCAGATTCCCGGCCAGTTCAGAGATTTTACCTGGATCTGAGGGCTGGTTTTAAGGTTCAATCAGCCTACGGGATTAGGATTGATTAGCTATCTGACGGTGCGATAGCGGCCCCGGTCTAGAAGGTCAAGAATAACGGCTGAGAGGATTCATCGTGTCGACCACACGACACCTCGTAATCTGCAGGCATTCAGGCTGAGCCGCAGTCGCTTGATAGGCCAAGGCTCTTCGGGCCTGTTGCGCCATGGGGTTTGGTTTGGTTTCTTTTTTCTTTTAAGCAGAGAAGGCGGCTGCCCTGAGGGGAATAATGTCTTTAAAGAAAGCACGAGTGTGGACCCTCGTTTCCATTTTCTCAATTTTGTTTCTTGTGGCTAGGTTTTTCAAAAATGTAATCATACCTTTTTGGCCGTTAATTTTCTTTCCTCCTGGTCACAAGGTAGTATGGCATAATCATTTGTATCACTGGGTCTTGTGTTCGAATAGGTCATGAGATCGCTTGGTGCAATTCAGTGCCCTCTGTCTCTTGTGTGTTGGCCTATTTTCCAAATGTTGCTGAAATTTTTGGAACTTGTTCTTGGCCAATCTTTTGTAATATAATCTTACCTCCTGATTAGCTGCGTATAATTTCCTGTTTATGGGGATGTGTATTTTCGTTGGCTTCCCAGAGATATATAAGGCCACCGAGTGTTCAGTAGAATTTATTTCCCTGAGAGAATTTATTTCTCTGAGAGCTGTCGCTTTGTTACAAAGTTCTACGAAAATTTGTCGAAGGAAGATTTTCCTAAGCTGCATCCGGAATCAGCTAAGTTTATTTCTATGTTTGGTTCCACATGCATATGTCAAAGTTTTCTTTTTTTGGTTTTGAGTTGTACGAAAACTAGATTGCGTGCGAGTATTTCTGATCGTAATTTAAGGAACGCTCTCCGAATTGCTGTCAGATGATCCCTTGTTCCAGATATTACTGGTATAATTGCAAAGAAAAGGATTGCCGTTTGTTGTTACCGGGTGAGTTGGCCGCGCGGTTAGGGGCGCGCAGCTATGAGCTTGCATCCGGGAGATACTGGGTTCGAACACCACTGATGCCAGCCCTGAAGGTGGTTTTCCGTGGCTTCCCATTTCCACGCCAGGCAAATGCTGGGACTGTACCTTAATCGAGGCCTCGGCCGCTTCCTTCCCTCCCCTAGGCCTTTCCTATCCCATCGTCGCCATAACACCTGTCTGTGTCGGTGCGACGTAAAGCAAATTAAGAAAGCCGATTGTTATATGTGATCGATCAAAATTGTTAACTACTTGCTATGTTTTCCTTTTAAAATGAAAAGATACAAAAATGAAAGCGAGAGGTAGAAAATATATTAGTGTTTTCCTGTTATATGGTCATTTATTTGTCCAGACGAATGGCCTCGCCACTTGTTTCTCCACACCCTGTGGACCACCGTAGCGACTATAGTAGAGAGAAGTTTAGTGTGCGAGTTGCAGGGGTGTTGAAAGCAAAACACACACCCCAGATTTCGAGCCATAATAGTTAACCATACACAAAGTCCCATGGCACTGCTTGGATCGAACACGGGACTTCGCTGTCCTTGACCAGAACACTAACCATTCAGCCACGAGTATGGAATAATGAAATGTTGGATAGCAATGTTCGTACAGTACATACGAAAACAGAAAGAGAATATCGGTCAAAGGCGGTTTCATAAGAAATTGTTTCTTGTCTGCACTACAGAGAAAAGAATCCCGCAATGTGTATGTCTTCTAGTTGCCTATAATGCTGATAATATTTCTAAATGATACTTCTTATTCGCTAATACATATACAGCTATCTAGTGGAAACTTTTCTGAAAGTAAACATTTCAACTTTAAAGAAATACTTTTCTCTATGCGTACATTACTGTAGTTTCAGCTGACCAATCCCATATTATGATTCATATTAATGATATATTTTTGTCCTTAGCAGTGACAACATTCTTGTCATCATCTGCGGCCGAAGTGTCTGGTGGTAGGTTAATAATTTCTTAGCAGGAGAAATACTTTCGAGAAATAATTTATGGTCAGAAAATGTTCCACCGAAATACTTCGACAAACTTACTCGAAGTTTGTTTCCCTTATCGTCATAAACACAAGGTACATCACCGATTCAGAATTTTCTGTATGAGGTTGAAATTGTTTCAAACGCTGTAAGTACCTACACTGGTGGGAAATGAAATCCCCTTCTTCGGTGGCATCAGACAGTTAGTAATGAAGCACATTGTATCAGAACTTAACAGGAATGAAGTAACCCTTCAAAAAATGATAAAGGGACTGAACGTTTTCCAAGCAATTTCATGGATAACCAGTGCATTGAAAAACGTTACAGCTTCAACAATTCGTGACTGGTTTCTGACAGCATGGAAGCAACACAACAGTTAATGCAACAGGTAAAATGAAATGGCGCATGGCTTTTAGTGCCGGGTGTCCGAGGACATTTTCAATGCAGCAGGTTACAGGGTAGAAGTGAACACTTATATCGAAATTGATTCAGATATTCCAACAGAGTGTGAGAATGGAGACACATAAACGATTCTTCAGTCAATCCAAGGGAAGGAGGACAAAAATGAAGAATTTAACGAAAGTGGCAATGAAGGCGATGCTAATGACGTCTTTGAAGAAAATATGGAAATTAATGTGCTCCCAATATCCTCGTACAATTAGGCTCTCGTCTTTGTTAAGTGACGGAAACAATTAATTACAAACAAAGCGATGAAAGAGGTGTAAATTGCACGTAGCGAAAATGGCATTCATTGCTAAGCCGAAGTGGACAAAGCAAACAAACATTAAGGATTTTTTCAAGTGCTAATGTTAATCAAGAGATTGCCACATGTACGTATTGATTTAAAGTTTCAGAAACTCGTATGTTGTCCTTAATTTTAACATGGTGAATGGTAATAATGTACAGTGTGCTCAATAGACGTTACCATAGAAGTATTTTTGTCTCTTTGATACATCGTAGCTGCAGCAACGCGTCTACAACTTTCTCATGTGAGTACAGTCTAGTATATTGTACAATACTATATACAATTATTTGCAAGAGTTTTTAACGCATACAATACATGGGTTATTGTGTTGCAGCTTACGTTTAATGGCACCGGTTTCACACCCTCTCTCAGGCGGATACAGACATCTTTTTGGTCCCGAAGATGTCCGATATAGAGAGGTATTATATCTGTTAGACGCGCAGTTTACCTTAGGCAGCCGTAGCAAGCGCACGCATCGTCCAGTGCTAGCCGAACGACTCGGTGAACGTGTGTGAACAAAAGAGCGTGTGCTCATTTTAATTCACTATCAAGTGTCAGTATAACCAGTGTACTCTTATAGAGTGCGACTTAGGCATTCCTTCGCTATGCAACAATTACGGTTAGAAAATAATGTAAGGAACCATTCACCACACACACTGCCGGTTGTACTCTCTATGGACGACTGGGGGCGAAATTGTTTACGTCCCTCCTGACCTATTAGGTGCATCAAGGAGCCAAGCGGACAAGATGGCGGTCATCTCGCGCTGTGGTCATATTGTGTCGTCCAGTACCCTGTCGGCGCTGTGTACGGCCCTCTTCTCTCCACTGGTTCCACATACGCTTCACTGTTGAAGCAGCGTACCCTGTACGAGCCGCAATGTCACGGAACGACAGACCCATCTCCCGGAGCCCATCATACTGCCCCGTTCGAACGAACTCACGTGCTGATATTCCCGCCTGTGATGGCGGCGAGGCATAATGGCACTGAGATACAGGTTTCCACTTCGTATTACGGTTCCGCACTGACTGAGCGTTGCGTAACACTGCCCTGGCCGATCACACACAGAAGGGCACTGCTGGGCCTACGTGCACGCCATCTCTCTGCAATTTAAATCACTTATTATGGTTCCACTGTTCTACACGTTCTCTGATTTTGGCGCATTTCAGGCCATTGCTTCTGAGTGTTTCACTTTCTACAAACAGCAGTGTATTATTACTTTTGAATGTAAAAGCGGCATAATTCTTGTCTGAGGTCGAATCCTTGAATAAAGTAGTGTTCCGTTTATTTTTAATTTTATTATTTATTTTTTCTATAAACTGTTTCTTATAACCGTTACCATCAGCTATGGTGTATATGGTCCTAATTTCGTCTTTGAAATCTTTGCGAGATAAAAAAATCTTGAATGCTCTGTGTAACCTGTTATTATATGCCGCTTTTTTATGGGCTCCTGGATGTGTTGAGTTTTGTTTAATGGTGTTACCGGTTTGCGTTGGCTTTCTATATATTTTAAAGGATAATGTATTAATGTTCCTATTGCGAATGAGGAGGTTATTATTCAACAATCATTGTAATAGTGATTTAAAGAATATCACCCGTTTTTTGTTTTCGGAAAATCCACTTAAGGAGGGGGGAGGGTCGTGGAAAGAAGTGAAGAAGTTGAATTATTTTTATAAGGATACTTATATATCAGAATCTGAAGATGTTACAGACATTAAAATTGGTGTTTGGAATTTTCTTTAAAATTAAAGAAACACTTATTTTTTGTTTTCGGAAAGTCCACATAACGGGGGGTAAAAATAAGTGAAAAAGGGATTGAATCATTCTTATGAGGCTACACATCTCTCAAAAACTGAAGATGTTGCGGACGTGAAAATTGGTATTTTGAATCTCCTTTGAAAATAAAAAATCCACTTAAGGGGTGAACAGAATTGAAAACGCGGGTGAAATTTTAAATGAGTATATCTACAGTACATGTCAAAAACTCAACCTGTTGCATAGGTGAAAATTGGCATTTGGAAAGTCTTTTAAAGTACGGGAACCTGTATTTCTTTGTTTTCGTGAAAGCCACGTAACGGTAGTGAAAAGAAGTGAAAAAGGAGATGAATTCTTTTTATGAGGATACTTATATCTCAAGATGTTACAGACGTGAACATTGGTATTTGAAATCTCCTTTAAAAGTAATTTTTTTTTGTTGTTTTCGGAAGATCCACCTAGAAGGAGGGGAGCGGTTGAAGGACTGATAAAGGAGTTGAATTCTTTTTATGGGGATTCTTATATCTAAAAAACTGAAGATGTTACAGAAGTGAAAATATGGATTGGGAATCTCTTTTAAAAATAAAGATACACATATGTTTTTTCTTTGTTTTCGATTTGAGAGAGGACTGTTTCTCACATGTCCAGTTCTACAATGTGTCGCATGGTCATCTTAGCCCCAAAAGACAATACCACAAACGTGGTTTACAAAGAGTTTCTGGGGTAAATGTAACTCAGTTTTTCTGTGGTTTTTTAAATTTAGGGGTTTTCAGATAAAGTTTTAGTGCAGTACTGAGGAACGATTACTTTTATCAAATTACGAAATCCACGCGAGCGGAGTCTCGGGTAGACTAACAGCTAGTCTATCTATAAATATGTAGTGGAATATCTTCTAGAACCTTCAGTGACGGTAATGTTTCAGGTGTGTCATGTCAAGAGTGATTAGGTATTAAGAGGGTTATTGATGGTATCAGAGCGAGTTTTCCAACTTCCACAATATATTGAACTGTCTGCGTAAGAAGGTTCCAGTGCCATTATATAGCGCTTTCGCCATTGACGAACACTTGCTATGAAGAGTTTTGATCCCGTTGCGAGTTCAGTAAGTTTTCCTACTGCGTCGTTGGTAGTGACCTGTGCTCTTCCGAATTTTATTTCCCATTTATAAATATTTATTTCTGTCACATTATGTCCGGCTCGGTGTTTGAATGCCCAGCGTACTGGTCTTCTGTTCAGAGGGCCCTGGGCTCGATTCTCGACCGGGCCAAGGATTTTAACTGCGTATTGTTAATTTTTCTGTCTCGAGAACTGAGCCCTTGTATTCGTCTTAATGCACTTCTCTCCATCTACATACAACACAATACATCGCAGAAACACGGAATAGTGAATACATCCCTCCACATAAGATTGGAGTTAGGAAGGACATCCGGTTGTAACATGGAGCCAAATCCACGTTATGTGCAGACTCCTGTAAATTGGGAAAAAGGGTCTGGAAGAAGTAGAAGACGATTTATTTCTTTTTACACTATATGTTTATAAACATAATAACAAACATGGACGTTGCTAAAGATGCTATGTACCGGGCGAGTTAGCCGTGCGGTTAGGAGCGCGCAGCTTTGTGCTTGCATCCGGAAGATAGTGGGTTCGTACCCCACTGTCGGCAGCCCTGAAGATGGTTTTCCGTGGTTTCCCGTTTTCACACTGTACCTTAATTAAGGCCACGGCCGCCTCCTTCCCATTCCTAAGCCTTTCCTGTCCCATCGTCGCCATAAGATCTATCTGTGTCGGTGCGACGTAAAACAAATAGCAAAAAAAGATGCTGCATGCATATTTGAAAATTTCACCTTTTCTGTTTCCTTTTCCTGGAATAAAACGAATCATATTCTTGTCGCTGACTAGACCGATTGGAACAATATTGGGATCTTTTAGATAAGGAGCAGTTTCTCATGTTTACAACAACAAAACATTGTTGTGAATAATATATCATTTTACTAGACGGATGTGTTGCAAAAATGAACTTGAATAATGTTATGTGACAAGTTTAAAGATGTCTCAATGTTGTACTAAATTATCTTTATATGTTATACATTTATTACATTAATGTTGTTTGAAAATAATTTAATATCTCTTGTTTCAATCCGTAAGCAGACGTTTTCATTCACTAGTGGTGTCACTGGTGTCTAGAATGTATATGTAGCTCGCCGTCAAGTTGTGTCACCACAGTAGCTGGTTATGTTGGGTGAGCGCTTGCCATGAATGAAGGATAATAATAGCCCGTAACGTCATGGCGCACTTGTATGCATGACGTTAAAGTCACCGTCATGCGTCACCAGCGACAATACACACAACCAAGGTTTGCCCTCTGTGCATCTCTCGAAAATATCGGCGAATGTTTGTGTGCTTTGTTTGTTTTGGCCACAGTTCATCATTAATAGCTGAGACTAACATTGTGTCCATAATATTGTCATAAGTCCTGCAGCATCCTTCCATATGGTGAACACACTGTGTTATGTAATTACGATTATTGGAGAGCACCAATGTATTCAGTAATCTGTGATTGTGTATACCCGTTGTTTTCACCGTACCATCAAACAGCTTTGCTCTTTGATCCTATATTACCGGGCTGAGTGGCTCAGACGGTTGAGGCGCTGGCCTTCTGACCCCGACTTCGCAGGTCCTATTCTGGCTCAGTCCGGTGGTATTTGAAAGTGTTCAAATACGTCAGCCTCGTGTCGGTAGATTTACTAGCACGTAAAATAACACCTGCGGGACTAAATTCCGGCACCTTGGCGTCTCCGAAAACCGAAAAAGTACTTAGTGGAACGTAAAACCAATATTATTTATATAATTATTATTGTTGTTATTATTATTTGATCCTATATTCATTCATCATTGGCATTGCATCGCAGCTTGTTTCATGAAAATTTGACTACAAGTTACATCTTAGGGGCTGTGTAGAATTAACACGCGTACGTGAGGAAAGCAGAAGGGGGGCGGGCATCTGTGTTTGGATTCGTATTGCAGGTTATTCATATCCTACGGTAAAAGGAAATTGCTTGTCGTACAGGAAATCCGTATTTCTCCCCTCGGTACTAATTCTGTGCGTATGCGTCCAAGAATAAATAGGTGCGACATGGACACTTTGACATTTTCATACCTTATTACCTAATAACTTGTTTGAAGTATTGCCCTGTTCAATCGCTGTCATTCCGAGAAAGAATTATTGTAATGTTCTTGTTCTGGATCTGGCATTTTGCCGACTGCAGTTTAATAGCTCCCATGAATAACCTAGCCCCCGGTTATTCTCATTCTTCATACACACTGTTCCTACGAAATTTATCCTTTGTCTTAGCGGCTTGTTTGAGTCATATACTCGCTCACCTTTGGAGTCGAGTGTGTTTAGTAACGCTGCTCAGTAGGATTGGAAGCTCCACCGTAGGGGGGGGGGGGGGGGGTCCAAGGTTCGAATTACAATACTGATAGTGACTAACAGCTCTCATTTCCAAGATTTTAAAATTCCTCTAAAAATAATCGAATTATGCCTCATTTTGACGCTTGAGGCACTTTTTCTAAGCCTAGGTTACTGCAGATTACTACTAAGCTGTTAATAATTTTGTTCTGCAAGTAGCTTTACGTCGCACTGATAGGTCTTATGGCGACGATGGGACAGGAAAGGGCTAGGAGTGGGAAAGAGGCAGCCGTGGCCTTAATTGAGGCACAGCCCTAGCATTTTCCTGGTGTGAAAATGGGAAACGACGGAAAACCATCTTTAGGGCTGCCGACAATGGGGTTCGAACCCACTTTCTCCCGAATTTTGGATACTGGCCGCACTTAAGCGACTGCAGCTATCGAGCTAGGTAAGCTGTTACTACTACTACTACTACTACTACTACTACTAATAATAATAATAATAATAATAATAATAATAATAATAATAATAATTGTTACGGAGTATAGTGGATGTGCAGAGGTGAAAGAAGGTGCGGGGGTGAACAGGTCTCAAAATACGAAATTAAAGTTAAGATAAAATTTAACAAGGTTATATTTTCTTTTCAAGATTAAGAAATAACAAATAGAACAGGTACTCAGTAGCCGAAACACAATTCGAAAATGTACAATTACAGTAATTACAGGATTTGGGCTCCGAGAGCCAGACACACAATTCTTGAGCTATAAGCCCAACCTTACGATATATAGAATTCAACAAAGGGGCAGAAGACCCCTATCATGCCCAGGAGCACTTGCTCCCACTTACACAGTAAAGCCTCCTCGAGGCGCGCAGAAAACAAAATTTTGGAAAGAGCAACCTGCTCTTAAGTTCGAGCCTATCAAAGGCCACACCAAACTCCACTTTCAAGTTGTCCTCCAAGGACATGAAAACAGGGGTAAAAATACCCAACCTACTGAGGCCTATTAAGTAAAGAAACAGGTCAATTACATGGCCTCTAAAGTACCAACTTGAGAGGAGGCGTTCTTGCACTCCTAATACACTGTATATAAAACCTACTTGGCACTAGGCCGTTACTGCAAGGGCTAATCCCATACTAAAGAGGTGAGTTATAGAAGAAGACAATTTACATTACATTAAGGAAGGAACGGTTGAGAAATTAAGTTCACCTCAACGCAATATGAGTGGGAGCTCGAGAGGGTTAAGCACTCTCTATCCCAATATGTAGTTTAAAAGATAGAATTGATACTAGGTGTCTTTACATTATAGGGGAAAAGTTACATGGTAGAAAGGCTTCGGACCTGCCCCGAGAGTTAAACTGCTGAGCTAGCAAGAAAAGAAGTTATTAAACGGCCATTACCTGGTGGCTGAACTGCTGCCCGAAGAAGGAGGCGCTTCCCGCCCCCTGCTACGTACTTTACACACTGATCGATGTTACTGAAGTGGCGCGGAGACCCAAAAATCAGCAGTTTATATATCCTCGTGGAAAGTTCGAGGCGTTTCAGGAATGAGAACACCCTCCCACAAGAATTTTATTGGCTAACCACGAAAACCCCTACACAAGATGAAGAAGAAACACATTATTGGTGGAAAATTAGTTACCGAAATTCCCTATTGGTTAAATTCAAAACTGGCGGAAAGAAAGGGTTAATATTGCCAACTTAAACAATAACTGAAAGAAATTTAACAAAGAACAAACTTATGAACACAAAATTTCTCCAAAAACATAGTTCTTTCACTTCGCACTAGGGTGCATAATTGTAGTTCTTCAGTAGTGCCATCTGGAAGAGAATGTCCACACTTCTTACTACAGGCAAAACAAAAATACATCGAAAACGACCCAGTTCAGAAACTTCAAAATTTACAAGTAGGGACATCTTCTGAGAAACTTGAGAATTAACACAGTAGATAAAGTTCAGACTTCCTCCAGTAGAGGAGTTTCAACTGGCGCAAAGTTTGAATTAGCGGCGTGGAGGTGTACCACCCGGTACAATAATAATAATAATAATAATAATAATAATAATAATAATAATAATAATAATAATAATAATAATAATAATAATAATTGGCTAAGAAGTGGTTTTCTTGGTAAAACATTTTAGAGGCTTGGAGCATGCTCGGCTGGTACACGATCACGGTGCGTGAAAAGTATGATATTCTGTTCGGCTGTAGTATCCGTACTAATCTTCTCCTTTCTGGCCTTCATCCCGATTTGTTGGGGTCGGCACTTGATATGGATTGGCTCAATTTTACGGACGGATTATCTTCCTGACGCCAACTCTATGTGAAGGGATGTATTCACTATTCCGTGTTTGTATTTTTGTTTTTTGTATTTGGTGGTTGGTGGTGTGCTGTTTTGTGTATAGGCGACGAACAGTATATTAAGAAAATACCCAGTCTCCGAGTCAGAGGAATTAACCATATGCAGTTAAAAATCTTCGGCCTGGCCGGGAGTCGAACCCTGGATCCCCTGAAACGAAGGCGAGTACCATTCTACATACTTCCAATTAATTGGAGCTGGAATTGCGAAGGAGGCGGCCAAGAACTGCCTGCTAAATACCATTATATTCGCATGGAGTTGAATTGGGGAAACTTGGAATGTCTTCTGTAATGACCTAACAGGACCCACTTGTGGAGGTTGAGAAGGCACTCATCCTCCAAACTCTGTCAGTCTGATATTCCCTATAGAATGTCGTTCCGTGGCTGGTAGTCAGCGTCTTGGCCTGTGGTCTTTGGGGACCCGGGTTCGATTACCGGCCTTGTCGAGGGATTTTTACCATAAACGTTTAATTCCCTTCCCTGGGACTGGGTCTTTGTACTGTCCCCAACATTCTTGCAAATCGCGCACAACACTATCCTCTACTACATTAATACGCTATTTCCTACAAACTGTATACGCCTGCCACCCTCATCGCAGGGTCTGCTTTACAGGAGCTGCGTCAGGCTTGCAGCATTCACACGAAATTATTATTATTATTATTATTATTATTATTATTATTATTATTATTATTATTATTATTATTATTATTATTATTATTATTATTATTATTATTATTATTATTATTCCTTATAGAGCAGAAAATCGTACACAGGCGCGTCGGAGGCTAAAGTATCATGAAAACACTTCGACGACAGCGATCTGTGTTTTTTAGAGCGAGTTGGCTGCGCGTATAGTCGCGTAGCTGTGAGCTTGCATTCCTAGTCCTAGCCTTTTTCCATCCTGACGCCGAAAACCGTATGTGTGTCAGTGCGACTTGAAACCGCTAGTTAGAAATGTGTTATTCCACATTACTCTTAAAAGCTGGTCCTTATTTTGAGATTCTATGCATCGTTTGTAAGGGTAGGTAACTGTAGCTTACTACTAGGTTACTAAATACAGTAGGGCGAGTGGCGACACGTCCAAAACATCTACTGTACGTGTTTGCACCTCGAAACCATAATAATGGGAAACGTTAACGATGGAAAATTGATAATGTATCGTTACAGTGTGCCCAAGTCTTTCTTATTCATTTTCTTAGTATTTCTGTTGAGGTTTTAGTATCACATATTCTTACTTCTTTACTAGTGCGGTGAAATTTGGCGTGGGGACCAGATCAAATTCGCTGTATGTTTTCTTTCTTTCCTTTTATTCCCTTTCAAATTCTACCTTCCTAGTTCATTCAACACCGAGCTCGATAGCTGCAGTCGCTGAAGTGCGGCCAGTATCCAGCATTCGGGAGATAGTGGGTTTGAACCCCACTGTCGGCAGCCCTGAAGATGGTTTTCCGTGGTTTCCCATTTTCACTTCAAGCAAATGCTGGGGCTGTAAAATAATTAAGGCCACGGATGCTTCCCTACTACTCCTAGCCCTTTCCTGTCACACCGTCGCCATAAGATCTATCTGTGTCGGTGTGACGTAAAGCAACTTGCAAAAAAAAAAAAAAAAAAAAAAAGCCTGAATTTCGAATTTGGTCGAAGGAGCGATCATCATATGTTCGTATTTGTTTCAAACAACTACTCCCATGGTAATTTTGAAATACCGATTCACCTTTTCCAATTCTGGCGAAGTGGTTTTTCGTCCCATTAGCTCATTTTACGATTTTCAGAGACGCCGGGTGCCGGAACTTTGTCCCGCTGGAATTATTTTATATGCCTGTAAATCTGGTGACACGAGGCAAGCGTACGTATTTGAACGTAATGAAATGCTACCGGACTGAGCTGGAATCGAATCCGTCAACTTCAGCACTTCTACCGTCTAAGCCACTCCGCCCGGCACTAATCAAGTAAACCAGAGTTAAGTGCTCTGGAATGATAGCGACCATAGGACGGCATTTCTAGACTATATACCAAAACTGGGTGTCTGGTGATAACCACGCTGTATGTGGTCGCTGAAAGCTAATATATGAAGTTTGGACTTGTTTGCTTGACTTGTATCTGATAAAACAAAACCCCAAGGCGCAACAGTCCCGAAGGGCCATAGCCTGCCAAGCGACCGCTGCTCATTAATAAGGCCTGCAGATGATGAGGTGTCGTGTGGCCAGCACGACGAAACTTCTCGGCCGTTATTCTTGATTTTCTAGACCGGGGCCGCCATCTCACCGTCAGATGGCTCCTCAGTTGTAATCGCGTAGGCTAAGAGGACTTCGACCCAGCACTCAAGTCCAACTAAAATTCCCAGACCTGGCCGGGAATCGAACCCGGGCCTCCGGTTAAGAGGCAGGGACGCTACCCCAACACTGCGGGGCCGGCACTTTTATCTGATACGGGATAGTATTCAGGAGTATTATGAAAAACTAGAATTTGTACCAGTTTTTCGCAAGGGAATTTGCAGTGGATTACGTTTCCTTCAGGAATTTATGCGAAGTAAAATGGCTCTATTCACACGTTTAATGCGACATGTCAAATCGATATTTTCCTTCGAAAACGCGTGACAGTAACGTGAAATATGATAAAGCTGAACAAACGAGAGAGAGAGAGAGAGAGAGAGAGAGAGAATGAGGACGATTTGCGAATTTATTGTACGGTATAGTTCCTGGTCCGAAATTGTGTGAAATTCTTCGCGGTTCTCAGGTTACATATTGTATCTTCGACCACTGGCGTGGCGCTCTGACGATGATACCTCTCTTAATATATGCCCTATCGAAAAGAGTAAAATGGCTCTTCTCTTTTCCCCGTTATTCACATGCACAACATCTCCCACGGGACTTGGACTAAAAATGCGATTTTTCTTAATCATCTGCGTTATTGTCCGTCATACGATAAATACGTACATGACATAACGGAACGGAAATAACAAATTCTTAAACGTTTGTTATTGTACGGTTAGACCTAATCATAACGAAATTATTTCAGAATAATCTTCGTATAAATACCAACTCCATGTGATTATTATGGCAGCATATGTACCTCGTAAAACAATCCTAAGTGAGTTGATTCCAGATGCGTAGTTTGCTTGAAATAAGTCCAGTAGTTTTCCACCTTTAGGGGTATACACACACGAGAGATAACCAGGCAGACTGACACCAAAGGGAAGAGTTCTATATCATGTGTTTCTTCGGTGTTCATTTACATTAGGTGGGATTAATTTTCGAGCCGAGCGAAACATTATGCATCCTCTGATTTTCTCCAGTTATGGATCCTTCAAATAAGTGAAGGTCTGCAAGGATGTCCGTCACTGGCTGCAGAGCATGACGCCCGTAGAAAAAAAGTAATTTTCTCCGTCATTTGAAGAGTAAGCGAAATTATGTACATAACAAAAAATATTTAAAATGGAGGGGTGTTTCACATATAGTCTGCAGATTGTACATACAATCAGTAGTGAAAGAGGAAAATTGAAAAAATCTCTTCTGGTCTTCCTATAAAGCCCCAGTCTTTTCAGTGATTTTAAATGATGTGCATATCGATACCTGTTCCTGGATTAATAGACTGTAAATATGACGTTTGGTCGAGATATAATCGTAGTGTATGAGAAAATTGAAAAAAAAAAAAAAAGAATCACTTCTGGTCTTCCTATAAACCCCCCGTCTGTTCGGTGATTTTAAATTATATGCATATCGAAACCTGCTCCTGGATGAGTAGACTCTAAATACGAAGTTTGGTCGAGATCTGTTCAGACTCATTTTTGATATGGCATTCAGTAGCCGCTATTAGCCACATACAAACTAACAGATTAGCAAAACCCTTAGATCAGACATGAGTTTGAGTTTACAGTAGGATCTGCTCATACTGAAATCGGCTTTATTAGTGCAGAGAAAATTCCATTCTCATTTTTACGAACGAATTTTCAGTAGTTATTTGTGGTATATGTTTTTGAGTTTTCCTGTTGATAGTTTACGAAATCCTTGTTTAAGAGATGTGTTACTGTTTTCACAATAAATTATGAGCTCAACATTAATTCCCATTGTTTGCCCACAGATGTGTGTTTGCCTTTCACTGAGAGTGATGCTTGTGTAGCCACTATTGTATTTCACCGAATAATGACGCTCGTTTGACGTTCGACTCCCTCAGTTCAGAGGATTCCTGGTTCGATTCCCGGCCCGGTCGGGAACTTTAATCGCATCTGATTAATTATTCTGGCTCGGAGCCTGGGTGTTTGTGTTTGTTCCAACACACTCCTCTTCATATTCAGACAAAACACCGCACTACCAGCCACCACAGGAACACGCAATAGTGATACATCCCTCCATATAGCGTTGGCGTTAGGAAGGGCATCCGGCCTGTCAAATGTACATGTGCGACACAGTTTGCACCCACGACCTCACATGTGTCGGAAAAATCGGTAGAAGAAGAAGAGAAGAAAAGGAAGAAGAAGAAGAGTAGGAATGACGCTCGTTTACACTTCTGAATGAATCCCACCTAACTACATCATGCCTTTCAGTAGATGTGTCGTGCGAGCTATGATCAATCAGGGTGAAAAATTACAGTCTAACCTACTGTAACTACTATGAATCCAAGAACTCTTTCTACCATCCACTCTCGCCGGTACCTGATTTTCAGTATAAATGCCTTTCATTGTTTGCAATAACCTATCTTTCATATCACGAAGTGTTTGCATCATTTCCCTTGTTACAAATATAAACTGCATATTTTCCTTGTAACCTGTCAAATTACTTACTGGCTGTCGAAAATCTTGGTTCTGACAACACCGCAAAAGTTTTCGTCCATCTTATCAGTGATCGCAGTGCCCTTTTCACAATGCGTGCAAATACCGAGGCAATTTACATGGTGTACTGGTCTTAATTCTTGTTGCCTTTCCTGCAGTAATTGTCTTACCAGTACTGCAAACTGAACCAAATCAAACCAAACCGTATGGCGTTACGGCCCTGACGAACCTTGTCCTACCAAGCGACCGCTGCTCAACACGAAGGCCTGCAGATTACGGGGTAACGCGCTGTCATAGTCATGAATCCTCTCGGCCGTTATTCTTGGTTTTCAGTACCGGGCTGATCAGCACTACCTTACCCAAATTCCTTACTAAAATTAACAATTTCTGCACGTGAGATAATTCCGTCCCTGCTTTGCATCTATACTGTACCTTTTCTTACCGAAGTTCATACACTCTTGTTTGTGACAGTGAAATTGATTTACCATGTACTCTGGTTTCTGAACGTGGTTTTGTTTTCACCCTATCTTTTATATCACTGAATTCTTAGATCCAAGACGTAAGTTCACCTGACTTCTCAAGAACTCCTTTTATTCTATTTACCTCTGTTTCTAAAATTCTTCTCTACACTACTCCAGAAGGATTTGCCCGATACCAGAACCTAATTTCCACAGGTCTCCTACTACAATTTCCTTTTTAACCTGGCTGACTTGATTTGCTGTATTTCCTTCCTCACACTATTCAGTATCCACATACATTTTGTGACATGTCGGGCTGAGTGGCTCAGACGGCTGGAGCATTGGCTTTCTGACCACAAATTGGCGGGTTCGATCCCGGCTCTCTCCGATGGTATTTAGAAGTATTAATATAAATCAGCCTCGTGATGGTAGATTTATAAACACTTTGAAAAACTCCTACAGGGAGAAATTGCGGCCCGCAGCGTTCGCGAAAACCGTTAAATCAGTTACGGCCGAAAACTATTATTATTATTATTATTATTATTATTATTATTATTATTATTATTATTATTATTATTATTATTATTATTATTATTATTTGACATGCCTACCTTCTTCCATGCTGCCTTTATTGCATATTCCCACCAAATTGTACGTTTTCTGTTCCTTGTTTGCCACCCATTACATTAGCGCATTAACATTTCCTAGGCGACTCTATAGGGTACATACTTGGGAATTTTTCGCTGATGATACTTTTGTATGTAATGTATGCATTTATGTAAGTAATGTGTTTTGAATCTAAAAAGGCTGGTTAACAATATTATACTATTAATGTCCTGCTGTGGTTCGATTAGAACATTTTGTAGAATCCTAAAATTTTCTTGAAGTACCAGCTTGTAGATTGTATCAGGCATTAGCACTCAGGTTACTTTTCACAATATATATATAACGGTCGTCCAAATTTAATCTGGATATGTAGATGGTCTTATTGTCTTGGTCTAATTTATAGTTGTTAGGTTCTTCAGTCTGCCGAAGCTAATTTTAAATACTTGCATTTATAAACTAAAGGAAAGCAAGTAGTAACAGAATTATACCTGAAAAAGGAACAACTTCATTAAAATAGAATGGCATGTTTCGTTCCTGCAAGAACATCTTCAGTGTCGCTCGAATTACACTCAGAAATGTACAAATATTTATGTATAGATTCTGTTTAAATCCTTAGAAACTTTAAATTTGTTACTTACGTAATGGTGTCTTCACTTCTCTCCACTCTACCATAATTTTCTTAAGGTTTTAAATAGAATTTTAACATACATGTTAATACATTTCTAAATATTTTTGAGTGTAATTTGATAGAATCTGATTGTGTTCCTTCAAGAACGAAACATGATATTTTATTTTAATTAAGTTGCTTCTTATTCGGGTATAATTCTGTTACCATATGTTTTCTTTTTCAGGTTGTTTATAAATTTATGTTTTGAAAATTTCGACAGACTGTAAAACCTAACAGATATAAATTAACTGATTTGAAACTGCAAAGAGATGGCTTCATATATCACCCACAAAAGATGGTCTGTCACTGTCTTAACATTTCTTGCCTTTCACTATCTCCTATTCGCGATGTCCTCGAGTGACCAGACTGCCAGCGGTCAACAACATTGGAGCCACTGATGGGAATTGATTACGACGATGCTATTCCCACGCCCAAGGCCTCGTCACGACAGCGCTCTGCGGAGTTCCGAACCTCCAATTCCGCTCTGCGTCTTCGATAATTGGGAGAAGTGGAGGTCGATTGAGACGCAGTGGTAGTTGATAGCTACTAGTCGTTGACAATTCCCAAGGAGACAAAATATTTTATGATTGTGGCAATGATTATAACAACCAAACTTGTAACCGCGTATCACGTCTCGGGAATGTTTCACATTCAAACGCCTCTTAAGCGATAGTCCTATAACTAAGCTCTTGCATAAATTCCAACACCATTTTATGTACACCATCTGGAAGTTTTCAACGTTGTTAAATCTTGATTTCAATTCTTGACTTCTTCCCTGCAAGTTTGAATGGGCTCAGCAGCTGGACTACCTTCTGTACATCACCATGTCGCTTTCCTTTCAGCGTCGTCTTCTTTCGGAGAAACGTAAACACAGGGTGAGATTTACCCTTTTATGCAGGATGTTGGAGTATTGTTACATTGTCCTTGGCCGCAGAAAGATACACGGGTAGAATGTCAGAACGCATGCATTTAGTAACATGTTCTCTTTTAATTAAAAAAAAGGAACAAATTCGTTATAGGGTTTTTAGGTAGCTTGTAGCTTGTGTTTTGCATCTTCAGCGTTTAACGACGCCTCTCATAGAATTACGCAAATATGTAAAATTGATCAGTTTAGTTTAAACAAAAATTGCTCTTTCATTTGACGGCATTTTTTTGTTATTGTCTCGTGTTATGCCTTTGAAAAAATGTTCACATCTATAACCTTCACCACCTGCTTCCCTCATCGACGTTTTATTCTGTACATATGATGAGAATTGGCTCTTAATATTTAGTTATCATTTTTCGTTCGGTTTACGAATATGCGTGGTGAAAGAAAATCTGACATTTAAATTGCGTATTTCCGTGGAATGCTTGAATGAGAAGAATTTTGACGTATTTCTGGCCTGTACCAATTACAAAGGTCCCCTAATTGAAACTGGGACTTGAATATGAGCTTCCTTATTCGAAGAAAGAGAACATTGCGCATGCATCATTGGATGGCTTCGTATGTCAGGAAGAAATCTGACATTGTTGGAAAGTGTTAGTGTGCTGTGTGTACGTACGGAACCAAAGTGTCATGAATTCGTCCAGAATACCCAACGTCGGTTGTTCAGTTTATAGTGTCAGATGGTGTCGGCGAAGGCGACATTTACCCGTGCTTTGCTACGGAATTCTACATTGTATACAGAATTCTAGGTTAGGTAGTGTACACCTTGTGAGTAAGATTATATGAAATTGCATAGCTCTTAACGTTACCCTAGAAACGCGACGGGGAAGTCACCAAATATCTTTTCTCATATGAAGACTGAGTTAGGGAATTTTCACTGTAATGGTAGACCCGCTTGCATACCATCAAACAGTCAGGTTGGGGAGCTTTCATTATAATGGTAGACACTCACTCTCCACCTGCCTTTGTACATCCTCAGAAAGACTGTCTTAGTGGTTTTCCCAACTGAACTGAACATAGATTACAATGGCGTCAGTAGGAGTGGTGCGATTAAAAGCAATGCTTTCATATGAACTACTCGATCAAATGAAAAACCACACATTTTCTCACTTTTAACGAACAGGACTACGCTGCCGATCTAACAGTCTGAAGTTCCAGAGCTGGAATGACCAAGCCGCAGACAGTCGTGAGCCGTGAACACTTTTCGTCCCTTTTCGGCGGGAGGGGGTGGAATAGTGGCGACTCCCAGGGCAAAACTATGCCCTTTCACTAATCTGTTTCCTAGGAGTGTCTGGTGAGTAGGAAAGTATCAGTTCAATACACTGGCGGCGGAAAAATCTATCTGATTTGGAGGCAAAATTTTCCTCCAAGCCAGAGGAGAAACCCCCTCTTCACTGCTAATTTGGAATAAAATGAATGTAGAATTTAATAAAAATGAAGAGTGTTGAACGCCATGTGTTTTTTTTTTTCGTCAGAGGTCAGCACAATCAGACTGCTACAGCCCCAGTGGAAGGGGGACAGAGTCACGCGCCTCACCGGCGTCAGTGAGTTCCGAGACTTGGACGAGCGTGGGTAACAGTATTGTGTTTGTGCGCTACAACATGGACCACGACGTCCTAATGTATATTTTGTACAGTGTAAATAGTTTTGTGAATAAATGAAGTATGTAATGTACATTATGTTGGCCTTCCCTTTGCACTTAATGAAGTACATTTCGTGGACTGTGGGAAGAGCTAGGCCTCGTTCAACACGAGTAAGCAACTCTAAAACGAGACCGAACAAAGAGGAAGAAGCTTTTCTTAAGAAACGGCTCTTTTCAGGGTTGAATTTTGAGTTATTTGGTGAATTGTGGTGCTATAATTTGGAATAGGGCTAAATTGTTATTCTAGACCAGGCCATACTACTACTCTACTAAGTGAGCCTAAGTATGCCCACTGCTCATTCAAAACAGCGCGTCAGAGTAGGGATCGAATAGCTGGAATACTATGATGAACCAGTGTGTTACGTACCAGCTGTATCAGAAAATGTATGAACCAGACGAATGGCATGCTAAAGAAGAAAGTTTTCTAACTCCCCGGCTATTTCCTCCCATATTCAGTCAGGCTATTATACTCTGTACGCAGCAGTAATCCCAACTATCGGAGTTGAGAGGCAACATAAGAGACAAAGAACATCGCCACAAACAATGGTCAATGCAATGTTATTGTTGATCAATGTTATGCGCTTTCGATATTGTAGGCTTTTTACATTTAGTTTTCTTCCGACTCTGAAATACCACTCTTATCATAGTCGGTACGGTAAAACTGAATAAACCTAGCTCGATAGCTGCAGTCGCTTAAGTGCGGCCAGTATCCAGTATTCGGGAGATAGTAGGTTCGAATCCCACTGTCGGCAGCCCTGAAAATGGTTTTCCGTGGTTTCCCGTTTTCACACCAGGCAAATGCTGGGGCTGTACCTTAATTAAGGCCACGGCCGCTCCCTTCCCACTCCTAGCCCTTTCCTGTCCCATCGTCGCCGTACGACCTATCTGTGTCGGTGCGACGTAAAACAACTAGCAAAAAAAACTGAATAAAACATAAATGACCGGAAATTGTATTCTCTATAACTTTTATGTAGTACTTTTCGATAGGACGAATAACATATGTATTTAAAAATTACATTTTAGGCACCTTCCCCTAAACTACAATTTCAACCAGAATGAATAAAATTGTTTATAGCTTAGACTGTAGCTTCATATTCCCAGACTCTATATACCGATTTTCATTAAATTCTGTTAACCCATTTTCTCGTGGCTCGTCGTTGATATGGACTTAACAACAAAAATACAAATTCATTAATATCTGTGTCATCATAGTGGTACGATAAAAATGCATAAGACATAACTGGTCGGAAATTTAATTCTATATAACTTTGGTTATGTAGTATTTATCGATACGACCACTAATAATATAATTATTTGAGAAATTTTAGGCCTTCTACTAAACTACCATTTCACTCAGCGTGAATTAAATTATTTATAGCCTAGTTTGTAGTGGCTCCTTCTCCGACTTTGCATACAAATTTTCAATGAGATAGGACCGCTAATAATGTAAATATTTAAGAATTTTTAGGCCTTCCCCTAAACTACCATTTCACTCAGCGTGAATAAAATTATTTATAGCCTAGATTGTAGCGACTTATTCCCCGACTTTGAATACCGATTTTCATTAAATTCTCTTCAGCCGTTTTCTAGTAATGCGTGTACATACACACATACATACATACATACATACAGACAGACAGACAGACAGACAGACAGACAGACAGACAGACAGAAATTACGGAAAAGTAAAAAGTGCATTTCCTTGTTACTGTGGACATGACCGATGCAGAAATACCATTCTTTTCATATTCTGAGCAATGTACAGACAAAACTCTTATTTTATATGTGTAGATGTGTATGTGTGTATCACGCTGTACAATGTTCAGATGGTGGTAGGAATTTCATCATCGTCGAGCAAGGACGTGCATTATCTGATGCGTAGCGATTAGGGAGGGGGTGGGATTCGCATGGCAGTATTATTGGAGCATTATGTTTTCTTAAATATATGATATGAGTAAACAACTAGGAATCATACATAACGCTTTTTGCGGATGGTATACTGTATAGAGTAATAAGTTACAGGCATAGAGAAGTTATACAGTAGCCGTCTTACTAATAAACGGTGTAGAGACCAAGATGGCGGCAGAGTAAGAGTGGTGTGATGATCGGCTCCTGAACATTGTGTAATATCGTGTGTAACATAAAGATAAGTATCCTGTGGAACCAGTGTAAATGTGAATTACTGCAAGCGTGAACGTATAAACGTAACTAGAACTAGTTGAGAACGGCAGTTTCATTTATTATTAATAATTTCTTTGCGGAGCCAACGAAACACGAGAACATGGCAACCTGCTTCTGTGTGACAAGGAGCTGGGCAAGAAGAAGAAAGTACAGTGTGGACTATGTGAAAAATGGGCTCGCGGTAAATGTTGTGAAATGAACAATGACAAGTGTTGTGGGGCAAGTACGAGTCAAAAGCAATGCTATTCTATTGAGGATGTGGTAAAGTTGCTACTAGAGCTGCAAAGTGAAATAAGGGAACTCAAATCTGAGCAAATGAAGAGAGAGTGTGAGCTAGGGAAGTCTATAGATCTCTGCCATGAAAAGACAGACAGCAACACTAATGGCCGATTTCACCAAGCTTTGTCCTAATATGCTTGACGGCTGTCAAAAATGACGACCCGTTTCTTTTTGACGCTTCGTCAAAACCTTTTACATTTCATCATCACTAGTGAGCCGGAATAGACGCTCCGTTTATTTTGACACGATCTCGCATTTCAAAACGACGTTATATCGCGATATATCGAGTTTTATCGTACGTTCGGATTGCCATTTCTCGATTAATAATTGAAGTACTGAGCCGTGGTTGAAAATAGACTTGTTTTGTAATTTAATTTTCTGTTGTAAGAGTGGTCTCAAAAATGGAAGATAATAATATTTCGTCAAAGGAGAGAGGATCCAAATTCTCTGAAGACGAGAAGAGTTTGTTCGTGAGTCTTGTTGCCGAAAGGAAAGAGACAATCGAAAACAAGAAAACCGATGGCATAACTTTGCGTGATAAAGAGAAAGCGTGGATAGAACTTGCAAATTGTTTTAATTCTCATGAATTTGTTTGTAAGAGGTCAGTGAAACAACTGAAAATGTTTTATGACAACTTCAAAAGAAGGGCTAAGCAAAAAAGATGCCAGGATAAGGTGAATATGTTTAAAACTGGAGGTGGAGTTGTTGTAACCCCTTCATTAGATCAAACATCATCACAACTCCTAGAAATAATCAGGGACCAAGTAGAGCCTCTTCCCAACAACTTGGATAGCGACTCTGCATACATAGGCCTAACCGCATCCAGTAGCAACACTATTGAACCATGCAATGTACTGGTGACGTTTGAAGAAGAACCTAGTACAGAGATCCTTATTCCTACCAGTGAAGAAACGGTCCCGAATACAATCCATGACCTTTCACCATCAACTAGCGGTAGCAAGATATCGTGGGCATCAAGAAACCGGCCTTCTTTTAAGAAGACAAAGAAATCAGAAGCATTGAAAGCTCGTGAAAAAGTTACTGAATTGTCAGAAGCAAGAAGAGATCTCTGCAAGCAAGAATTAGACATGCTGCAATTAAGGCATAACGAAGAACTAGCCTTAATACACATGAAAAAAGAAACCGAAAAAATTAAGCAAGAAAATGAAAAACTGAGAAGTGCAGTGCTAGAGGCAAAACTTTCCTTTTATTTGAAGAAACAATAGACTAAATTTAATAATAATAATAATAATAATAATAATAATAACAATAATAATAATAATAATAACGTAATAATGATCTACGAATGTATTAACCTATAAACTTAAGTAACATTATTAACCAATGACCTATTAGTAACAAACATACAGTCACATTAAATATTGCCTGTTACATGCTATAGAAAGCAATAAAGTGTGTGCTTGTTTTTATAATATTAGTGATACAGAACTCGTGTGTTTTAAATGTATTCCACTTTTAAAGCAGTGTCTTAACGGAAATGGTTTTCAACGATTCTGTTCTGATTAACAACTGGAGGACCATCTTGATCAGCTAAGCCAGGTAGGCTTACATTAATTTCCTCAAAGACTAAATAATTCCTGTTAAGTCGTCTTTTTTCTTCTAGATAGTGATGGAGTACTTCATCTTCCGGGGGTTCATCTTCCTTTGTTTGCATAGCAATATTATGTAGTACAGCGGTAGCCACTATGACAAAGATGTTGTTACTGTTGTTTTTAAACCCAGTGATAAGGCCGGAAATCTCCTTTACCATACTCCATATTGTCGTTCAACAGTGTTTCTTGTCTTAATAGGGCTATGTTGTAGTTTTCCTCGCCTTGATTTCGTGGATTTAAGAATGGCGTAAGAAGAAAACGTGTTAGCCGATATCCATTATCCCCTAGGAGATGTCCGTCTTGGATTCTTCCCGTCTCAAATTTCATTCTTATTTCAGAATTATCAAAAATAAAACTGTCATGAACCGATCCAGGCCATCTAGCAATAATATTCCTTATTAGTAAATTAGCATCACAAATAGTCTGTACATTAATTGAGAAATAGGACTTTCTGTTGCGGAAAACTTCTGCATTATGTCCACCAGGAGACAGTATAGGTATATGTGTGCAGTCGATGGCACCTATTACTCCAGGGAAGTTGCTTATCATATAGAAATCGCGAATAACTGAACGAGCTTCGTCACCTTCAGGAAAATTCACATACAGAGGTCTCAAGGAACCAATTGCTTCGGAAACTTTTCTAATATAGCGACAAATTGTGGATTTAGATACACTATTCACATCTGCTAGTACCAATTGAAAAGAACCAGTAGCATAAAAACGTAGAGTTAAAAGTAGTTGTTGGATCGGTGTTAACGGACGGTTTCTATTAGTAGGATATTCCAGTCTATTTTCAATTTGCTCTAAAAGTTTCAGTACTACTCTCTTGGAAAGTCTGTACCTAGTTACAAAATTGAAGTCATCCATTGAGAAGAAATGATCATTACGGTCAGAAATTGCACGTTCAGGTCCCAGATTTTCCAATAATTCTATATACAGTAATTCAGCATCAAAGTTGTCTCCCACATTCATGATCTTCTAAATAACGTTCTGTGAAATGCTTTAACACTTCCTGTAAAATGTCGAAACGCTTAAAACACTTAAAAGAGATCTGTAATTTCCAACTACTATTGAACACTGCAATGTTTACAACACGGACACACCATTTTAAACGAATCGTCATATTTGAAGGTCGAAAATCGGCGCGTCAAAATTGACGGTGCGTTTGACGATCGTCAACGTAAACAGACATTGAAGAAACGAAAAAATGGACGATAAACGAATCGTCAAAGTTAAACAGTCGTCAAATTCATAAACGAAGCTTGGTGAAACCGGCCATTAGTCTATTGCTGAGCAAGACGACCTTATTAGGAAAATTAGTGAACAGGTGGAAGCAATTTGGGTCGAGAATTCTAATCTCAGAGCTCAGTTAAAAAGTCTCGGTACTCGATTAACAGAGTCTGAACAATATTCCCGCAGGAACACACTTGAAATATTTGGTGTTCCAGAGAAAGCCAACGAAGACGTGCTGGAGACACTAAAGGGCATAGGGAGAGCTCTGGACCTTCAAATAGAAGAAAATATGATTGATGCCTGTCACCGGTTACCTAGACTACCCGGCCAGTTTCACAGTGGGATCATCGTGAAATTTGTTCGACGTTCCGACAAGGAGAACTTCATGCAGAGAAGGCGAGTTAAACACAACTTATCAACACGACACCTGGGACTTCCGGACGACAACATCATTTATGTGAACGAAAGCCTGGCGCCGGAGAAGAGGAAGCTGTTAGCACTCGCTCGCAGATTCAAAAGACTGAGCACAACTACAGGTATCTATGGGTAAGAAATGGAATCATACGTCTAAGAAAGAGTGAAGGTTCAAAGAAATGTGTAATTAATGAAACTGAAGACTTGAATAACTTGAATTAGAAATGCCAGCTATGACTTCTGTTATGTTTCATATCCTTTGTATTTTCTGTAGTATTAGAAAAGTGAGTGTACTCCGAGTCAGGTATGTTCAGAGTGCAGCAGGCATAATCTCCTTTACTTTCACTTTGCAAGGGCTTCTATTCATAGTTACCGGCATTCCTCCTTGCATCACTTGAAGAGTTCTCTCTAAGTAAGTCATTAAACGTGTAGTACCAAAACTGTAGAGGTCTAAGGACCAAGCTTGATTTATTTTATACAAACTTATTAGGTGAGAACTTCGATCTGTTGGCTTTGACGGAGAGCTGGCTAAATTCTTCTATTAGCACTTATGAGCTCTTTGATCAGAGATATAACGTATTTCGATGCGATCGTAATAAAATATCTACAGGTAAAGAACTTGTCGGAGGTGTTGTACTGGCTGTCAGCAACAAATATAAGGCCTCACAGGTTGACATAGATGTTTCGGCTGAGCATGTATGTGTTGAAATTCTGAGGGAAAATCTTGATAGTATCTTTATGTGTGTGGTATACTTTCCGCCTAGTACTAAACTGGCTGCATATAATGAATTTTACGAAGGTATTGAAGCCAGTCCTATTTTAAATAGTAAACAGTTAGTAATATTAGGAGACTTTAATTTACCACAAATTATTGCAGAAAACGATATAACGTGTGCATCCGTACGTATGAATAATTTCTTACAATTCATGGGATTAAGAAATGTTAACGGCGTTGTTAATAACAATGGCAGAATGCTTGACCTAGTATTGTCGAATATCACTCACATTACTGTCGACAAAAACTTCCATCCTCTCGTACCAGAGGACAAACATCATCCGGCCTTAAACATTACTTTTTGTAACCAAAAAAGGGAGATAAATGTAATGATGCGGGAAATAAAATTGTATACAATTATAACAAGGCAGATTTTGAATTGTTATACAGAGGACTTTCACACATAGATTGGAGCTTTCTGGAAAATTACACTGATGTTAACCAGGCACTAGATATATTTTATTCTAAATTTTATTGTTTTAAATTTCTGTGTTCCGGCAACCGTCAGGAGAAAGAAACGATACCCTTGTTGGTTTACGCAAGGGATAATAAGAAATATTAGGCGGAAAGCATACCATCACAGGAAAATGCGCGAAAGGCAGAAAAATCAGACTTCCCATTTCTTGAAATTCAAAGAATTGAGAAGAAGTGTTAAGAAAGATATAAGCATCGCGTATAAAACCTATGTCGGGCAGGTAGAGCACGAAATAGGCGTAGATACTAAGAACTTTTGGGCATTCGTTAAAAGTATGCAAAGGAACTCCTATGTTAGTGTAATGAAATACAATGGAAAAGAACTAATAAGCGACAGATCTGTTGCTGACAGTTTTGCAGGCTATTTCTCGTCTGTATACTCAGAGAAACGGGCGCGGTATGATTTACCGAAATATGAGAATACGGAAATAGATCCATTGATGAATGTACTAAATGTTAATTAAATTAGTACTACCGAAATTCAAATCGCAATACGCAAGATTAAACCTAAAAAAGCCGCAGGCCCAGATCTAATCCCTCCGTATATAATTAAAGGCTGTGGAGATATTTTATTACACCCTCTCTCAATTATTTTTAACATTTCGATAAAAACTGGAACTTTTCCAACAAAGTGGAAGATAACGCGAGTTAGTCCGCTTCACAAATCCGGGGATAGGTCAGTAATTAATAACTACAGACCCGTTGCAATTTCTTCCGCATTAGCAAAAGTCTATGAACAAACCCTATATCTGCATGTATTCGAACATGTAGAAATTATCATCAGTGACACCCAACATGGCTTCAGACCGGGGAAATCGACAACGACAAATTTGTTGGAGTTCACTTATGAAATGTCGGCAGCCATGGATACAGGAGGCCAAGTGGATATAGTTTTCACAGATTTTAGAAAAGCATTCGATAAAGTTGATCACGATCTACTTTTAAATAAATTAGCTTATTATGGACTCTCTTACAGTTTAATAAAATTATTTGCATCATATCTCTGATAGACAACAATTTGTGTCTTATAAAGGATTTGAATCTGAGTATTACAATACTCGACCTGGTGTCCCACAGGGCTCAAATCTTGGACCATTACTCTTCTTACTACTTAATAATGATCTTCCTAAATGCGTACAGTATTCAAACATATTGCTATTCGCAGACGATGTAAAAATTTTCAAAACCATTCGTTCACAGGTGGACTGTAGATTTCTTCAGAAAGACTTCAATAGCATATCACATTGGAGCGTTATTAACAAGTTAGATTTTAACATTAACAAGTGTCATGTAATGGTATTTTCCAGGAATAAAAATAAAATTAGTCACTCGTATAATATCTTGAATACTAATCTGTCATCAGTGAATTTTATCAAGGATCTTGGCGTGCATTTTGACGCTAAATTGACGTTCTCTCTACACATAAAAGAAGTAGTTGCAGATGCTTACAGAATATTAGGATTTATTAAGAGATGCACACGTGACTTCACAAATCCCGAGGCAATAAAGCTATTATACAACTCCTTTGTAAGAAGACGGCTAGAATATGCATCAACCATTTGGAATCCCACCTTTAAATTATATGAAAACAAAGTTGAAATGGTGCAGAACAAATTTCTTAGATAACTTACGTTCAAAATAACTAATAATTACCCTAACTTTGATTCGTATGATGACTTAATGAAACAACTTGGCTATAAGTCCGTAGCAAAAAGACGAGTAATTGCAGTTCTTCTATTTGTCTACAAATTATTTAACAATCTTATTGGTAGCTCTAACTTGCTCTCTCTGTTCAACTTGTCTGTCCCTAATCCATCTACACTCCCGAAATATGTTACTTTCTACTGCTCTAGATCAAGAACCCAACAACATAGTAATTCACCAGTGTTAAACTCAATGAAAATATTTAATAAATATAGCAACGTGTATAGACTAGATATATTTGCAACTACATACACATCCATAGTAAAACAATGTAAACAAATAACTTAATTGTTCTCTGTTCTAAGTTAAAATCCCACTTTGCTGATTCCTATTGTTAAGCTCATAACTTTAGTTAATATTCTAGTTTCTAGTTATACCATCTACCTCACCATCATTATTATCTTCGATAACATCACTACCATCATGTATAATTACAGTACTAATGCAGCTTTAAAGCAGTTCGTAAATCATTTTAATTGTAATATTTTAAATACCTTGTTATAGAATGTGCATATGTAACTGAATATTTGTAATGCTATGTTACTGAAGAAAAGTATTTTTTATTTCATTTATGACTTTATTTTACAAGGATTTTCGTAAGAGATATTATAAATTTAATTTAATATTTGTTTTTATCTAATGTAATAGTAAATGTATATGTGTTTCACATCATTAGGTTTGTACCTGTCTGAAGCACAATAAATAAATAAATAAATAAATAACTTTTATACAAGGTTTATACACCGTTTATGTGAAATTCGTTACTGATAAACCGTGTATAAGCCAGTGTATACATCTGTTATAGTTATTCATTGAATTGCGTATACAGACCAGGACCCTTATATAAGCGTTGTATAGCAGTGAGTAGCGGAAAAAGAAACGAGTGAGCAGTTTATTTTCGTGGTATTTATTGTCTACAGTAATATAATCGTGGTGAAATATTCGACTTATCCATTTATCATTGATCGCACATTGAAAGAATGGACGATAACGTTGATGATCTTTACGATATTTTAAACATAGAAGACATACACCATTCAGAGGTTAAGGAGGCTAGACATCTTCATAAA
Source organism: Anabrus simplex (assembly GCF_040414725.1). NCBI lineage: Eukaryota > Metazoa > Arthropoda > Insecta > Orthoptera > Tettigoniidae > Anabrus > Anabrus simplex. The sequence continues at coordinate 1,160,365,847 of NC_090266.1, forward strand.
GTAAAACACTTTAAAGAGACGGAATGACAATGAATAACTATAAAAGAAATTATGGTTGGGCGTATTTTTGTGTAATAATGTGTTGCTGCTTAATAAGACTTTTGAAATTGCGAGTTTATTATACATTATCTGCCTCTACAAAGGTCTTTCTCAAATTTGAATATAAAAAGGGACATATACTTCGACATAAAAAATGGTATAACTTGAAAACCGTACGTAATATGATTTCCATTCTTTGTAGTTGAATACGCAGAAATATGATATATAAATGCCTAATAGAAACTTTTTTTTATCAAACCTTTCTTTTAGCTACAAAACAGGTTTTCCTTTCTCCTGAAAAGTAAGAATTTTGGAATGTGTACCCTTTTCAACTTGCCGATGCAATTACAATTGCTTACGTTTTGCGTACTATCCCAGTTAGGTGCTACTGATTTTTTCTTAAAATTCTCCATTTATTTTTTTGGCGTTCATTACACAAGCAAGGTGAAGAAATATTGATATCAGTATAAGCCAATTTCCAGCTGTCTCACTTTGTGTTGCCACTGCCTTTTCGATATGCCGTGCTACTGCGCGACTTTCCGGAAAGTTTTGCTCGTAGATAACCAGCAGAAGCGATCATAAAGGCGGTGAACGTGCGAAATACGTCAGTGAACTACAGGAAGAGATTCCTACACCTTGGAACGAGTGTATACGTGCGTATACCACGTTTATTAGTAAGAAAAATGTACAACGCTTAAACAGCGTTTATTTACTGTATAACTGAACAAGTGTTAAACAACTGTATAAGGACTTTTTATTAGTAAGACGGTAGATGTAGTAGTGTGCTGACTCGCTTCTCTTGCACGGTCGGTCGCAGCGCGGCGCAAGTGTAGCTGGGCTGGGCTGTGAAGCACTCGCTACTGCGTGGCGTGGCCCATGGACATAGCGATTGAAATTCTTTAACATAATGTTATATACAGTATATCGAATGATATGGAAACTGAGGTAAATAAAACCCAAAAGTATATAAACTAAGTATTCATAAACGATTGAGTCGCGCAACCACCAATAATGCCGGGCTGAGCCACTGGCCTTCTGGCCCCAAATTGGCAAGTTCGATCATGGCTCACTCCGGTGGTATTTGAAGGTGCTCATGTACATCAACCTCGTGTCAGTAGATTTACTGGCACGTAAAAGAACTCGTGCGGGACAAAATTCCGATACCTCGGCTTCTCCGAAAACCGTCAGCGTAGTTAATAATTAATGTTATTGGCTTTACGTAGGGCTTTCTTCGCAGTGAATTTATTTAGTAGAATGTTTTAAAACATGTCCTGCCAAGTAATAAACTAAACATCTCTCTGTTATCAAGCCCAGCAGTGGACATTTCTAATTCAGATATGTAACTCCCAATCTTGGTATTGTGGTTTCGGACGTGAATTATAATTGTTTTGTTCAGAATTGCCTCTTCAGACCTTACAACGTCATTGTTAGGATGTGCATTTCTGGAAAGTAATCTCCTTTGATGAACAAAGGAAGTTAGTGGTAAAGCTGTTTTCAGTGCACGGTTTCCTCCAGACGACAAGACTTGTTTAATGGGTATGTAAACACATTGCATTAAATGTAAATGTAGGAAATCAATTACGAAAGGATGGTTACCTCAGGTGAAGGAACGCAAAATTCCAAAGTGGCGTTCCAAAGGATGTTGGTTAAGTTTAGATGTTAAAATATATTTGTACTCTTTCTCCCAGAGTCACTTAACTGCATGGTGCTTTGAATAGACACTGTTAGTGATTCAATGGTTCTAAATGATGCAGAACTATTGGTAGTAGTCTTCAGAAGATGGAGAAAATTACATAAAGTTTTGTGCGAGTATGAATCTTTCTGCCTGCTGTCATTTCTTGATGGATACAGTACTTTTGCATCCATCTCTTGGCACAGGCCAGAGTAAAGTGTAGCTTCCACCGAAGTCCCAGTCAACATCCATGGCTGTGACAATATGGAAGCTGCTGGGGTATGGGTAGTGCCGAGTAATGACATTCAGAGCACGACTAGTGCATCTTGAGTGTTATGAAAGGTGCTGCTCATAGGATCAGTCGTGCTGCAATAGTACTTTCTGACCCAGCGAGGAAAGCAATGGCAAACTACCTCACTCCTCATCTTGCTCCCTAGGTTCACCTGATTTGAGAACTGGAAAAGATCCAAAGGAAATCAACATTTGTTCTGGGTGATTCCGACAAACGACTGCTTTTATGTTACAATCTTCCGGCTGGAAACACTTACGAGTAAGGAGGAAGAGCTGCACGACTAAGAAGTATGTGCCGAGCTGTCTATAGAGATGGCGTGGGATGACATTGGTAGACAAATAAGCTTGAATGGAGTACTGGCCCACAGCACTGGGCTCATACAGCCCACCGCAGTCCACCGCACTGGGCGGGCTCAGTAGAATAACCTTGAGTACTTCTCCACAATAACATGTGCGCCGTGCACAACGAACTCTTCACGTCACACTACTATTAGGATCATTCACTCTAAATTCCCGTATGCTAATAACATATATTTTTTTTTGCTAGGGGCTTTACGTCGCACCGACACAGATAGGTCTTATGGCGACGATGGGATAGGAAAGGCCTAGGAGTTGGAAGGAAGCGGCCGTGGCCTTAATTAAGGTACAGCCCCAGCATTTGCCTGGTGTGAAAATGGGAAACCACGGAAAACCATTTTCAGGGCTGCCGATAGTGGGATTCGAACCTACTATCTCCCGGATGCAAGCTCACAGCCGCGCGCCTCTACACGCACGGCCAACTCGCCCGGTAATAACATATTTTAAAGTAGGCTAATCGCATTTGGAAGTTAAACGGTAGAGATTTATCCTGCACTGTAATAATAATAATAATAATAATAATAATAATAATAATAATAATAATAATAGAAAACAAACAGAAACGTTATTATAAACTAATATTCGTTTGCAATCGACATCAAGTTAACTGAAAATTAATCTAAATAACACGAAGCATATTCATACGACTTCATTCGCGTTTACCTCAAAATAAAATACAAACAGAAATGACGTGCGATATGCCAACAACAAAAACAAACCGGAACATAGCTTTTACTTAGTGTACGTAGTTTATTGGTCATTGTTAATGGTGGTGGAATTGAATTACTGTGAAAGAAAAGAAGAGCATCAGCATTTGTCTGGTTGTAGAAGAGAATGAAGCCCGCTGAACTGAAATTTCTCTCTGAAGCTGAACTTGATGGTTGCATACATATTACTCTCTTAGCGATCTGGTGAAATTTTGAATAGTTTTGTCCATTTGTTCTCCAATAGGACGCTATGTCTATCTTCTTCCATTCCACAATTTTGCTTTAAATATCTTTCCAGGTCGTCTGTTGGAATAGGAGCATCATGAACGTCAGTCCACGAAGAAAACTTCATTACTTCGGCAGGTTGTAGCGTAGTCGTGGAGTCTGATGACACGGAAACATTAGAATGCTTATCATACAAGCACACCTCGTTCATCGTAAGTTTTTATCTAATCATAAAAAGACAAAATCAGTCTGATTCCTTTAATCTATACTAATGTAGTAAAGAGAGAGCGCGAATTGTGTTAGTTTGTGTATATCTGGAGGGTAATCTCAGAAACTACTGGACTGATTCTAAAAATCATTTTACTAATGTAAATATACATTATCCCTGAGAGACATGGGCTGTATTTTATTTTCAAAACAATTCGAGGTGGGGGGCGACGGGGGAGATATAAAAATAATAGGCTAATATAGGCGAAATATCGAATTTGTCGTGCAAGGACGAGACTAAGCTCTTTTAAAGCCCATTGACCTAAAGAACAAATCTCGGTAAGCCCTACGGGCCCTAAAACCGACCGTTATGGTGATATTGGCGCCACACCACCCCTGCTCTCGCAATCGGATAAGGAAATGAACTGCCGTAACCATGGCAACCCCAGCTCCAGGATTCTACAGCAGCGAGATTATGCGTGTACGTTTGGGCATAGTTGCCAACCAAAATTTGTACACATAATCCCTAAGCATATGTACAATATATCTCGAAAGCTTAACATTTTACAGACGTGAAGTGGTATTTATAATCTCTTTTAAAAATAGAGACATGTATTATTTTGTTTTCGGAAAAGACACTTATGGGGGGGAGGGGGACTGAAATGTGGGATGGCGTGAATTCCTAAGATGAGCATATCTACAGTATATCTCAAACACTTAACACGTTACAGATGTGAAAATTGATATTTTTAATATTTTAAAAATAAAAAACAGGTATTATTTTGTATTTTGAAAAACCACTTAACGTGGGGGGGTGTAAAAGGGACTGAAAAGGGGGTTGAATTAATTTTATTAGGGTACTGATATCTCTGAAACTGTAGTTGTTACAGATGTAAACATTGGTATTTAGAGTCTCCTTTAAGAAGAAAGAAATACGTATTCTTTTGATTTTAGAAAATCCACTTAAGGGGGATGAAAGGAATGAAATATTAGTTGAATTATTTGTATGAGGATACTTATATCTAAAAAACCTAAAGATGTTGTAGACGTGAAAATGGGTATTTGAAATCACCTTTAAAAATTAAGAAAAACACTCATTTGGGGGGTAAGATAACTTCGGAAGCGGGGTCGTCGTTGAAATAGGTGTTGAATTGTTTTCTTTAGGATATAAATATCTCAAGAATTGAAGATGTTACAATCGTGATAATTGGTATTTGGCAGCTCGGGAATTTAAGATCCATTATTATTGCGCCAAGATCACTGATTTCTGCAATAGAGGCATAATAATGATCTCTAGATATCAGGTTTAAAGATTCATAGACCCTGCAGGTTATCTCAAATTGCACACTGTCACTCCTTCCGTCCCTCTTACTGTTCTTTATCAATAAACACGTATTTTTTTGTTTTCGTAAAAACCACTTAAGGGACTTAAAATGAGTACCGGTATATTTACAGTGTATGTCAAAAACTTTACATATTACAGACATGGAACTTGGTACTTGGAATGTCCTTTAAAATTAAATAAACCTGTCACTTTTTTGTTTTCGGAAAATCCACGTAGGTGGGGTGGAGGCTGATAAAGGGGTTGAATTCTTTTTATGCGGATACTTATATCTCAAAACCTGAAGATATTACAGATGTGGAAATGTGTATTTGTAATCTCCTTTAAAAAATAAAGAAACTTTTTTTTTTTACTTGAGAGAAGACGTTCTCACGTGTACAGTTCTATGTCGCATGGTCATCTCAGCCCCAAAAGACAATACCACACACTTGGTTTACAAAGAGTTTCTGGGGTAAATGAAACTCAATTTTTCAGTGAGGTTATAACTTCAGGGATTTTCAGATAATGTCTTAGTACAGTACCGAGGAACGATTACTTTTATCAAAGTCATCGCCATAAGACCTGTCTGTGTCGGTGCGACGTAAAGCCCGTAGCAAAAAAAAACTTATTAAATTACGAAATCCACGCGAGAAGCCGCGGGTAACGCTAGTGTGTACAAAGTTCACTGCAGATCGTGCAGCACACAAAATTAACGTCCTTCCCATCACCGTCAACTGCAGGCTTGAATACCAACCAAATACGACTTTTAAGTTTAGGATCCGGTTCAGAAGTCTTGTATTGTGCGGTTTTTAGTTCGTTTGTTCCTTCTTTTTTTTACTTCACGATTTTTTGCCACGGTTTCCTTTCTGTTGGAACTACAGTCCACATTCGCTTCCGATAACAGGATAGACAGAGAAGTCAAACTGAAAACCAAAGGAAATTTGATCTGCTCCACTCGACCGTAATGTAACGCACTCCGCTGACACGCAATACACTGTGTACATTGAAGCAGTCAGCCCATAGAACTACCACAGCGCTGTCCTTGGCTCACCGCGTACGAATGACAGAGCGCTGCTCAGACCGGCCCGTGCGATGACGTTGCGGGCTTCTTATGTTCGGGCCTTTCAAAGTCCATTGCAGCCTACTGTCGAAGCAGCTCATGGGCTGGGCCTCTGCAGGACTCAGTTTCCAACTTCTTTGGAGTCACTTAAGGAAAAACTAGGGAATCTGCCACTTGGGCTACAACCGTAAATATAGATCAGAAAAGCATCAAAACAAGGAAAGTCACAGTCGGAGGAAAAAAACTATGTATGGATGCCCGTTTTCAAGTACTGGTTAGTCCGAGACGTCATTGAAGAATAGTTCCGCTGCGAACCACAGTCGTTTGTTGCTCGGAGTTCCCGTCATAATGTGGACCGCTGGGACTCTTGCTCGGACAAACTAGCCGACTATGTTTAGGCAGATAATCGCTTTTACTTCCTGTATGTTCACGTATTCCAAACAATGAACCATTACAGAAAACAACGAAAGTCTCAGTTTCATTTAGGCAACCCTTATACCTGAGGTCGGCACTTGGTATAGATTTAGTCCATTTTTACGACTGAATGGCTTTCTGCGAGCCAACTCTGTGTGGAGGGATGCATTCATATTACGTGCATCTGTGATGGTTTTAGTATTGAAATGAAGATATATATTAAGACAAACACAATCACCTAGACTGCGAGCAGGACAAATTAACCAGACGAGGTTGAAATCCCTAGTCCGGCCGGAAATCGAACCCGGGGCCGTTCGACCCGAAGGTCACTGCGCTAACCATTGAGCCAAGGAGCAGGACTTGAAATATCCCGTCCCCATACTTCGTATTCCACGTAAAACTGGAGGTCCTATGGGTTTTTTTCTGTTTCCGTGGAGGAGTTTGTTTGATTTTGCAAGTAAAGTAAAGTTACTATGGCTTTTCTTGCAGTTACTTTTGAAGATTTTGATTGATTCTGAAAGCAAAATTGTATGCAAAGCGAAAGAAACAACTGGAGAAGAAAGGGAAATCGCAGTGAATTTCTATCGCAAATCAATCCACCCCAGTACTGGAGTCGCTTAGGTGTCCTGTTCCCACGAGAGTTGATTCGCTAGCGACTGTGGTTTTATCATTCAAGGGCGTTTGAATGCAATACAACTCCAAGTTTATTATTATTATTATTATTATTATTATTATTATTATTATTATTATTATTATTATTATTATTATTATTATTATTATTATTATTATTGCTATTTGTTCGGGACGTCGACCTAGGAGGATCTTTTGCCCCTAACTCCAAGTTATAGACTTCTTTCAGCGTGGTTTACCTTAAAATATTTATCAGTTGAAGGAATTTTGAACTATTATTTCTTCCCTGGGCGAGTCACGCCCTAGTTCATGACTGAGCCACGGGCAACTGCTTAGTGGTCTACGGTAAGTGGTTCTCAGTGCCAGGATACCAGGTGCTACGGAATAGGAGTCGTCGTCATGGACATACTGAGACCGTGGCTGTCATGTTCGGGCGCCTAGGACTATACAATTACTGTGGTCCCTAAACCTTTAGAGATCTTCTCACTGGGACTGTGAGTTAGTATAGTAGCATAATACTTCACAGAAAACCGAGCGAGTTGGCCGTGCGGTGAGGGTCGTGGCAGCTGTGTGCTTGCATTCGGGAGATAGTGGGTTCGAACCCCACTGTCGACAGCCCTGAAGATGGTTTTCCGTGGTTTCCATGATCACACCAGGCAAATATTGTTGCTGTATCTTAATTAAGGCCACAGCCGCTTCCTTCCCACTCCTAGCCATATCCTATCCCCTCGTCGCCATAAGACCTGTCTGTGTCGGTGCTACGAAAAGCAAATTTAAAAAAGCCTTCTCAGAAATTCGCTGAGCTTAAAATAATTCAGTAAGTCTTGGCCCTATGGGACTGATGGACTTTCACTTCCACTTGACAGGCCAGGGACTCCTTGAAAACAACTTGGCGAGCGAAATGGTATTCGATTAAGGGGCCATCAGTAATAATACGGCTTATGGAAGGAAGAAAATAGAACTTGTTCAGTCAGCGAAGAGGATGAGTTTCGTTGTATTGGGAGTTAAGGATGTTCCGGGGAAGGGGGAAAACGAGAAAGAAAGAAAGAAAGAAAGAAAGAAAGAAAGAAAGAAAGAAAGAGGAGATTATACATTGTTCTTAACAGGTATTAAAAGAGAAAGGGCAGGGTGTGAGGTTGGACTGTTCATCTGGAACACCGTAGCTCGCAGCGTAGCTTCTGTTAGGCACGTAATCGAGCGAATGATATGCATAGTTTTAGTGGTTTAAGGAACGAGGACGAAGATCGTCTCATTGTATTCACCCTGTGAGGGAGCGGCTCAGGATGGAGTAGACAAATTTTATGAAGCACTGAGTGATATACCGTAGTCAGGGTCAACAGCAAGGATAAGATAATGTTAGTGGGCGATTTCAGTGCGTGAATTGGAAACAGAGCTGAAGGAAATGACAAAGTGGGAGAAATGTGGAAGCACATAGAAATAGGAAGCGTTTACTGGACTTTTGTGCTAGTATGGGATGAGCAGTAACGAATTCATTCAAGTGGGAGTGTAGGATTACCAGATCTATAACAGACTATGTCATAACTGACTTTATAGGCCTATTCAAGAAATCTGTTTGGAATGTACGGGTATTGGGGGATTTTTCGGTGATACAGACCACCATCTTATCTGCAGGCAGCAAGTTTGACTAGGCCTAGACGTAGAGAAAGTTAAGTCTGTCTGCAGATGGATAAGGATAGAATTCATCTGAACAAGGAAATAAGATAGAAGTAGTTCGATATGATTAGTAAAAAGTTCCAAATAATTCACAATTATCAAGGTCAATATACACAGAAGGGTCCAGATAAAATGTTACAATCGAATAACTCTTAAATAAATTGATAAAACCGATTGCTTTGTCTCCCAAATCTCATTGGCGAAAGGGACGTTCCAGACTGTGTGATATGGGGCGCCGGGAGGCAACTACAGAACTTTAAATGGAACCATGATAACACTTTTTGATATTCTGGTTCCCTTCAATAAACTAACCAACTTTTACTACTGAAAACATTTTTTTCCCAAATTAATTGTTGGGCAGTTGTACAGTGTTTAATGTATGTTGGTGCACTTCATGAACTTAAGGGAAAAACAACTGTCGAACGAAAGGGTTTCAGTATTCTAACCACATAAACTCTTAAGATAAGTAGTTGGCAGTATTGATAATTTACTGTGGATTTTCCAGATTCAGAAATATGGCAGATTTGATGTAGAGGTAGGTATGATTTACATTGGCAGTGTTCAATGAAAGATACGGCATCCAAATGTCACATGACATTCAAATGCCTGGAAGTATAAAGGACAAAAATCGCTTAGAAACAAAAGTGAATGACGATAATACTATGCATATTCTTGCCGCTGTAGATGTAAATCCACAGATAAGCCAACGTGAATTGGCCAAATACAGTGGGATTAGCAGCACTTCAGTACAGCGGATACTGAAGTAGCAGCGTTACTATCCTTTTCATATTCGTTTGCATCAAGAGAGATTTTCAGATTACAGTTTTGTTTGCGAGTGGTTACGTAGCGCTGTTCTCTACCTACACAATGCTTCAGATGAAGCAACATTTTCAACATCGTTGGTCGCTGAATGCTTGTGGTGAGATTCTTGGTGACCTTGTCATCGGTCCTTATTTCTTTGAAGAAACAATTACTGCTGAATCACATTGCCATTTTGTCAACCATGAATTACTTCCACTCTTGGAAGTCATTCCCTTAGTGCGAGAAGAGAAATGTGGTATCAGCAGGATGGTGCTCCATCACATTTTGCCCAGTGTTCACGTTAACTCTTAAGTGATAAATTTGGTGAAATGTGGAATGGACGTGGTGGACCTGCCGCATGACCACATTGCTCATCCCATATAACACCCTTGAACAACCTTTTGCGAGGATACATAAAACAAATGTCACGTTTACACCATCTACAACCAAAGAGGATATGAACCGTCGAATACGTGAAGCTTGTAACAATATTAGATCCTGCATGTTGTTAAATGATTGACAAAACCTTTCCAAAAGAATCACCAAGTCTTCAGATGTTAATGTAGGCTACTTTAAGAATTTAATGAGCTGGAGTAATCACCTGTGTATTTATGGAGTTACGTATTCACGTAGTACTCTTTTCTGCTACTGTATATTTCACTGTAAACTGCTGAAAAGTTCGTTTTAGAAAATATGTTTTTTAAATAAGTGTAGGTTAGTTTAGGCTATTGAGGGGAAAGCAGAATAGCAAACGGTTTTATCATGGTTCCATTTAAAATTCTGGAATTGTACCCTTTAAAGGACCCCGGCGAAGATATTGCCCATATCACAGTTTGGAAGCCCTTCCATCAATATCATTTGCAATATAAAGCATTCGGTTTTATCCATTCTTTTAAGAGATGTTCGCTTGTACACTTTATTTGGGCCACCCTGTAGAAATAGACTGAATAGTTAGCATACAGGGATGCAGTAACAGAAACGCCTAAGAAATATTTAGGAACACTTGTATGTAAAGATGGGAAAAACGAATGTCTTGGTGGAATGATGAATTCAGGGCATCCTGTAAATGAAAAAAGGCGGAGGATCAGAAATGGCTCCTATCATGAAATGGTGCTGATAGAGAATTGTACATAGGTGAAAGAAACAGAGCAAAACAAATCATTGTAAATTCCAAGAAGAATTAATGTGAAGATTTTGCTAAGAACTTGCTAAAGCGGCAGGAAAACCATTCTGGACTGTAATAAATAATCGTGGAAGACGCATAAAAAAGGAACTGAGTAACGTTCTGGGTAAATCAGGCGAACCCTAGGGAATCACTAGACAAATAAAGAAATATTCCGAAGATTTTCTCAGCGTAAGAGGGAATCTTTCTGCTGAAGTCCCAAACAGTGGAGTTCATGTGGAGGAGAACAGCGATGATCGTGAAACTACGCTCGAGGAAATGAAAACTATGGCAAGTAAACTACATTTTCATTAAGCGACAGAAATAGATGAGATTAGGCCTGAATTGGTGAAATATACTAGGAATGAAAGGATGAAGTGGCTTCACATAGTAATAGGATTGGTCTGGAATGTGGAAAAGGTACCTTCTGATAGGATGAAAGCCATAATTGTCTGTAAGCAAGGGAAGAGAAAGGATTGCACAACTATCGAGGGATTTGATCAGTGTACGAGGACAAGTGTTCATAGATTTGGGAAAAGAGGGTGCGATCAATGGTGGAGAGTAAGTTGGATGGAAACCAGTGTGATTGTAGACCACAGAGGAGTTGTCAGGACCAGATTTTCAGTATGAGTGAAGTAAGAGAAAAATGCTGTGTTTGAGTCATCAGTCCATAGACTGGTTTGATGCAGCTCTGCATGCCACCCTATCCTGTGCTAACCTTTTCATTTCTACGTAACTATTGCATCCTACATCTGCTCTAATCTGCTTGTCATATTCATACCTTGGTCTACCCCTACCGTTCTTACCACCTACACTTCCTTCAAAAACCAACTGAACGCTATGAGAGAAATAGTCAGCTATGCTTACGTTTCGTAGACCCATAAGAGACATACGATGAGAGTATCAAGGGGAAGAATATTGTCCGTATTGATGGAATGTGGGATGAGGGGTAGACTATTATAGGCAGTCAGAGGCATTTATGCTGACAACTGGGTGGCTGTGAGAATTGTTGGTGGAATGAATTCTTGGTTCAGAGTAGTTACAGGGGTTGGGCTAGGCTGTAATCTTTCACCTTTGTTGTTCGTAGTTTATATGTAGGCTATCATTTACTGAACATCATGAAACGGCAGAGAGAGTTTCAGTTAGGGGAAAATGCAGTAAGGAGTTTGGCCTATGCCGACGACTTGGTCTTAATGACAGTGTTGACGGCCTAGAATCTAATATGTTGGAGCTTGCAATGTGGTCCAGCGAGTGTGATATGAAAATTAACATCTCCGAGAATTAAGTGACGTCGATGAAGAAGGAACCTAAGAGGATTTAATGTCAGATAGGAAATACTGGAACAGGTGGATCATTTAAAGTATTTAGGATTCGTATTCTCCCAGGACGGTAGCATACTAAGTGATAATGAATCAAAGTGCAGCAAAGCTAACGCAGCGAGCTCGCAGTTGCGATCAACGGAAATGCGTAAGAAAAAAGTGACTTGTCGGACGAAACCATCTTCGCATCGTCTGTTTTCAGACAGACTTTGCTGTTTGGAAGAGAACGCTGGGTGGACTCAGGATGTCTTATTTATAAGTGGGAAGTAATCAGGCATGAAAGTAGCGAGAATAATTGCTGGCACAAACAGGTTGAAAGAATAACAGGGGTACTCGTAATAATGGATAAAGGCTAAGTTAAGAATAAACTCTATGGATAAAGTAGTATGCATAAACTGGCTTCGGTGGTGGGATCATGTAAAGCAAATATAGGAGGATAGTTTACGTACAGTTGTAGTGTACTTGATCATGAAGGGCAGGAGAAGTAGAGAAAGACCAAGGCTAGACTCCGTTTTTTGATTATTTACAGGTACGTGGTGTGGAACTAAACGAAGCCTCAGAGAAGATTGTGGGGAAGCATAGTTAATTCACAGAGGCTTGCAGATTGGATTGTGGAAGGCATAAGTCTATAAGGAAGATGTATGTTTGATGTATATTATTACTATCCCTTATTCGCCAAATTCTCACATTTATGTGAGGTCAGCCCAGGATCAATTTAGGTCTTAGCCGGGGGTTTAATACCGGATGCCCTTTCTGATTCTACGCGCTGATTCTGGTGGACACCGAGATTTGAACCTCTAACTCTCAGGTTGTTAGTCGAGTGGCTAGACCCTTTACCAGCTTACCACCAAGACTATGATGACGATGATGATGATGGAATTAAGCAAAACTATCGGAAAATCTGTCACTACCATCTAGAACAGCGATTCCTAACCTTTACAGTCTTGTTACTCCTATGACCTGTCAGGGAAACATTTTACCCCCACCCCATCCCCTTAACATGTTATAGAACGAAACACACATGTATACAATTAGCCTTTATTAATCATAAAATTGCACAAAAATATACGTTAATACAATTTCAATGCACTTCCTTAATTAATTAATGACAGTTAATGTGAAGATTGGAATTGTTTGGCAAAGTTGAGAAATCACTCGCACATCTATGTGGTAGCAAATGGTAGCAAAATCATTCTTAGAGCTCTGTCAGCTATAATACTTTTCGCCAAAATGTTACGAGGTCATAATTTGGATATTTCTCTTTGAAAGTGCTATTATCGCGCAGTCAGAGAAATTCTACTTTGGCTGACACATCTTCGTCTTTAAACATTTCATCAGTAGAAAATGGTCTTAATATCCAAGAATTGGACTGACGATTTTCCATGCCCGTGAGATATTACTTCAGTGAGTCTATCACTGCAGATAAATGGTGAATCACGGAATTTTCATACGTGATATTTTCAGATTTCTTCATTTACCGATTGCTCACACAGTTGTGTAAACATCGACATATCGCCAACTTGAACTCTGCGTTGGTAAAGTTCCAATTTACGCAGAAAACTTGCAACTTTATCCTGTACTGTCAAGATATTCGTCATACAGTATTTCCTTGTAATGGGATATTCAGACTGTTAATTTCCATGAAAAAAACCGCATTTCGACAAGTGTTTTATCTTTCATTTTTGAGTACAACTCTATTTTTGTGTTGTCCAGTTTTCGAGAAACAATCCTGTTTCTTGACGGAGCTCATAAACCCTGTTTAAAACTTTCCCTCTCGACAACCAAAAGACCTCCGTGTGGTACAACAGACCATTAAATTTGGCACCAACTTAATCGCACAAAACTTTGAAGAATCTGGAAGTCGTAGCGCTGCCACGAATACGATTCACAATTTTTACTACGACACTGAACTCTTTTTTTTTTTAAATCGAAAGGAAGCGTCTTAACAGCCAAAAAATAACGGCGTATCAAGCAGTGATAAGATAAAACTTGAGGGGCAACTTATTTCACGAGTGCTTGAAATCCAGGACGGATGGAATACCCATCTGTACAAGCGCCAACTAGCTTTGACCAGTCCAGTCCTTTTTTTCCTCAATAAACTTTTAGCGTTGTGAACACGTCTTTGCCGCGAGCAGTGGTGGGCAAAGACTTGCAGAACAAGTATTCCTCTTTTACACGGTCATCTTTAATGTACCGAGTGAATACCAGTAATTGCGAACACGAAGCTACTTCGATTGACTCGTCCAATTGCAGCGCAAATATAGAACTTTCCTTCATTTCAGAAATAACGATTGGCAAAATGCCGTTACTCAACTCTAAAATACGACCTTAAACTGTTGTTTTGGAGACTGATATTTGATTGATTTTAGCCACGCGTTGCTCACCAACAATGAGCGACACTGCATCACACAAACAAGGTTTGATGAGTTCCTCTCTTGTAATGGTGCGGTTTTTTGTCCATAGCAATGCGATAAGCAATATGATATGAAGCTTCAAGACACGATTCAGTTGCCTTTTGTACATTTTCTGTGGAATCCAATCGCGAAGACCTCAGAACACTCTTTTCTCTTAAAAAGATCAATGTCTTTACCTGCGAACTCCTTGTGAATTTTCTCGAAATACTCTTTTAGTTTGTTTGGTTCATGCTCTCTGCACTAAGAACTTCATTACATATAACACACTGAGTATTTTCTTTATTCCTGCCAACAAGATTCGTTAAACCCCATTGTAAAAATACTTCTTTATACGAGCGCTTTTTTCCGGATGTAGAAGCCATGTCGCCTAAAAAATCGTTAACCAGTGTTACGAAATGAACGGACGATAGAAAAATACATGAACTACTTACTACTGGCTAACGAATTTTATTCTATCGTTCACTATGTTGCTTGAAAATAATCTCTCATGACGCGAAATAATTGGTTTCCTATTTTTTTTTAAATTTCGTGTGGCTATTTCTAGCCGAGTGCAGCCCTTGTAAGGCAGACCCTCCGATGAGGGTGGGCGGCATCTGCCATGTGAAGGTAACTGCGTGTTATTGTGGTGGAGGATAGTGTGTCTGGTGTGTGAGTTGCAGGGATGTTGGGGACAGCACAAACACCCAGCCCACGGGCCAGTGGAATTAACCAATGAAGATTAAAATCCCCGACCCAGCCGGGAATCGAACCCGGGACCCTCTGAACCGAAGGCCAGTACGCTGGCCATTCAGCTAACGAGTCGGACGGTTTCCTAATAACAATATTGAAAAAAACATCAAAATAAGTGAAAATTATTGTTGTTTGTACTTACCTACAACTAATACATAGATACTTTTTAGAACGGGGCGTATTATCTCGTAGAACAGTTTGTACACTTGTACAGTTTGATACAAAGTACAATGCAAAACAAAGGAAACGTGCGAGTTAGTGTTCGAGTAAACTCGAACTGAGTCGTCCTCGTCCGACTCTGCGCGCCCTCGTCCCTCTCCTCCGCATGCGAGAAAGCGCAAGCCACGTGGTGCTGATCCGTCATTCCATTATCTACATACCAAAAAAATACCAGCATTATTACCCCGCAGAATAGTTGTTTTACCCCCGCAGGGGTAATTACCCCAAGTTCGGAACCCATGATCTAGAACAGGGCTGGCCACAACGAGGCGCGGCTCGCGAGTCAGTCTCGCCAACCTTAGAGTAAAATTAAATGATATAATTAATGGATTTTAACAACATTTCGCGGCCGACGGCAGTCAGTAGCAGCGATGTGCGACTTAACGTTATTAGCGCTGTAGGACAGTGGTGAGAGATGGGAGGTGAATATAGTTCCGGGGCCTTCGTTTCGATATAGTGCTTTGAACTGGAGAGTGTCAGTGAGTCAGTGTCGTGAGGTGAAGCCAGTCGCGTTCACGTCTAGGCAGTAGCGAGTGTCGCTACTTTTCTGTGTACTGTTTAAGAACAGCTGTTGCCTGGTGTCCGAACAGTTGCGATGCTGTCTAAGAAGCGTAAATATGAAGAGTAGAATCGAGCTTTTAATACCGAGTGGGAGAAAGAATTCGTTTTCTTAGAAAGAAACGGTAAGCCAATGTGTCTTTTGTGTCAAATAACATTGTCAAAGTTCAAAGCCAGTAATCTAAAACGCCATCATGACACTAACCACAGCGGTTTCAACAGAGATTTTCCTGTTGTCTCTCAGTTAAGGAAAACTAAACTGAAATCACTAAAGGAAAATCTCCATGGTCAGAGTAGGGTTATGTCAATTTTTACCAAGGAAGCAGATATGACAACAGAAGCTGGCTTCATCTTGGCTTTTAATATTGCAAAAGCAATACACAGAGGGGGAGTTTATTAAGAAGAACATGGCACAAGTTTTTTCTCTTTTAGAACCCGAAAATAAGAAACTGCAGAAACTGATCAACGAAATGCCCGCTGCTAGACACACAATAGAGAGGCGAGTTTCTGTTATTAGTGTGGATAATTTTAATAATTTACAAACAAATTTAAGCAAGTGCTCAGCAGTAACTCGGGCTCTGGACGAGTCTACTGATATCAAAGGTAAACCACAACTAGCCATATTTGTGAGATGGGTCAAGGGACTTGCAGGTGGTGGAAGAACTTTTAGACCTGGTTACTTTGAAGGATACTACTCGTGGTTGTGACATTAAAGTAGCCCTGGATGGTGTTTTACAGATAAACTCAGTGCATATTGGTAATATTGTCAGCATTGCTACCGATGGTGCACCATCTATGACTGGCACAAAACCAGGGCATATTGGGCTTTTAAATGCTGACATATCAGTTCATGTTCTCCTACCTGTACATTGTATTGCTCACAGAGAACATTTAGCAGTAAAATATTTTCACTACCCGCATATTATGCATGTAGCTCTAAAATTGTGAACTGTATTCGCTCATCTGCCAAAACACGCCGAAAGTTCAAACGTTTTTAGAAGATATGAACAATGACGAGCTCCCTGATGATGTATATTGGTATTGCTTAGTAAGATGGCTGTCTGTAAGCAATGTTCTTGGCATATATTTTGAATTACTCAATCCAATCAAACAGTTAATGGAAGAAAAAGGAAAATCATTTCCTGAACTTAACGACCCCTACTGGTTGTTAGATGTTGCTCTTTTTACAGATGTGGTCCAGCATTTAAATACGCTAAACATATCTTTACAAGGAAGAGAAAAACTTAATTCTGATTTGGCTCAGAATGTACTTAGCTTTCATAGCAAGTTAAAGCTTTTTGGGAAAGATCTTCAGAGTAAAACATTTTCTCACTTCAAATGTTTGAAGACTATTACTGAAAGCCTTCCTGACGTTCAGACGGAAACTGAAGATTACATGAGTAAAATGTCTGGCCTTGCTGAAGAAATCAATGGCAGATTTAATGGTTTGAGATCACTTAAACCTTAATTTTAATGCCTGGTTTTCCGTGGTTTCCCATTTTCACACCAGGCAAATGCTGGGACTGTACCTTAATTAAGGCCACGGCCCCTTCCTTCCCACTCCTAGCCCTTTCCTGTCCCATCGTCGCCATAAGACATGTCTGTGTCGGTGCGACGTAAAAACAACTAATGCCTGGAAAATCCTTTTGCTGTTGATGTTGTGGGTGATGGTTGTCCTGTTTCATCACCAATAACAAAGGATACAGCAGCTGTAGAGTTGGAGCTACTAGAACTGCAAGAGGACGAAGGACTAAAAGGACTCAAACGAAGTGGCGTTTCTACCATAGAGTTTTGGAAGAATGTTCCAGATTGGCCGTGCGATTAGGGACGCGCAGCTGTGAGCTTGCATCTATGAGATAGTGGGTTCGAACCACACTGTCGGCAGCCCTGAAGATGGTTTTCCGTGGTTTCCCATTTCCACATCGGGCAAATGCTGGGGCTGTATCTTAATTAAGGCCACGGCCGCTTCCTTCTCATTCCTAGGCCTTTCCTATAACATCGTCGCCATAAGACCTATCTGTGTCGGTGCGACGTAAAGCAAATAGCAAGAAGAATGTTCCAGAAGAAAAATGTCCACTAAGAAAAGAGTGTGCCAAGAGACTTATCTCAATCTTTGGGACTACTTATGTGTGTGAATCACTATACTCAACGCTTACATTTATTACATCTAAATATCGATCTGACCTAACTAGTGAACATTGAAGTGAACTTGCGCTTACCAATTATCAGCCAGATTTTAAAAGACTAACAGCAAAAATTAATACTCGAAAAAACACTTCTCAAAAGTCAAATCTCATTCATTGGTGTGTACCTGAACAATAATATTCTGTGTAGTATAGAAAATAAATATTCCTTCATTTGTTATAAAATGAAAAACCTGTCTTCTTTTTATGAACCATTTCCTAAACATGATCCCAATTTTGTCTCCTAATTTTGCGGCTCCCAGAATTAAAGTTAGTGGCCACCCCTGATCTAGAATATTGTGTAGGCCTGCAGGTTCTGAGAAGAAATTAAAATTCACCCAGAAGTGGCGCCCATAGTAGTTTTCCCCTAACGAAGAGGGTAATTTTACACAAAATTTAGCCACAAGCTCTAAACCTGAGTGCACTAAAGATACTAGCCGATGTTAAAAACTATTGGGTCAACTTAACCCATAAAGGAGCACACTTCAAGAAATTGTACATGGAAAAAGAAGAGCTGTTATCCTCTCACACACGGAAATAATGTTACGAGCAACGGAAGGTTAGTTGTGTTCATGATGGTCAGTTTACTAATTTTATATTATGGAGTAAGAAGAATTCCGAACTTGAAGGGAGAAGTATCTGGCAGCCATTATGAAACATGGAGGAGAAAATCCATATTAAAATATGGGGTAAAATTTCTAAAACAGATAATTTTGGTAATATTTTTGCCAAAGGTACCTGAAATCGCGAAGAGGAAAGGAGAACCTAGTTTTTAAAGAGGATGGCGGAGAAGGAAATGTACAGACGAGATGAACAGCGTGATCAAGTTCACAGGATTGAAGACTTGAAAAGAGCGGCGGAAAATAGAAGAGAACATGAATGAAGACACATTTATTTTCAATCTCATTTCCAAATATGTTGAAAGAGAAAGGATATTTGTTTACACATATTGTGTGACAAATAAGTTTTTAAATACTAGTAATAATGTATATATGTTTATTATTACGTTTGCTTCCAATTCTCAGACTTCAGAGTTAAATTAGATCAACAAATTTTGAGGCTAATCGGTATAACTGGCCTAATTGTATCCAGTGGCGGCGATTAGGGAGGGGGTCTAGCGGGGCAGTTGCTCCCCTCACCCCAGTTTGCGGAGAAAAAATAAATTTTTATTCCATTTTAGCCACCTAAATCTAGGAATGATAAAAAACAGTGTATACAAACCTTGTTGTCTTATCACCTAATTCTTTCCTTTATTTTTTAAAAATACTAGCATTTGCACCCGTTTTCCGCACGGGAATTTGCAGTGGATTACATGTTTCCTACAGGAATTTTGGCGAAGTAACATAGCTCTATTCACATGTGTAATGCGACATGTTAAATAGATATTTTCCTACGAAATAGCGTGGAAAAGCGCTGAACAAAGTCGATAGAGAGAGAGAGAGAGAATGAGGACGATTTCCGAATTTATTGTACGGTAGCGTTCCTGGTCCGAAGTTATGTCAGATTCTCCGTGGCTCTCACAAGTCAGGTTGCAAATTGTATCTCCGACTACTGGCGTGGCGCTCTGACGTTGATACCTCCCTTAATATCTGCTCTATCAAAAATAGTAAAATGGTTCTTTTGTTTTTCCCCGTTATTCTCCTTGAAGTGACATGCACGATATGCCCCACGGGAATTGGACTAAAAATGCAATATTTCGTAATCATTTGCGTTATTGTCCGTCGTACGATAAATACGTACTCGTACATGGTATAAAGGAACGGAAATAACATCCACACAAACGTCTGTTATATACAGCCTTTTGTTAAACCTAATGTTAACGAAAATATTTGAGAATAATATTTCTATAAATACTAACTCCTGGTAAAATAAACCGGAGTGCGTAGATTCCAAATACACAGTTTGGTTGAATTAAGTCCAGCAGTTTTCCACTTTTAGGAATATACAAACAGATAGATAACCAGACAGACTGACACCAAAGGGAAAAGCAGTATCCCATGGATCCTTGGTCTTCCTATAAACCCACAGTCTGTTGATGGGCTTAATTTTCAAGCCGAGCGAAGCATTATGCATCCTCTGATTTTTCTCCAGTTATGGATCCTTTAAATAAGTGAAGGTTTGCGAGGGTGTTCGTCACTGGCTGCAGAGCATGCCGCCCGTAGAAAATAGTAATTTTCTCCGTCATTTGGAGAGTAAGCGAAATTATGCGCATAACAAAAATTATTTAAAATGTAGGGGCGTTTCGCATATAGTCTGCAGATTTTACATGTAATCTGTAGTGTAAGAGAACATTAAAAAAAACCAACTTGCTATGAACCCCCAGTCTGTTCAGTGATTTTTAAATAATATGCACATCGAAACTGCTCCTGGATGGTTAGACTCTAAATATGCAGTTTGGTCCAGATATAATCAATAGTAAAAGAGAAGATCGAAAACAAAACTCTTCTAGTCTTCCTATAAACCCACAGTCTGTTGAGTGATTTTTAAATGATATGCATGTCAAAACCTGCTCCTGGACTGTAAATATGAAGTTTGTTTGAGATGTAATCAATAGTGCAGGAGAAAATTTAAAAATAACCTGCTTGTCTTCATATCAAACCCTTGTCTAATCAGTCATTTTTAACTGATATGCATATCTAAACCTGCTCCTGGATGAGTAGATTCTAAATATGAGGTTGGCTCGAGATAGGTCTTATAGTCAATAGTATAAGAGAAAATTAAAAGAAACTCTTCTGGTCTTCCTATGTAGGCCTACCTCCAGCCTTTCCAGTGATTTGTAAATGATATGTGTATCGAAACCTGCTCCTGGATGAGTATAGACCCCAAATATGAAGTTTGGTCGAGATCTATTCGGCCGTTTACCTGTGATGATGGAACAAGCAGACAAACAGCCACGAAAGCTAAAAACTACTGATACGATCCTAATTTGACCTAAAACGGGTAAATATAGCAAGATATGGTGAAAAAATGAGATTGCAGACAGCGGACCCCTGCTACTTTAATTATAAGATTTTTAAAAACATCGCTCACCTGATGCAGTGAATGTTTCGCTGGCAGTATGATTATCCTTGTTTTCTATCCTATTCTCCTGATGAATGCGATTAACAATAATCTGGATAGTAGAATGACTGACATTCACTATTTATGCGATGTCACGCAAGATTTGTTTAGCCGGTGACGAAGAATTACCGGTTTCCTAAGCCTTAAAGACGTCTGGCTTCGTTCATGTTCCATATTGATCTACGACGGGTTACTAGGAAAGAAATGTGAGCCATCGTGTGCGGAACGATGGTTCCGAACAAATGAGCCAGCAAGGAGCGTAATAACCAAATGGAGGATAGTGTACAACTTTCGGTGGTACGTTCATTTTAGAGTTGCTTCGTTGTTTCCGATTTTGTGCGGACACTAAGGTGTAACGACGTGGATCTCTGTAATTTATCATCGCTGGATGAGATAAATTAGGTTTGCAATAATTAGCATTTAAAGGGGATACAGCATTCTTATCATAACCCACCTGTGCTGTGTGAACCATTTTTCACTGTGAACCATTTCATTTTTATTGTAAGTAAAATGCCGGCACTCATTCTTTATAGAAGATCATGAGAAGTGAAAAGGCGTTTAACATATATTATTATTATTATTATTATTATTATTATTATTATTATTATTATTATTATTATTATTATTTATATATTTGGTTGGTTGGCTGGTTGCCGAGCGAGTTGGGCATGTGGTTAGGGTCGCGTAGCTCTGAGCGTGCATTCGGGAGATTAAGGGTTCGAATCCCACCGTCGGCTGCCCTGAAGGTGGTTTTTTGCTGTTTCTCATTTTCACACCAGGCTTCCTTCCCATTCCTAACCCTTTCCTATCCTTGCGTCGCCGAAAATCTTCTATGTGTTAGTGCGACGTTAAACCACTTGCAAAAGGAAAACGTTAGGTAGGTAGGTAGCACATCATTCGCCACTTTTCAGATATCACTTAACATGTTTTACATGAGTCTGTCTGTCTGTCTGTCTGTCTGTCTGTCTGTCTGTCTGTCTGTCTGTCTGTCTGTCTGTCTGTTTGTTAGGTCATCAGCCCAGAGGCTGGTTGGATCCTCAAATAGCACCACAAAAGGTTGTGCGGTTATATGGAAACCCCAAAAACCAATGGCAGGACCAAAATGAGGCGTACTAGGCAAGATGAGGAGTGAGGTAGTTTGCCATTGCTTTCCTCACTGGGTCAGAAAGTACTATTGCAGCACGACTGACCCTGTGAGCAGCACCTTTCATAACACTGAGATGCACTAGACGTGCTCTGAATGTCATTACTCGGCACTACCCACACCCCAGCAACTTCCATATTGTCACAGCCATGGATGTTGACTGGGACTTCGGTGGAAGCTACACTTTACTCTGGCCTGTGCTAAGAGATGGATGAAAAAGTACTGTATCCATCAAGAAATGACAGCAGGCAGTTTACATGAGTATAGACTCCAAATATGAAGTTTGGTCGAGATCTATTCAGCCGTTTACCTGTGATGGTGGAACAAGCAGACAAACAGCCACGAAAGCTATCTTCGGCAGCCCTGAAGATGGTTTTCCATTTTCACACCAGCCAAATGCTTAACATGTAAAACATGTACAGCAACCCTCCCACTTCGGGACTGATACGGCAAAAAGATTCGATTGCCAAGACCTTGCCTGGTAAAATTCAGAAAATGTTCATTCCTTTCCTAATTTCTTACTAATATACGAATATACGAATATGAACGTACGCCCAGCGTTGCTTGAACGGGGAGAGCATTATTTAAAAAAAAACATTTTTAGTGTATAAGCGTATAATGGCTGAGCATAGAAAAGATATGCTCAGTATTGATATGTTGGGAGTGTTACAGTTGATTATTTCCATATTCTCTGTTGCTGGAGTTGTATGCAGACATTTATCAGTGCTGCTATCTGGACGGCAAGGTCAGGCCGTGATGGATGGCTGGATGGCGTGCCGCGGTCAAGGTCGCATAGGAATAGAATCGAATTAGCTTTTCTTTCACCTGAAACACAAGACGTTAACTCGCGGCGCCGCACCAAAACGATTCCCTGGCTGCTCTGGTCACGGTTTTCTGGTCAGGTTGCTTGAAGCTAGAGGAATACCGATTTATAGTCATTGTACCATACATGATCAGTCAGTGATGCAATAATGAGGAACACGGTTTGGGTCACGTAGCTGTCAGCTTGCGTTCGGGAGTGTTGGGTTCAAACTCCACTCTCGGCAGCCCTGAAGATGGTTTCCCGTGGTTTCCCATTTTCACATCAGGCAAATGCTGGGGCTGTACAATTAAGGCCACGGTCGCTTCTTTCCTACTCCTAGCCCTTTTCTACCCCATCGCTGCCATAAGACATATCTGCGTCGATCAAATTGTAATGAGGATCAATACATCGATTATCTCTTTCAATGTACGCGACTTGATTGAAATTACGAATACTTTCAAGTGATATTGTCCTAAAATTAATTTTCCTTTTTAAAAGAAATGTATGTATCCTAGAGCTTCCTAAGAAGGTGCGCAAAATCAGTATCGTCTTCTTGTTTAACATATTATTATTATTATTATTATTATTATTATTATTATTATTATTATTATTATTATTATTATTATTATTCAAGTGCCATACCCCGTTGCCCAGACGTCGGCGATTACTCTGGAGAAAGTTTTTCTGTCTTCTGCCAGATGGAAGAGTCCCTTAGTTGTCTCAGTACCGCCCAGTTATTATTATTATTATTATTATTATTATTATTATTATTATTATTATTATTATTATTATTATTATTGGTTTTACTTCCTAGTAACTACTTGTTCGGTTTTTAAAGAAGCCGATGTGCGGAGGTCTTTTACGAGTCAGTAAATATATTGAAACAAGGTTGGCGTATTTCAGCATCTTCAAATATTACCGTACTGGACCAAGATTGAACCCGCACACTTCGGTTCAAAAGGCCAGCCAGCGCTCTTCGTCTCGGCCCACTCAGCCTGGCTTTACAAGAACTCTTCGGGATGTGTCCTGTGTAATTACTGCCTTCACGAAACTCAGCGCATTCAGCGTTAATTCAAAGTCGAATAGGCCTAATATATGTTTCGTATTGTACGTATGAAAACATCAATGTTGTTATTAAGTTCACCAGGCGAGTTGGCCATGCGGTTAAGGACGCATGGCTGAGAGCTTGCGTCCTGAAGATAGTGGGTTCAAGCCCCACCGTCGGCAGCCCTGAAGATGGTTTTCCATTTTCACACCAGCCAAATGCTGGGGCTGTACCTTAATTAAGGCCACGGCCGCTTTCTTGCCATTCCTAGGCCTTTCCTTTCCCATCGTCGCCATAAAACCTAGCTGTGTCAGTGCGACGTAAAGCCAATTTAAAAAAAAGATTATTAATTTTAAAAGTGAGGTCTATATGCTTCGTTTTGTAATTGTTATTGCATAAGTACACATATTTTAGTAATACCATTTATAAATATTATGTTGATTTAATAATGGAGCCAGCGAAGTTACCGCGCCTGTTGACGCGCTACGGCTACGGAGCCAAGCCCTGAATTCGGGGAATGAGTGGGTTCGAACCTCACCGTCCGCTGTCCCGAGAATGATTTTCTGTAGTTTTCCAATAGCACTGGCAGGCAAGTGCGGGGAAATTCCCATTCATAGGCCGCAGCAGATTCCTTCCACCTCCTTACCCATTTTCATTAACTTTTATTTCATCTCCTCAACTGAGGTTGATGTTAGGAAGGGCATTCGACCATAAGAACATGCCCAGTAATTTTATCTCCCCTCATTCCCAACCCCGTATCAGGAAACGGGACTGAAGGTGTAGACATACTGTACACCATGTTAATTTAATATTGGCTGGAGGCCTCTAAGCTGGATGTTTGGTCCCTTAAAATAATAATAATAATAATAATAATAATAATAATAATAATAATAATAATAATAATAATAATAATAATAATATCCACCAGAACCACCACTATTGGCTGTTTGACCTGAACGCTTGATGTGTTTCTACATGTGTTTTGTTGAATGTAGTTGTTTTTCTCGTATTTAAAGAGGTAAGGACATATTTGCTGATTATTTTCTCGTACAAAACAATTCAAGCTGTTTTCTGCAATGTGTGCAAGAACCTTAGAGGAAAACAACAATCAGAATAGCTACCGAACCTAGCGAATTGACTGCGTGGTTAAAGTCGCGTAGCTGTGATCTTGCATTCGGGAGATTAAGTTCGAATCTCACCATCGGCAGACCTAAAGATGGTTGTTACCGAACTCGATAGCTGCAGTCGCTTAAGTGCGGCCAGTATCCAGTATTCGGGAGATAGTAGGTTCGAACCCCACTGTCGGCAGCCCTGAAAATGGTTTTCCGTGGTTTCCCATTTTCACACCAGGCAAATGCTGGGGCTGTACCTTAATTAAGGCCACGGCCGCTTCCTTCCCACTCCTAGCCCTTCCCTGTCCCATCGTCGCCATAAGACATATCTGTGTCGGTGCGACGTAAAGCAACTAGCAAAAAAAAAAAAAAGATGGTTGTTCGTGGCTAGCCGTTTTCACACCAGGGAAATAGTGGGGTTGTGCCTTAATTAAGGCCCACGGCCGCTACCTTCCCATTCCTAGCAGTTTCCCATCTTTGCGTCACCGAAAACCTTCGATTTTTTAGTGGGACGTTAAACCACAATTTAAAAAATTCTACCAACATTTTCCGTTCAGCTGGGTTAGTACCGTTCTGTGTTATCGTGGGATGTGAATAACGGGCTCAGTGATAAGGCCGAGTTTTATATCTAGCAACAAATAAAATCAATTTTTGCCCATTTAGCCCGTTAGGAGCTTTGGGACTGTCAAGGTTACTGTTGTTCATCGAGGTGGCGCATGGGTTATAGTGAGTCACGTGGTCAGAATGATGTCTCGGCTTTCATTCAAGGATTCGCTGCCTTCGCTACTACATAAAGCTAAAAGGCTAACTGACTGACTTACTGACATTGTTTACCCATCCCCAGATGAGATAGAAACTTGAAATTCGGCAGTCTGATAGCTATTAGTCTGTAACCCAAGAAATAATTGCAAAAAGTTCACATGTTTCATATTTAGCCCGAAACAAAATGGCGGACTCAAATTTCGGGTGTGCTAGAAAATTGATATTTGGCAAAAATTATAGCTGTTACCGTGTAACCGACGGGGAGATTATAAACAGTTCCAATGCTTAACTTTTTACCCTCCCAGAAATATCGAAATATTGAGGCAATTTTCATGCCGGTGCAAACCTTCCTTTCGAGGTATTTTGTGCCTAATCTGTAATTTCTATCAAAACATGGATAGCACTGTGGTCCCTGGAATGAAAAGATATACAACTTTGGTCCTATGACTTTTTGTCGTATCTCGACTCTTTCTACCTTAGATCGAACTTCCATTTTCCGATTTTAGGTCACTTTTGTTTCTTTTCCATATATTATTTCACTGTTTGAAACGCTTATAAGACAATTCGGATCACGAAATTCAGCAGGCCACTTGCCACGTCCATTGGTCATGCGCAAACCGACTTTCATTATTCCTGCCGCCATGTAGCTACGGGAAAACGGAAGGGATTATGTGGAAACACTACTCAAATTTCAGCCTTATCAATGCTTGTAAAGCAATCTAAGGTGAAGCCGACTGTGATACGACAAAACGGCAAGGAACCAAAATTACAGATCGTTTCGTGGTCGATACTCCTGCCAAGTTTCAAGACTGTAGCTGTCTGGTAAGTTCGCGAAATCATTTCTCAACTTGTGACAAACGTACAAAATTTGACCTAGATCGAAACATTTACCTGTATCTTTGCCGTAAATAGCCGAGATACGATAAAATGTCTTAGGGCCATAAATGTAGGCATTTAAATGGGCCATCTGATGCCGCAATCGGTTTATCGATACGACCAACCGTTCCGCCACAGAAAATTTCCAAATGAAGTTCTGCACTTATAAACGTGCACATCTTCAACGCTTATCTGTATTATATAAAACCGTACAGCTGACTGACTGGCTGGTTTGTCGATGTGATAGCTGTAATCTATGGAAAAGTTCCAAATGTTCAACTTTTTGTTATTTTTACTTCCCTTTCCCTAAACTAAATCGTGGACGATATGTTGCAGTGCGCCAGAAAATTATATTTTGACCTACAACCGACGGAGAAATTCC
Organism: Anabrus simplex; assembly: GCF_040414725.1. NCBI lineage: Eukaryota > Metazoa > Arthropoda > Insecta > Orthoptera > Tettigoniidae > Anabrus > Anabrus simplex. The sequence continues at coordinate 1,160,393,012 of NC_090266.1, forward strand.
AAAACGTCCCAATGCGTAACTTTTTACCTCGAAAAATTGTCGAAAACTGGAGGCAGTTTTCACCACGGTTCAGACCATTGTTTCGAGGTGTTTTTTTTTTTTTTTTTGGCTAAACGGTAAGTTGTATCACCAAATGGACAAGACATTCGGAACCCAACATGAAGAGATCTACAACTTCGGTCCTGCGACTTTTAGTCGCATCTTGAACCCTTATGCCTTGGAAAGATCTGCATTTTCATATTTTACGGCAATTTTTTACATTTTCTTTAATTAAGTTTACTGTTTTACACACTTATGCGACCGATAGAATCATAAAATTCAGAAGGCTCATTGGAACATCCGTGGGTCATATGTGAGCAAAATGCATGTTCCTAGCACCATGTAATAATGGAAAAACGAAAGGAATGTGAGGACACTGTCTTCCTAATCTAAGGTTCTAAATCAATCTACGGTGTACCCGAATGCAGATACGACAAAACATCAGGGAACGAAAATGTAGAACGTTTCAACCACGATACACCTACCACGTTTCAAGACTATAGCTGTCTATTAGGTTAGGAAAATAATTCCTCATCTTGTGAGAATTGTACTGAATGTGCACCAGGTCGAAACGTTTATCTTTGCTATAAATCGTGAATATACGAGAAAATATTATAGGACCAAATATGTACGCGATTATATAGACCGTCTAGTGGCGCAATCCGTTTTTCGTAACGACGTACCGGTTCGTCACAGTGATTTTCCAAATGACCACTTCTTATGTACAGGAAGTAATGGTTTGGGGGCGGAGCCCCCAACGAGCGAAAGCGAGTTTATATTATAGAGCTCTTCAGTTGACTACCTCGTAAAGCTGGGTAATCCCCGTTCCGACTCTCAGATCAGGATGAAAATTCTTTTGGGCGGTACGAGAACCGAACTTGGGGTTCAGTGTGAGGATGTAGAGATTTTAAATTATTTTTTTTACAGTTTTACGTCGTAAAGACACATGCGGGTCTTATGGCGACGATGGGATAGGAAAGGGCTAGGACATGGAAGGAAGCGATCGTGGCCTTAATGTACAGCCCCAACATTAGTCTGGTGTGAAGAGTCGGGGTTTGAACCCACTATCTCTCGAATGCAAGCTGATAGATACGTGAACCAAACCGCGCAGTCACTCCGAGGCTGTCTAGCAACAAATGCGTTTTTGAAAAGTAGACTACGTCTTGTGTTTAAATTTCCACTTGATGCATTTATTGCTCCATGACTAAATGGTTATCGTGCTGGCCTTTGGTCATAGGGGTCCCGGGTTCGATTCCCGCCATGGTCGAGAATTTTAACCATCATTGGGTAATTTTATTGGCACAGGGGCTGGGTGTATGTGTCTTCATCATCACTTCATCCTCATCACGACGCGCAGGTCGCCTACGGGAGTCGAACAAAAGACCTGCACCTGGCGAGCCGAACATGTCCTCGGACACTCCCGGCACTAAAAGCCATACATCCATTTCATTTTTCTCAGGTATGTACATATCTCAATACCTTTTGCTTTGTTGAAGTAGTGATTCTGAAAATTGGGAAGATACTAAAATTATTTAGAAGTGCTATGAATATTCTTAGTTAAAATAATGGTAAAATGTACAGTGTAAAATATTTGTATAATGTGTTTTCTGTATTGATTCAAAAGGGTAATTAGGTAATTAATTATAGTTATACGGTTGACGTAGAAAGTAGTTTTATAACTTCGATCATTATGGTGCCGTATCCTTTTCTAAGCCGCACAAGTTCCACACATTCACCATTTTTAATCCTTTATAAGAGGCAAAAAAATTGTAGCATATTTTAATATATATATATATATTTCATCTTTAACGATCATCGTTATTGTTCAGACGATTTAGAATTATAAGATATTTATGTTTGACAATATTTGAGTCGATTTTTCGTTCACGAAAGATGATTCGGTGAGTATGTTGAAATACGTATCTGGTATATACTCACAAGGAAACCCTTCCATCTGCTAATCTCCAATCTGATTGAGATTTGGTACGACGACTTCAGTAGTAATGCTTTATTCAGCCATACGAAAATTAGACGCCCAGTCGCATAGTTAGCACCTGTTTTGGGGTGTCAAAGTTTGCTCACTTAAGTACCGCATAGACAGGGGCGAGCTGCAGGTACAGTACAGACCGGGTGGACGGCCAGTTCATGTGTCATGCTCTCACTCTTTCTTAAACACACACGAGCGCGCGCGCGCTCCTCCGATTGAATTTACTGGCGGAAAATTCAAATGCGTTAATGTGGGCACTGTTGTAACGGTGATGAAAAACGAAAATCCACAGCTTGTTTCCAGTCATTCGACCGGGTCAGGAATAGAATGAAGCCTTCATCTAGCGGCGTGAATAGGAATTGTGCTGGCTGTCGAAGCATGTCGCACTGCTCCGGGGCAATGATTAATGAATGGCAGATTAAATGAAATGATATTGGAGTGTTTTGCTGGAATGAAATATGACAAGGAAAACCGGAGTACCCGGAGAAAAACCTGCTCTGCCTCCGCTTTATCCAGCACAAATCTCACATGGAGTGACCGGGATTTGAACCACGGTATCCAGCGGTGAGAGGCCGGCGCGCTGCCGCCTGAGCCACGGAGTCTCTGTAACGGTGATCTTGGGTGGAATTACAGTTCGGTTTCACTACTGTTGATAATGCCACTCTTACTCGATTCTTTACCTTCCACTTCGTTCTACCATTCATTGTAGCAATATGTCATTTTTCAGTTAATCATAACTTTGGATTCGGAGCTGCCGCGTGATAATTCCACACATGCATGTGCCTTCTTACGTATGTCATTCAAATGCAGCCGTATTAAGATTGCCGCATTATTTGTTACGCTATGAATAAAATATTTTGATCTGCTGAAATTCAGTTTTCAATAGATTCAGGTGGAAAGAATAATGTAGATTTAATATTTCTATATATTATACCCTTGCATATGCATTTACAATCATAGTAATAGCAACAGAGTAGAGCTGGAAGCGGAGCGAATAATACCGATGAGTAATCCGGTTGTAGCGTTAGAGCTCCGCTTACAACTGTGAGTACCGACGGAGAACCTGAGCGCAGTGTAGCGCACGACACGTGTTTAACAAGGGGAGAGAGCACGACGTTCGGATTATCTTCAAACTTCGTACACTTTCATTAGTCAATCAGGACAACATAATGTGCAAGTAGTAAGGCGTACTACTTAGGCGTTCTAGAGAAAATCACAGAAGTTTTCGCGTCGAATATGTACGATTGCGTTGCGATCACGAACACGAGGTGGTGACGGTCGAGTGGTTAGCGTTCAAGCTCTGTAATCGCTGGATCGAGTCCTGCTCATCGCTTGCTTTTTTCAACACTGGTCGTATTCCTTCATATATATTACATATATATTGCAGGTCAAAGTGTCCAGGTGCAAAGCAGTTCTGCGTACCTGACTCGATTTCACCGTCAGGTATGAGGGGTGGTGGTAGTTGCGAGTTCGCAAATCACGACAGGCATACATTGTCAGGAAAACTTTATGCATTTGGTCGTTTATTTGTCGATAATTATAAATGTATGATGTAGTGATAAAAATTAGCGTCCGCCTCTGTGGTATTGTGGTTAGTGTGATTAGCTGCCATCCCTGGAGGCCCGCGTTCGATTCCCGTCTCTGCCACGAAATTTGAAAAGTTGTACGAGGGCTGGAACGGGGTCCATGAAGTTAATGTCTTGGCGGATACAAACTGTATGGCAGTGCGAATAATTTTGCTGATAATTTCTAAATAATGACGTTTAATTGATTTGAATCGTTTGTTTCAGAAACGACACTTCTCCAACGTACCAAATTGTTCAGAAAACAGGAAAAACTGTCTGTAGTGTGTAATGTCATTTCTGTCCTTCCGATATTTTTTATGCTTATTCTACTGTTGAAATGACTATGGCAGATAAGGTTGTTTGCATGAATTAGTCCAATACGTTCCTTTACAGACTTTGTTGAAAATGGTGGAGACGTGCTGTTTCTGCAACAAACACCATTAATGAGAATATAAGGAAGTGTAACATTGATTTTAACGTCATTTCAATTTCAGAAGGAACTTTATTTGTACTGAGGAAATACAGTGTTTAAACCCATTATTTAATAGTTATTTGTAAGACTTACTTATTTGCGCATATTATGATTAGACCACATTGTATAGAAAAATAAACAGAAGAATACTCCTTTTATGTCCCTTTCCAAAGTTCAAAATATATATAAAACAAAACAACACAATATAATACAAGTAACATGTAAGTCTCTTATCTTTGAACAATACTTCTCACTTCTATTGCGCTGATGTTGTCCATGCAAACAGTTCATTATAAAACTCATGGTGTTCTTCTGGTTTGTAAGATTCCAACTTCTTTATGTCTGCTAATTTCTTTTCATTTAATGGAAAGCAAGTCTAGTTGGTAACACAGGGAGACGGGTTGCAGAAATAAGCAACTTGAAAATATGAACGCACAGTACATCAATATAGTATTTTCCTAAGACATGATTTGCCTCATACTGAAACTCCATAAATTGATTTATATGAAACGCGACTTTTTCATCTCTTTTCACACCTCTTCCTAGCGACTCAACTGAAAGAACTGACACAACTACTTTGTGAAGCGGGCTGGTTTGAAGTAAAAACAACACCTCTCCAGGATAAGTGTTCTTTCTGCACAAAACGGAAACTTTCATTCGCGACTGACAGGCAGAGATATATGATAGAAGTGTTTTTTCTGCACAAAATGGTAGCCCTTCGTGTATTAATCATGGCAGTATTAATAACTCATATAGTGTCAAAAAGTGCAGAAGTGCTGTTTCTGCAACAAACGATTCATTTTCACTCAGGTATACTCTTGTTTTTGCTTGTGGTTAGGTGACCTTTGACACTGGTATGGGAGAATAAAGAGCCTTGAGCCCATAAAGCCAAAAATCTTACCTAAGCCTAGCTGGCTCCTGTCCTCAATTAATGGAAGTAAGAAACAGAAATCAATACGTCGGTAGTTGTCGCGACAGAAAGTACCTCATGAACCTGTGACTGTAGAGGTTCTGGTGCCAGGTGTCAGGTCTATTGTATTGTGTTAACAGATCTATCCGTTTCAATATCTTGGGTGTAATATTCTGTAGTTAAATATTCACAATATCCGCGGATAACCAGTTTGCGGATGCGGATAACCATTCGCGGATGGCGGATGAAGGAAGTGCGGATGGGGATATTATTTGTATATCCGCGCAGGGCTCTACTGATGGGGTTATACCCATAGTGTGAGTTGAGCACTCGCTACTGGGTTTGGGAAGAGAGTGAGGTACTGTACATCTCTTGAAACGTTGGTTGAGCGATGAGTTGGCAGTTGACTTGAGTTGACTGACAGCTACCTGGACTTCCTGGAGTTTCCGTAGAAGTAGGCTAATCAGTAGGGGGTGGATTTTGATGACCTAAAAATCACTGATAATGATCAATGAAATGCTCTTAAATTTATGGGAAAATGCTATAAAATAAGTAAAAGAGATTTGAAAATGTTTGACCAGACTGAATTATGGTGTTCGTGTAGGAAAGGTTTTACGAGTAATATATCCCTATGTCCGCCTCTGTGGTGTACTGGTTAGTGTGATTACCCGCCACCCACGAAATTTGAAAAGTGGTTCGAGGGCTAGAACGGGGACCATTCAGCCTCGGGAGGTGAACTGAATAGAGGGGAGCTCGGTTCCCACCTCAACCATCCTCGAAGTGGTTTTCCGTGCTTTCCCACTTCTTCTCAAGCAAATGCCGGGATGGTAACGTAACTTACGGCCACGGCCGATTCCTTCCCCCTTCCTTGCCTATGCTTTCCAATCCAATCCCCTCCCCTCCCGCCCCCCGAGGCTCCTGTTCAGCATAGCAGGTGAGGCCGCCTGGGCGAGATACTGGCCCTCCTCCCTAGATGAAACCCCCTGATCCAAAGTCTCACGCTCCAAGACACTGCCCTCGAGGCGGTTGCGTGGGGTCCCTCGCTGAGTCCGAGGGTAAAACTAACCCTGGAGGGTACGTACATAAGTAACTAAGTGATATATACCGCTGTTCAGTTCCTTACGCAGTTCTTGGTTTTACAAAAATAATTATCTCCCAGTTCGCTTGGAAATGTATACCAATATGGACATAATGGTTTGCTGGATGTATTGCTAGCGTTTTGCCCCGAAAAACCTGGGAACGCTTGTTGTTCTTCGCACTCGTTAAGCTTTTCAGAGGTTTATCTCGTTTTATTTGCTGCTGTACAACAAACTTCCTTTCCGCACCCACTTTAACACCGCACAATTTACAACATACAACACGCCTATCTGTTATAAACACATCTTTTCCAAATTCATTCACTAGCTGAAATAATATACACTTTGTGATGTTTCAATTTTGGCATTTTTCTTGCACAGAACTACTTGGCCGGGCTGAGTGGCTCAGACGGTTAAGGCGCTGGCCTTCTAACCTCAACTTGGCAGGTTCGATCCTGGCTCAGTCCGGTGGTATTTGAAGGTGCTCAAATACGACAGCCTCGTGTCGGTAGATTTACTGGCGCGTAAAAGAACTCCTGCGGGACTAAATTCCGACACCTCGGCGTCTCCGAAGACCGTAAAGTAGTTAGTGGGACGTAAAGCAAATAACATTATCATTATTAGAACTACTTGGGAAAATAATTCTGTGCTGAAGCAGAAAGTCATATAACTGTTGCTTCAAATCCCTTCTCGTTTCCATTTTCTTGGCCTTGAGATGGGCTGCAGGGGTGGGTGCGAAGCCTTGTGCATTCCTTGTGCGTGAGACACGTTAGAATGAAAACTAGTGTGGTTTCTGGCTGCAGAAGGGCTGTCAGGATCAGACTTTCAGTATGCTCCAGGTAACTGAGAAATGCTACGAGAGGAATAGAAAGTCATGTTTATGTTTCGTAGATCTAGATTATTTATCGTATGTCTTTTAGCGCCAAGAGTGTCCGAACACGTTTGGCATGCCTGGTGCAGCCCTTGTAAGGCAGACCCTCCGACGAGGATAGGTGGCATCTGCCGAGTATGGGAACTGCGTGATTTTTTAGTGTAGTATTGTGTGTGGTGTGTGAGTTGCAGAATGTTGCTGATATTACAAACAACCAGCCCCCAAGCCACTGGAAGTAACAATTGAAGGTTAAAGACCGGGAACCGCACCCGGGGTCCTCTGAACCGAAGCCGACTACGCTGACGATTCAGCTAAGAAGTAAGACTCCGTTGCTCCCATAGGTCCCAGACTTACTTATAATGTTCTGAACTCGGTAAATTCATTGAAGCGGGATGCTACCCTGTTCACACATCACCCCAGTGAGGAACCTCCCTCTGACCACCGGTAGATTATATAGTCCTAGCCACCTGAGCACATGGTGGGCCATGACTCGGATTATGTCCGAGATGTCCAATTCCATCCCATAGCAACTGGTATCCCGACTCTTATGACCACTATTACTGAGCCATTCAACCGTTGCCCAGGGTCCACTAACTAGGACGTGACTACAGTAACCCACACCATGAATATTACTCAAGTGTTTATTGTTTTGTATGCAAAACTATTTCCAAACTTTGTGGTAGTCTCCTAATTGGTTCACGAATTAACAATATTTAGGTTTGAAAATTAGTTGTTATATCGAGTATCTATCTTGAATAAAAGTTGCAAATGAACTTGTCATTAAAACAAATTACGTCACGTGCGCGACTCTACCACTTTTATCAATTCCCGTAATAAGTGTTCAGTCATGTTTTGAATTATGAAACTAAAATTTATGCTATCCCATTAACCCGAGTTTTTGATGCCTATGAACATGTATCTCCTATAATTGGAAGTCCTTTACGTGAAAATATTCGTTTTTGAAAGATTAAGTTTATCGCTGTCTGCTTTTGAGTTGCATATGTTTGGCTGTAAATGTTGGACTCGTCTTCTACAGTATATTGTCTAGCTATCACTGGGACTCTTCGAGGAAACAATTTTTGTACCATCTATCGTGATATTCGCTTTTTTAGTGTTTTATATTGATTTTAGCTATTTTTAAAGGTTATAATTTCCACGTTATTGACACATTGAACCTGTATAACGTTCGAACTTGTGATTAGGGCGTTCATTCTGTAACGTTGGCATTCGTACAATCTTTCCCGGATCAGTGGCTCAGACGGTGCTGAAATGGGCAACGAATACGATTCTTCTCCTCCTTCTTCCTGACCTTCTCCCCAATTTAACGGCCTATGCCCTTTCTGACGCCAGCCATATGTGGATAGATAGTTGTATTCACTATTCCGTGTTTCTGTGGTGGTTGGTAATGTACTGTGTTGTGTTTAGATGAAGATGTTTATTAGGACGAACACCAACACACAGTTTCCGAGCCAGGGGAATTAACCATTCGCGGTTAAAATCCCCTACCGGGTCGGAAATGGAACCAAGGCCCATCTGAATCAAAGGCCCCTTCGCAGAGTATTGAACCAAGGAGTCGGACTGACTGATTCAGGTGTTGACATTTGTTCCCTTATGACCTGTTTTATAAACTAGTTTTCTAAGTTTTATTGGGGAACTATCCCCCTGGGCAGTTAGTTTCTAATGTGCGTAGACTTGTAGCAAGATTTGGGCGTTCTCGAAAACCATCTCTCTATGGGCCGTAATCTCGGCTCCAGGCGGGATTGCATGGTTATTCTTATGCCCAGTCACCTATTCTCCCAGGAATTAACCCAGTACACTTACAAACACATATGTCTAAAGTAACACTTTTGACCATTTAAGTGTGTGTAATAGATTAACGGACAATATGGTTGTCGTGTACGTCTACTAACGGGTGTGGACGAAAGTCCTGTGTTGTCGTAGTGTTTCAGTGTGGCCAAAATGTAATTTGGAAAATGTGTCTAGTGGCATCAGATAACTTCTAACGTAATTCTTGTATCTTTCTGTAGCATTTTGGTAGTTTCAACTTCACACATTACCAGCTTTTGGTGATCGCGGAATTCACGTGTATACAGAGTGAATCACCTAAAACATTCACCCCAAATAGTTTTGAAATGAAAGGTTCTATTGATGTGCTTTTTTCACAGAAATTAAGTGTAACCAAGGGCTCATCAGTGTAGCCCATACATAGATTTTGATAACTATCACAATGTGTATTATTTTAGAAAGTTCCATTTTTCAAATGGAACAATGTCTATTGACATTAACAATACAAACCTATAGTGAATTAGCATGTCATTGGTGTGTTTTCAGGATTCTAGTACAAGTAATTTACGAGCTATCATAGTTCGAAAATTGTAAATGCCAAGATTTGTCGGCTTTATTCAACTGCTGCTCCGGAAACCGTAAACGTAGTTAGTGGGACGTAAAGACAATAATATTAAATTGTCATTCAACTGCTTAGTTACTAGACTACGATGTTCTTTTGCTTGTTAATAATAATTTCGTGTGGCTATTTCTAGCCGAGTGCAGCCCTTGTAAGGCAGACCCTCCGAGGAGGGTGGGCGGCACCTGCCATTTGTAGGTAACTGCGTGTTATTGTGGTGGAGGATAGTGTTATGTGTGGTGTGTGAGTAGCAGGGATGTTGGGGACAGCACAAACACCCAGCCCCGGGCCATTGGAATTAACCAATGAAGGTTAAAATCCCCTACCCGGCCGGAAATCGAACCCGGGACCCTCTGAACCGAAGGCCAGTACGCTGACCATTCAGCCAACGAGTCGGCTTATGTTTGTTTCCTTTACAGTACACCGATTGCATTGCTACTTACTTGTCAGTTACGTTGTGATAGTTCAAGGAGGAGGACGTAGTGGATCATTGAAGGCCTATTTACCAATGCTGAAAAAGCCGACATGTTATTGGTGTGCCGAGAAAGTAGGAAGAATGCTGTTCATTCCTGTGCTCAGGATATCGCAATAGACGTCGCATATCCCGACAATTATTTGTGAACCCCTTCAACCAGGTATGTGAAACTGGAAGTGTAACACCTAGAAAACGTAACAGAAACAAACGAGTGACTGGAGAAGGTGGCGAAATTAATGTTCTAGCAGCTGTTGCTGTAGATCTTCACGTTATTTCCCGTGCAGTCGTACGAGGAAGTGGCATGATTCAGGCATGTGTACTACGCATTTTCCACCGTCATGGAAGCGGTTTTGAGAATCGTGTTAACTTTTGTACTTGGGCATCATGACAAGATACACCAGATTTATCGTGTATGTTGTTTAGTGATGAAGCAACATTCATATATCATGGCCAAGTAAACTTCCGAAACATGCACTATTGGTCTGTAAACAATCTCCATTCGCTTCAAGTGAAACGACAGCGTCCATGGAGTTTAAATGTGCGGTGTGGAATAGTGAGCCATCAGCTCATAGACCCTTTTTTCATAGAAGGAACACTAAATTCTCAAACGTATCTCAACCTCCTAACAGACCTATACTTCCACAGATGTTAGAAGACGTTCCGCTGCAGTCTAGGAGGAACACGTGGTATCAGCATGACGGCTGTCCAGCGCATAGTGCACAACGTACTACACCTTCTCTTGATCGATTGTTTCCAGATTGGTTGATTGGACAAAGGGGACCTGTACCTTGGCCGTCCCGTTCACCAGATTTCACCCGTATAGCTATTTTCTCTGGGTAAAGGTAAACGATACTGTTTACAAGGACATACCGACTGCAGCAGATGATGCGAAGCGATGTATTACTGCTGCCTGCGCTGAAATGTCTAATGAAATTCTAGAATGTGTGCATCAGTCCTTACGTGGCAGACTAGAAGCTTGTATTGAAGCTGGTCGTCGTATTTTGAACACAAACTTTGAAGGCCAATTCTCTTTCTCTTTGTGTCAAGTTAGTACTGACACATGGAACAGACAGCAATTTTCTAACTACGGTAGCTCGTAAACTACTTTACTAGAATCCTGACAAGAACACCATTGGCATTATAATTTACTCTAATTTTATTGTGTTAATGTGAATAGGCAGCATTGTTCCATTTGAAAGTCCGACTCGTTGGCTGAACGGTCAGCGTACCGGCCTTCGGTTCAGAGGGTCCCGGGTTCGATTCCCGGCCGGGACGGGGATTTTAACCTTAATTGGTTAATTCCAGTGGCACGGGGGCTGGGTGTATGTGTTGTCTTCATCATCATTTCATCCTCATCACGACGCGCAGGTCACCTACGGGTGTCAAATAGACCTGCACCTGGCGAGCCGAACCCTTCCTGGGATATCCCGGCACTAAAAACAAGCCATACGACATTTCATTTCCATTTGAAAAAGTAAGTTTCTAAAATAACTGCACGTTCTAATAATTATTACAATTTGTGTATGGGCTACAGTTATGAACCCTTGGTTTTCTGTGAAAACAGCACATCAGTAGCACCTTCCATTTCGGAAATATTTGGGGTGCAAGTTCTAGGTGATTCATTCTGTATATGGAGATTAATCCTTACTACCTGGTATTTGTGTTCGAATCAATTTATTTAAATTGGTTGCATTAGGATTAATTCGACAGGACTCTATGACGAAAAAATTGATGTTTTTAACGCAGGTGTGTTTCTTGTTGCTTGCGATATCGCATTGGTAACGAATACTTACTGAGCGTGTAGTTTGTTTGATAACCGATTGGTTTTAGTGAAAGTACGGGTGCGTTTGGACTGGTACTGAGAAGGAAGTGGCCAACATGTATATGTTGGGTACCATCCTTGCATTTGCGACTGGAATGCCACATGTACAGGTTGTAACAGTAAGGTGCGGCCAACCATTCAGGACACATTCCTCACACGTAGAAGAAGACACTATGTTATATGGACATGGGTCTGGAAACGCTTTTTTTTTCATTTTAGAACTCATTTTCTACAACTCTACACAGTACATTGATCATAGGAAACACACAGAAACAGAACGTACCTGAATACCACATGAAACTCTTCCTTACATTTTCCTCCTGTAGATGGGGTTGTAGAATAACATACACGGTATTTCCTGCCTGTAGAAAGAGACGACATAAAGGCGTACCGGGGTGTCTCAACTTCAGAGCGTGGGTTGGCGACTAGGATTACCTTAGCTGGGCCTGGCATTGCTTCCACTTGTGTCAGGCTCCTCTCTTTCATCTATCTCACCTCGCTTGGTCAATTCTTGTTCTTTTCGGACCCTCATGGTACTAGGTTTTCGATGCCTAAGGAGTCTTTCATTTTCATGCCCTTCGTGTCCCTTCCCTTTCTTCTGCCGATACCTTCATTTTCCGAAGTGTCGGACGTCTTGCAGTTTTCCCTCCGAAGAATGTTAATAGAGGATATTTGCCCAATTGGCACTTCCTCTTAACACAGTAATGAACTGAACATTTCATATAAGAAGAGTTTCATGTGGCATACTGGTTCGTTCTGTTCCTGCGTGTTTCCCGTGATTAATGTACAATTTAAAGTGGTAGAAAATGAGAGTACTAGTATGGAAGTAAAACGTTTCCGGACCCACGGCCATACAACCTATTTTCCTCTTTTACGTGTGAGGAATGTGTCCCGAACGTTTGGCCGTACCTTACTGTATACAGCCTGTAGAACTAAAATGAAGTACAGTTTTAGGTTGTCTGTTCGCACTTGGCAAATAAATTCGTGAATTGTGTTTTCAGTAATTCTCTCTTACTTAGCTCTTAGCCTATATGTTTTAGAAAGGGATAAATTTGGCTCTGCATATTGCGCAGTTAGCTATAAAGTTCTAGATTTGGTGACGGGCTGGTGTTAATCCTGTTGACTATTTTCGAAATTATTTTCCATGGTGTCTCATTTCAACTGCAGGAAATGCTGGGACGATTCTTTACTCGAGCGACGCGGTAGCGGACGTGTAGCTCCAATGTCTTCTCACCAAGGCTGGACTCTAATCGCGGTCATTCACTTGAGATTTATGAAACGGAAAATCGCGTCCCCATGGTTCAGATTCCTCCTAAATCTGTAGAACTTAAAATTAAGTCATGTTAGCTTGTTTGTTTTTCTGAAGGGCCCCAGCTGCTTCCCAGTGCGAGTGCAATAAAAATACACCTTCGTCAGCTTCTCCCGTATATTTATCACTAGACCCACTCAGCCTCGTTTTAGTTTTTGCCATGGACTTAAACGACGCCACTTGATTTTTCAGGTGAAAATTCCAACCCAAGATCGACTGGGATTCGAAACCCTGCTGTCCAAGACAGAAAGCCGGGATCTAAGCCACTGCACTAATGTCGCCCGTATCCTATACAATTGCGATGAACAGACAGCCTATCAACACCATTTATGAAGCAGGATCGGCACGCAGTGCGTGCATGACGCTGCTAACAGCGGTTTCTCGAGCCCCTGAAAAAATTAACAAAGTTATTTTTTAAATCTCATTTTCTTTACTATTGGAGAATTCAGTGTTGATCAGTAACCTTGTTGAATGGAGTAACATGTTTCTTTTGCAGATGGTCTGTATGATGCATTCATCACTAATCGTTTTGTTTCAGAAGACGTGAGGTCCTATCGCAGCGTGGAGATAACTTCGGCCTTTTCGCACTTGCCGCATAAAGGTAAGATCTATTTGATTTTTGCGCGATTGGTTTCAAGAACTGCTCATGACTCGTTGCTGGCGCATGAAATACCATTTTTTTATGTGTTGTAAAATGCCATTATTTTTAAGCAAGTGCTTTTCTCGAGTCGCTAACGATACTGTGTGCTATTCTTTGTCATAATAGGGACTTTGATCATATTTAGCTATCAGTGCTATTTACTTTCGAGAGTAGAAACCGTCGTATAAATGATGATAAATTACAATATTTGGCTTATTTCAGCCTGTGATAGGGATAGATGCAGCGTGCTTTACTGGCGTGTATGTAAAACACCTTGAGAAATACTGCACAGATAGAGCAACCGCATACCTATGAACGATGTAGCTTTCAGGTTTGTCACGGGCCGTGATTCAACTCTTTTGGTTGGGTACGATGGGTGAAAAGAAAATATTCCTTGTCTTTGAAAAAATGTCATATTTGGGGGCCTAGTGTAACTGTTCCAGATTTTAACTTAATATTAGACTCACCGAGCTCGATAGCTGCAGTCGCTTAAGTGCGGCCAGTATCCCGTATTCGGGAGATAGTAGGTTCGAACCCCACTGTCGGCAGCCATGAAAATGGTTTTCCGTGATTTCCCATTTTCACAGCAGGCAAATGCTGGGGCTGTGCCTTAATTAAAGCCACGGCCGCTTCCTTCCCACTCCTAGCCCTTCCCTCTCCCATCGTCGCCATAAGACCTATCTGTGTCGGTGCGACGTAAAGCAAGTAGCAAATATATATATATTAGACTCACAATGGATTTCGTAGAGTAGTGATTCAAATTCCGTACTTCCACTATTCTACTTTGCATTTGGATAATTAAGCCATCAAGAGAAATGAACCTTGGCTTAACCCAATAATTATAACCGTTCCCTTTTATTACTTACTTACTTACTTACTTACTTACTTACTTACTTACTTACTTACTTTACAGGCCTTGAAGGGCCCATTCCGCTCTGTCTCGTGCTTTTCTCCGCCAGCTGACGTAGACTTCCCGCATCATCCAGCCATATCTTCCTTGTTCTACCTCTGCTTCTCCGTCCTTCAAGTTTGCCTGTGTATACTGTGTCTATTAGAATGTCGTCCTCTATGCATTCCACATCCATACCTGCCAACTTTCCCGATTTAGGCTGGAGACTCCCGATTTTCGACAGTTTTTCTTGCCTCCTGATTATTCTATTTTTTTCTTCCGATTTTAGCTTATTATTTTGGTGAACTTCAAACATTCAAATCCCGCCATTTCAGCTTTCTACGCTGATGGCCGGAAGTCCTTCACTCGTTGGCCGCATTCAAATAAAATGTCGACGTTTATTAATACGAGAAACGCTCGCGAATGTGCGATGTTTATTGAAACCTATATATATCGCGACGCGTACATCGATTGTCAATTTCTCGTTCTCGCGTGCTATGTTCATGTTCATTCGCATCAGTCTAGTCGTTTCTAGAGACTAGTCGCTAGATTTGAAGTATTTTTTAAAGTAATTTAGTGACCGAATTTCAAAAATAGCGACTAGTGACTTTTCTAGAGATTTTAGGAACCATTTGGAGGCAAATCTGGCGAATTTTAATTTATTGCTTGACTAGGTGTTTTCGCCTGCGTGGATTTCGTAATTTGATAACAGTAATCGTTCCTCGGTACTGCACCAAGACATTATCTGAAAATCCCTAAAGTAGGATTCTGTAACATCTTCAGTTTTCGAGATAAGTGTTTCAGAGTTCAACTCCTTCACATCTTTTCTCCCCCTTTCAAGTGAATTATCCGATACCGTAACAAAAATACATTTTTTTTTATTTTTAAAGGAGATTACAAATACCAATTTTCGGTACATATTACGTTTTTGAGACATAATACTGTAAATATATATTCATTTCAAAAATGTACCCAATTTTCCAATTCTTTCCAACCCCTCCCCACCCCAATAACTGGATTTTTCAAAAACAAAAAAATGTGTTTATTTTAAAGGAGATTCTAAATACCAATGTTTACGTCTGTAACGTGTTAATGTTTTTGAGATATGTTCATTTTAAAAATTCACCCCATTTTCACTTCTTTTAATCCCTCTTAGGTGGATTTTCCGAAAACTAAAAAATGTGTGTTTATTTTTAAAGGAGATTCCAAATACCAATTTTCACGTCTGTAACTTATTCTTTTTTTGAGATATAAGCATCCCCATTAAATGATTAAAAGCAATGTTTACGTCTAAAACATGTTAAGTTTTTGAGATATGCTAACTTCAAAAATTCACCCAATTTTTCCTTATTTTAACCCCTTTAAGAGGATTCTTTGAAAACGAAAAAATGTGTGTTTATTTTTAAAAGAGATTCCAAATACCAATTTTTACATCTTGAGTTTTGAGATATACTCATTTTAAAAATTCACTCCCATTTCCAGTACTTTTTACACACACACACACACACACACACACACACACACACACACCCTTGTGTCGATTTTCAGAAAACAAAAAAGCATACGTGTTTCTTTATTTTTAAGGCGATTCCGTGTACCAATTTTCACATCGGTAACGTCTTCAGTTTTTGAGATATAAGTATCCACATAAAAAGGATTCAACCTTGGCGAACGCCCCTGTTTTGTCTTGAAGATTTCAGACATCTTGCCATTTATCCTCACAACTGCTGTGTTAGACTCATATAGATTCTGTATCAACCAGATAAGATGTTTTGGAACTCCCATTTCCAATAACACGTGCCAAAGTTTCTCCCATTGAACACGGCCAAAGGCTTTCCTATAGTCTAAAAAGCGAATAATCATAGGAAGCTGGAATTCTCTGCTCTTTTCGATTAGTTGTCGGATGTTCAGCAGCTGTTCTCTTGTGCCTTTTCCTTTGATGAAACCAGCTTGTTCAGGGGGAGTCTATGAACTAATATAATTTTGGAGTCTTTCTTTCAAGATATACAACATGATCTTGCTAGCATGTGAGATTAACGATAAAGTCCTATAGTTATCACATTTCATTGTTGAGCCCTTCTTATGCAAGGGGATGGAAATGGATGTAACCCAGTCAGCTGGCCATTTGCCATTTCTCCATATTTTATTGCAAATGTCTGTGATAATTTGAGCACCAATATCGCTCGTCTCTTTCAGTAGTTCTGCTGTTATGTTGTCAGAACCCGGTGCTTTGTGCGGTCGCAACGATGCAATTGCCCGTTTTGTTTCCTGAAGTAAGATGTCTGGTTCTTGTTCAAAATCTTGCCATTCAATCATCGACTGTACTGTCTCTTCTTTATACAACTCCTCACAGTACTGTTTCCATCTATTCAATACAATTTCAAAATCATGTATCCTATGACCATTAGAATCTTCTATGGACCATACACGAGGTTTGTATTTATTTGACAGCTATTTTACTTTCGGGTATATATCTCGTGTCTCATTGTGATGGCAATGAGCTTCAATTTCTTCAGATTCCTGACAGATACTTATGTTTGTCTAAGCGGCAATTACGTTGAATTTCACGACACAGCTCAAAGTATCTGTCTTGAATGTGCAAGCCTGTTTCTTTCCGTTGTTTCCGCTGCTCTATGAGCTGCCACGTATGATCACTGATCCAACACTTACGATGACTGTATTGGAGAAGAATGTTTCATTGCAATGCTCACTATATTTTGTTTGAGGTCTTCCCACGTGGACCCTTCATCAGTACTGTGCTCCCTTCTAGTGTTCAAAAGAACATTTTGGATTTCCACACCAAAACTCCTTAAGTTTTCACCTTCTACCTTTTGCATTTAACCAGGTACACGGCGCATACCTCTGAGTTTCAATCTGAACACCATAAACAGTAGTTGGTGATCTGAGCCACAATCTGCACCACGGTATGTTTTTGCATTGATGACAGAGGATTTCCAGCGATTGTTAACCAATATAAAACCAGTCTGATTTCTATGAAGACCATCAGGGGAGCACCATGTATACATTCGACGAATATGATGTTGAAAGAAAGTGTTGGTTACACATAATTCACGTTCCATACAAAACTGTAGTAGCCTCTCTCCACTATCATTTCGCTTTCCAATGCCATAATGGCCCACGATGTGTCTAAACTCACTGTCAGTGGTCGTTTCTTCGATCTTTGCATTAAAGTCTCCAAGAACCACTGATATTTCCTTACTTGAAATATTCTTCATTACATCATCTAATTCTCCATAAAATTTCTCGATTTCTTCTTCGCTCGAAACAGATGTAGTTTACATGGCGCTGCCTTAAGTGTTAAGTGGATGTTTCTGTTATTAACACATGAACATCCATCCACTAGATTTGCCAAATGTGGAGGGATAATTACTGCAACGCCATTGGCGCTTTAATTATCTGGTCCAGAAAAGTACACCGTATTACCCTTAGTGGTGCAGAAGAAGCCATTACCTTTCCAGTGTGTTTGAGATAGACCTAGCAAGTGTAGATTGTGATTTTCTATTAACTTCTCAATGATCTGAAGTTTCTTAGGTTACAAGAGTCCCCTTACATTCGAAGTTGCTATTTTATTTTGGCGTCGAAGAGATGTTCTCTTTAAGATGTTACTCCTCCCAGTCGCAGATTTCCCACACAAGGCCTGGGAATCTACCTTCATGTGCCCAGTCACCAATTTCACACCATTCAGCCTGGACCTGAGATGGCGCCGGGTGTCAACCGGATCGCTTGACGAATTAATTTCCAAATTAGCCATATCCATCAGATATTTTCTTAGGAAGGTAGTGTGGTAGTTTCCCCTTGCTTTCCACACTGCAGTATCATGGCCGTTGATGCTGATTCAGCGACGTCCATAATAATCCAGTGATGAGCCGATCCAAAGTCATTTTTTTACGCCTCATCCTGGCACTGATAGGTACTGCTGTCCTCTATCAGGGATGGATTCCAGTGGCATTTCCTGCACTGAGGGGACCATCACCCCACCTAAAGGAGCTCATCCGCCAAAAGTCGTTGGCACCCTTAGGGAGTCCGGTTATTTACACTCGGCGTTGAGTCCTGGCTGTACGGTCTACTCCAGGGATGGCGAACCTATGCCACGCGTGTCACTTGGTGACACGCGAACAGGATTTCGGTGGCACGCCACATGAACATATTAAAGTTTTTATATTGTGCTACAGACTATACAATATCACGTGGTTCGTATAGTAATAGTCTTTTACGTGTAAGAAATAAATATCGAAAACCTGGCCGTCAGTCAGTCGGTGAGTGAAGTTTGACGTGTGTGTGGTAGCCAGTAGCGCGTAATTATTCGTTGTGTGTTGCTGTTTATTGAATGTCGTTTGTATACGGACCTCACAAACATGTTTTCGGTGCCGATAAAACAGAAACTTAACAAAAGTAGTAACCGGATTCTTCAAGAACAGTGGACAACGGAATTCAGAGTGATAGAAATAAACAATAACGCTTTGTGTTGCCTGTGACTGAAAACCGTCGTGTCCCGCACATTTAATGTAGGCCAAAATCACCATTTCCGGACGAATCATTTACATGTTCGTTCCATGTCAAATGAAGAAAGCTCATTTCACAGAAAATCGAAGAACACACAAAGCAAACTATCTGTTTTGTATCATCTTTCAGGCCAAGGAATAATATCAGTGCGGATGTTTCCATCTGTCTCACTGCATATTAGGGCATGGGAAGCCGATTTTTGACGGTGAGTTCTTGAAAGAGACTTTCTTATCGACATCCGATACATTAATTGAAGACTTTCCTAATAAACAGCAAATAATTAACAGAATTAAAGAAATGCCAGCCAGCCGAAATACTGTCAAAGGTAGAATAATAAGAATGAGTGAAGATGTTTCGGAGCATTTGAAAGCTGATTCGGATAACTCCCAGATGTATTCAGTATGTCTTGATGAAAACACGTATGTGACCTTACAAGAAAGGATTGCTGTTTTGAATGATTTCCTTGTGAAAATATGATGAGGGGAGGGAGGAATTAGTAAAATTGTCGAGTTTACGAAATACGACAATAGATAAGGATATAATGAAGGATGTGAAGCAAGAACTTGTATTAAAAATGGGCTTTGACTTACAGAATAGCCTCAAGTATGATGCGTATTGATAATGGGTTTGTGCAATTTCTTAAAGAAAACGTTAAACACCCTACAATGAACGTTGTGAAGTCAACAGTTAGAATCCGTCTTGGTTCAGACCTATGTGCTTCTTGTGTGTTACTGAAGACAAGAAGTTATGAACCTAATATAAATGACATGGGTACTAAATGTGAGAACGATATTTCACTCGAAGTTCATTAGCAATATTATTTTAATTGTTATATCTAATAATATTTAATGACGAGGAATGTTACAATGGGAGCTTATTATATATTTTTACAAGTAATGTTAGGCATTCTCGAAATACTTAAAAATGTATTTTTGATGTTTCTGCAAAATACAACCACGAAGCATGCAGTCAGCTGTATTTACAAGATATATATTAAATAAGTAAATAAATCACTAAAAGAATAACTAACATATTATGAAACATAATTGGAAATTAAGAAAAGAAGTCGTACGTGGGGGGGGGGGGTTATAGCCATTCTTTGAAAGAAAATAACAAGTGGCACAGTAAACAGTTGAGAATAATAAAAGAGACTTAAAATGGCACACTAGCTGGAAAAGGTTCGCCATCCCTGGTCTACTCCATTACCGTAGCAGGGTAACCTGGCCGGACTTGACAGGCCATTCGAGTGATTAATTTTATTTCCAATAGGATAATGATCCCAAGCAGTCATATATTGGATGTGGAAGTGAGAAAAAGGCATATTTCCAGTAAACGTCAATTGATGGAGGCATTGTCCGAAGAATGGTACAAGATCTCATCAAACTGCACACAGACTTTGGTAGTATCAATACCAAGAAGATTACAAGCCATGATCGATGGAAGTGGAATGCAAAATACTGATGTGCATTCGTTTCTTTGTAAGATACAATTCTGTTATTTGTTTTGATCGTGTGCAAATAGAGCTACATCACGTGATAAAAAGTGCCTCTGGATGTTATTCCCCGCCCCAAAACATCGTGGTGCACATGAACAAGAAGTTCAAAGGTAGAACCCATCTCCTTGACATTTCATTTTAATTATCTTCTATTCCTCGATATTTATATATGGATTCTTAAAAGGCGCAGAACGTTTCGCTAAACTCTTTTCACTGAGGAACGCAGTCAACGAGTTTTCGTGAAGAATATTAATGAATAAATTAACCGTCAAATCACTTCAGTGAATTATTTGGGAATGGAACAGTGCAGCAAAATAGGGCCGCTGAAAAGAGAATTCTCCACCAATTGTATCCTTACCTTGTCATGGTGGTGGGGCTTGCGTTGTCAGATGATGCTAACAAATCGCCAGGCAGAAAGCACTCGTTACGCAAAATCTAACGACCGAAACCTGGCGGATTTATTGGACAGACCCAGGCAGTGGACTAGGGCAAATTATTTGAGGTGAGAGACTTGTAATGTGCTGAGCCTCAATACAGTCGGAGCTATGAGGAAACTTCAGCACGTTTTGGGAAAATATAGAGTGAATAAAGCTTCTCTTCAGTAAGTAAGGTGGGCAGAGGCTGGGGCGATGAATTTTAAAGAATATGTTCTGTTCAGTAGTGGTAACATAAACGGTACCCATGTCGCAGCGTTCATGGTCTAGAAGAAATCGAAGTATGCAGTGATTTATTTTGAACCTGTTCATAGATCGGTCTGGAGAATATTAAAGCCGAGATATGGAGATTGGGAGCGAAGGATAATTTCTGCTTCGTGGTGCAGTGCGTTCTCTTGCCTTAATGTGATTTTTTTATTGAAGGCTTGTGATTGAGGGTTACCGTGTAACAACTCACTGTGTGACATTACCATTTGCTATGTCACCTAGTACGTTGCACTGTTCTCACTAGCCCTTTGGTGGGCGAACCCTGAGTATTGAATCCCTTGTATCATCAAAGAAAACGTGTTAACATACCTTCACAGCGCGTGGAGCAGCTTTGAAAGTTTTTCGTTACGCAGATGTTATATGCTTTCATTGCATGCTGCTTCGTTTCTGATTCGAAGAGATCCAGTTTGTGTATCCATTTTCACTTCTGAAGAGGATTCTTTTACCGCACCCAACGCTATGATGAAAGACCCGTTAGATCACTTTTTTTGGTCCGTACGCACGCCATTAATCTTGGCATCAATTGCGAACGCGTCCTCTATCCTGACCTGTGACTGATACCCTACGATCTTCCTTTACTCCGTCATTAGTCTGTTCAAGAAATTGAAGAGCGATTATAATGTTTGACTGTTGGGATCTTGCTTTATCCGACATACTTCCACATTTTCATGGAAACTAAAGATCACTTGTGAACAGTTTTTTGTGAGACACAATGGCCGCTATATATCGATTAAATTACTTAAAATTACCACCGCGAATATTTCCGAAACGGGATTTGAGATTGATGGGATGTTTTCTCTGTAGAGGACTGATCTGAACTGAGGTTCGCAAATATAGTCCATTCAGAGTTTGCCACAGTGATCGGGTGGTGGTTTTCTAGACCAGTTTTTTTATCCCGTTCAGAGCTTTCCCCAGTGATCCGAAGGTGGTTTTCTATACGAGTTTGTTATTATTGGGAATATTGCCTGTTGATAGTAGGGAAATTAAAGTAGGTAAGATTAATACCTCAATGGCGCTTTTCGTGGATGATCGTAGTACAGAGTTAACAAGATCTCACTTGAATCTTCGAGTATTGCTTGCTCCATTTGAACTACCGCTTGTAGGGTATATACAGTGACCGTCATTATTTTTTCGGACAGGCAGAGTTCCTTTATATTTCACATAAAAAGATTAATAACAAACACAAATAGTATAATTTTGCTTACTCCAGAATAAATAGTTACACATACAGATACCAAAAATAAATAATCACTTCATTTCATGATACACAACAAATTTGAAATTTATGAATGTAATTATTATAATAATACCAAAAATTACCTGTTCGTAAATATTCGGACAAAAATGCAAGTACAAGAAAAATATGAAGGATGGAGTCCATGTAGTAATATCAATACTTCGTGATTCTTTTGTTCCTGCGAAGCACTTTGTCAGGCGTCTCGGCATGCTCTCCACGAGTTTTCTTGTGGTGGAATGGGACAATTTTTCTCACTCCTCTTGCGGTCGTCTCTTCACATCAGCTTTGGAATGTATGGGAAGTTTCCAGATATTGTTTTCCAGTATATCCCATAAATTCTCTATGGGGTTAATGTCAGGGCTTTGTGGGGGGAGGATTCACAACTTTAAGACAGTTTTGAAACAACTATGGCTGTACATGATAGGCCGTATGTTTCGGGTCGCTATCCTGATAAAATTTAAAACAGTCCCCAACTCCCATATTTTCTGCACTTTTCTTCAGGTAGTTGTTTTTAAAATCTGAAGATACAGGTGGTGGTCCATGTTTCCGTCCATAAAAACCAGCTCACCTACCCCTTGAGCCGACATTCAGCCCCACACCATAATATGTCCCCCTCCATGTTTTACCGTTGCCTTCATATTTCTTTCTTCACACTTTTTATTGGGCTGTTTCCAAACTATGATGCGCCCATTTGAGCCATTACTCCATCTAGAAAGGATGTGCTGAGGTGGTAAAGGTGAATCGGGTAAACTCTCTTTGTAAGCAGCTATAGCTGCAAGGGTTTTGAAAAACATCTGTATAGAATAAAATATTATTTTGAAAGGATTAAACTCTGCCACATATTATGATTACATCTTTGGGACCATTAAAAATTGTATAAACCTAAATCTTACACGCACCTTTTTACTTTAGGATATCAAATTTTTGGCACTGTCATAATTAGAACGCATTGCTTTTGCAACACGGTGGGCCCAATGAGCATGACACGTAATCTGTTTCAGTGTACGACAGAATATGTTAATTGCTTACCCGTCTTTCAGCCTGTATGGAGCAGGGAACAAGGTCACTTAACAGCAAAAAGAAACCCTCCGTTTTTATTTCGATTATGTGTCCAAAAACGTTCATAAAATGGTCTTTTAAAGGAGAATACAATTTATAATGTTGAACATTACAATATCTATTCATTGAAACTTACACAATCCATAATCAAAGAAACTGGATGTTTTCCAGGACTTTACAGCACACTAGGTTAGGTTGATGCAAATGGTCCCGGGTCGACCAGGCCCGACCACAGTTTTCGTATCATCAGGTTAGGATCGGTGGTTTCATCTACAGATGTCCCCATGATTGATGTTCCCTAGTCGTCGCAAATGTTACCCAATACCTGCTTATCAAAACATTTTTACGTGTGTGAAAACAGATTTTTGTTTATTTACACAGACAATTGTGGGGGAATTTTTGCAAATACATTATGCAGGCCTAACTGATTATAAGATTTTGGAACATAATATTTCCTCATTGTCGAGGGATTAGTGGCACAATTTGATGTTTTTATCCAAAAAACTTAAGTCTTGGGTTTCTGACATTCTGAAGTGGCAGGATTTGCTTCTACAAAAGCATCGCACTAATCCATGTAATCATTTTTTATTGCTGCCTTGCGTGCGGGAGAAGTAAAGGAAAATAAAAATCGGAGTAGGGGTTACACCAGAACATCATATTTTTGTAAAACTGTTAAAACATGCATATTTAAACGGAATATAATCTATATATATAAAAAATAACGTGTCCTGACTGACTGATTGACTTGACTGACTGACTGACTGACTGACTGACTGACTGACTGACTGACTGACTGACTGACTGACTATCGCCGAGCCCAAACTATTGGACACAAAGAAATGAAATTTTGGGGATACATTCATATTAAAATCGAGGTGCTCGCTAAGGGGGTGAAAAGGGGGGGGGGGTGAATATTTAAAATGAGGATTTCTAGATCTCAAAAAATTCCAAGTTTTCAGATGTAAAAATTATTTGGAATCTCCTTTAAAAATAAAGAAACACATTTTTTTGTTTTCGGAAGAACGCATTAAGGGGGGTGAAAATGGAGGAAAATGGGTTGAACACCTGTCATGAGGAGACTTATATCTCAAAACTGAAGATGTTACAGACGTAAAAATTGAAATTTGGAATTTCCTTTGAAAATAAAGGAACACGTATTTTTGTGTTTTTGGATAATCCGATGAAGAGGGGGTGAACAGGAATGACAAACGGGGTGAATTTTTAAAAAGACTATCTGCAAATTATCTCAGACACGTAACACATTACAGATTTGAAAACTGGTATTTGGAATTTCCTGTAAAAGTACAGAAACATAAATATTTTTTTCGGAAAATCCACTTAAAGGGAACTGAAAAAGAGGGTGAATTTTTAAAATTAGCGCATATACAGTATATCTCAAAAACGTAACATGTTGCAGACGTGAAAATTTGTATTTGGAATCTCCTTTAAAACTAAGGAAACACGTATTCTTTTGTTTTCGAAAAAAAAAACCTTAACGGGGGAGGGGGGTGGAAGAATTGAAAACTTACTTGAATTATTTGTATGAATAATACCAAAAAATCTAAATATGTTACAAACATGCAAACTGGTATTTGGAATCTCCTTTAAAAATAAAGAAACACGCACTTTTGTGTGTGTGGCGGTGGGGGGGGTAATCAACTTGGTAGGGGAGGGGGGTGAAAAAGGAGGTGAGTTCCTTTTACGAGGATACATATATTTCAAAACTGAAGATGTAACAGAAGTGATAATTGGTATTTGGAAGCTCTTTTAAAGAAACGAGTACTGTTTGTTTTTGGAAAATTCACTTGAGTGGGGAGTGGGAAAGGAAGTAAAAAATTAAATACTTTTTCTGGAGAAACTTATATCTCAAAACTGAAGGTTACATACGTGGAAATAGGTATTTGGAATCTCCTTTAAAAATAAAGAAACTTGCATTTTTGGGTGGGGGAAACCAACCTAACGGGCGGGGGTGGAGTGATGAAGGAGTTGAATTCTTTTCATGAGGATACTTATATCTCAAAAACTGACATGATAATTTGCATTTGGAATTTTCTTTCAAACTAAAGAAACACGTACTCTTATGTCTTTGGAATATCCACCTAAGAGGGTGAATTAATTGAAAACTTAGTTGAATACTTTGTACGAGGATACTTATATCTTAAAAGCTAAAGATGTTGCAGACGTGAAAATTAGTAATTGGAATCTCCTTTAAAAATGAAGGAACACGTATTTGGGGGGTGGGGGGTGGGGAATCAACTTGTGGACAGGGGCGTTGAAAAAGGAGTTTAATTCCTTTTTATGAGGATACTTATATCTCAAAAACTTTAGCCCGCCTGGTGGCCATGATCGTTAAGGCGCTGAAGTCTAAACGGTGTGACACCGAGGTTAGCCGGTTCGAGTCCCATTGGTCGAGAAAAATTTCACCATCAGAATGTAGGCCGCCAGGGTAGGGGAGGTGGTATCAATTTCTAATCACTAGATTGATTGCCAAAAGCCTGGATTAAATTCCAAATCTCTCCGCAGTGCTCGTATGGAGTGAGGGCACATGACGCTGTTGATGGTGATTTGTCCGTCGGATGGGGAATTTAAGCCTTGAGCAGACCCCTTGGTGCTATTCGACAGGAGTAGGCTGTGCCGGCACCGGGTTTCACCCTCTCCCTACTATCATATATCACGTCATTCATTTCATCTGATTAGCTCATCTGTTGAGGTTGACGCCAGGAAGGTCATCCGGTCATAAAAACCCGCCACGACAGATTCATCTCACCTCATACCCGACCCCGTAGAGAAACGGGACATGGGTTGGACAAACAACAACAACTTATATCTCAAAAACTGAAGATGTTCGACGCATGAACATTTATGTTTGGAATCTTCTTTCAAAGTAAAGAAACACGTGTTCTTTTGTCTATGGAAAATACACTTAAGGGGGCGAATGAATTGAAAAATTAGTTGAATTCTTTGTGTGAGAATACTTATACCTCAAATAATTAAAAATGTTGTTCGGCTCCGTGGCTAAATTGTTAGTGTGCTGGCCTTTGGTCACAGGGATCCCGGGTTCGATTCCCGGCAGGGTCGGGAATTTTAACCATCATTGGTTAATTTCCCTGGCACGGGGGCCGGGTGTATGTGTTGTCTTCATCATTATTTCATCCTCATCACGACGCACAGTTCGTCTACGGGTGTCAAATCAAAAGACCTGCACCTGGCGAGCCGAACCCGTCCTGGGATCTCCCGGCACTAAAAGCCATACGCCATTTCATTTCAAGTGTTAAAGACGTGAACATTGGTATTTGGAATCTCATTTAAAAATAAAGAAACATGCACTTTTGGGGAGGGGGAATCAACTTAACGTGTAGGAAGGGGGGGGGGTGAAAAAGTAGTTGAATTACCTTCAAGAGTACAATTATATGTAAAAAAAACTGAAGATGTTACAGATGTGAAAATTAGTATTTGAAATCTCCTTTAAAAATAAAGAAACACGCATTTTTTTTTTTCGGAAAATCGACGTAAGGGATGTGTTGTTGAAAATAAGTAAATAAAGAGTTGGAATTCGTTTGTGAGGATACTTTATCTTAAAAACTGAAGTCGTTACAGACGTGAAAGTTGGTATTTTGTATTTCCTTTCAAATTAAGAAACACGTATTTTTTGTTTTCGGTAACTCCACTTAAGGCGGGAGAGGGTTGGAAAGAAGTGAGGAAGAAATAGTTGAATAATTCTTATGAGTATACATTTATCTCAAAAACTGAAGGTGTTACAGATGTACAGGCATGAAAACTGGTATTTGAATATCCTTTAAAAATAATGAAACACGTATTTATTTCTTTCGGAAAATCCAATTGAGGGGCTGAAAAGAATTGGAAAAGCAGGTGAATTTTTAAAATGAGTACCGGTATATCTACGTTATGTCGTCCGGCTCCGTGGCTAAATGGTTAGCGTGCTGGCCTTTGGTCACAGAGGTCCAGGGTTCGATTCCCGGCATGGTCGGGAAATTTAATCATCATTGTTTAATCATAATCATCATAATAATAATCATTTAATCATCATTGGAGTTACCGAAAACAAAAATACGTGTTTCTTTATTTTGAAAGGAAATACAAAATACCAACTTTCACGTCTGTAACGACTTCAGTTTTTAAGATAAAGTATCCTCACAAACGAATTCCAACTCTTTATTTCCTTGGCATGGGGCTGGGTGTATGTGTTGTCTTCATCATCATTTCATCCTTATCACGACGTGCAGGTCGCCTACGGGCGCCAAATCAAAAGACCTGCACCTGGCGAGCCGAACCCGTCCTGGGATCTCCCGGCACTAAAAGACGTACGCCATTTCATTTTACATTATATGTCAAAAACTTAACATGCTAGAGACAAGAAACTTGGTATTTGGAAAGTCCTTTAAAAATACAGGAACCTGTACCTTTTTGTTTTTGGATAGTGCACTTAGCAGGGGGTGAAATGTAGTGAAAAATAGTTGAATTATTTTTTATGAGTATACTCATATCTTAAAAACTGAAAATGTTACAAACGTGAAAATTGATATTTGGAATCTCCTTTAAAAATAAGGAAACCTGTACTTTTGTTTTCGGAAAATGCACTTAGATGGGGTTAGGTGAAGGACTGATCAAGGGGTTGAATTCTTTTTATGGAGATACTTATGTGTATCTCAAAAGTATGTGTACGTTCACTGTTTAGTCCCGTTTCTTGGGTCAGGGATGTGGAGAGATGAATTTATATGGCGTGTTTTATGGCCGAGTGCCCTTCCTGACGCCAACCTCAGTTGAGGTGCTAATGAAAATAAATGAACGATGGTGAATTAAATTGATAAGTAAATGGAAGGAATCGACTCTTGCCTATTAATAGGATATTCCCAGCTTTTGTCTACTGTATAAGTGAAAATGAGGAATCACATAAAACCATTTTCAGGACTGCCGACGGTGGGGTGTAGCCCACTCGCCTCCCGAATGCAGAGATCTGCTCCATAGCCGTAGCGCGTTAACTCGAATGGCCACTCCGCTCGATAGATAAATACATCGTATGAGGTAAAAATTTGAAGTGTACACACAAAATTATCATTTTATGTATATGGATGATCCTAACCATTACTGGTAAGAAAATAATGCCCCAATCCCAGGAAGTAGAATGGATGACATTCAAAGTTATATACATAAAAGCCAAACCCCATGGCACTGCAGCCCTTGAAGGGCCTTGGCCTACCAAGCGACCGCTGCTCAGCCCGAAGGCCTGCAGATTACGAGGTGTCGTGTGGTCAGCACGACGAATCCTCTCGGCCGTTATTCTTGGCTTTCTAGACCGGGGTTATATACATCAGCGAGGCATAAATTTTGAAGAATTATGATAAAAGTAGTGCTCTTAGAAATAGCTAAACTAAATAAAGAACCATCATTTAAAGTTGACATTCTTTGTCGTGATGCGCGTATTGTGTTATGACTCACCTTATCACTGTGATCTCGGTGCGACTGCATATGAGTGGAGAAGAAGTGTTGGGGATAAAAATATCGGCTGCAGCATAAGTGATACACCCGAAGTTTGTGATCATGTAGCGAACATTGAATGAGCAAGTTGGACATAGGTGGGTTCGAACCCCAATGTCGACAGGCATGGGTATGATTTTCAGTGGTTTCCTAGTCCTAGCCATTTCCTGTCCCATCGTCTCCATAACACCTTTGTTGGTGCGATATAAAACAAGTAGCAAATGGAGAGTATTGAAAATAATAATTAATGGAATTCTGTAATCTGAAGTGAAAAAGTTAATCATAAACCTCTGTGACGATTCCAGCAGCAGTAGCATTGACAGCAGTGGCTCTAAATCCGAAGCTACTTTATCTGAGGGCGATTATTTGAGCGAGTGATGAATTACTGGGTCTTGTGAATATTGTAATGTTTTCATATTTTTATTACAAATGTAGTGAATCATAAATTGGTTCATGAATTTCCTAATGGGAACGCAGAGCTGACCATAGTCGGACAGTTCTGCATACGAAGGAAATCTGGCGTATAAACTAGGGAACCTGATGAAGGAGCAGCCCTGAGATCAGGGGGACTCTTAATGGAATTTTAGTCTTTAAAACAACTGACCGGCAAAATTAATGTATCACTTGAATTTTCAAAGGAAGAAAGCTTGTTAAATTGTAAAACATTTGTTTTATTATTTACATAGGTTATTTTCATGAAAAAAATATCTAAGTAGGCCTAATGTGTTATGTCTCTTATTGAGAACTTTAGTTACTCCGATAATTTTAGCTACAATAATGGGCTACTGACAGTTTGTTGTTACTGTCCAAAGGACGTATTTATTATAATATTTGCAAAAATACTATTTCCGGTAAATAATCATGTCTTTACATATGGCATCCCACCTGCTGTGATAGGTCGGTGCAGTGCAGCGGCCTTAAGCGGAAGGGGGGGGGGGGCGCTTGTTAGCGGTCTTTAAACAAAGGGGTGGAGAGGGAAGCAAGTGGTGGTGTAGGAGACGGAACTTTGCCAAGTGACAGTGCTGCCACAGGCCTCATAATTCGCTGAGCACACACAACCTCAGGAGAGGGCAGTGGCTGAAAACTCCATTCCGAAGCGAATCGGCGCATACATCCAGGCTCGAGGGGTACTACGGCCCACTCATATGGTACAGTACTAGCAGTATGCCCAGATTGCCAACGTCGTTTACTCCTTGGTCTGCTATTTTAATCGTAAGAATACACTGGCAGTGAGGGTAAATCTGTTGAAGGAACTCATTAATCTCGAGACAAATTCATTATGATGATGGTAGCCCAGTACGCCTCTACATTGATGCCTAGGCCATCTATGACAACTGATGGCGGAGCTGTTGAGGATCCAACCAGCCTTAGAGCTGAGGAATGCACATACATAGCTGTATTTGAACCTTCAAGCATATGATTATTGATTTATACGATGTATGAATTTATATTCAGATTATGTAGGCCCTATATGCTTTCGTAAATTATTTCTGCACTTTGTACTGACAGTTGAATTTCAGAAAGGGCGATCTCCTTGAGTTTGATGTTTGGGTGCGTTATTTTTGACAGCTCGCGACGGAGATGACATAACCTGGTTTACCTGGGAGGACGTGAGTTAGAAATATGAATACCTGTTACGATCCACCCTAAAAATTATATGCATTCTTTTTCGTTGCGGGGTGGGGTTGAGGGCCAGAGGCGATCTACCTATTCCATTTCGCTTGGTCTTCTGCGTAGGTCACTTGGTAAATCACTGGCCTCGCCTCCTCGACGTTTCAGGATTGAATCCTGGCTCGGTCCATTGGCATGTAAAGAGTGCTCAAATAAGATTTACTGAATGTTTGAGGATCCTTTTCAGAACTGTATTCTGATACTCTAACGTCTCTAGAGACTGAGGTTGATGGGAGCATAAACACGCTCTAGAATATTAATAATAATAATAATAATAATAATAATAATAATAATAATAATAATAATAATAATAATAATAAATACGTACATACATACATACATACATACATACATACATACATACATACATACATACATACATACATACATACATACATACATACATACATTATCATTATAGACTGTTATGCCTTTCAGCGTTCAGTCTGCAAGCCTCTGAGAATTTACTAAACGTCGCCACAATCCTCGATTTGCAACTAGTGTTGTGGCCTCATTTAGTTCTATACCTCTTATCTTTAAATCCTTAGAAACCGAGTCTAAACATCGTCGTCTTGGTCTCCCTCTACTTCCCTTACCCTCCATAACAGACTCCATTATTCTCCTAGGTAACCTATCCTCCTCCATTCGCCTCACATAACCCCACCACCGAAGCCGGTTTATGCGTACAGCTTCATCCATCGAGTTCATTCCTAAATTAGAATTTATCTCCTCATTCCCTGTACCCTCCTGCCATTGTTTCCACCTATTTGTACCAACAATCATTCTTGCTACTTTCATGTCTGTTACTTCTAACTTATGAATAAGATATCCTGAGTCCACCCAGCTTTCGCTCCCGTAAAGCAAAGTTGGTCTGAAAACAGACCGATGTAAGGATAGTTTCGTCTGGGAGCTGACTTCCTTCTTACAGAATACTGCTGATCGCAACTGCGAGCTAACTGCATTAGCTTTACTACACCTTGATTCAATCTCACTATATTACCATCCTGGGAGAACACACAACCTTAATACTTGAAATTATCGACCTGTTCTAGCTTTGTATCACCAATCTGACATTCAATTCTGTTGAATTTCTTACCTACTGACATCAATTTAGTCTACGAGAGGCTAATTTTCATACCATACTCATTGCAGCTATTTTCAAGTTCCAAGATGTTAGACTGCAGGCTTTCGGCACAGTCTGCCATTAAGACCAAGTCGTCAGCATAGGCCAGGCTGCTTACTACATTTCCACCTGACTGAATCCCTCCCTGCCATTTTATACCTTTCAGCAGATGATCCATGTAAACTACGAAGAGCAAAGGTGAAAGATTACAGCCTTGTCTAACTCCTGTAAGTACCCTGAAACAAGAACTCATTCTACCATCAATTCTCACTGAAGCCCAATTGTCAACATAAATGCCTTTGATTGATTTTAATAATCTATCTTTAATTCCATAGTCCCCCAGTATGGCGAACATCTTTTCCCTCGGTACCCTGTCATATGCTTTCTCTAGATCTACGAAACATAAACACAACTGCCTATTCCTCTCGTAGCATTTTTCAATTACCTGGCGCATACTGAAAATCTGATCATGACAGCCTCTCTGTGGTCTGAAACCACACTGGTTTTCATCCAACTTCCTCTCAACGACTGATCGCACCCTCCCTTCCAAGATGCCAGTGAATACTTTGCCTGGTATACCTATCAATGAGATACCTCGATAGTTGTTGCAATCCTTCCTGTTCCCTTGCTTATAGATAAGTGCAATTACTGCTTTTGTCCAATCTGAAGGTACCTTACCAACACTCCACACTAATTGTACTACTCTATGAAGCCATTTCATCCCTGCCTTCCCACTATACTTCACCATTTCAGGTCTGATTTCATCTATTCCTGCTGCCTTATGACAATGGAGTTTATTTACCATCCTTTCCACTGCCTCAAGCGTAATTTCACAAACATCATTTTCCTCCTCCCCATGAGCTTGGCTGTTCGCAACACCACCAGGATGATTTCCTTTTACATTGAGAAGATGTTCAAAATATTCCCTCCACCTCTCCAGTGATTCCCTGGGATCTATTATGAGTTCACCTGAATTACTCAAAACACTGTTCATTTCGTTTTTCCCTCCCTTCCTAAGATTCTTTATTACTGTCCAGAAAGGTTTCCCTGCTGCATGACCTAGCCTTTCCCGGTTATTACCAAAATCTTCCCATGACTTCTTTTTGGATTCAACAACTATTTGTTTCGCTCTGTTTCTTTCATCTACGTACAAATCCCTGTCTACCTCGGCCCTTGTTTGGAGCCATTTCTGATAAGCCTTCTTTTTACGTTTACAAGCTGCTCTCACTTCATCATTCCACCAAGATGTTCGCCTTTTCCCATCTTTACACACAGTTGTTCCTAGGCATTCCCTTGCTGTTTCTACTACAGCATCCCTGTATGCCACCCATTCACTTTCTATATCCTGAACCTACCTACTGTCTACTGTTCGAAACTTCTCACTAATCATATCCATGTACTTCTGTCTAACTTCCTCGTCCTGGAGATTTTCTACCCTTGTTCGTTTGCAGACAGATTTCACTTTCTCTACCCTAGGCCTAGAGATACTTAGTTCACTACATATCAGATAGTGGTCTGTATCATCGAAAAATCCGCGAAAAACTCGTACATTCCTAACATATTTCCTGAATTCAAAGTCTGTTAAGATATAGTCTATAATGGATCTGGTACCCCTAGCCTCCCATGTGTAGCGGTGAATAGCCTTATGCATGAAGAATGTATTCGTAGCAGCTAAACCCATACTAGCACAGAAGTCCAGCAAACGCTTCCCATTCCCATTAGCTTTCATATCTTCCCCGCATTTTCCAATCACCCTTTCGTATCCTTCAGTTCTATTCCCAACTCTCGCATTGAAATCGCCCATTAGCACTATTCTATCCTTGCTGTTGACCCTGACCACGATGTCACTCAATGCTTCATAAAACTTGTCAACTTCATCCTGATCTGCACCCTCACATGGTGAATACACGGACACAATTCTTGTCCTAATTCCTCTAACTGACAAATCTACCCACATCATTCGCTCATTTACGTGCCTAACAGAAACTATGTTGCGTGCAAGGGTATTCCTGATAAAGAGCCCTACCCCAGACTCTGCCCTTCCCTTTCTAACACCCGTCAAGTACACTTTACCCCCTGCGGGTGGGGGACGCACATGTAGAATACACCCGCGGTATCCCCTGCCTGTCGTAAGAGGCGACTAAAAGGGGCGACCAAGGGCTGACTGAATTAGAAACATGAAACTAATTTTGAATCGTACCATCACGCGGGGAACACCATAAGTTGCCTGTACTTGCGAGTAGTACCACTAAATTCGGTACGAAATAGGTTTGTGATTAGTAGCAGTAAAAGCGTGGCCTGGTGGATTCCAGTACCCGTGCGTCGTACCCGTGTGAGCAAGCCCGCTGGTCTGGGCGTAGCCTGTGAGTTGTATCACTATATGAGCAGCACTGTGGGTCTGCGTTGCCTGTGATTAGTACCCACTATGTGAGGAACACCACGGGAATACCTGCGGCCGTGTTTAGTGCACCTAGGTGGGGAACCGTCTCGGTTTGCGTTGGCTATGAGTTGCGCCATTGTGTGAGACACACCATAGGTCTGCGTTAGCTGTACATATTGTAATACTTGTGAGTAGTACCATCTTTTGTGGAACACCGTGAGTCTTCGCTACTTCTGATTAGTACCCCAACATGACACATGCCATGGTTCTATTTTACTCGCGACATGTACCATTCTGTGGGGCCTTAGACGTGGATTTTGCACCCCTTTAGACACCAAGCATCACTGTGCTTTATAAGTAGTTCCTTGGTCGGTAATAATGTTATTTTCGATCTGTTTTGATTCTGATCCACTGTTTTTTTGTTTGTTTTTTTTTTTGTTTTTTGGTGGGTTCCTGTCCATCCATTCATTCTTCATGACATATTTTATTTTTATTTTGGTCAGTGGATGCCTTTGAAATTTTTCTTATTTCATTTCGTTCCATTAGGGGCCGATGACCTTCGATGTTAGGCCCCTTAAAACAAAAGGCATCATCATCAGCATCAACAAGTACACTTTATAATCTGCTATCTCTTCCTCATTATCGCCCCTTACCCGATTATCGCTAATAATAATAATAATAATAATAATAATAATAATAATAATAATAATAATAATTGTACCGGGCGGTACACCCCTACGCCGTACTTGTAAATCTTGCGCCAAGAAAACCTCCTCTACAGGAGAAACACTGAACTTAAAACTAAACCTCCTTAATCTTTTGCTCAGAAGATCTCACTACCTTAATTTTGTGATTATGAAGTTGCCAGTACTGTGTGAATTTCAACGTGCTTTGTTTTCCGTTCTTCAAGAAGTATGGACCTTCTCTCATAGATGTCTCTGCTAAAAAACTATGATCATGCACCTTGGTGCGAAGTTAAGGAACTTTTTTGAAGAAATTTTGTATTGGTAAGTTTGTCCTTTACTAAATTATGTTCATTCATTTTTGGGTTGGCAATATTGGACTTTTCTTTCCGCCAGTTTTGAATTCATCCAATCCCTAATTTCTGTAATTAATTTTCAGCCTATCACAGGTTTCTTCTTCGATTTTGTGTGTAACTTTTCATCTACCAATAAAAGTGAGAGGGTGTGGCTTGTTTATTCATGAAAGGTCTCGAACGTTCCCCGAAGGTTTATAAACTGCGTATTTTCACGTCTCTTGGCCATTTGATCAACGTCTATCTAAGTGTGTGGAAGTGAAGCAGGAGGCGGGAGGCGCCTCCTTCATCAGGCAGCAGGTTTTCAGCAAGGTAATGGCCATTTAACATCTTTATTTCTTGCTAGCTCAGCAGTTTAACCCGCGGGAAAGGTCCGAAACCTTTACCATATAACCTATCTTTCTAAACATGTAATTTTCTGCCGGCTTATGTAAAAACTTAATTAAATCTGTAACTGTAATTCGGGGATAGATAGTGATTTACCCTCTCGAGCTCCCCTTCATTTTGGTTTGAGGTGACTACGTTTTGGTAACTGATTTTCTTCTCTTCCTTAATGTTTTAAATTTCTTTCTTATACGGGTCACCTCCATAGTTTGGGAATAGCCCCTGTTTCATCGGCCTTGTGCCCTTTAGGGTTTAGGCCGCTACATAGAGGAGTGCAAGTATCCGCCTCCGTCCTTTTTGTTTGGGCCATTTATTTAACGGTTATTTCTTTTACTCGGAGGCCCTGTAGGTTGGGTACGAGATACCCCTGTTTCAGTTTGTAAGCTGGGCCATGGAAGGCCAGAAAGAGTTAAGACATTTTTGGTGTTGCCTTGACTAGGCTGGAAAAGCTGAGAGCGTGTCTGCTCTTTTCAAGTATTGAAAAAGTGCCTCTAGGAGGCTTGATATTGTAAATTAGGGAGCAAGAGTGCTCCAGGTATTAGGGGATTTCTGCCCTTTTGTAAATTTATGCTCCTCTGTAAAATTTGATCTGGAATCTCAAACATTGTAAAACTAGGGGCTGGTAGCCCAAGTGTGTTAAGGATTTGAAGTCTTGGATTTTTCTGAAGTCTTGTTTTTAATTTGCTATGTAATTGTTATCTCACTAAGTGAGAATTTGTTAACTTGTTGCTTTTCGAAAATATAACCTTCCATTTCAGTTTAAATTCTTTCTTGACAAGTAATTAGACCCATTCACCCCGGCACCATCTTTCACCTCTGCTGATCCACCAAACCACGGTAATAATAATAATAATAATAATAATAATAATAATAATAATAATAATAATAATAATAATCAGCCTCGCGTCGGTAGTTTTACTGACACGTAAAAGAACTCCTGTGGGACTAAATTCCGACACCTCGGCGTCTCCGAAAACCGTTAAAGTAGTTAGTGGGACGTAAAGCAATTATTATTATTATTATTATTATTATTATTATTATTATTATTATTATTATTATTATTATTATTATTAAAGCTTTGATTTATGTTTCTTGAACGAGCAATCGGAAGACCGATGAAGAATCAAGAAGACGAGAAAAATAATTTCCATGTGTCATATTACCGTTGAAATGAAATGGCGTATGGCTTTTAGTACCGTGAGTATCCGAGGACAAGTTCGGCTCGCCAAATGCAGGTCTTTCCTGATTTGATTCCCGTAGACGACCTGCGCGTCGTGATGAGGATGAAATGATGATGAAAACGACACATACACCCAGCCCCCATGCCAGTGAAATTAACCAGTTATGGTTAAAATTCCCGACCCTGCAATTTCTTACTCCAGATAGTCAGTCATACATAAAATGGCCTGGCTGAGTGGCTCAGACGGTTGAGGAGCTGGCCTTCTGAACCCAACTTGGTAGGTTCGATCCTGGCTCAGTCCGGTGATATTTGAAGGTGCTCAAATACGGCAGCCTCGTGTCGGTAGATTTATTGGCACGTAAAATAACTCCTGCTGGACTAAATTCCGGCACCTCGGCGTCTCCGAAAACCGTAAAAGAAGTTAGTGGGACGTAAAGCAAATAACATTATTATAATACATAAAATGGGCAAAAAAGCACCTCCTTGGGAGAAGTGTAGTGCATTTAGTGGTCAGTGAAAGTTCATTGCCACAGAGTTTTCGTCATTTGATTTTCACAACCAAATCCGACATTTCATGTGCAACAATCTGATAAAAATATATATCTCTCTCTCTCTCTCTCTCTCTCTCTCTCCACGATAGTCATTGTTGATCTAAACGCGCATATGCACATGGTCAACTATGCACCTAAACCCTCCTATAAATCAGCGGAGAGATTCAGCCGAGTGCTATACAGAATGGAAGGCAACTGATGCACTAGGTAACACAAGTAGTAGATGTTTGGGAGAGGATGACAGTGTCCCAAGTTTCAGGTCTGTAACTTGCATCGTTACGCTGTAATATGACAAATCAGTGAGTAAAGTGTTAATGGCTCGAAACGCTAGACGTTGGTGTCTACGAACAACTAGGAATAAGTGTCAGAACAAATGCGTATTGGTTATTTTTCCTGTATCCCTCCTTATGCGTTTAGCTGTAAAAAAAAAAAAGTATGCTATGAAGCAAACGGTGCTCAAGCCTCGTTGGGCAGCTACCTGTGTCGTAATGTTTACATCCCCGAAGTGACTAGTGTAGCTAGCGAACACATTATTTAAAAAAATGCTATTTGTTCGGGGCGTCGACCTATAGAGATCTTTTGCCCCTACTTGCACCATGTGAGATGAACCTGCGTGTAATTGGAATGGAGGAAGTGTAGAGTGTTGAATGTCAGGAACGTTCATTGCCCAGTCCCCAGGCCAGGGATATTCATAATTTATATGTAAAAACCCTGTCCCAGCCGGGAATCGAACCCGGGGCCGCCGGGTGACAAACGGACGCGTTGCCCCCTACCCCGCGGGGCCGGACTAGTGAACACATACTGCTCAGTCATGACGCAGTTCACATCGAGGGAATGTTTGGACATGATTTTAATTTACGGAGAAGTAGGACAGAATGCTCGTGCAGCTGCGCGCTGAACGATTTCCACAAAAAGGGCACGTCTTGGAAGCTGCTCAGGACATCACCTCATTCAGAACCACACCGTGGGTTCAGAAGAACTTTTTCTGAAGGTGCCGAACATGTATTACCGCTAGCGGTGGACATTTCGAACAACTGTTGTAACAATTTGCACCATTTCCTACCACCTATGTGGTCGAGTATGTCACTCTCTAAAAGTCTAAAAGGTACACAAACTCTTTGCCGATGTGTTCTTATTTCTTATAATAAAACGGTAAACTACGCTGAGAGTTTTACGTGAACTTCACTTTTGTGGTCATAAGCCACGGGACCTTCATTTTTATTTGTAATTCGAACAATAGGATGTGGCATTTCCCTTCGTAAATCCCACATGCATTGGCTGGGAATCAAATCCGGACTGCCTGGGTGAGAAAGCGAGTTATGCCACTGTGATTATTTCCGTTCCACCCCCATGTTGTCCTGGTTTTCCTGCTGGGGCAGGGGTTGTAGGAAATTTCGCAGAGTTTTATGGCCGAATGCCTTTATTGACGCCAGTCATTAGAGGAGAAATCCTGTGTGTTAACGTGGTGGTGGAGTTTGTGTCATGTCTTACTGTGTGATGCGAACAAGTTATGAATACGACAGAAATATCTAGTCCGCGAGCCAAGGGAATGCACTTGCTAATGTAATAATCCCTGAACCAGACGAGAATCGGACCCGAGGCCTCAAGGACGGAAGACTAATACACTAGCCATTGAGCTATGCAGGCGGACAGTTGTGTTCTCATTATGGTATTATGTATTAACGGGTGGCCAACCCGACCAGCATTAGTCCAGTCAAGTTAAACATGAAAAGGGGTTCGTGCTTGCAAAAGGTCGGGTCGTTCTGAATTTTGTATATGTTGTTAGGACCTAAACCAATATTTAAAAAACAGATTTGCAATTTCCAAAGTGCTGTGCGAGCGGTGATGTACCCAAAAAACCATGACATTTTCAGACTTTTTACAGGTTTTGCTCAATATCTCGGTGAAGAAAGGGTCAGACCGGTATAGTCACTCTATAGACTTTTAAAGTAGACTAAATTTGCTACAATTTGAGACCAGAGCGAGCTCTATACAGCCATTGGTTCCCAAGATACAGTTCTTCAAACATAGGCACATTTTCCAAAAAGTGAATTTTTTTCGAAATGGTCACTTATTTTGTGAAATATCTTCTAAAATACGCATCGCACGTCAAATATTATACGAAATGAAGTTTTAGTAAATTTATTTAGCTTTCATTTGAGACCAGACTGGTACCTGTAGGCGCAGCAGGTCTCTCAAAAACGGCAGATAACCAAAAACAGTCATAAGTGGGTTTTGGGGGGAAATGCAAATAAACTGTTCTCACGTTTTTTTATGGTTTTCTTTTTATTGGAACCTTCATTCGTATACTGTTCACAGGAGGTTCATTCACCATTCGCCTGTCTGACAAGTTTTGGTCTGGATTGTGGTCAGGCCTAACAATTGAACAGAAGCTTATGCGATCCATGAAGACGTACGGTGGGTTGACCCAAGGAAGGGGAATCTCCGACAGTGTGCTGGCAAGGTTGACAACAGGAATGGTGTTTATGGTGACCATATGTGAAGAACTTGAAAGTGTTTGCAGCATCTCATATCCTACTGGAGAGCAGCATGTAGAAATGAGACCTTCTCGAATCGTCGGAGATAACAGTGGTGTGGAAAAACTCAAACTGGTTTGCTTGCTCTCCACCCTCCATTTCCCATAACTGACAGTTTGCTTTCTATCAGTATTGGTTTACTGACAGGTCCTGAGGATATAAAGGATGACTTCAAGTATTAGTTGGCCCCGTTCCCAATGTGTCTGCTCACTGAACAGGGGATGCTCAAGGGCACAAAATCTACTCTGTACTCTGCCTTCACTCCTCTTTCCAGACACACGCCGATAGATGCCAGCACTCACGTCGTTTTGGATGGTGGCTGCCTCTTGCACAAGGTCGTGTGGCAGTGGAAGAGCACAGTTCGAGCACTTTTGGCGCGTTATACCATCTACGTCCGTAACCACTTTGGGAAGGACGTCTCCGTCGTTTCTGACGGCTACCCCGAAGATGCTACCAAAAAAGCTGCCAAAACAGCGGAACGACTCCGGCGCTACGCAGCTCATTCCAGCTACGAATTGACGTTCGATGAATCCACAGTAATTCAAATTGCTCAAGAGAATGTATTGGACAATGAGAACAACAAGAGACGCCTAATAACTCTTCTTTGTGACGCCTTTCAGAAGGAGGGAATAGAAGTGGCTGTTGCCGAAGAAGATGCGGATCGAGAGATCGTCATGACGGCGCTTTCAAAAAGAGCAGTAGCCGACTGAGTCGTCATAGTTGCAGAAGACATCGATCTGCTCGTTCTTCTCAATGGTTTAGGCGCTGAAGAGGAAAACATCTACCTTCAGAGGAGCACGAAGGGCGAAGCTGGTTGCTGTCACTACTCTACGACCTCCTACAACCACCAGGACTCCCAGCGATCATCAGGAATGGTACTATTCACCCACGCATTTACCGGGTGCGATACCCCCTCACCACAATCCTCAGCAAGAGTGAACCACTTGCTGAGCAAGTGGAGGTCTTCCTTCGGCCAGACTCCACCCCACAAGCCATGAGAGAAGCAGGCATCAAGTGCTTTGTGGCTCTTTATGGGGGTGACATCGCGATGGGATACTTTGGATTTCCTGAGGTAAAAGACGTTTGTCACTTCAACGAGCATAAACCTCGCCCGCTTGCTACCGACGGAAGATGCCGCAGGCCACCATGCAGCAAGGTGCTACCTCCAAGTGCAGAAGTGGCGGGGAGTCAACTTGAATCCCACTGATTGAGGGTGGAAGCTGTCTTCTCAGGGACTCTTCCCCCATTCCCACTACCATGGATCCCGCACCCCCTGCCCTTCTGCGAAAAATTTCATGTAAATGCAAGAAAGAGTGCTCTGGGAGCTGCTCGTGTAGAAAGGCTGCGCTCCACTGCTTAGTCCTCTGCCAGTCATGCGGTGGCAAATTGTGCATTAACGTCCCGGATGTGGAGCTGAAATGCTCGGACGATGAAGATGACCCGACTACAGACTGGGCGCCTCTCCCACCGTCCATCACAACCATCGATACACCATCTTCATGCGAGTCCAAGCCTGGGACATCTAAGATAAAAAGAAAGGCATGATTTGACAACCAATACACAATACCTAAAAAAACCACGGCACTTAACGCCCTTGAAAGGGCCTTGGCCTGCCCAGAGACCGCTGCTCAGCCCGAAGGCCTGCAGATTACGAGAGGTCGTGTGGTCAGCACGACGCATCCTCTCGGCGGTTATTCTGGGCTTTCGAGACCGGGGCCGCCATCTCACCGTCATATAGCTCCTCAATTCTAATCACGTAGGCTGAGTGGACCACGAACCAGCCTTCAGGTCGAGAGAAAAATCCCTGACCAGGTCGGGAATCGAACCCGGGGCCTCCAGGCGAGAGGCAGGCACGCTACCCCTACACCATGGGGCCGAAAAAACGAAATATATGCATGATTTATGTTTTCTTTTTTGTGTAAATGTAATTTGTCCTTATAATGGGTACCATGATGTTCTTACAAGCATTTTAGTATGCAGGTATATACCGTATAACAATGTTTGATGATGACGTAATTCCCGATAGGTATATTATATTTTTCTTTTCTCATCAAACAATTTTTAACAAAAAAAATTAACTGTTTGATAAATAAAACCATAAAAAGACCTAAGAACGGTATATTTGCATTTCCCCCAAAACCCACTTATGACTGTTTTTGGTTATCTGCCATTTTTGAGAGAACCGCTGGCCCTATAGGTACCAGTCTGGTCTCAAATGAAAGCTAATTAAATTTGCTACAACTTCATTTCATATCATATTTGACGTGGGATGCGTATTTTAGAAGATATTTCACAAAATATGTGACTATTTCGAAAAAATTCACGTTTTGGAAAAAAATTGCCTGTTTTCGAAGGACTGTATCTTGGGAACCAATGGCTGTATAGAGCTCCCCCTGATCTCAAATTGTAGCAAAGTCAGTCTATTTTAAAAGTATATATAGAGTGACGATACCGGTCAAACCCTTCCTTCACTGAGATATTGAGCAAAAACCTGAAAAATTCGAAAATTTTATGGTGTTTTGAGTACACCGCCGCTCGCACAGCACTTTAGAAATTGCAAATCTGGTTTTTAAATATTGGTTTAGGTCCTAACAACATATGAAAAATTCAGAACGACCGGACCTTTTGCAAGCACGGATGTACATCTTCACTGGACTACATGGCGCCGTTGTCAGCGGCACTTTATTCCGGTGAGTTTGCTGCAATCGGATGGTGAGTTGTTACAATCCCACTGCCGGCCATCTTGAAGATATTTTTCCGTGGTTTCGCATTTTCACCTTCAGTTTACGAGTAAGGGACAGGAATAATCATTGAAATAGGCCAAGTTACGCTTACGTTCATATTGTTGAAAAGTTACTGAATGCTCATTACGTTTAAGTTTAATGCGTGAAATTACGCCGTGTACTGTCACAAAACTCGGTCAATACACTAATGTTATCGTTCATATGGAAAGATGATAAGCTTGTTCTTATTGTTCTTCTTGACAGCGGGCGCTCGATCTTGTAGATAAAATAGCAGGCCGCAACCGGTTTAAAAGCTTACGCACGTACTGTTAGGACATCAGAAGAATGCATATGCCCTCTGAGGTACGGGGAGAACGGGTTTTCTCCATCCAAGCCTGTGACGTAATCGTTGCCGTTTGGCGCTATAAGTTGCAATCCAGCCGACTCTGCGTTCATTGTCATTGCATTATTTCTCGTTTGTTCGTATTTCTTTCTCGTTCCCTTTTTTTCAGTTATCCGTTGTTACTACTGTTTCCTTTCTCTTTCTGTGTAGCAGTCTTACAAATACTCTAATATTTGTCGTTAGCAAGAGGGGAAAGACGACTCATAGTGAAGCTAGAGAAGTGATGAGGAGCATTGTAAACCAGTGGATGAGGAAGTAAACAGGAGAAATAATTTCATATAGGGCTACTTGGTAAAAGAGAGCAACTGGAAGTTTTCATTCCTTCAGAGAGGATAGAGGATGGTTGCCTAGTTGTAGTTCCTCTCAATTCATTAATCACCACCACAATTACTACCCCTCAGAGAAGGGAATCTCAGTTATCCGTAAGGAAGGACATTCTGCTGATGAGTCTCCATTGAGTAGTATACTCCAGGTAAAAACAGCCGTAAATCTGTGAATACGAGTTTCATTGTGATGGCTTTGATGGAAGATTCATGTGAGACTTCCTGAACGATTTCTGTCTTATGCAGAGAATTTTTCTCTCAGTAACTTAGCGGCTGACGTCAGAAGATAAAGTAAAATTTCCGTGGAAGGTGCACATTTTAAGAAATGTGTAGGATAATATGAGGTTCAAGTGGAAGAGTTACACCAGTAACAGCATACTGATTGTTCCCTCAAACATTGTTTATTGGTGAGATAACTATACAAGTCGCATGAAAACATGTCGTACTGATAACAGGAACGTCTTTATTTCGTTGAATCTCTGTCGAACAATAACCTTGCATTTAATAAATGTTGTACCGAGTGAGCTTGCTACGCAGTTTGGGTCACGTAATGTTAGCTGGGACTTGGGAGATAGAGGGTTTGAACCCTACCCGGCAGCCCTGAAGATGGTTTTCCGTGGTTTCCCATTTCCTGTAAGCAAATGCTAGGGCTGTGCCTTAATTAGGGCCACGGTCGCTTCCTTCTAAGTCCTAGCTCTTTCCTATCCTATTGTCGCCATAAAACCTGTCTGTATCGGTGCGGCGCAAACAATTGCTTTTAAAATGTTGACAGAGTGATAGTATTTAAGGACTTACACAACCAACACGAGTTCTTCAAACAGACAGATGGTGGTTCTAGGAGTAGGTTTATCGATGGTACAAAGCCTATGTTTAGAACAGGAAAGACCGCTGGAGATTGGCATGGCCAAATGAATGGCGTAAATTTTTATAAGTGGGTGAGTGAGAAATTCCTTCTGGATGTGTTACAATAATTGAAAATGCGT
Source organism: Anabrus simplex (assembly GCF_040414725.1). Lineage (NCBI taxonomy): Eukaryota > Metazoa > Arthropoda > Insecta > Orthoptera > Tettigoniidae > Anabrus > Anabrus simplex. The sequence continues at coordinate 1,160,437,277 of NC_090266.1, forward strand.
GTTACTGCAGTACTGAAGGAAACAAATTATCCTCCCCATATGACGGTGAAAGTTATATGGTAAAAATGGCGAAAATAAATCAAAGTAATGTTTTATTAAGGAATCAAGGAATTTAAGCTTTTTGAATTAATCAAGGAGTTCAAATATCGATGAATTACTGATATTACATGGACACGCGGTTCTATGCTTGCCCCCTTCCACGTGTGAAGTCATTGCCATCGAGCTCCCCAGGGCCAGAATGAAAACGAACTGTGCGACAGCAAAACAACGCGGGTAACACCCCGTTAATGAAGGTGCAGGAAGTGACGGCGAATGTTATCGTATTGTGACACCTCTCGACTGTGAAAAATTCGATCAACATGTCGTCAAAAGGAAAACTAATTCTGTGGAAAGGATGGGTTTTTGGGATATGCAGTATAGACGGCTTCGTTTTGGGCTTACTAGATTAACACAGCGATATATGAAACACCTTATAGAAAAAATCGGTCAGAGTAGTCTATAATTCATCTGAGAGTCCACATGTCTGATCAGGCGAGGCACTGAACTCTGCATAGTGTGAGTCAGTGTGTTCGTGTAGCAGAGAAGAGTCGATCGGTCTGGGTAGAACTGGAAGTTCATGCTTGCAGCCATATTCCTCGTTCTTGCATTCTTCAGATCTCCAAACAGTACCCAGGTAGCGTCATCATTAGCAACTGCCAACCGCTAAGTTGCAGTTCTTGCAATTCCAAAACACGACTCTCCTCGAGAACGGTGCAAGCTATAGACCTGAAACTTGCGATATTACCCCCTGTGGGTGGGGGACGCAGACGAAGAATTCACCTACGGTGTCCCTTGCCTGTCATAAGAGGCGACTAAACGGGGCGACCAAGGAATGATCAAATTAGAACCATGAAACTGCTTGTGATTAGTACCGCCTCGCGGGGAACACCATGGGTCGCTTTTACTTGCGTGTAGTACCACTATGTTGGGTACCAAATAGGTTTATGATTAGTAGCAACCGAGAGCGCGACGGCTTTTACAGTACCTGTGATTGGTAGCACTATATGAGCGAAACCACGGGATGAGGGGAACCCATGGTCCTGGCTTGCCTATGATTAGTACCCACTATATGATGAACACCATAGCATTTTGAGGGGAAGGTTATTGCGTCGGCGTCCGTCAAACCTATGATATGGTGGAGGTATGTTGAAGATGCATTTGTGGTCTGGACAGAAGGTCCTGAGAAACTTCATCTGTTTCTAAACCACCTAAATCAGCAACATCCTTCAATTAAATTCACTGCGGGGATGGAGTCGGATGGATGCCTTCCTTTATTGGATATTCTAGTAAGAAAGAAACCGGACGGCTCCTTAGGACATACCGTCTATCGTAAGCCTACCCACACAAATCGCTATCTTAATGCAGATTCTCGCCACCATCCAGCACAAAAACAAGGCATTCTCACGACACTCGCCAAGAGGGCGAGACGAATTTGTGAGCCATCAAATATCCAGGTGGAGGTGGACACGCTCAAAGTCACTTTCAAGGGTAATGGTTACAACGATTTGCAGATTCAAAGAGCCCTGCATCCCAGAGAAACGAACAAGCAAAGCTCACAGAAGGAAGAAGTGAAGGGAACTGCCTACTTCCTTACATTCACTACACCACAGATCGAATTGCCAAAGTTCTCCGCAAACACAATGTAAAAATCGTGTTTGGTACCGCCAGTAAAATTGCCCACAGTCTGAGTAAAACCAAGGACAAATTGCCCCCACTTTTACATCCGGGGGCATACGGAATTCCCTAGTACTTGCGGTAAGGTATACATTGGCCAAACATGCCGGTCTATTGGTACCCGTATCAAGGAACATGAACGTAATATTCGTCTCATCCAGCCAGACAAATCGGCAATTGCTGAGCACGCTCTATCGTCGGGTCATGATGTCATGTTCCAAGATGCTCGAGCTCTTACCCACACTAGACACTACAGGTCCAGGATTATATGGGAAGGTGTGGAAATACGTAGAAATCCTAACAATTTCAACAGGGACACTGGCTAGCAATTAAGTAATACCTGGTTGCCAGCCATTAAGGATTTACGTAGGTAGTTCCCTTCCCTATCCCTTCACTATTGTTATTTCGTCTCGGTGTTTTCCAAATTCGTACGTTCCTCATCGCCAGATGTTTCATTCCAGGCTTGTGTCAATGCCATACACCTGTCAATGTCATATGTTATGTGACTGGTTCTGATGGTTCGGTCAGCTTCTGCTTCGAACGCTAGCGCTGTGCCACGTCCGGAGAGCCATCAGGTGACGAATAACGTTATAACGTCTATATTTCAAAAAGTCATTGTTTAAGAAGCCTTTCTCGTGGACAGTCGAGATTTTCTTCTGATGACGGAGAGCATAGTTCTCTGCGAAACGTAAATAATTTCAGCTTATTTTCTTGACACGGCATAAGCCCAAAACCTTATACATTATCGTGTATGTAAGTACGGGCCGTGAAAGCATCAGTGGCAACATTAAAATAAAAATACACCATTTTATATACACTTGAATGTTATCACTGAAGGAAGGGCCTCACAGTGTAGAGTACCTGTGATTAATATTTGCAGCACTGTTAAAACTTGTAATACTGTATTTTCTCTGTCCTTCTTCTCCCACCAGGGTTTTACCTTTTTTTTACCCTCAGCACAGTTAGTTGGTCTAGAAGAACTGACCTCTGCAGTTTGTCATTGGACATCGAAACCTTTACTAATTGACACAAATGAAGCCTGGGCCTCTCGGCCAGGTGTCTTCTTTAGAGCTGCTGTCCATGCTAGAATGTTGATGAACTTACGAGGTTTTAAATCCTCCTGACTGCCGCTTGGTTTTGCTTCTGCTTTCACAGCTCCAGTTAGAAGTACGATTGCGGTGATGCCATAAGTGAGCAGTAGCTGAGCGATTGCTTAAGTTGCAGAGCAACGTATCTGCAGTTGCAAACAATTTTTATCCATATGAAATGGAGTAATTGCTCTTTCGAGTGAGCCACTTCTCCGCTGCTCCTGAGATATTACTCCTGAGAAGTTGCTCACTTTTATTCATACGACCCAATGTGTGTGTATCAACAAGGCGTGAGTTCACGCAGCAAGTCCTCTGCATCACAGCGAGTGGCGCATCACTTTCTGTCTAATGCCTTTACATATGAAACCCTTTAATATCCCCGAAACTACTCGTCTGATTTGAAAATAACCAAATCACTGAAATCGCTCGATTCTTAGTTGTTTTATTGGGTGAAATTAATATATTCCTATTAAAATATAAATTTGCTACCGGTTTCTCGGTAATTGCTTACGCGATGGAGACGTATTGGACAGTGTTTTATGAGCCCTTAATACAATTTAATAATTTTCTATCAGAATGTCTATATCTAACGGATCAGAAGATATTTGAGGTGGACACCTTTGCTGAATAACTCTGCATAATGGCTCCTCCACACATCTCCGATTCACTAGCACGATGTACGCTGAATACTTGAAGGCAAATGTACCCGTACATAAATCGCGAGCATACCACTTGCTTGTCGTATTGTGCAAGTGAAGATGGAAGAAATACAAGTTGCTGGCTACAGGTTTAGTGATGCCTCTTTCTTCCTTAAATTGCGAAGGAAAGATCCCATGATGGAGTTTATTTCATGTTACTCACTGAATTATCAACACTAAAACCACTCTATTGTACTCCACGCGTCATTGACCTTTTTCTATGTGCTGGGTGTCTGGGATCATATATTATAGGTTCTGACTGGTACAACTCCCAAAACACTGGAACCACTTCATTACTCCACTGTTTTAATGTCGACATTGTCAATAATCGGCTCTTGTAAACTGTTCAACTTGCTAACTCGCATGTGACTGTTCTCAGACTGCGTGACGCGCGATGTGTGTACGGGTCACTCGTGATTCCACCTAATGCGTCACGAACTTCGTTGACTCACGCCAAGAAGAAGAAGAAGAAGAAGAAGAAGAAGAAGAAGAAGAAGAAGAAGAAGACCTGCAATTTCAACATGTTAAATAAATCGTATCTCTGGTAATCAGCTGAGTCTGAAATGATCTTGAGTTTGTACAATGCTGCCCGCCTCTGTCAGTACTTCAGATGCAACCAGGATTCCCGTCCTGTAGCATTGTGTCCCCTGTTTTCTGTTTGTTTTAGAATTGACGGTTTGCAAGTGAGTTCAAGGCGAAAATAATTTTTATAATTTTTATGAATGTAAAATCACAGTTCTCTAATTCGTATGTTCATTTCGTTGACACGGAATAAGCTGTGTGAAGAATATTATGTAAAATTTAGCAGTATGCAACGGTGCATTTGTTATACGATGTACTCTGCAGATGACAGCCTGTCGAGTAGTTAATTGCCATGCATTGCGTACCTGCGAACACCATTAATATTTCAAATCTAGCGCACGTGAGGAAGACACGAGCACTATTTCTCGTATGGATAATAGTGAATGTTGAAGAAGCTCGAACTTTGAAGCCATCTCTAGTATTAAATATCACATGATCGAACGATTTGCTTTCGACGGCCGATGGTTTTATAATAGGCGTACTGTATGCTATCCCATTGATGACGTAAGGAACAGCTAACATTGAACTTACTGCTTCGCGCAGTGGCGTAGCTACTATGGTAAATTACTGTTTGAAAATTATATATTACTGTATCTAAGCCTACCTTCGACAGTCGAAATTACTATCTATAGATTAATTCGATATTCTAAATGGGCTATTAATATATCTTATGAATAAAACTTACATTTTCCAGGGCCGGGCTGAGTGGTTCAGACGGTTGAGGCGCTGGGCTTCTGACCCCAACTTGGCAGGTTCGATCCTGGCTCAGTCCGGTGGTATTTGAAGGTGCTCAAATACGTCAGTTCCATGTCGGTAGAATTACTGGCACGTAAAAGAACTCCTGCGGGACTAAAATCCGGCACCTCAGCGTCTCCCGAAACCGTAATTAGTAATTAGTGGGGCGTAAAGCAAATATTATTATTATTATTATTCTTTCCGATGAGGCCTGCTAAGGACCACGTGCCAATTTCAATTCAGTTCTCCATACTGTGTTGTTTTCTCTTCCGCTACTTCCAATATTCTTTCATCCTTTCACTATGCTGTTTCCTTCTGTCCTCGGACCACTTCGTACCAGGCTTCTTGTTCAATCTTCCTTGGAATCCTTCCGTACTTAACTACCCTCTTTCTAAAAATTCTCTGTCCATAATTTCTTCTTCTGTTATATTATTTCTTTCTAAATCTTTCCTTACTTCTTGAACCCAGCTAGTTGTTGCCTTTTTGTCGCAAAGGTACTTGAAAATCCTTTTTTTGTTAATCTGGAATCACCCATTCTGTAAATATGTCTGAAAAATTGCAATCTCCTTCTTCTTATGGTTTCTGTTATTTTTTTCTATGCTCCTGTATATTTCATCATTAGATCTTAATTTCCATAATTCAGTTGTTTTCATAGGGCCTAAGATTTTTCTCATGATTCTCCTTTCTACTACCTCAAGTTTATCTAATCTATAGTTTAGTACCAGGCATTCACTTGCATATAAGCATTCCGGTTACACCACTGTAGTGTAGTGCCTTATTTTAAGATTTTTAGATAGACACTTTTTGTTATAAAAATTCTTTGTGATACCATATGCTCTTTCCATCTTGTGTACCCTTTCTTCTACTGCTGATTTGTCTAAACCATTTTCTTGAATTATTTCTCCCAGATATTTAAATTTCGTTACTCTTTCTACTGGACCAATATCTGTTGCCGAACATTTTGGAGCATTCCTGATGTTTGTGATAAATTTTGTTTTTTTACGGAGATTCTCAAACCTGTCTTGTTGGCTCTTTCTTCCAAGAGATTAATTTGTGTTGTTGCACTTGTTAGGTTTTCTGACATGGCGAAATCGTCTGCAAACGCTAGGCAATTTATTTCAATGCCTTTGTATTTTCTCCCCAAAGATACCGGCAAAATGTTATGCTCTTTAAGCTTTACGTTCCAAATTCTTACAATTTTCTCTAGAACACAGTTGAATAGAAGGGGTGACAGACCGTCACCTTGCCGTACCCCTGTAATTTATCTTAATAGGTTTGGATATCTCACCCATACATACATACATACATACATACATACATACATACATACATTCATACATAAATACATAAATACATACATACATACATACAATATAATTATAGACTGTTATGCCTTTCAGCGTTCAGTCTGCAAGCCTCTGTGAATTTACTAAACGTCGCCACAATCCTTGATTTGCAACTAGTGTTGTGGCCTCATTTAGTTCTATACCACTTATCTGTAAATCGTTAGAAACTGAGTCTAACCATCGTCATCTTGGTCTACCGCTACTTCTCTTACCCTCCATAACAGAGTCCATTATTCTCCTAGGTAACCTATCCTCCTCCATTCGCCGCACATGACCCACCACCGAAGCCGGTTTATGCGTACAGCGTCATCCATCGAGTTCATTCCTAAATTAGCCTTTATCTCCTCATTCCCAGTACCCTCCTGCCACTGTTCCCACCTGTTTGTACCAGCAATCATTCTTGCTACTTTCATGTCTGTTACTTCTAACTTATGAATAAGATATCCTGAGTCCACCCAGCTTTCGCTCCCGTAAAGCAAAGTTCGTCTGAAAACAGACCGATGTAAAGATAGTTTCGTCTAGGGGCTGACTTCCTTCTTACAGAATACTGTTGATCGCAACTGCGAGCTCACTGCATTAGCTTTACGACACCTTGATTCAATCTCACTGCATTACCATCCTGCGAGAACACACAACCTGAATACTTGAAATTATCGACCTGTTCCAGCTTTGTATCACCAATCTGACATTCAATTCTGTTGAATTTCTTACCTATTGACATCAATTTAGTCTTCGAGAGGCTCATTTTCATACCATACTCATTGCACCTATTTTCAAGTTCCAAGATATTAGACTGCAGGCTTTCGGCACAATCTGCCATTAAGACCAAGTCGTAAGCAGAGCCAGACTGCTTACTACATTTCCACCTAACTGAATCCCTCCCTGCCATTTTATACCTTTCAACAGATGATCCATGTAAACTACGAACAGCAAAGGTGAAAGATTACAGCCTTGTCTAACCCCTGTAAGTACTCTGAACCAAGAACTCATTCTACCATCAATTCTCACTGAAGCCCAATTGTTAACATAAATGCCTTTGATTGATTTTAATAATCTACCTTTAATTCCATAGTCCCCCAGTATAGCGAACATCTTTTCCCTCGGTACCCTGCCATATGCTTTCTCTAGATCTACGAAACATAAACACAACTCCCTATTCCTCTCGTAGCATTTTTCAATTACCTGGCGCATACCGAAAATCTGATCATGACAGCCCCACTGTGGTCTGAAACCACACTGGTTTTCATCCAAATTCCTCTCAACGACTGATCGCACCCTCCCTTCCAAGATGCCAGTGGATACTTTGCCTGGTATACCAATCATTGAGATACCTCGATAGTTGTTGCAATCCTTCCTTTTCCCTTGCTTATAGATAAGTGCAATTACTGCTTTTGTCCAATCTGAAGGTACCTTACCAACACTTCATGCTAATCTTACTACTCTATGAAGCCATTTCATCCCTGCCTTCCCACTATACTTCACCATTTCAGGTCTAATTTCATCTCTTCCTGCTGCTTTATGACAATGGAGTTTATTTACCATCCTTTCCACTTCCTCAAGCGTAATTTCACAAACATCATTTTCCTCCTCCCCATGAGCTTGGCTGTTCGCAACACCACTAGGATGATTTCCTTATACATTGAGAAGATGTTCAAAATATTCCCTCCACCTCTCCAGTGATTCCTTGGGATCTATTATGAGTTCACCTGAATTACTCAAAACACTGTTCATTTCGTTTTTCCCTCCCTTCCTAAGATTCTTTATTACTGTCCAGTAAAGTTTCCCTGCTGCTTGACGTAGCCTTTCCCGGTTATTACCAAAATCTTCCCATGGCTTCTTTTTTGATTCAACAACTATTTGTTTCGCTCTGTTTCTTTCATCTACGTACAAATCCCTGTCTGCTTCGGCCCTTGTTTGGAGCCATTTCTGATAAGCCTTCTTTTCCAGTTTACAAGCTGCTCTCACTTCATCATTCCACCAAGATGTTCGCCTTTTCCCATCTTAACACACAGTTGTTCCTAGGCATGCCCTTGCTGTTTCTACTACAACATCCCTGTATGCCACCCATTCACTTTCTATATCCTGAACCTACCTACTGTCTACTGTTCGAAACTTCTCACTAATCATTAACATGTACTTCTGTCCAGTTTTCTCGTCCTGGAGATTTTCTACCCTTAGTCGTTTGCAGACAGATTTCACTTTCTCTACCTTAGGCCTAGAGATACTTAGTTCACTACTGATCAGATAGTGGTCTGTATCATCGAAAAATCCGCGAAAAACTCGTACATTCCTAACAGATTTCCTGAATTGGAAGTCGGTTAAGGTATAGTCTGTTATGGATCTGGTACCCCTAGCCTCCCATGTGTAGCGGTGAATAGCCTTATGCTTGAAGAATGTATTCGTGACAGCTAAACCCATACAGGCACAGAAGTCCAGCAAACGCTTCCCATTCCCATTAGCTTCCATATCTTCCCCACATTTTCCAATCACACTTTCGTATCCTTCAGTTCTATTCCCAACTCTCGCATTGAAATCGCCCATTAGCACTATTCTGTCCTTGCTGTTGACCCTGACTACGATGTCACTCAATGCTTCATAAAACTTGTCAACTTCATCCTGATCTGCACCCTCACATGGTGAATACACGGAGACAATTTGACCCTGACTACGATGTCACTCAATGCTTCATAAAACTTGTCAACTTCATCCTGATCTGCACCCTCACATGGTGAATACACGGAGACAAATTTAGTCCTAATTCCTCGAACTGACAAATCTACCCACATCATTCGCTCATTTACGTGCCTGCCAGAAACTGTGTTGCGTGCAATGGTATTCCTGATAAAGAGCCCTTGCCCAGATTCTGCCCTTCCCTTTCTAACACCCGTCAAGTACACTTTATAATCTATCTCTTCCTCGTTATCCCCCCTTACCCGAATATCACTTACTCCTAGCACATCCAGATGCATCTTCTTTGCTGACTCAGCAAGTTCCACTTTCTTTCTTCCATAAGCCCCATTAATATTGATAGCTCCCCATCGAATTCCATTTCGTTCGCCAAGTTATTTCCAAGGAGTCCCTGGCCCGTCAAATGGGAGTGGGACTCCATTGCTCCCATAGGTCCGAGGCTTGCTTAAAGTGTTCTGAGCTCGGTAAATTCATGAAGCAGGGTGCTACCCTACTTGCACCTAGTCTAAGTGAGGATCTCTCCTCTAACGGGTTATGGACCACCGGTGAATTGTATGGTCCTAGCCGCCTGAGCACAAGGAGGGCCACGACTCAGAATATGTCCGAGATGCCCACTCCCATTCCATAGGAACTGGAATCCCGACTCTCAGGACCACTTACTAGGCCACTCCGCCGTTGCCCATGGTTCACGAACTAGGACGTGACTACAGTAACCCACACCATGAACCACCATCCTTTGATATTGTGTCAATAAGGGTTTCACGTATTATGTTTGCCAATTTAGTTTTCACTCCAAATTCACGAATGGTTTTATCTATGGTTTCTCTATCAACCGAGTCAAAGGCCTTCTTAAAATCTACAAAAGTCACAACAATGTCTTTTGAATTCAATATCCTATGGCGAATTATGGATTTTAAGTTAAATATGTGTTCTGAACAAGATCTACCTTTTCGAAATCCAGCTTGATACTCACCCAGTTGCTTGTCAAGTGATGTTTCTACTCTATTCAGCAATATTTTTGAGAATACCTTGTGTGCAATTTGCAGAAGAGAGATGCCTCTCTAGTTATCAACCTTTTGTTTGTCCCCTTTTTTATGCAGTGGGTGTATTAGAGCCACTTTCCATTCTTCTGGAATCCTCTCTGTTCTCCAAATATCTTCAACGATTAACTGCAGGTCTTCAGTGATTTTTGACTGAGACCAATTCAGAAGTTCAGCTGTTATAGAGTCTTCTCCGCTAGCTTTATTATTTTTCCGATTGTTAATTACTTCTTTAATTTATTCAGGAGTGGGTGTATATCTTCTTCCAGATTTTCAGTTGTTTGAGAGAATTGCAACTTATGGTCGGGTTCAAGGCATTTTAAAAGTTGATCAAAGTGCTTCACAAGTATTTCACAATTCCTAGCATTGCTTAGGCCAAGTCTACAATTTTCATATTTGAAGCATAAGCTAGGTGCTTAATATAACGTTAACTGACTCTTAAAAGTCTGGTAGAAGTTTCCAGAGTTATTTTTAACAAAACTGTCTTGCGGTTATTATTATTATTATTATTATTATTATTATTATTATTATTATTATTATTATTATTATTATTATTATTATTATTATTATTATTATTATTTACATTTTGCAGGTTCTATACGGCATTTGAATGGAATCAGAACATGTATTATAGTATTTCCTTGCAATCCATATTGAATGAAGTTGTAGCTTGGAGTTGTACTTTGAAGTCTATGGATCTGAATACTCTTCAGAGAGCTGCCCTAAAAACTGCAGTGGGGAAATTCATTCCAACTTTTAAGTTTGTCCTTGTGATTTATGCATTGTGACAGAGAAGGCTAAATTTAGAAGAAATTGCCGCAATAATAGAACGAATGGTATACCTGATACATAGGTGCTAATTCTATTCTTGGAATAAAACATCGTCTTCCTGAAGCTGGGCCTATCTGAACTTCTGCATGAACGATGTTTTTGTTTAGCTTCCGTAGTTCACTCTCGTTCCATTGCACAAACCAGCTTTATTAACCTAATTAACATCATTGCACATGATCGCGTCAGTGCTTACGTACGTTATTTGGCTGCCTTTCAAACTATACAGGACCTATTAGTTGAGATTAGTAACTTGTTTGTTCCTTGGGCAAAAAATTGCTACTTCTGAACACATTGAACTCTCGCTTGGATGAAAAGAAGAACCAAGTGAATCTCATGGAATATTTTTTTGCTGAATCTCAATAGTCCCATTTGGCCTAGTACTCAGTTTCCGAATTTTAGAAGCCATTCAGTGATCAGAAATTGTATACCACCAACTCTCCTACCCTGACGGCCAACATTCTGATGTAAAATACTGTTCGTACAACGGGACTCGAACCTCCTAACCACGGTGTCCGATCATTTAGACTGCACGCCTTAACGGTCATAGCCGCCATGCGGGCTGTGCTTAGCACCGGGGATAGTGTTTTCTTACACCAGGATGTAGAAATGTTTCATTCATTTCTTGGAAAAATAGTATTTTTCACTATATAGTTCAAGTATGATTGTCATCAACGCATTGTTCTTGTAACCCATGTCTGGTCCTAGTTTAAGTCTCTCAAATATATCTGGGGAAGGCAATAGAAGCCAGTTCGACATCATACCGATAGATGTAGGTGTGTACCTACATCTTCATGGCGAATAGGCGACGACTTCGCTGATAGAAACGTATTTTTCTTTTAAAAAGTGCAATAGTCGTGGTCGTGAGATGTTATTGTATTCTTCTTATAAAGAAGAAATAACAATCTATAACTTGTACCAATTTCAGCTTTTGAAACTTCGTTTTCTCAATATCCCTGTGAATGACAGTCAGAATTAGCGATTTTATGTATACCGGGTGGTTCCCGAACGCCGTACTTCCTCCTTATAAATGTCCCGCATGCGCAAATGATGAATGGGATGTCTACCAACTGATTTTCACAGGGGAACTATTGACAGCCGGAGTGTCGCTCGCAGCATGTTGCTCAGCGCTACCGGTCTGATGCACCCCTTGCATTAGTAAACGTCGTTTTCCACTGCGTAGTTCTAGGCTGGTGTATGGTACAGCCGCACTATATTTGCTCTCTGCATATCGGCAATGGCTACTGTGTTCAGCAGCGACGAATACACATACATTATTTTAATCTGGACAACCTGGTCGGAATGCAGCCTAAGCTCCAAACAGATGTATGACTTCTACACACGCGTTTCGCCGAACAGTATTAGTTTTTGTTTCATACAAGCAACTCTTTTTATCGAGTGGAATGTCTACACGTGTATAAATTAATAAGTTATTAAATTTCCTTTTCGCATCCGGGAGATAGTGGGTTCGAATCCCACTGTCGGTAGCCTTGAAGATGGTTTTCCATGGTTTCCCATTTTCACACCAGGCAAATGCTGGGGCTGTACCTTAATTAAGGCCACGGCCGCTTCCTTCCAACTCCTAGGCCTTTCCTATCCCATCGTCGCCAAAAGACCTATCTGTGTCGGTGCGACGTAAAGCCACTAGGAAAAAATTCCTTTTCTGCATCTTTGGCCTGTTTACAAACAGTAGCGACGATTAGGGGGCGGGGCGAGGAGGGACAGTCGCCCGCCCCCCACTTTGTGGAGTAAACATTACATTTTTAATCCACTTTAGCCAGCTGGAACTAGGAATTATTTAAAGGAAAGCTATTTGTACAAGCCTTGTTGTCTTACTGCTAATTATTTCCTTTATTTTCTTTAATTAACATAATTATTGGCAGAAATGCGCACAAAATGCCGTTCGTCGCGCCTAACCGATTTGTATAGCGCTACGGCAAGTAGTGGAGACTTTGCATGTGCTGTGAGGAAGGGTAGTAGGAGTACATATATATATATATATATATATATTTTTTTTTTTTGCCAAGGTCGTGGACACTGAGGTATAATTCACCCGCTTGCCGCGCGCATTCGTCAGTCTGGCAGTCTCTTTAGTGTCTGTTAGTTTCTTAGTGTGTATTCAAATACTAAATGATTTTAATTGCATAATCATGCCGTTCTTCTATTTAATTGTACCGGGCGAGCTGGCTGTTGGGTTAGGGGCGTGCAGCTGTAAACTTGCACCCGGGAGATAGTGGTTTCGAATCCCACTGTCGGCAGCCCTGAAGATGTTTTTCCCGTGGTTCCCCATTTTCATACCCTTTCCTCTGCTGTTAAGTAACATCTTTAATTGTTAGATATAATTTTCAAATGGCGAAATGGTGCCCACGGGAATATCGTTCACCTTATGGTACTTACGAATGAACTTTCCTTCGGTATACAATTTGATGTGACTCCGCAAAAGTTCTATTTCAGAGACCTCCCCGGTATAAGGCTCCTGGGTCAGATGCTGTAGGAATGTCATTTTCCATGATAAGACAAGTTGAATTCCTTTCATGCTTCCTTGAAGGGCTGTAAAGTAGGTTTACTTGAAATGTGTATCAAGATCACTACATGGAACGAATTTAAAATGCCAAAGCATAATATTGTAGTACGCTACATAACGTTACAAAATGCATACCGTACGCGCACCTTTTAGCGATACATGGACACCCTAGTGCTGAATAGATCGACCTCGAGATTCGTATTGGCAACCTTTGAAACACAAACTATGAATCGCTTATGCATCGCTGTGTGATATCTGGCGTACACTTTACGTACTAGTACTGTTGTTGTTTACACAGCAAAGTCAAACTATAGAATTCTCTGGGAACAAGATTCGCATCGAGGAATGTTATATAATGATATATAAAGTCTGTATGACACAGTTGTTGGCTTAAGATAATAAAGGTTTAGAAAATTCATATCGATCGATCATATTATCGATTCAATTCAGATTTCATTTTCATTTAGTTGGCAGTATTACCGGAACCGTGAGAGGTCCCCGTGCAAAGAAATATCGCTAAAAGGTGCGCGGACTATACCTTAACGAGTGCAATCAGTTCGTTAATCAGCCTGATATCGATTCCATCCATATGACTTGCTTGTCCTTTTTTCAGAACGTTTTTCTCACAAAGCCGAATACTGACATTTTACTGATGATTCCAGCATTGTTAAACGAGTGTTTCAGCGAGTGATGGATTGTTGCAATGATTTTTCAAGAGCGTTTACTAGGCCACTTCGACGTATTAACAAGTCCTTTCGTCGCAGACATAAGGATATCAGTATCATGGCAACAAACACATATAAGCTGGATATTTACCGCATTTCTTAGAACCGTGTTGGGCGTAACTCAGTCTCGTATAATCACGGAGTGCGGCGATATGTTGGCACCTTGATCAGTTGTAAAAAGCACGTGTTTTAATACGGACTCTAGATCGTCTCAGAAATTCTCTTTTAATATTATCGCCTGTTGGAGGTTCGTCTGGAAACCTGTTCGTGAACAAGACACGAGACTTGAGATCCCATTCAACAAAATAAGAAACCGTGGATGTTACGTACTTTTTCCCTCCTACATGTCGGCATATCCTTGCTGACTGCGCATTCCCTTCTACTCATACTCTGGCATAATTGAATCTCGTCAACGTTTAGCACTTTCTGCAGTGTTTCGGTACACGGTTATTGGATGAGGCAAGGTACGTAGAATAGGAGGTAGGCATCACGGGAGAAATGCGCAGTTACAAAGTGAAGTTGTGACGTTACGCGGAACCCACACGCCGAACCAGGTAGAAGTACTGAAGTTAGAATAAGAATCTCTGTGTACGCAGAAGATAAGATATAATAATACTAATTTATTTCCATGGTTTCCTTTTTTCACACCAGCTTAATGCTGAGGCTGTATCTTAATCAAGACCACGGTCGCTTCCTCCTCACTCCTAGCTCTCCCTATCCCATCGTCGCCATAACATCTATCTGTGTCGGTGCGACGTAAAGCAAAATTCTAATATACAGCAATTTACGTGACGATTTAACATATCGAATCCACTCCGCAGGCCCTACAAGACATCGTGAATGCTAAGTGTTTATCTGGGCTGCCCTGCGGCTGCACGGGTGTCTGTCTTCCCGTATCTCAATTAAAGCGTTGTGTATCATTTCAGAAATTGAAGTCCTTGTGTTGGTTCCTACTTCGCGATTGTTCCTTCCTTTCAGAGGCGTAGCCAAGGGGCGGTTATTGGGGGGTTAGACCCCCCCACCGGTGGAATTTTTACGAAAGAAAATAAACATAAACTGACAAAAAACAAGTGAAAGTTAATTCAAGGGGTTGACTCTTTTGAACATTCATAGAAACATCATTGTAAAACCAACAGATTTCTTGAATCTATTTTCTAAGAAACCTCGACAGTTGGATTTTAGATTGTAATTTGAACATACCATTCGCCGTAAATCTATTCACCTTGATCACATTGTTTTGGTTCTATATGTTAATGTGTACCGGTACTTCAAAGTGAATATCAACGTAATTCACTTATATCAGCGTCCTTATGATGACTCTCACGCATGCGCGCACCACATACGCACAAACACCTTAATTATGTTCTATCACCATTTTGTAACTACATCCCCCTCTCCCAATCGGTCGATCCTGGTTACACCACTGGTTCCTTTTATTTTAGAATCGAGAAGTCGTCCACTGTCATATCGAGGATTTGTGACTTTTCTATTTGGTGTGCTGAATGGCTGAAACGGTTGAGGCGCTGGCCTACTTATCCCAACTTGTCAGGTTCGATCCTGGCTCAGTCCGGTGGTATTTGAAGGTGCTCAAATACGTCAGTCTCGTGTCGGTAGTTTTACTAACACGTAAAGAACTCCTTCGGGACTAAATTCCGGCACCTCGGCGTCTCCGTAAACCGAAAAGGAGTTAGTGGGACGTAAAAGCCAATAACGTTATTACTTTTCCATTCTTTCATCATTGTTGACAGAAAGGCTGCTAAGCACAGCTAAGTCTGTGCCGTGTTGTATCAGAAATACTGTACCTATTCCTAACTCTGTGTGTGACCTTTCTTAACGAACTTCTCTGCCACATAGCAGTCCACAACAGTGGCATTCGATATTTTCTTTCCTTGGCTGTACATAAATCTAACTCAAGTAATGGACTTACTTCATTTATGAATAATTTCAGTGAAAATTTAAGGTGGGATACTGATTACAAAATAATAATAATAATAATAATAATAATAATAATAATAATAATAATAATAATAATAATAATAATAATAATAATAATAATAATACCGGCGGTACACCTCTGCGCGACGCAAGTTCAAATCTTGCGCCAATTGAAACTCCTCTACTGGAGAAACCAGGAACTTTACCACTGAACTAACTCTACTAGTTATCAGAAGAGGTCACTGGGTGTTTTTGATTTGCTTTTGTTTTTCATGGATCAAGAAGTGTGGACATTCTCTAACAGATGTCTCTACCAAAAACTATGGTAAAACACTCTGGTGTAATGGAATGTACTCTCCTGAAGAAATTTTGTATTCCTAAGTTTTGTTTTTACTAAATTTTGTTCTGTGGTTTGTGGGTTGGCAACAGTTATCCTTTCTTTCCGTCTGTTTTGAATTTAACCAATCACTAAATTTTGTAATTAATTTCTGACCAGTAGTGTCTTTCTTCTTCGATGTTGATGTATAACTTTTAGCGACCCAATAAAATTGAGGGGGTGTGTCTACTCATTCCTGAAAGGTCTCGAATTTTCCACGAGGGTATAAAAACTGCTGATTTTCTTGTCTCGGTGCCACTAGTATAACATCTAACTCAGTGTGTGGATATGTAGCAGGGGGCGGGAAGCGCCTCTTTCTTCAAGCAGCAGCTCTTCAACAAGGTAATGGCCTTTTAAGATCTTCATTTCTTGCTAGCTCAGCAGTTTAACTCTCGGGGAGGGTTCGAAACCTTTAATATGTAACCCATCTCTTTAAAATGTAAATTCCTTTCAGTCTATGTAAAATCTACAAATATATTTTACTGTAAAGCGGGGATAGAGAGTGTCTTACCGCCTCGAGCTCCCCTTCATTTTGAAATTAAGGTGACTACGTTTTCGTAACCGTTTTTCTTCCTCAATGTGTTAAAGTTGTTTCATACGGGTCACCTCCCTAGCTTGGGATTAGCCCCTGTATTATCGGCCTAGCGCCACATAGGTTTTTAAAACAAAACTTTAGTGTAGGAGTGCAAGTAATTGCCTCCATCCTTTTGTTTTGCGCCATTTAAATTAGCCTAGTTTTGCACACTAAGGCCCAGTATATTGGGTACAAGTTGCCCCTGTTGATTTATAAGTTTGCCTTAAGGGCAGTTGAGTGTAAGGTCTGCTTACGGCCTCCTGATAGGCTTGAACTATTGAGAGCAGGTCTGCTCTTTCCTAAATTTGATTCCTGTGCGCCTCTAGGAGGCTTAACATTGTAGTTAGGAGCAAGTGCGCCTTGGCATGATGGGGTTTTCTGCCCCTTTGTTTAATTCTGTACCTTGGTAAAGTTGGGCTAATAGCTCAAGGATTGTCATTGTGGGGCTCGAAGCCCAGATCTTGTAATTATCCCCTAACTCTTGTAATTTCTTTGTACCTGTTTTTGGCTTGTTGTTGACTTGTTAAGTTTTCAAATTCTATGTCACCACTGTTACGTTTCGAAAATATAACCTTTGTTGAAATTTTAATTAATTTTTCGAACTTGTAGTTAGACCCATTCCAGCCTGCACCTTCTTTCACCTCTGCTGATCCACCAAAATTCCGTAACAATAATAATAATAATAATAATAATAATAATAATAATAATAATAATAATAATAATAATAATGGTTTCAAGTACCATTAACTACTTTTATAGATTTTGGGGACGCCGATGTGCTGGTAATTTTTGTCTCGAAGTTATTGTACGTTCCGAAAAATCTATCGACACGGGGCAGGCATATGATCACCTTCAGATACCACCAGGGTGAGCCGGGATCAAACCCGTCATCTTGGTTCGAAAGGCCAGTGCTTTACTAGTTAATCCTAAACACACAGGTGAGCTCGTAAGCGGCAACCATCATAAGGGTTTACGATATGATGTTCCGTATTTTGGTAGCTTTTATTTTGTTTCAATAAGGTGGTAATGTTATGAATATATTACGGGAGCGATAAGCAAACAATTTTGTGCCTACTATAATTTACACCACGTGGAAGTCTTAATTATTTTAAATACCCATAATTTTATGTGGTCGTGTAGTGCTAATGTATACTTACAATGCTAGGATTGGAAATAGAACAGAAGGATATGAGAACGTAATGTGTACAGTAAATATGAGGAAAATGCGGACGTTTAGAGGAATGGGGAACGCTTTCCTAATGTCCGTAGTAGTATGCAATTACGTACTCGTAATCCATTTTTCGTACATTCACCGCTGCACTAGCGGGAGTAGGGGTGCCAGATCTATAATAGACTGTTTCGTAACTGACTTCGAACTCGGGCAATCTGTAGGGCGTGTTCAGGTATTTAGGGGATATTTTTGATGATATCGACCACTATACAGTCTACAGCTAACTGAGCATTAGTCCGAAGTTACAGAAAATGGTGGGTATCTGCAGAGGCTAACATTTGAAAAGCGTGAAGGTTAAATAAAAAATTGGGGGAAAGAATCTTACTTCCTCACAGCTGTGCGCCCCTACAGCACGGCCAACTCGCCAAGTATTTTGCAGATCCAAGTGAAGCACTAGAGAGTTAGGAGAGATATTTTGAGACTTTCTCAGGCTGACGGGGTTTTACTTACGACGTTTCGAATAGCAGGTGGCCTCATTGGCTTAAGCATTCGGCTTCAAAGTCGATTGTTCCGGGTTCGATCGTTGGGGGGGGGGGGACTTGGTTAGACAAAATAGGAAGAATATTTGGTCCTTTGCTCAGAAAGGTCCCATACTGAGCGTGGAACTCTTATGTAAATAGGGAGGCAACGTTAAAGAATACCATTTCGAATGGCGGAGCTCTTGGGAATAAAAAACAATGGCGGTAATAGATTTAGGGTTGAGGAGGCGGAGGGAACTATGCATGAACTGCAGTTTCACGAAGTAACAGTTTCACATGAAATTAGACTGAAGAGATGAAATATAGTGGCGAGGGAGGGATAAAAATGCTTCGTAGTATTAGTATTGGGTGAGGTGCCTTCCGATTGGACAAACCAGTAATTGCATGAATTTACAAGGAAGGGAACAGAAATGATTGCAACGAATATCGAAGTATTTCTTTGAGTCATATTCCAGGCTAAATATTAACAGTTGTTGTGGATTAGTGTGCGATTAATTTTTGAGTCAGAGAGGTGTAACGCATTGCGGTTTCAGACTTTAATGGTGGTGTCGTGTCCGGTTTTTCAGTAGAGAGGAAGGTAGAAATACGAGATAGGGTAGCTATATGAGATACCGAAGTTCTGATCCCTGGGTGTTAGTGACATCTATCGTACTACCCGGGGAACAACGTGCTAAAGGTCTATAACAATGTGTTGCAGCCGGTACCATTCTGCCTTGAGAACTAGTGCTGTGAGAGCGTGTTGTTATTTCTGGAGCAACCAAAAGTTTTTGTAATGCAAGAGTTCAAGTGCTGTTTACATTATCTGATTTTGTAATTTCTTTACAAGCACATAAAGTACACTAAACTACATTAAATACAGTATTCGAATATAGTTGTAAATTACGCAAAGAGTGTGGCGTTCCTTGTGAGTTGCTGACGTTAATTGAAATGGTAAATTGGTAGCAATATGAGATACTAAGATGGTTGTAATATGAGACTGTCCCATATTTCTACCGGGTATGAAAGATTAGTAGCATTTTGTGTTTGTGTTTCAGTTGGTTTGCATTTAAGCTTTACGGATGCCAAAAGCAAAGGTTTGGAGAGAATTATTCCCGGCCGCTCCGCCATAACTATACCTTCACCTACCTCAGCACAAAATACAACATCGTTCACTCCAAGTACAGTGAGTTTCTCTCATCGGTTGGCTCTCTCTATCTGTGCATAACATGAGATAACAATTAAAAGTAAGAAAATAAGAATTAAGAAAATTAGTAATTAAGAATTAAGAAAATAAACTCGTACCGTACCTTACGAACTCTTCGAAACCCCGGCTTCTTGTCCAAGTCATCTTAGGGATTTTGTAGGCGTATATTCTAATCTTTCTGCGATTTAATTTACTTTTTCCTAGCTGAGTACACCTTCGTTAACACTTCGCTTCTTATCGAGTAAAAAACCAGTTCCTCTCAATTTGTTACTAGTTTCCTCACGGTCTCTCTGTGTGGACTGCGTACTCCTGGAAATTTTGTTACAAATCGCTTAATGACTTCCCTGTAAGACTCTGTTTTCACATAATTATCATACATAAATACCCTTACCTCTACCGTGTAGTACATGGGGAGGCATTATGAGAATTATACCCCGAAGTAACAGTTCACAACTCGAGAGCGAGAGATCAACACTCAATGCATGTTCTAAGCACGGACCTGAACTGCGATGTGCGGGCATTCCCGGGCTGTTGCTGCGCTGAGTAACGGGAAGTGATGAGTCAACGGTAGGCAGGTAAGCTGGGCGCCCCTGTCGGCCAACCGGTGAGAGAAACTCACTGTTATTCTACAAGTGGTTCCGTTATCCCTCGCAATATCCTGCCGGTCCGTGCATTTAAGGCAAGACAATCAGATCGTAGACGGAAGCCAGGCAAATCAGACATAATAACATCATCTCCTTACAAAAACAACTTGGTTCCTCCTGCATAAAAACTCACCACCTCATCTAAAAGAGGCAAATTACGAGATCACAGGAAGAGAATGATAGTACACACCCCTGATGTTTTGTGACGGCGGGTTTTCTGGTGGTTCTAGGGGAGAACTATGGGCCCAGTGCCTTGTATGTAAGATACGGACTTACAGTGATTGTGCAGGCCCAGAGAATGAAAACTATGTGTGTGATTACTCGTATCCTCTCACTGAGGTGGTGCAGCTCTTTTCAGGCACACCCCCAATGGAAGTGAGCTGCATGTCCAATTTCTGTTAGATGAGGTGGTGAGTGTTTTTGATGCAAGACGAACCAAGTTGTTCTTGTAGGGAGATTATGTTGTTATTAAATTTCGGGCAGTACAGGGAATCGGACCCGGGCCAACGAGGACGGTAGCTAATAGTGCTACCCGTTACGCTACGGAGGCGAACTGTGTGATTAATAATAGTTTATCATTGCACGTTAGTAATACTGTGTACAACCCCTGCGGGTGGGGAACGTACATGCAGAATACACCCGCGGTATCCTTTGCCTGTCGTAAGAGGCGACTAAAAGGGGTGACCTGGGCGTGGACATGAATTGCTGTTTCATACAATGTGTTGGACCCCTGCGGATGGGAGGGGCTGAATACATTCACAGGTAATCCCTGCCTGTCGTAGAAGGCGACTAACAGGGTCATGTGGCCTTGGTCCCCTCTTTATTTTTTATTGTTTTTGAGGGTTACTTGTAGACCGATTCAAAATTTTTGATGTGTGTGCTGCTCGGAGATGGGCCTCCTACGTGTGCGTTTACGCCCGAAAGCCCGCATTTGTGACCACCCAGGGATCGGCTCGTGGGAGCGTCATGTACCCTTGCTTTAGTGTCTGCCTGACAACACAGGTCCCCGCTCAGCCGAATGCCAGAAGGACATATTATTATTACAATTATTTGTTTTTTATTTTTTTCTCTATACTTAGTGCTCTGTATACGCTATGGGGTTACGTGGTATTGCGGGTGACTGGAGGAAGGTAGTCCTAGTGCTCATTGCCTCAGTCATCCCGTATTAGGCATCGTCCAACATCGGACCCCGGGCAGTACCGGCTATGACCAGGTGGATATTGCCTTTGCTGCTTGGTTCGGCTACAGAGACTCCTGATCGCAGTGGGTGGCTTTCGGGCATGGCTTCGAAACATACTCGACCTGCCAAAGCTGATCCCCCCACCGTAGTCTTTAACTCTTGCTTCCTTGAGAGGTTCAACTCCCTGGGAACATGCGCAGCGTGAAGGAATGAGATCCAGCTTCCCTAGGTTTCTGGTTACTGCCAGAACCGATGGGCACGATTTTAAGCTAGTAAAAACTATCCTTTGTAGTAGACACATTGAAGGCGTCTACGCCGAACTCGAGGACAAGAAAATGCGCAACGGTAGTTTGCTTTTGAAGACTCGTACAGCACTGCAAGCCGATCAGTTGCTTAAGTGCGACCACTTTGGCGAAATCCCCGTCAAAGTGGAGGAGCACCAATCCTTGAATCTGATTCGCGGAGTCTTCTTCAACCGCGATCTTATTTTCAACACTGACGAAGAGTTGATGGAAGACATGAAGGACCGTGGCGTGACATACGTCCGGCGCATAACGCGCAAAGTCAACGATGAAGACGTTGCCACTGGTGCCTTTATTTCCTCTTTCAAGTTGTCAGTGTTACCAGACAGAGTCAAGGTAATAACTTATCGTTGCGATGTGAGGCCGTACATCCCGCCTCGTATGCGGTGCTATCAATGCCAGAGATTCGGACATATGGTACCTCGTTCGAATCAGTCCGTGTGTGGTACATGTGGAACAGTAGCTCACGGCGCGGAGGAGTGCACAACTCCGTACAGGTGCACTAACTGCTCTAGTCTTCATTCTCCTCGAGATCGGAACTGTCCGACATATCTGAGTGAGAAGATGATTCAGGAGATCAAAACCCTGGATGGTCTTTCCTACCAGGAAGCGCGCCGTAAGTTTAATTCCACGAATAAACCTGCCTGTACATTAGACTACAGCATTATAGCTCAGAGTCTCCCAGGTTCGTCTTTCACGACATCGTTACCCATGATGATCGCTGCGCCCAATGCGACTGCTGCTCCTGAGAGCAAAGTCGCAAAGAGTAAAAGCTCGAATTGGGGAACCACCCAACTTTCGAGCAACAAGAAGTCTGTGCCGGCTGGCAGTCCTAAGCCGGTACACCAGGAAGGGAAGACTTAGTCTCTCTCCCCCCTCCCCGTCTAAGAGTTCGGCGAAAGCCGTGCCCAAGCCGGTGGAGGCGGCATCGTCGACCAGGGCTGGTAAATTACCTCCCAGCCCGTCTAAACGTGAAAAGATGGCGGAGAAGAGGAGCTCCCTTACTGGACGCTCCCGCACTTCTCCTGCCAAGGGGAAATCATGCCCTCCATCTGGAGGGTATGAATCTGCGCCAGCAGGTACGCCTGCTCCAAAACCTGCGCTCTCCCCTCGTAGTGGCTTCCCGCCCCCGGAAAGCTTCGAAGTTCTGGGCGGCAGTCCCGCCGTCTGTCGATGATGGGATAGGCGTCGAGCTGTCATCTACATCTTCCTTGATAGGGCTTAGGTTTCCTGTCCGGCTGCATAGCTAAATGGTTAGCGTGCTGGCCTTTGGTCACAGGAGTCGATTCCCGGTAGGGTCGGGAATTTTAACCGCCATTGATTAATTTCGCTGGCGCGGGAGTTAGGTGTATGTGTCGTCTTCATCATCACCTCATCCTCATCATGACGCGCAGGACGCCTACGGGAGTCAAATCAAAAGACCTGAACCTGGCGGGCCGAACATGTCCTCGGACACTCCCGGTACTAAAAGCCATAGGTCATTTCATTTTATCTTGTCGCTCATAGCCTAACACTCTTTTTATAGTCCACACTATGGCACTGTTACAGTGGAATTGTAACGGTTATGACAGGCATCTTGCTGAGCTGCGTCAGCTCATTAGTGAGTTCGTGGCGAGTATAGTCTGTATTCAGGAGACAAAGTTCAGACCAGGTCATCATACGGTCTTGAGAAATTTCAGACTATACTCGACAGAACGATATTCTCGTCGCCATAAAACCTATCTGTGTCGGTGCAACGAAAAGCCACTAGCAAAAAAAAAGAGCAATATTATGCTCACCGGGCTTCCGGTGGCGTGGGTATTTTTGTTCTTTCTGATACCTATAGCGAAGAGGTTCCGCTAAAAACTCCACTGGAAGCAGTTGCGGTGCGGATACCGCTGCCTGTCATAGCAACAGTGTGTAACGTTTATTTTCCACCAGGCCAGCCCCTTAACATAAATGATGTTACTGATCTTAGAGAACACCTTCCGCCTCCCTTCCTCTTATTGGGCGATTTTAGCGCCCATCACCCCATATGGAGTTCTGAACACAGGTGAAATAAATCATTTCAGTGTACGTTACGGCACATACTCTCGCATAGACTTAAGTCTATGCAGCCGAACATTGGTTCCGCTGTTTCGGTGGAATACACACGATGATCTCTGTGACAGTGACCATTTCCCCATTATTCTTACTTCGCTGAAACAAAAATCCGTCAAGGCTCCTCCTCGATGGATTCTTAAACATGCTAATGGGCCAAAGTTCACATCACTAGCTGTCTTTAACGACGAGACCAGGCGGAACGTAGACGGCGATATAGCTTACATAACACAAGTTACCGTTGCTGCTGCTGAGGACTCCATTCCCTCCTTCTCAGGAACCCCTCACAGAGAACTTGTTCCTTGGTGGAACGACGAAATGAGCCGTCGCGCTCATAAACGTTATCATAGGCAGCCTACTGTGGCCAGCTTGGTAACATTAAAAAAACTCCGCGCTAAAGCGTGAGTTCTCATTCGCCAAAGTAATAAAGCTTCTTGGGAGAGATGTGTGTCGTCTATGACGTTACATACTCCATCATCTTAAGTTTGGACTAAACTTCGACGTATTTCGGGTATCCAACGATCATCTTCAGTACAGGGAATTTCCATTTCAGGCAGTATCGTCAATGAAGCGCTCTCGATTGCTAACCATCTAGCCAGTCATTTCACGGACGTGTCTGGTTCCGTGAATTACCGTCGTGATTTCCTCGCTCTGAAGCGGGAGGCAGAACGTCATCCCCTTAGTTTTGCCACTCAAGCTTCAGAGGACTATAACGCGCCCTTTACGGAGAAGGAACTCCGCAGCGCCTTGGCGCTTTGCAAGGACACGTCTCCTGGACCAGGAAATATCCATAATCAGATGTTGAAACACCTTAGTGAGGTTAGTCCGTTATCTCCTTCGAGAGTTCAACCGAATCTGGTTAGAGGGTGAGTTTCCGTCGCAGTGGCGAGAGGGCATAGTCATTTCTGTCTTCAAGCCTGACAAGAAGTATGCAGGAAGCTATAGACTTATATGTCTCACGAACTGCTTGTGTAAGCTATTTGAGAGGATGGTAAATCGCCGACTTGTGTGGTGTCTGGAGAAACAAGGACTTCTGCCCGAGTACCAGTGTGGTTTTCGAGCCGCTCGCTCGACCACTGACCACCTGGTACGCCTAGAGATTTCTATCCAGGATGCATTTCTCTGCAAACAATATTTGCTGGCTGTTTTCTTTGACTTAGAAAAGGCCTTTGACACCATATGGCGATATGGTATCCTTTCAGTCCGGCATCAATGGAGATTCCGAGGTAACTTGCCGGTATTTATTGCGAAATTTTTACCCCCTCCGTCTATTTCGTGTCCGAGTTGAGATGGCATATTCGCAATACCACGTTCAAGAAAATGGAGTCCCACAGGGATCGGTTCTTAGTCTCACTCTGCGATTGTCATAAACGGTATTGTCACTGCTGCTGGTTCAGCAGTAATACCGTCGTTATATATGGACGATTTTGCTCTGCACTATAGCTCGTGTAATATGGCAGTCGCAAAGCGACAATTACAGCAAACTTAGGAGAGTGGAACAGTGGACCTTAGAACATGGCTTTCGGTTTTCCACCGCAAAGACCTCTGTTGTCCACTTTTGCTCTTCCCGTAGTTGACACTTACCGATTTCTTGGGCTCCTTTTCGATAGCAAATTATCGTGGGAGTCACACGTGCGGCAGTTAAAAGTGCAATTCACCAAGAAGCTGAATACCTTGAAGTTCCTTAGCAGCACTAACTGGGGAGCTGACCGCACGGTGCTCCTACAGTTCTATAGGGCACATATTTTATCCAGGTTAGACTACGGCAGTGCAGCATATTGCTCAGCAAGACCAAGGGTCCTTGCAAAACTGAACAGCATCCATCACAGCGGGGTTAGGTTGGCGACGGGAGCTTTTCGAACAAGCCCCATTACTTGCCTGCTCACTGAATCAGGTGTGCCGCCTTTACGCCTGAGGCGGCAGCAGATGTTTTTGTCGTATAATGCAAATTTGCGACAGATGCCACTTCACCGAAGCTATCCGTGCGTATTCAACAATGGACACCGTCGGGTGTACGCTGCTTGTCCTCGAGCAACGCGGCCATTGGATTACGCTTGGATATATTTTTTTTTGCTAGGGGCTTTACGTCGCACCGACACAGATAGGTCTTACGGCGACGGTGGGATAGGAAAGGCCTAGGAGTTGGAAGGAAGCGGCCGTGGCCTTAATTAAGGTACAGCCCCAGCATTTGCTTGGTGTGAAAATGGGAAACCACGGAAAACCATCTTCAGGGCTGCCGATAGTGGGATTCGAACCTACTATCTCCCGGATGCAAGCTCACAGCCGCGCGCCTCTACGCGCGCGGCCAACTCGCCCGGTACGCTTGGATAGCCGTCACAGATGGTTTGATGTACCTTCGCTCCCTTGCCTTGTCAGACAACCAAGTGGGGTACCTCCGTGGATAATACGACGTCCTGAAATAATCCTGGATCTGCACACTGGCCCGAAAGAAAACACGGACCCTTCAATTTATCGGAGGCTCTTCCTGTCCGTTGCTGGCCGGTATCCAGGTTCAGTCGTCGTTTACACGAACGGTTCGGGAACTGCCACGAAAGTGGGCTGTGCGTTCCTTGTCGACACTGCTAGGTTTCTTTTTGCTCTCCCGGAAACCTGTAGTGTGTACACAGCAGAGCTCTATGCTATCTGTGAAGCTCTGCGGTACGTACTGTCCGATGAGCGCCGACACTTTCTTGTGTGTACTGACTCCTTCAGCTCGCTACAGTCTATTGATACCTGTTTCTCTCGGCACCCTCTGGTGCAGTGGATCCAGAACCTGCTGGCCGGGTGTTCGGATGCCGGCACCATAATCACGTTTATGTGGCTCCCAAGCCACATGGATGTAGAGGGATACGAGTTAGCAGATTAGGCTGCCAAGGAGGCATTTACACTGCCCCCGTTGCCTTACAAGGTTCCAGCAAGTGATATTCGCTGTCAGCTAAGACATTTGGTTATGCCTCATTGGAAGATGGAGTGGCAGGCCACTCCACTTCCTAATAAGATGAGAACGATAAAATGTACAACGAAGGTATGGAGGACTTACCTTCGGGCTTCTCGGGGGGAAGCAGTGCTATTATGTCGTCTTCAGATCGGCCACGGTATACTAACGCACTCCCATTTTATTGAAAGGAGAACCCCCTCCGGTGTGTACTTGCGGCGATCATCTTACCCTGGTACACATCCTTACTGTGTGCGTGGGCCTGGTCCATCTACGCCGTGGGCTAACTTTCCCGAGTACCATCTCCCTCATCCTGCGAGATGACGAGCAGTCAGCAGACCTCGTCATCCGTTTTATGAGGGATAGTGGTATTTTTTTGTGCTGGACAAAGCGGAGGTGGGACAGGTTTTTCTCCGGGTACTCCGGTTTTCCCTGTCATCTTTCATTCCAGCAACACTCTCCATTCTCATTTCATAGCATCTATCATCTATATATATAAAGTAACTTGTCCTGACTGACTGACTGACTGACTGATTCATCATCGCCGAGCCAAAACTACTGGACATAAATGAATGAAATTTTGAGGATATATTCATATTAAGATGTAGATGCTCGCTAAGAGAGGATTTTTGGATATTCCGTCGCTAAGGGGGTGAAAAGGGGGTGTGAAATTTTAAAATGAGTGTATCTATATCTCAAAACTTTAAAAGTTTACACATATGAAAATTGGTATTTAGAATCTTCTTTAAAAATAAGGAAACCCGTATTTTTTTATTTTCAGAAAATCCCAATAGGGTGGGTGAAAGAGGGTGAAAAAGGGGTTGAATGCCATTTAATCAGGATACCGGTACTTATATCTCAAAAACCGCAGACATTACAGACCTGAAAATTGGAACTTTTGTTTTCTTTTAAAAATTAAGAAACACGTATTTTTTTGTTTTTGGAAAATCCAATTAATAGGAGGGTGAAAAGGGGGGTGAATTTTTTTAATGAGTGCATCTATATCTCAAAACTTTTAAAGTATACAGATGTAAAAATTGGTATTTAGAATGTTCATTAAAAATAAAGAAACACGTATTTCTTTGTTTTCGGAAAATCCCAATAGGAGGGGTGAAAAGGGGTGAAAAATGGGTTCGGATGCCTTTAAAGAGAATACTTATATCTTAGAAACTGAATATATTACAGACCTTAAAATTGGTATTTGGGATCTACTTTAAAAAATAAAGAAACAGGTATTTTTTCCGTTTTGGGAAAATCCAAATAATGGGGGGTGAAGAGGGGGGTGAATTTTTAAAATGAGTGTGTCTACATCTTAAAACTTTAAACGTTTACAGATGTAAAAATTGGTGTTTAGAATCTCCCTTAAAAATAAAGGAACACGTATTTCTTTGTTTTCTCTAAATCCCAATAGGAGGGGTGTAAAAGGGTGAATAATGGGTTGAATGCCTTTAATGAGGATACATATATCCCAGAAACTGAAGATATTACAGAACTGAAAATTTGTAAATGGGATCTCCTTTAAAAATATAGAAACACGTATATTTTTGCTTTTGGAAAATTCAATTAATGGCGGTTAAACAGGAGTGGCAAATTGGGGTGAATTTTTTGAAAGACTATATTTACAGAATATCTGAGAAGCGTAAAATGTTACAGACGTAAATAGTGGGTATTTGGAATCTCCTGTAAGTGTAAAGAAACATAGGTGATTTGTCTTTGGAAACTCCACTTAAGGGGAACTAAAATGGGGTGAAATTTTAAAATGAGAATTTCTACAGTATATCTCAAAAAACTTAACATGTACAGAAGTGAAAAATGGTCATTTTTTTATCCTATTAAAAATAAAGAAAAGTGTATTTTTA
Organism: Anabrus simplex; assembly: GCF_040414725.1. Lineage (NCBI taxonomy): Eukaryota > Metazoa > Arthropoda > Insecta > Orthoptera > Tettigoniidae > Anabrus > Anabrus simplex. The sequence goes on from NC_090266.1 coordinate 1,160,466,021, forward strand.
GTTTTCCGAAATACAACTTGGGTAGTGGGGGTGGGGGTGGGGGTAAAAGTGACTGAAAATGGTGTTGAATTCTTTTAATTAGGCTACTGATATCTCAAAAATGAAGATGTTACACACGTGAAATTTTATTTTTGGAATCTGCTTTAAAAGTAAACAAACACGTATTCTCGGAAAATCCAATGAAGGGGATTTGGAGTGTTAAAGGATAGAAAAAATTAATTGACTTAATTGTATGAGAATACATACATCTAATAAAAACTAAAGTTGTGAAAATTGGTATTTTGATCTCCTTTAAAAACAAAGAAAAGCGCGTTTTGTGGGGAAACAATCTTGGGGGGGGGGGGGAGTGAAAAGGAGTTGAATTCCTTTCATGAGGACACATAAATCAAAAACTGAAGAGGTTAGAGTGGTGATAAATGGTATTTAGATGATCCTTTACTATTAAAGAAACAAGTATTTTTTGCCGGATAATTCACTTAGGGGGTGGGGGAGTGTGAAAGGAAGTGAAAAAAAGTGAATTATTTTTATGGGGATTCTTATATCTCAAAACTGAAGGTAATACGCGTGAACTTTGGTGATTGTAATCTCCTTTGAACATAAAGAAACACGCCTTCTTTTAATTTTTTTTTGTGGGGTCGGTAAATAAACTTAACGGCGGTGGGGTGTAAAAGGAGGTGAGACCAATTGATTTTACTGTTCATAAAGTTCTTATCAGGAGCCTCCGTTGCTCAGGCGGCAGGGCGCCGGCCTCTCACAGCTGGGTTCCGTGGTTCAAATCCCTTTCACTCCATGTGACATTCGTGCTGGACAAAACGGAGGCGGGACAGGTTTCTCTCCGGATACTCCGGTTTTCCCTTTCATCATTCATTCCAGCAATACTGTCCAATATTTCATTTCATTTGTCATTCATCGATCATTGCCCCAGAGGAGTGCTTCGGCAGCCGGCAAAATTCCTATTGTCGCCGCTAGATGGGGCTTTATTCATTCCATTCCTGACCCTATCGAATGACTGGAAACAGGCTGTAGATTTTCGATGTACTTATTCTGATCATAAACCGATCATTTTTAATATTTCCTGGGTTCGATTTCTACAGCCATTTTTCCTTCGGAGAATGATCTTAGATTACAGTAGACTCTCCTGGCATATACTGTAAATAAAAATTTAAACACATTTGAAATAAACGATAGGAATGAGATTGACCGTCAGATTGTTCACCTATATAATAAGGTCAATAATGCACGGAAGCATGTCATTCTTGCATCTTGCTGTGGGGTCCAGAGCATCTAATAATAATAATAATAATAATAATAATAATAATAATAATAATAATAATAATAATAATAATAATAATAATGTTCTGGACCGTCGTCAAATTGTGCGAACCGCGCTGGAAACGGGTCCTGGCCTGGTAATGACTACGAATACAGTCCGGCCGCGTGTTCAGTACCGCCAAGGCACCCAAGACTACACCACGCCGTATCTCCTTCAGGATTTGATCCACACTAAAAATGCTTATAGGAAAGGATGGCAAAGATTTAGGGACCCAACTGACAGCGTGGAATACCTGGACATAGCCCGGGAAGTACGAAATCGATTGCTGGAAAGAAAGATTGAAAAATTTGAGGAACTTTGCCGTAATCTCTCAGAAAACGAGTCAGATCGCGAATTTTGGCGGATTCTCTCAGAAAACGAGTCAGATCGCGAATTTCGGAGGATTATATATAAAATGTTAAGCATTCAATTACATATTTCAGTATAATACCGTAGCGAAGCACGGGTATCTTGCTAGTTCATTAATATAAATCACTTTGGGAGTGGCGACCCCATCGTAATAACAGCCTATATCTGATTCATTCATTACATCCCTGACCCGGTCAAAGACTGGAAAACAGGTTGTAGGTTTTCGTTTTCAGTGGTATTTTTTATCGCGTGTAATAATGTCACTTGTCTTAGTGTATTTGTGTTAACTGCGCTTTTATCCCTTTGACTCTATTTTGGTTCGTGTTTGTGTATTTTAATGTGTTATTTTAACTTGTAACCTGTTTTATATATATATCTGACACCTTGTGGGTGGAGGACTCATACGTAGAATACACCAACGGTATCCTCTGCCTTGTCTGTCATAAGAGGCGACTAAAAGGAGCGACCGAGGGATGATTGTATTAGAACCATGAAACTACTTGTGATTAGTACCACCACGCTAGGAACACCATGGGTCGATTTTTCTTGCGCGTAGTACCACTATGTTAGGTATGTACCAAATATTTTTGTGGTTAGTAGCAACAGAGTGCGTTGCCGGCTTTTACGGTACCTGTGATTAGTACCACTTTTGGAGCAACACCATGGTCCTGGCTTGCCTATGATTAGTACCCACTATATGAGGAACACCACGGGATAGTGCGGGTCCCTGTGGTTAGTACACGTATGTGCTGAACACCATAGGTTTGCGTTGCCTGTAAATGGCGCTGCAATGTGCGAAACACCATAGGTCTGTATTACATGTGTGAATTTCATTACCTTTGGTTAGTACCATACTGCGTGGAATTCCGCGAGTCTACGCTGCTTTTCATTAGTACCGCAACGTGACAAATGCCATAGTTCTACTTTCCTAGCGATAAATACCATTATGAGGGGCCGATGACTTGGATTTTGGACCCCTTTAGACTAAAAGCATTATCGATTCAGTATTATGCTATATACCCAGTCCATTGGTCAGTAATACTATTGTTTCACGTCAGTTTCTGTGAATGCGAGACATTGCGGGTCGGATCCACTGATTGTTTTAAAATCATATCCATCCATTCATTCTTCGTCCTCACGTTTTGAATTCTGGTCAGTGGAGGATTTTGGACTTGTAATTTGTCATTCCATTCCGTCTCATTTCGTATCATTGGTGGCCGATGACCTTAGATATTAGGCCCCTTTAAACAACAAGCATCATCATGTGTACTGTGTACACGACTGTGTAATTTTTCACATGCGTTTCGAGTTAGCCTGTCATATCAGACAGGTGTCTCATATTACCCACGTTCAGAAATGCTATAAATTCGCCGTTGTAGCAGTTTCACTAAATAAAATCAGTATGGTGAGCCATACATGACTTATTTTTATTTCTCTACTTTCCACGTAGAATTTCATTTCTGTAAATGTTCACCACTCCACATTGTCTACTTTCTAACGAAGATTATGATGAAAAATAAAATGGGAATCTCATATTTCTACTTTTTACTCTATATTGCAAATAATTGAGTAAATATACGACGATGGGATAGGAAAGGGCTACTAGTGGGAAGGAAGCGGTCGTGGCCTCAATTAAGGTACAGCCCCAGCATTTCCCTGGTGTGAAAATGGGAAACCACGAAAAACCATCTTCAGGGCTGCCGACAGTTGGGTTCGAACCCACTATCTCCCGGATGCAAGCTCACAGCTGCGCGCTCCTAACCGCACGGCCAACTCGCCCGGTCTGGGTGGGTTGAGTAATGCGCGCTCCTAACCGCACGGCCAACTCGCCCGGTCTTGGTGGGTTGAGTAATAGCTCAACATTTTTACTGGGGTCAGAGAAAACTGCAGCCATTGACTGTTATTGTTGCATAGTTTATATGGATAATTTACTGACAGGCGTAGATTGTTAGTGTGGGTTTCACTTCGATGTAAAATTTGCTATATAGTTTGCTGATGATTAAGGCCCGTATTCACCAACGCGAGTAAAAGCTTGTATCTTAGTTTAATGCTACGTTAACCGAGATAACAGTTAAGTTTGTATTCATCAACAACATTATCTCGGATAACGGGTTTAAAATTTTACCGGAGATTGGCTGGCGGCTAAAATGGGAAATCTAACATAATAGCCTTCCAAGATGGCTGCTCGTAGACGGCTGGAATATCTAATTGCTACATAAAATCACCGCGATGAGTAATGTGATCACGATTGTGCAATAAATAAACGTCCTGTGTGGATAACAGTACGTGCGACATATTTCGAGGACTACGACGACACTGATTTTCAGACACATTTTAGGTTATCTAAAGCTTCGACACTGTCAAGTGTTATCCATGATCGAACATAACCTGAAATTCCCAACACATAGGTAGGCCTAAAATGAAGGACAACTTAACCGCAATGTCTATATGGAGTAGCATGACAAAAAAAAATCATATTGTTATGTGATAATGAGGCTGTCTGCCCTCATGAAGTCCCCTCCGGTATTTCGTGAGAGGAGAATGAGTCAGGCTGGAGAGCTACCGGCCGGCTTACGGACGCGAGACGACCTTTGCTTTTATATTGTCTCCTTCGTCTCTGGTGTCTGTCTGAATTTTCTGGAAGGTGAAACTACAACACTCGTATTCTGACGATACTAGAATTTCACCACCAGCTATATAAAAGCAGGCTGGTATCGAAAAGTAGTGGTTGGTGAAGTTGAGTAGTGTCACGAGTACACAAGAACCTCGTTTATCCGGCCCTCATTGATCCGGATCTCCGGTTTATCCGGATCAAAAATAATAAAAAATTATTTTTACTTGTACAGTATTTCTCTTACGGGGTCGATTCTTCTTGAATGTCTTCCCGCCAATGATATTGAAGGGCAGGAATTGGAAGTAAGTTGGCTGCGGTCTATCAAAGGTGCCATCCCAGCATTCGCCTGGAATTGAGAACGGGAAACCGTGGACTCTTCTGAGTTCCTTGACACATTTGCACGCATTACTGGATGCTCGGACGTAGATGGGAACGGCGTAAATGACTGGTGGAAAAATGACTGTAATTCAGGCTACGGCATAATGACAGATGAATAAATTATTGCCTCTTGTTCCTCGGCACGTAATGACGAGAGTGATGGTGAATTCAAAAATACCGGGCGAGTTGGCCGTGCGTGTAGAGGCGCGCGGCTGTGAGCTTGCATCAGGGAGATAGTAGGTTCGAATCCCACTATCGGCAGCCCTGAAAATGGTTTTCCGTGGTTTCTCATTTTCACACCAGGCAAATGCTGGGGCTGTACCTTAATTAAGGCCACGGCCGCTTCCTTCCAACTCCTAGGCCTTTCCTATCCCATCGTCGCCATAAGACCTATCTGTGTCGGTGCGACGTAAAGCCCCTAGCAAAAAAAATTCAAAAATGAAACCGGCGCTCCATCAGAAGAAACAATGACACATGGAGATGCAACAATGCAACTGGAAAAACTGATGGCCTATTTAGAATCCCAGACTGAAACCACACCGGCAGAGCTGATGTTAGTAAAACATCTTCGTGATTGTGCTGCGCGAAAACGCTATACAAATGTAAAACAGAAAAAGCTCACACATTATTTTAGTGTATAAAACAGAGTCGTTAATGTAAGAAAAGTGTTCTTATATTTATTGTACAATTGAAGAAAGGTATTACTGTACAACTTATGTTAATATATTATATAACACGTACTGTATTTGTTTTTTTAGTTTTTCCGGATTATCCGGATTTTCCGATCCCACTTAATCCGAATAAACGAGGTTCGTGTAGTTACTTACGAGCGGTGAGCTAGGAGTTCAGCGTGTGGAGCAGTCACGGGAGTTGATCGTGTGAGTTATCGGTTTTGTCTGTAGTCGAGCCAAGTGTACAGCAGTCGTCCGTTGTCATAGCTAACAGACGTGTGTTCGAACCTGACTGCATGGAGCTGCTGTGTGAAGTGACGGTGGTGCATGCGAAGCCAAGTGAAAGGTGTGATCGGTCAATCAAGTTTACGAGGGATCGTCGTTCCAGGCCGAGACTGCCAGTCAGAGATCCGCTGTGAGGGGACGAGACTTGTAAATAACCAGTCATCAGTGAAGCGTTGTCTTTCACTGTCAAGAATTGTATCTGTATATGTACTAATTGGGTTAGCCTCAAAATTATTCATTAAATCAGTCAGTGTTTTATTCTTAGCAATATTTAACCAAATTTTCATATCGTGGAGACTTGAACTGAAGTCTATATTGCTTGAAATTAATGTTATCTGAGAGAGCACTTTGTTGATTGGTGTTTTATACCTAGTATTTCAATTCTAATTTCAACAAAAGCTATAGGTGCAAATTAGAAAGGCTGTGGATAGGGATAGAAAACTACACCACACACGTTATCCTCTGCCTGGTGTTCTCATTTTGGAGCGTGGATTGGCAGCCAGGGTTCACCTGACACTTCATAATCTGGAGGCCTTCGGGCTGAGCAGCGGTCGCTTGGTAGCTTATGGCCCTTCAGGGCTGTTGCACCATGGGGTTTTGTTTGGTTTTAGGTGTGTCAGTCTCCTCCCTTTTATAATTCCTATCCGATCACTATTTGTCAGCTCTTGTTCTCTTCTGACCCCGACGTTATTTGGTTTGCAAGGCGTAAGGACTCATTGATGTTCACCCCTTTATGACCTTTCCCTTTCTTTTGCCTATACCTTCGTTTGTCGAAGTTCGGGCATCTTCCACATTCCCTCTGATAAGTGTTAATAGAGGCTAGTTGCCGAATTAATAATAATAATAATAATAATAATAATAATAATAATAATGGCGCGTGGCCTTCTGAGAGGCCTTGTGCAGATCTTTCAAAATGACGCCCTATAGGACATCTACGTGTCTGTGAGGATGGCGCCCTACGTAAGATGAATTCTAATATTCAGTGTTGGTGCTGTACTCAGTGTCAGTGTTGGACTCCATGGTGGAGTCAGTGTGAGACTCAGTGTGTTGGGATTCGGTGACTGGGCTAAGGGCGACAGAGGTGTTGGCTGTCGCTAGTGTCCCACCGAGGTCTGAACGGGGAGCTGTGGTTGTGGTATCGAACAATCCAGTGAGTACGTGGGCTGGAGACGACGGAACAGAAGGATGTGTACTGAGAACACCGTGTGTTTCTGTATTTCTGCGGACTGAGAATCGCCGTGAATCAGCGAGGGAAGCCGCTATCGTGAGTGTGAGAGTAAATGGACATGTGTTAATATAGGCTGTTGTGAGTATTGTCCTGCTGTTGGATACTGTTGAGCTGATGCTGTTCGGTTGTTCACTGCTTGTGACTGTTTGAATTACTGGATTGTCTGTGGAGTCGAACCAACGAATAGTCATCGTGTGTCGAGTGGCCCGTAGCCCTGTGTTCAGATCGAGCGGTCTACAAACTGCTGCTGTATGAGGTGGCTGGACTTGGGGAAGTGAAAGTAAGGATTAACCGTCCCGCAGATATAGCAGCGAGCTGGACCGCCTGTTGCGCCATGAGGAAGAGATATTTGTAAATAGACAGGAATTAGTAAGTGTGGCCATTCATAGCTGATTGGGGTGTGTGTGTGTGTGTGTGTGTGTGTGTGTGTGTGTGTGTGTGTGTGTGTGTGTGTGTGTGTGTGTGTGTGTGTGTGTGTGTGTGTGTGTGTGTGTGTGTGTGTGTGTGTGTGTGTGTGTGTGTGTGTGTGTGTGTGTGTGTGTGTGTGTGTGTGTGTGTGTGTGTGTGTGTGTGTGTGTGTGTGTGTGTGTGTGTGTGTGTGTGTGTGTGTGTGTGTGTGTGTGTGTGTGTGTGTGTGTGTGTGTGTGTGTAATGGGTCATCCTCAAATACAGTAATTAATGAAACAGACGGAGTTTTATTCATAGGGTAAACTTGGCAAATATGGGCACCATAAGGTATATCTGAAGAAAAGGAGCACTAAAACAACTTCCATTTTCCTGGTAAAAAAACCTTGAAAACTTACAACCATTTCCATTCGAATAAAGCTTGAACTAGCCTCTATCCCATAGTCGTTGACATACTGTGCAGTTTCGCAGCAAACCCTGCAACTGCCCATATTTGCCAAACTCTTAAGGTAATATGGGCACATTTTCTGGTAATATGGGCACAAGTTATTAAATCGCAATTAGAGCCACAGATATGGTTATATTCATTTTGTATTGTAACAAGGTGGTTGTTTTGAACATACATATATGAAATAAGGGTAAATATATATTATAATTAAACAATGATCATGAACAAATGCTACCAAGGAAGTAGAACTAAAACCATTATTAAGTTATCAACTCGGAATCACTTGAATTGAATTAGAAAATGTAAGTAACATAAAACTGGTCAAAACTGTGTGTAATATGAAAAGTAAAAGGATTAATCTAACAGAAACAGTCACATGAGAGCACTCTGAGTCATAAATACTGATAAAGTTTTTTAACTGCCCTCATCACAATAGAAAGAATCGCCTTCCATCTCTACGCACTCCTCATGGAACCACTTAGCACATGAACCACAACACTTAGCCCACTTCTGCCCTTCATTCTCATCATAATAATTCCCCTTACACACAGGAAAAATACAGGAAACTTTGTTGCTCCGTATGGCTTTACGCTTTGCGGCTAAACCTCCTCTACTGACTCCTGCGATAGGCCTAGCCCTTTTCTGCGCTGAAGCCGGATTTTCTTCACTTGCAAGTTCTCTTGCAGAACACTTACGTCTTCCCCGGTTACTAGTCGTCATCTTCAGTTTTGGACTGGACTAATTTTTTCCTTTTTCACATACAACATGGCCACCCCTCGTGTTCATTTGGAGTCCTGACTCGTCGGCATTAAATATTCTGGCCGGCTTGTTTAGCAGATTCAAATCCTTCATATTTTTAATCAGGAATTTTAAGTTTGTCTAGGCACATTATAAGTTCTAGATGCTTGTAACTGATTACAATCGCCATTTCTTACTGTTATTACAACACGCGACATATCCTCTTTATCCCATTTCTGGCGGATACCCGCTCGTTCATTCCCATTTTGCATGATAATCTGGACAAAAGGCAAAAATATTTATTTTTTGCGAAATAGCTACGTGCTATATTAATCGATTAGCATGAAAACGTACAGATTGCCGTAGAAATAAAAAAGAATAAGTCTATCTCAGAGCCCGTGACGTAAATACAATGTAATTTGATGATGCCCATATTACCTACAATTTCACTGCCCATTTTTGCCTTAGTGCCACATTTCAGAAGTTGGCATTAATGGGAAAGAACTAATTCCCAAGCGCGTATCCTCTCGCTACAACATACCCTACACTAACCTTGCAAGCTACCCCTAGTAATATTTCTTGAAAAATAAACTTATTTTGCGTGTAGTGCCTTAAGTAAATGAACTGAGTTATTATAACGCCTCGATTTTGGAAGAGTAGACTGGTTTACTTACCTTAAACCATGTTCTGTTCAGCTTCCGTTAGCACAGTAGAAGACAACCTTTAACATACTGAGCAGGCATGACACTTCACGATCACCAACCTAGCAGAGCGCATGCTTCTACTCGCTACCATTGCGTGAAAAATGAAAAATTTCTTAAATCTGCCCATATTACCTTAGTGCCCATATTTGCCAAGTTTACCCTAACAATTTGATGACTTTTACTACATTCTTCAAGCCCGTATGTCACGAATATTTTTTTCAAATAATGTGTAAAAGAGGACAATTTTTCTTTGTGTACCAAATGTTGTCTTTTGGCATAGTGTTGTAAACAATAAGTTGTTCGCACCGATTTTGAGATTTAAGTGTAAATATATTCAATAATACGTACTTTTTTTAAATGGAGAATAATGTACTTTCCGTTCGTGTAGCAGAAAATTAGGTAAGAGAAGGTTAATATTTCATCAATCATATATACAAATACATGTATAAATATTACTGTGTAGCATCATTACCCAAATGCAAAAATGATATTTTTAATTATAGCAAATGAAATATATATTTGACTACAGGTAACCTTACAAGTGTATATAACAAATTTAACAATTTCCTAACATCTACTTACATATGAATATTGTTACATACAATGAATTTAGGAACAGTTCATCCCCACACTCTAATAAACTACAGTATAACGCTTTACGCAATTAAATATAAATTATAATAACGTTTATTATAGCAGAAGTTTAAAATGTTTCGATAAAACTTGCGGGTGTATTGTAATTTTAGAATAAGTAATTCGCGAGGTGACGATCAAACTACAGAAGGCCGTTCGGGATCTCTAGTGACGAGTTTGAAGGCCGCTGGCGGCGCTGTTATCAACTTGAGCACGTCACAACGGGGAGTGATGATTCACGTCAGTACTGAGAACGTGTGTTTGGAATTTCATGACATTAGCTGCAACGGTGGCGAAGCGGATTGACTCTTACTGGGGGGGGCTACATAACAACCCTTTCCGGTTCTAAATATAACTATTCTGCGATACAAGGAAAGTGCAAGAAGCGTGATTTCTTGATACCAAAGAACGGAATCAGTGCCGTATTGAGTAGAAAAAGGCAAATCGACGACCTGCCACCAGCCATACACCAGAACTTGTGAGGAAAGTGAAGGCCCTTGTCTTAGGTGGTAACCCTGTCCCCCAAAGAACTATCGCTCTAACTTGGGGATGTCTGTTTTAACAGTTCATAATCAACAAGAACTTGCAATTAGAAAAGCGGCATAAGCGCTGAATTCACAAGCTGCCACCTCGTCACAGTTCGGAACGTCGCAGCCTCGTCACATTTCGTAGTGTCGCACTAACGCAAGAAAGCTGTATGAAGGCTATCTGGCGTGGGACAGATGAAAAAATGTGGTGACATTAGACGAAGCATGTGTGTACCTTAGCGATTGTAACAAGTCCTGCTCGATTTACTACCGCCTAGGGACAAAATTAATTATCAAACATTGCATATAGAATGCCAGGAAAGTTTTCCAAGGGCTTTCATGACCATCGTTGGATGCTGCTACACTGGCAAGTTAACCATTCGCCGTGTCGCTAATAACGTGAAGGGGAACTCTACATACTATCAGCAAGAGGTTTTAACACCCATTTACAACACAGACATCACACCACTGTGTGGGAGGGCGAAAAATCAGGTGTGCGTGCATCAAGATAAAGCATCCAGCCACATCTCTCGTTCGACTCGTCTGTTCTTAGAGAGAATGGAGATGGAAACTGGATTCGGTCAGTGTTGCCAACTTAGCGGATTTTCCGCTGAATTTGGCGGAATTAGAAGACTGTCGGCGGAGAAATATATCATTTAGCGGGCAGCGGACTTTTTGGCGAAATTCTAGATTTATTATAGCGGAATTTAGCGTTTCACCCATTGTATGTTTTAAAAAATTTCTACTCCAGCCTGTCTCCGAACTGTTGTGTATTTCTTGTCAGGAGCTAGTAGTCACATGAGGAAAACATGTTATTTGGATTCGATGTTATGAGATTATGGTATCATAAATTTGTAATGCGTGGGGAATGAGTACTTATCTCTTAGTTGGCGAATGACGACAGCTAATGAAACTATTGAGATAGGGGATTCACCTAGTTTGCACCCGGCACTAAAACGCCTACAAGTTTTAGCGCGCCGCCTCACAGGCAGGACGTTAACTTCAGTAAGTCGCTGTGTGTGCTTAACGGTAACGTGTTCGTGCTCTGCAGTGTCTAATTATCGGTGCATTAGGAAGTGTTCGGACTGTAGCTTATCTTGAATCGTGGTCTTAGGTTTGAATATTTTTGTTATTACAGTTGTACTATATTTCGTCTAAACAGAAGGACAAAAGTATACGCAGAAGTTTAGGAAAGAATGGCTAAACCACGAATCGCTAAAATAATGGCTAATTGAGGTGGCTGCAGATACCGGTAGCTGCAAGTACTGTCAGTGCACTATGAAGCCCAAACTGTCGGATTTGCTTCTCCATTCCAAAAGCAAAAAACATCTACTTGCCGCTGAACCGTTTTCATCCGAGAGACAAATGAAGTTATCATTTAACGTTGTTAGACACAGTAACGAATGCGCGCCAGTTGAAGCAGCATTAGCCTTATTAAGTGTAAATCACTGCGCGATAAGATCCGTGGATCACCTTTCTGACCTCACAAAAAAGTATTTTAAGGGAGCGGAACACACGTCGAGTTTGCGTTTACATCGAACAAAGTGCAGTAGTATTATAAAGAATATCCTTTTCCCTCACTTTAAGGACGAACTAAAAACTGACATTGGTGACAGTCATTTCAGTGTTCTTTGAGATGAATCGACTGACATAAGTGTGTCAAAACTGCTCGCCGTGTGTATAGTATAGTTTATTTCTCGAAAACACAAAGCCGCATTGTTTCCACTTTCCTGGGAATAGTAGAACTTGAACAGGATAACGCTATGGCAATTGTAGCAGGGCTGAAGTGTGTGCTTTCGGATTTCGGATTAGATATCCAGAAAATGCGAGGAATTGGAACCGACAATGCATCAGTTATGGTAGGCGTCAATAACGGCGTGCATAAAAAAACTGAACGAAGAAGTCATCTTGTTTTGATCCCGTGTGTCTGTCGCTCTGTGCAGTTGGCCGTATCAACAGCTGCAGGGGAGGCTTTACCTAAAAATGTAGAATTCCTGCTGTCAGAGACGTACTCGTGGTTTTCCAGATCATCATTACGCCAGCTGTCGTACAAACTTTTGTACAATACGATCAATGAAGGAGCTGATCCTCTTAAGATTGTTCATAAGGCTAACACGAGATGGATGTCAATTGAGGTGGCAGTCAGTCGCATCCTTTCTCAATGGGTGGAGTTACGGAAACATTTTGAAATAGTTAGGCTGCCTGAAAAATGCTATAAGGCTGAACTACTCTAGGATATGTACCGTGATGTTACAAACAAAGTTTACATGATTTTCCTGAAACCTTATCTAGTGGAATTTCAGCATGTAAATCAATCGTTTCAATCGAACTCGGCAGATCCTTGTAGACTGTTGAATGATCTGGTTGTATTGATTTCGGGACTGACGAGAAGACTTGTATTACCAGGATATGAGGGAGATCTACTGACAGTTGACGTAAGACATCACAAAGCACATAGAATTTACCTCGGACACGAAGTAGAAAGTTTGTTGACAGAACTGAAAAATCATAGTATGTTAACCTTGGATGCGGAAGATAATCTTCGGGGAAGATGCGAGAATTTTCTGTTATGTCTTACATCTGAATTGCAACGTCGTCTGCCATAAAATGTAAGCATTCTTCAGAAAGTGTCACTACTGTCACCATCCCAATGCCTACGTATTATAAAAGAACCCATCATACCGTTAACTGAGGAAATGGAACTGCCTAATTGTGACATAACCAAAATGACTTTCAATGGACAAAATTAACAACGGTAACGTGGCAAAATACAAGCAACACGGTAGAATTTTTTGAATGAGGTTAGGTTATACAAGGACGCAGCGGGTTTGAATCCGTTCCTAGAACTTCCTGACTTGGCACTAATGCTGTTAGTCTTGCCGTGGTCGAATGCTGAGGTGGAGAGAGCATTTAGCCAGTTAAACTTGGTGAAAACATCACAGCGTAACCGGTTGAATATTCAAATGATTAATTCCATCCTAAGTGTAAGGGCTGGCTTGAGGCGCATAAAAAAGTGTTGCCACGACTACGATTTACCCACAGACGTACTTCGCCAGATCGGAACCATGGCAGCATACCGCAGCACGGACGATCCACGTCCTAGCACTAGCACAGCAACAGACGAGTCCGCCTTTGAACTAGCGCTGTGAAGAGGAGGCGGACCTCCTGTTGATTGAATCGGATAATACGATTACAGCGCTCCTCCGGTGATCTCCGGTACTACCGACGGAGGCAAAGCAGTTACGGAGCTCCGGAGGTTAACCGGAGGGCCGCCTCCTATTCGCAACAGTAGCTCCGAGTTAAAGGACGTAGTGGGCTGTAATTTCAAACTTATGGCCATGAATGTAGGCGCCCTATAAAAGTCGTTACCTACATACGCAAAAATTGATCTATATCACCGATATTCCATACAATACCCTTAACAAAGAACGTATAGTCAATCAGAATAATTAATGCATCCTCTCATTTGTTATAAAGAAAATTCAATCATATCGACATATAATACATACCCCATATACCTGTAGGTATAAACCCTGTAGATACAACAAACAATATATCTAAATAGGTTCAGTTGTTTCTCAGAAAAGTGCAGGCCCTACCTGTGCAGAACTTACACAATACACTTCGTTCATTATTATTATCATTATTATGGAAATATTCCCATTATATTGGCGCTAGAATACAGCAGTTTCAAGTTAAATTTGAATTCGCTTTTAATTTCTGGACATATGTAAAAAACGCGAAAGACGTGTAGAAGGGATGATTATTTACGAACGGACGGAGGAGTTCACGCCGTTCAAGTCTGTAAGTGCTGCGCTGTAAAACATGGCACAAATGACTCGTAAACACCGGTCTCGCTGTGTAGGTGGCAACGCGTCCGCTTGTCACCCGGCGTCCCCGGGTTCGATTCCCGGCCCGATCAGGGTTTTTTATTTAAATTATTAATACCCCTGCTCTGGGAACTGGGTGTTTGTGTCATCCTTAACGTTCCTTTCCTCACATTCAACACTTTACACTACCGCCATTTACATAATACACGCAGGTTTCCTCACATATGGTGCAAGTAGAGGCAAAAGATCTTCAAAGGTCGACGCCCCGAACATATAGCATTAAAAAAAGGAATGTAGTTTCGCGCAATAATAGCGACAAGTTATAAATTTCTGTGAAAATGCTCGTTCATCCCTCCCGTATGAAGTTCACACTACGCGCTTGACATTCATTCGGACGTTCTGATACATAATTACGTTTGTAGGTAAGAATGCTATCTGTAATATCGCCAAATAACTAAAGTATTAACGGAGGGTTTCTCACATTAACAGCGACAAGTTATAAATTCCTGTACGAATGCTCGTTCATTTCTCCCGTACCAAGTTTAAACTACGCGCTTGTAATCCATTCGGAGGTTCTCCGGAGGCACCGATTGAAAGCGCCCGGAGCCTCCGCTCCGTAAACAACCGCTCCGTTAACAGCGGTACTTTGAACTCTTTGACGTGAATGAAGACGACTAATTGACTTTTTAAGAATGAGTGTAGATATTTACTTTCATTGTTATTATTATTATTATTATTATTATTATTATTATTATTATTATTATTATTATTATTATTATTGCTCATTTTTTGCTCATTATTTGAGATCGGATTTCTTGGCGGAATTTTATCGCATTTTTAGTAGTATTTAGCGGATCTTGAAAAAATAAGTTAGCAACACTGAATTCCGTGCAATTCCTTTTACTGACAATCCGGCGAGGGCACCCGATGGGTGACCCAGGGACGTCTGTGCATTTGGACTCCTAGAAAGGGCCTTAGATAATACACGACCATGCGCTATCAATGGCTCTGGAAAGCCTGTCAGGAGGAGTGGGAGAAGATAGACGTGCTAGCACTGCGAAAAAGTTTGCTGCAATGGAAATTACGTTGTCGGGCTATAGCTAGAAATGCTGGCTTGCCAATTGAGCATGATTTTTGATGGAGACATGGCTTTTCATAAGCTGTTTACCCTTCAAAAATCCTGCCCAGAGATCCCGAACGACCTTCTGTATAACTACAGTATTAACAATCAACATGTTAACTAGTAGTCCGAACTATAGTATGGTGAGACTTGTAATGTTTGAATACAATTTTAGACTAACTTCGCTCCATTTCTCCATTTACTCTATTTACAGAAAATATGATCGTTTAAGTTGGAATACGAAAAAATAACTAAAATGTTTATGCGAGGAAGAAGATATTGGGTGTTTCCTCCAATTTACATGGCTGTGAACCTGTACTACAACTGTTGGTTTTTCCTCTTGCCAGAGGTTCCCTTTGCGAGTACGTACTTTTTTCTTAATTTCACAGCAGTCTTGATTTAATGGGTTCAGCTCTTGAAATCCCTATGTGCTGTTTCAATTACTCAAGTACATTTGGAGGGGGGAGGGGGGGGATTGGACCCTTGTAACACCGCCCCTGGGTACGGTCTTGACAAAACATAACATTGTTTATTGTCGTTTTCAAACTGATTGTGTTGCTAGTCCAAACAGATCCACTACGCAAAAGGACCATAAAACAATAAATCGTGTTAAAATTTTACATATGTAAATTATTGTGGTCAAGTTATTCTTCCCCCTGGTACTCCGCAACCATTCGTCATACACAACCACTAAGTCTCATTCCGATTTCTGGGGTAGTGGGGTCGATTGGGAATGGTTCCTTGTTAGGAAAATAATGGACACACTCATATAGAGTAAAATACAGTAAGAATAGAGGGTGGTTTCGGATACCATGTTTTTAACTCTATTCTTAATGATTTCGAGATAACAATAAGAGCGTAAAGATGGATCCACACTTGTATAATATTACCGTATCTATATCCTGATCGGCCTTGTGAAAACAGAGTTCTGTATCAAGAATGTGTATCAAATATGATGCAATGATCGGATCGGGGATGTTCCCACCGGCCTTTTGCTGTCACATCAAAGGGAAGATAGGTGACACAGATACGGACAGTGCGGACCTTAACAGGCTAGATTGAAAATGTGTGCGTATGCTCGGAGCCCCCATCACTTCCCTTCGGCCGTACCCTGTTCACCGTCCGCCCGACTTCGTTCAGTTTTGCATTAACCTTTGTTTGGGGATCTTGCTATTTGAAGGAAAATGGATTCAGAGTGGTCCATGGAAAAAAAAGTTCAACAGTTGATAAGTTATCAACAAAAGACCGTTTTGTGGAACCCAAAAGATCCGCACCATTGTAATCGGTTGAAAAAGAATGCCGCATGGGAGGAAGTCGCAAAAAGACATTGGGAGTCCTATGCATGTGTGCAAAAAAAAAAGGCTGTATCTGATCGCTGCTCTTACAAGAGCTGGCAACAGCCAACTGTACCTGGAGAATCAACACTCAACAGATGATACAAGACCGGTGTGTGTAAAACTAACAGATACGCATAGATGATACAGACCGGGCAGCCTTGTCAAAGACGGCTGTATTATGATCGCGTATCAATTCTTGATACAGATACACTGATATGATACAAGTGTGGACGCACCTTAACAGGCTAGATTGAAAATGTGTGCACTTTAGTATTTCATTGATGATCTTAAGTCTGCTATAGAAGGCAAAAGAAGTAGGAATGTTGCTGCATTATTATGTAACAGTAATATCAGTTTGCCGACTCCGGGCTCAGCAGCTCAGATGGTAGAGAGCTGGCCACCTGATTCCAAGTCGGCAGGTTCGATCCTTGATAAGTCGAGTGGTATTTGAAAGTGAATATACCAATCTCATGTCGGTGGATTGGCAGGCACATAAGAACTCACCTGGGGCAAACTTCTGTCACTTCGGCGTCCTTGAAAACCGTAAAAGTAGTTAGTGAAATGTAAAATCAATAATAATTTAAAACGTTACTTATTTTACCGACAAAATGTATTAAATTGGTATTGCTGAATGCACCTTTCGCATCTCACGGAGCTAACGGTTGATTCGACCAGTATGTGTTTGATAATAATATTCATTGGTGCTCAACTCAACTATTGCAAGTGTCAACTCCCTAGATTTCGGTCGCTACCTGTCATTATGAACTTAGTATCTCGCTCAACTAATTCCTATTCGCGTGCTTTATGTGTTCCTTCTAAACATCAGCTGATGTAATAGGTGTACTGTAAATAGATAAGTCGTGGGTGGCAGAGCCATGGCTATCTTCAGTGCCAGTGACGTCAGAGTCGGTTATTTTTATCAGGTGCAGAGGAACATATGCAGTCCTTGGTGATAATGTAACTTCGCGCTGTCAGCGAGGAATAGTAGATTGGTGCACTGAGAAGGGTTGTAAGGATCTTTTCAAGCTTGCAATTCGGCTTGCTCTTCTGTTGTGGTGGTTATTTCATAATGTTAACGCTTACATTGTCTTTACTGTTATTTTCATCTGATAACGTTGTGTATATATGTGTTAATCTTCAACGTTTCCTTAAACTGTAATCTGTGACTCATTTCCATGTCCCGGATGTTAGTTGATGTTCTATATAAAAGCATCACGTGTCTTCTGTTATGGAGGGGGTGATAGCCGCGTGTCACCACGGCTGGCTTCTCATCAAGGTGGCTGCGGCTCGAATCCCAGCCATTGCATGTGGGATTTTTGAAATTAAATTTCGCGTCCCTGTGGTTCGGATTCCACGTTGAATTGTAAGGCCTATGGCTATGATCCCGATATTAATAATCACGTAGAACTAAAAGCTAACTTGCTCGCTTGTTTGCCTTCTAACTTGTTAGTGCTTACCATCTAGTCTAGCGCATTGACCATTGCACTACATAATGATAGTGTGAAAGCTTTACAGTCGGATGTCTTCACCAGTTTCGGTGAGGTTTACCCCCCCCCCCCCAAAAAAAAAACTGCGGCATCTATCCCAAATCTGGTTTTACTTACATGTAAGGGAGAGTGCGGGGAATTATGCGCAATTAAGCAAGAATCGGTCTTGTATTATGTCATAATTGGTAACATACAAGCATTTATGAATAATGAAGCCTTAGTAACTCTACGACGTGTAGAAACAAATGTAATAATAATAATGTTATTTGTTTTACGTCCCACTAACTACTTTTTAAGGTCTTCGGAGACGCCGAGGTGCCGGAATTTAGTCCCGCAGGAGTTCTTTAACGTGCCGATAAATCTACCGACACGGGGCTGTCGTATTTGAGTACCTTCAAATACCACCGGACTGAGCCAGGATCGAACCTGCCAAGTTGGGGTTAGAAGGCCAGCGCCTTAACCGTCTGAGCCACTCAGCCCGGCAGAAACAAATGTAATATTAAAACTATATTTCACCGAGCTCGATAGCTGCAGTCGCTTAAGTGCGGCCAGTATCCAGTATTCGGGAGATAGTAGGTTCGAACCCCACTGTCGGCAGCCCTGAAAATGGTTTTCCGTGGTTTCCCATTTTCACACCAGGCAAATGCTGGGGCTGTACCTTAATTAAGGCCACGGCCGCTTCCTTCCCACTCCTAGCCCTTCCCTGTCCCATCGTCGCCATAAGACCTATCTGGGTCGGTGCGACGTAAAGCAACTATTTTTATTTTAAAACTATATTTCGTGGACTATAATTTGTAAGCTACACAAGAATACATTTGGGCATATTTACACACCCTACGGGGTAATCGTGCGTATTGGTTGAGAAATTGTGCACACCAGATGTATGTTGGAAAATCAGTATAAAACAATATGAATTGTCTGAAACGTTCTTTACGTATTAATATTAGAAAGTTTGTTACAATAATGTAAAAGTGCAATGGTGCAAATATTCTATAGATAAATTCAGATTTTCAAGATTTGAAATTATCATTTCTTAGACAAACAAAAATCACATATATAATCTGTAGGGGTCTTTTCTCACTGTTATCATCGCAAATACTGGAAACAACTGATGCCTCAGATGACTCTGGTGTTACCTGCAGCATCTTCTTCTTGCCCTTGCAATTGTTCTTCCCATTATATGACGGCTCAGACATCTTCGAACGGCTTTTCTACTTTTTTTTTTACAACTCATTCCGTTGTTTCTTTTCCACTTTCATTTTCTTCTTTATTTCAACTTCGAGCTGTCGCGTCACTGGGGTACTAGTTATTTCAGAATGCTGTCTTCACGTGACATTCTTTAGGCATTTGGATACCTGTCTGGTTTAGAAATTGGGGTAGTTTTGAAAAAGGGATTTATTTTGGATATTGATGGTTCAGGGTCTCGAGAGTGAGATTTTAATTGTTCGTGAGTTAGTTAAACCGTAAAATAATTTTGCCCAATGTCAATCGTTATTTGGTTAAATATAGCTCCACTTCACCGGTAGAAACGAGTTTATGGCCAAGACGAGGTGTAACAAGTCGACTTTGCAGTAACTACTTTCGTAGTGTTGATTCAGGAATGTTGAAACTTCTCCCCACTTCCATTGTTTTTCTCCCATCATTGCTAACGGCATCCAGGGCTTTTCGCAGATGTGCTGTGTAGGAGTTTTTCTCCGTTTTTCGTGTGTAATCTTTTGGCATCTGGAGGAAGAAACGAAATATTTTTGCTATTAATGTCGCGTTATATTTACTTGTATGTTGGATAATCGAGCGCATCGGTCATGTTTCCTGTGCACCATTAGCCAATTCTGCTTTTAAAACATAACTCATTGAATCCGTTAAATGAATCTATTATATATAAGAATGAATGCCTGCACAAACGCAGTAAATACTACCATTTAATAATACACCTGGTGTTAAACAATTTGAACAACAACTGTAAGCTTAACAAGTAACTGCTACTTTCGTGTCATCCGTGTCATCCGTGTCATCCGTGTCATCCGTGTCTTACGGCTCTCACAAAGCAACTGTCGCCAGCATGACTTTCCCTGTGTACCACGTACAAGAACGGCTAGAGGGCTGCAATAGTCAGAGTAGTTAATTTTACTATCAACATGGAATTTTCCACTACGCACGATTATCCGCTGCACACAATTCCCGCACTCTCCCGTATAGTACTATCGCGGCCACGTAGGGTAGTTGTCAAGAAGAAGAAGAAGAAGAAGAAGAAGTGCCGGGCTGAGTGGCTCAGACGGTTAAGGCGCTGGCCTTCTAACCCAAACTTGGCAGGTTCGATCCTGGCTCAGTCCGGTGGTATTTGAAAGTGCTCAAATACGACAGCCTCGTGTCGGTAGATTTACTGGCACGTAAAAGAACTCCTGCGGGACTAAATTCCGGCACCTCGGCGTCTCCGAAGACCGTAAAAGTAGTTAGTGGGACGTAAAGCAAATAACATTATTATTATTATTATTATTATTATTATTATTATTATTATTATTATTATTATTATTAGTAGTAGTAGTAGTAGTAGTAGTACATCCGTGGAATATTCTCTCTGGCTGCTGTGTCTTTGCTTGTGTATCTCAGTGGTAGCGAGTTCTTTGAACACAGACTTCCAAGCCATCTTTCCGCATCTTGTGACATTTGTGAGGTGCTAATAAGAAAGCGAAAGAAAGTATGTTTTACGTTGTTTTTTAAAATTGTTTTTTTTAACATTGAAGCATGGTTGGTATTGAAGTGAGTCGCTTTATATGGCTTCAGAATTTCTCCTCCCCTTTCTCGCCTGTACTTCATTGCAGTCGTGTATATCATGCACAGTATTTGTAATTATCTTTAAGTGTATCTACTCCTTAGTCCATTTCCTGATACTGGGGAAGTGTATCTACTCCTTAGTCCATTTCCTGATACTGGGGTGGGGTGAGGCGAGATGTAATTATATGGCAAGTTCTTACGAGCAGATGCCCTTTCTGACGCCAGTCTCCGTTGAGGAGCTAATGAAAATGAAATGAATGATGCAAGGAACCGGCTGTGACCTATGATTAGGAACTATCCCGGCATTTGCCTGGACGTGAAAATGGGAAACTACAGAAAACCATTCTCACGACAGTTGACGGTGGGGTTCGAACCCACTCGTCTCTCGAATGCAGTGCCTGGCCCCATATTCGTAGCGCGTTAACACGCCCGGCCACTCCGCTCGGTTTGTTATTATCTTTACAACATTTTTAAAATCCAGATTGTCGGGCTGAGAGGCTCCGACGGTAATGGCGCTGCCTTTCTGAGCCTAAGTTCGCTGGTTCGATTCTGGCTCAGTCTGTTGATATACGAGGGTCGAGTCATAAGTCATGGCAACTAACTTATTTTTTTTGTCGCGAACAGGAGACAACACGGAAAATCTGAGATATGAATTTGGAAATATATGGCATGTACTCATGAGTAGTGCCTGAAGACAAATTTTGATTTCAGGAGATTCTCGTAGAAAAGTGACGGAACTCAGGCCATTGGTAAACATTGTTTTATTATGGTATAGACAACAAATACACAAGACTACGTACAAAGTACAGGTCTCCACTGGTTACAGACCTTCGAAATAATCAGTCAAGGTTTCCACTGTGCGTTGCCAGCGGTGGGTTAGGCGCTGAATACCATTCGCTGCATGTGTACGCTAACGTGTGACACCTCTCTCTGAAATGCTCTTACGATGTCCTCTTTGTTAGCAAACCGTTGTCCACGTAATGGCTTCTTGACTTTGGGCATTAGATCATAGTCACATGGGCTCAGATCAGGCGAATAAGGTGGGTGTAGAAGAACCTCCCATCCCCATGGACACTGGATGGCCTGGGCGAGGCAAATCGGCAGTTGATACTCTACCCCGTTTGAAAGTCTCCACCCACCTCGCCACTATTCTACAGGGCATGGCATGCACGTCTAATGCTTCCCGCAGCTCTGCATGGCATTGGCGTGCATTTCTGCCGCGGATAACTGCTATTTTAATATACGATCGTTGCTCCTGCTTGTTGACTTCCATTTTGTGACACACTCACTCACACACTGAACTTGGGGGCATGCTTAGACCCACACTGTTGTTTACATACACCATGTAGTGGCATCATACACAAGTACATGGTACCGTACGTTTCCAAATACTTATCTTAGATTTTCCGTGTTTTCTCCTGTTCGCGAGAAAAAAAAATAGTTGCCATGACTTATGACTCGACCTCCGTATAATAAGCTGTTATACGTCAGCCACGTTTCGGTAGCTTTACCGGCGCATAAAAACTACTGCGGGACAAAATTCTTGCTCCTCGGCGTCTGCGAAAACATTAGTAGTTAGTGAGACGTAAAACCATTATTATTATTATTATGATTATGATTATTATTATTATTATTATTATTATTATTATTATTATTATTATTATATTTAAAACAGTAGGCTGATTTTTGTGACCGCGAGTTTAAAAGAATGGCTGAACCGATTGACATGGTAACGCATTGTGACGAATGCTCTTGGCCTGTAGATTTGCAGTGTGTCTCTAAATGCATAAACATGTCTTGCCGTATATTGTTTATTTATTTAATACAGCTTTTTGATTGACCAAAGTGCTGGCCAGTATTTCATGGCCGGCCGAACCGTGAGAGCGCTGAGGCATGTGGTACGATAAAGGAGCTGGAAGGGGGTAAGCAACCATGCACAGTCAGACGTCTTCCTGGTCAGCTCGGCTTCTTCCAAGTTGTGCTCAAGCGAGTCGCTTGGCCGAGAAGCAGCTATTCAGCCGCAATTTTACTGTCTCCTTTGTAGTTCTCCCTATATTTGCTAGCTTGAAGTGATTTCGGAGAAGTTTTAATTTTTTTCATGTCGTAATTTTAACACTGGGGCTGTGAACTACTTCCATTCCGGCAGTTAGCGAAGTGAGTCGGCCCTCCGAGTCATACTAATGTACTAATTTCAATTCTGATTTGAGCGACATGGTACTCATAGCAAACCAAGAACAACTTTCAGTTATTAATGAAATCATTGACGTGCTCCAACTAAACAACACAAATGTCATGAATGAATTTTTATTTGATGGCCCCGCGGGGACTAGAAAAACATTTATTATATATAAGAGAAAAGTGCTCAAATGTATGGCTTCATGTTATATCAGTAACGTGGACAGTAATAGCCGCTGTTTTGCTGATCAGCGGTTGAACTATGCACATTACACTCAGAAATTCCTCTAAATTTAAATGAGAGTTCGGTGTCTGGATTAAAATTAAAATTCGAAAGCAGCTGACGATGTTCGATTAGCACGGCTCAATATGGGAATGTGTGTGAATCAACTTCTGAAATATATGATAGGTAACGACATTCCGTTCCTTCTGGTGGGAAAATTATTGTTCTTGTGGTAGATTTCAAAAAGGTTTTGCCTGTTTTGCCACATGCTCAACGCCAAATAATTATTTATTTAAGTAATTATATTAAATATTCGCCTCTTTGACCCTTCTTCAGAATACTCTGCTTACATAAAAATATGCGGGCAAAACCACAGATAAATGGAATTCGCAGTTTTTTTTGCAGCGACTACGTCTCTGTAAATGGCGATTGATCAAATGTTATTGAACTACCAGACAGAATTTTAGCACATGTTGATATCGTGAATGATATTTATTGCAAAACGTTCACTTCTGCGAAAGTTGTAATCATTTTCTCGAAAGTTGCCATTCTTAAATATTTTGAGTCATTAGACTCAAACCTGGTTGTTCGAAACCATATTCAAGCGTCAACAGGTTAATACTGAAGATGAAAGCTATCTACTTCAATTTCCTACGTAATTTTTCAATTACTTGCAATTAATGTTTTGCCTCCATATTCTAAAACTTGGAGCCATAGTTATGCTCCTTAGAAATCTGAACATTTCCCAACGGCTCCTAAACGGAACCAGATTAGGGCCTAATTGTAAGAAGTATGTACGGAAATTGTTTAGATTTGGAAATAATAAGTTGAGATAAAACTGGACACAGGGCTTCAATCCCTGGAATTGACTTAACAACATCCGATAAAAAAAACTTCCCATTTTTAAAGAGGCATCAATTCCCAATTCGCTTGGCATTTTGTATCACGATCAATAAACATCGAACGACGAATAGATCTCTATTTACCTCAGTCACTTTTCATCCAAGGCCAGTTAAGTGTTGCAATGTCAAGAGAGCGATATTTTAAAGTTGCAATAGTACCAAAAGGTAACCCCACTGTCGGCAGCCCTAAAGATAATAATATATTATTATTATTATTATTATTATTATTATTATTATTGTTATTATTATTAATTATAATCCAGGGATGATAACGTAGATGTTAGGCCCCTTTAAACAACAAGCATCATCATCAGTTATAATCCAAATTTAATTGTCATGAAGTCCGGCTCCATGGCTAAATGGTTAGCGTGCTGGCCTTTGGTCACGGAGGTCCCGGGTTCGATTCCCGGCAGGGTCGGGAATTTTAACCATCATTGGTTAATTTCACTGGGGCTGGGTGTATGTGTCGTCTTCATCATCATTTCATCTTCATCACGACGCGCAGGTCACCTACGGGTGTCAGATCGAAAGACCTGCACCTGGCGAGCCGAACATGTCCTCGGACACTCCCGGCACTAAAAGCCATACGCCATTTCATTTCAATTGTCATGAACATTCCTCACTTATTTTCACATGCTGAGAGCACACAACCAACCAGCGCAGTGGTATGTTTGTATTATCTAACTTCACTTACGTCTGGGACGCTTGGGGGTTGTTAAATAATAATAATAATAATAATAATAATAATAATAATAATAATAATAATAATAATAATAATAATAATGAGCAAAAGAACTTCGTAATGCACGGAGATTATTCGGAATAGGGTAAACGGCGCGCACATCACACTCGACGGCATTATAGATGTGCTCAATAGAATTGATCGCTCATCGAACACATCAGCCACAGTTCGGGAGCGACGGGATAGCGCATTTTCTTGCTATACGTACAGTATACTCGTGATCAGAAGAATTCTGGGTAAAAAAAAAAGCAGGTGACGTTTGGGCGTAGATTTTGGCCAACCCTGAGGATGAAGAAGAAGCAAGCGAGGCAACATGACATGTGTTCGTCTTCCAGGAGGTGTGGCTTGTGACGTTACGGACTCAGAGGCCACTCCCAACTCCATTTTCTCGGGAACTGATTAAGATGTTTCTTTGGTTAAAAATCCTGGCTAATCGAGCAAAACAATTAACTGAAATTTAATTGTGAAGAAATGTGCAGTATGTAATCTCGCCCCAATCCGTATAGCATTTAAGTGTTTGATCAGCACTGACAATAACTCCATGGCAGAGGTGTTTCAAACACCCTTGCGTCTCTGATGATCATAATTATTTTTTGCCAGAGTATTTTTACTTTGGTTGCTGAGGATAAAATATATTCTTGTTATTATTGCCGCCTCTCTAGTGTAGTGGTTAGTGTGATTATCTGCCACCCCGGGGCCCGGGTTCGATTCCCGAACCTGGTACGAAATTTGAAAAGTGGTACGAGGGCTGGAATGGGTTCCGCTCAGCCTCGGGAGGTCAACTGATTAGAGGGTGTTTCAATTCCTACTTCAGCCATCGTCAGAGTGGTTTTCCGCGGTATCTCACTTCTTCTTCAGGCAAATGCCGCGATGGTACCTAACTTAAGGCCTATGCCTTCCGATCTTCCCATTCCCATAATGCCCCTGTCTGCATAGCAAGTGAGGCCGCCTGGGTGCGGTACTGGTCCTCCTCCCCAGTTTAATCGCCCCTACCCAAAGTATCACGCTCCGTGACACTGCCCTTGAGGCGGCAGAGGAGGGATGTCTCGCTGAGTCTCAAAGAAAAAATAACCCTGGAGAGTAACCGGCTTAAGAAAGATTATTATTATTTTAATAATAATAATAATAATAATAATAATAATAATAATAATTGTTCCGAGGTTTTGGTGGATTAGCAGAGGTGAAAAGAAGGTGCGGGCTGGAATGGGTCTAACTATAAGTTCGAAAGATGAATTAAAATTTAAATAAAGGTTATATTTTCAGAACAGCCAAACTTAACAGATTGATATAGACTTTGAACAAACAACAAATAACAACAAGTTAAATCAGGTACAAGATCAAGAAAGCCAAGATTTAGATAGACTTTGACAATCTGGGCCTCAAGCCCTAATTTTTACAATTCCTGAGCACTCAGCTCACAATCGACTTCTTACCAAAAGGCAGAAATTCCCTCAATACAATGGAGCGTTTGTTCCTACCTTTAAATCTCAAGCCTCTCTGAGGCACGTTTACCACAAGAGAAAAGAGCTAACCCGCTCTCAATTTTTCAAGCCTATTAAAGGCATTACCTAGACTTCAGAATTCACTGCCATCAAGGCACAACTTACAAATATAAACAGGGGTATCTCGTACCCAATCTACTGGGCCTTCGTGGAAAAGAACAGATTAATTAAATGGCCCCACAATACCAAGATGAGTGGAGGCGTAACCTTGCACTCCTACATGAAGCTTGTTAAAACCTAAGTGGCGTTAGGCCGATAGCAGGGGCTATTCCCGTACTATGGAGGTGACACGAATACAGAATAAATTTAACACATTAAAAAGGAATAGAAGAACGGTTACAAAAACGTAGTCATCTCAAATTCAAGATGAAGGAGTGCTCGAGAGGGTAAGGCACTCTCTATCCCCTATTTACAGTTAAACTTATATGAAAAGACCGGAAAGATTTACATGTTTCAAAGGATTGTTTACATATTTAAGTTTTCGGACCTGCCCCGAGAGATAAACTGCTGAGCTGGCAAGAAATAAAGATGTTAAACGGCCATTACCTTGTTGAAGAACTGCTGCCAGAAGAAAGGGGGCTTCCCGCCTTCCGCTACATATTCACACACAGAGCTAGATGTTGTTCGAGTGGCGAAGAGCCGAGAAAATCATCAGTTTTAAACCCTCGTGGAAAATTCGAGACCTTTCAGGAATGAGTACACACACCCACTCAACTTTATTGGGTAGCTAAGAGTTACACATGGAAATTCGAAGAAGGCTATGATTGGAGAAAAATTAATTACAGAAATGACTGATTGGCTAAATTCAAAACTGGCGGAAAGAAAGCTTAATATTGCAAACCCACAAATGAAAGAACAAAATTTAGTTAAGACAAAAACTTTTGAATACAAAATTTCTTGGAGAAAGTTCATTCCTTCGCACCAGGGTGCATGATCCTAGTTTTTTTTTTCGGCAGTGATATCTATGAGAGAATGTCCACACTTCTTGATCCACCAAAAGAACAAAAACAAATCGAAATACACACAGTGGCATCTTCTGAGGAACTGTTGAATTAATTCAGTTGTTATAGTTCAGAGTTTCTCCGGTAGAGAAGTACTTTATTGGCGGAAGATTTAAAATTGCGGCGTAGAGGTGTACCGCCTGGT
This sequence comes from Anabrus simplex, assembly GCF_040414725.1. Taxonomy (NCBI): domain Eukaryota; kingdom Metazoa; phylum Arthropoda; class Insecta; order Orthoptera; family Tettigoniidae; genus Anabrus; species Anabrus simplex. The sequence continues at coordinate 1,160,493,569 of NC_090266.1, forward strand.
ACAATAATAATAATAATAATAATACATCCTATGGGAAATAAACTCAGCAGTTACTTAAAATTCAGCGACTTTATACAGGTGAAATAAAATAGTCTTAATATGAAGGAATATTTTAATACCACATGGCAGTTCGTGAAAAAGAAAGACTGACCTACTTAACACGTTTTTCCTTGTGAATAACTTCTGGACCTGTAATGTATTTTCGGCGATATAGAATAGCACAGAGCACCTCGTCCCATTCGAATGCTAATCATGATGAGTCTCGCATGAGTACGGATATCTCATGCAATTCACTGTTTTCAAACTGCTAATACAAGGGAGTTTCATACAGACGTTAAAATGCTTCAGTAGTCGGCGACTGTTATACGTTTTCAGTGCTTCTACTCTACCGTCTTACTGACATCTCTTTTCATAGTTTATGCTCAGGGGAAAGGGGCGTGGGAAGACAATCGACCGTATGAAAAGTGCATGAACAAATCATAACTCCGCAATCAATGGAAGTGTGAAATAACACTTCCTACTCCTTCAAGTGATTGGAGGATACATGCGTTACACCTACCACTTCCTACACATAATTCATCATGCCTTATACATCAGAGGTGACCGGGGGACGCATTGTCGGTATGTGGGAATGTGGTCGTCCGATATCAAATATTGCTGTCATTCAGAAGTTTGGTTTAAGATACGAAGATATCAGGAAGAGGGCACGGAGGGCCTTAGAACTCGCAGAAAATCGGGGCAACCTAGGAAGACAACTAGGGAGGCAAGACACTTATTTTAAAAGCCAGGAATGGAAATTATTTCCTATTAACAAAGCAATGAAGAACCATTTAGTTTCTGTTTTCTCCTGTGTTGTTTGTTGTTTAAAGGAGCCTAACAGCTAGTCACCGGCCCCAAAATGAAACACGAATCGCCGTGCTAAGTTCTTGGTGAATTTCTTGCGTCCAAACTACATATCTGTGCATATTTTAGTGCAAAATATATCACTTCTTGTGAGTGTTTGTAAAGTTATTAATGTAGGGTAATTTAATAGGGCCTATATTGACGAAAATAAGGGTCATTTATTCTTACAATGGTCGGGCGCGATGCCCTGTGACAGTAAGTTAATGGTCAAGACCGCTAATACTTCAGCCAACCTTTGCACAAAAGAATTACAAAGAAATATAAGAATTTGACACCTTATGAATCGACATATTAGCCATGTGATTCCTCCCTTTATTCCCCCTCTAGCGCATATTCAGGGTCGCGAATTGGGGAGCGTGTAGGCAGGTTGGAAAGCAAGTACCTTCCCGTCTGCACGTGTTTGGTTCATGTTAGATCTCCGGTCATTCGTTCTCTCCATTTCAATTCGCTCTTCAGGTGTGAGCATGTACATTAGTGTCCAAAAGTTAAGCATAATCAATAAACGAGGCCATACCGCCTGATAGGAATGTCAGACGGATTGCTGATCAAATGGAAGCTGACTCACACACCATGTGTCACATAACTTGTCCAAGAAAACAGTGTCAGAAAGGTTCTGATAGCTAAGGCACACCTTTGACAACTACCAAAACTTGGCAATGTCTTCCACAACAAAATATGCTGTTAATATGGTGTATGGTTACCCCTAACGGCCACACATGCTTCTCGCAGCGACGTGGCGTGTTCTCTATCAGATGGTCCAAGAGCTCTTGTGGCAGTCAATTCCATTCCTCCGAAAGGGCAATGCGAAGGTCTTCGAGGGTCCTTGGTGGAGGCTGACGGGATGCAATTCGCCTCCCCAATGCATCTCTCAGGCATGTTCTATAGGATTCAAATCCGCAGACTTCGCTGGCCAGTCCATGCGATGAATGTCTTCCTCAGCTAGAAATTCATCCACCAGATCAGCGCGGTACGGTCGGGCATTATCGTCCATTAAGAGTAAGTCTGGACCAACCGCTCCTCTGAAGAGTCGAACATGTGGTCTCAGTACTTCATCCCTGTATCTCCGAGCGTTAACAGTGTTCCTCGGACCACCCATGAAGATGTGCAGGTCCGTATGGCCATTCAGCATGATGCAGCCCACAACATGACGCCACCACCACCATACTCGTCCCTTTCCACGATGTTTCTGTGGTTGTATCGGCTACCCAGTTCTCTCCAGATGAATGTGCGACGGGAATCGTTCTGCAAATTGAAGCGGGATTCATCTGCAAAGAGCACATGCCTCCATTCATTAATGGTTCAGTTTCGATGTTGACAGCTCCACTGTAAACGGGTCCGTCTCTGTGCTGAAATGAACGGGACGCAGACCGCTGGACGTCGGGAAAACAGCCTTGTTGTTCTGAGCCTCCGGTACACAGTTTGCCGGGAAACGGCAACCCCTGAGACGGCTGCAAGCTCCGCCGACAATTGTCTTGCAGGTGCACTCCGATTTCGTCAGGTGGTTAAGGCCAGATATCGGTCCTGCTGTGGGGTGGTTACACTAGGTCGACCTGGTACTGGCCTACGACTAATATCTCCTGTATCTCGAAATCGTCTCCTAAGCCTGTAAATGACACTTTGTGGCACACTCAAGGATACTGCGACTTCGGTCTGTGTCTGGCCTGCTTCCAGGCGGCCGAGTATTCTACCCTGCAAACCGGGGTCCAAATGGCGTCGCTGTGCTATCATGTTGTCACGTTCGCCACGAGGCTACACTCCGCACACTATAACAGGGCAAACACGGCTGAGGGAATATGGGGTGCAGGCACTGGCTGTGTTTACCTTGCGGTTACGCCGCTAGTCAAAGCGAACACGTAAGGTTGGTAGGTGCATGTGTCGTGCGATTTGCTGTCTATTTCCTGTGGCCTTGCTTACTCGTAACTTATGCTTAACTTTTGGACACACGTGTATTACGCGCCTATTGGATATGGCCAATGAGAGAGAATGTGCAAGCAGGTATTGGGCTGTTCTGAGGGCTGTACTGATTTCTTGCCTGAAATCTAGCCACGAGATTTTAAGGAACACTAGTATACAGGTCTCCTGCAGTGTGTTAGAGGTGAACAAATGGGTTAACATGATCTGACAGCAGGTTCTTGCATCGTTCATCGGTGAGGGCTATACCTGTGGTTACATTTTATCCCACGTAGGAGTCCCCATGCTATGATACTGTCGGCCTGAACTGTACCCTGCTGACTAGTGGTGGGGACGGAGCGGTTCAGTTCCGTGCAAGTGGTATGACGTTATTATTCGACAAAACAGAGTACAACTTTATAGCGGTAAATTTAAACCTTATATTGACTTTTTAAGCTACAGTTTACATTTATAAAGAAGATTATCAGTTATCAGTGGTACTGTACTCCGTACTTTCTATTATTGGTTATTTGCACAATTTTTATAATGTAATATAAATTTAAAACATAAAATAACGAACATTGTACTTACACATATGTGCTTAATATGAGGCATATCAAATAGACATAAATAAAGAAATAAACATACAAATTAATAAATAATTCAGCATATTAATGCATTCCATAAATCATGTAATAAATGACGAAATGACATCTAGTTCTTTGAAATGTGCCTAAACTCATATAATGTCAAACATTTCATTGATAACTATGTACCAAACCAACCCCTTTGGCACTACAGCCCATGAAGGGCCTTGGCCTAACAAGCGACCGCTGCTCAGCCCGAAGGCCTGCAGATTACGAGGTGTCGTACGACTAATCCTCTCGGCCGTTATTCTTGGCTTTCTAGAACGGGTTGGTAACTATGTGGTAAAGAGTTAAATGACAAATCTGTTAATATAACATCAGTAATGAAAATAAGTAACGTATACAAATGAACTCAATTCTTCATCTTGTGACAAGCATTAAAATCAGACACAATACGTTGTGCACAGAAAGTATGGGAAGTACCGGTAGTGCTCCGTATTGCATGAAATATGCGTTATATAGGAGGAATTTCTATGCAGAAATATCAGAGTTGCAGCTCATTATGCAGAAAGCGACGACCTTCGGTCTGAAAGAATTTGTCCAGCACTTGAAAACAACTCCTCTGCGGACACAAATGTTGCAGGTACGCTAAGGCGGATCCATAGTGCCTGGCAGCGGATGTATTTCTGGAAATTGTTTCATTATGATCGCAGCATCTGATTGCACCGTCAGTATTTGCTTCACTTGTGCCACCTTCAAATTCACGAACCCTAGGATATCATCTGCAGCCCCTTGCACCATCTTCTTGCGATTTTGTCGCTCGCTTTTTGAGGACACTTCTTAAGTTGTTCTCCACCTGTTGGTGAGCTTCGTCAGCCTTTTCAGGAATTCGGAAGGCTATTTTCTTGTAGCGCGGGTCGACGATTGTAGCATCCCTAGTTACTGAGTGGCTTTCATAAGGAAATAGCCTCCTAGAGTTGTCTTTGGAACACGAGCGCCACTTCAGTGTTCGGCTTCCTCTCCCATACCTGAAGAAATAGTCCGTGAACTAACGGAATGATTTGGCCGGAAGTTACACACCGAGTTGCTGACAGAGCAACACTCATACTTTTCAGATCATTGAAGAAATTAGAATGCATCACCTGCGACAGCATCCTTCAAAACACACATTCCCTGGATGCCCCAACATTCACAGTTCATAATTTTGTATTCTCTCGTGTCAGAAAATACATTCAATTTTTTGCTTAAATAAGAGAAGTAGAATTTAAGAAATATATAAATATTTTAAAGTCACTGTCCTTGAGGAATTCAGCTAAAATTATATATGCACTCCGGTTGACAGGAGAAAGTAAAACTGGCACGCTTGTAGGAAGAAGAGTTCCGATTTTAATCAGTTTTGCGAGCATCACTGTTCGTGCTACACTGTACTTTGTAGAAACAAATACAACATGGTTCATACCTGCTACTTACGGGGGGGAGTCATATTCACACGTGGTGAAGTCCAGCATTTGAATACGGTGGAGGAGATGGTTCGGTGGTTGGTACGCGTAGATTTTGTCGGGGCGGAAAGATTATCTTTGGATGTAAGGGTGTTTTGCCGTCTGTTGCGTGTAAAAATAAAAAAATAAAAAATGCATCAGTGGGATAGGTGTCCGATTGACGGCATGCACTCCACAAAGGGCATACGACACAAAAAACAATGTGCTCAGGTAATACCCGGGAGTGAACGTGTTAACATTGCGTAACATGATATGTTGATAATAGCCTCCTAACTCACAATTGTTTGTCATTCCTTTTAGTGAGTTTCTGTAATGCCATACTTGTTATACAGTCTCTCGCGCGATTATTCGATCACCTAGGTTTAATGTACTTTTCATGTTACAAATGTAAAACGTTAAACCAAAACAAACCTAATTTGCGTTTATGTACAGTGTGATCCAATAGTCCGTTAGCATTAATTTGACGAGGCAGTACTTCGCAGAATATTAGAGGAAGAGGGGTAATAATTGACACATATGATTGGCATGATATGGAGTTGTATTGACACCAAAATTAAGTACTTAATGTGTGGAGATGAGAAGAATGCGAGAATGATGAATGTGGCTGCAAGCACGAACTTCCTGTTCTGCCCAGAGATCGCCTCTTACCTGCTCGTATCTGCTACACGAAAACATTGACTCACACTTGGCAGTGTTCAGCTACTTGCCTGATCTAATCAGATATGTGAACACTTAAATGAATATGGAAGAATCTTGCCATTATTGCTTTCACGGCCCGTACTTATAGACATGATGCTGTCTCGTGGTCGGTCGAGATTTCTTCTGAGGACGCAGAGCACAGTTTTCTGCGAAACGTTAAGAATTTCGCATTATTTTCTTGACACGGCATAAGCCCAAAAGCCTATACAGCATCATGTCTATGGAAGAATCTGTCTGATTTTTTTCACTTAGTTGATCCATATATTGCTTTGCCACAACTGGTAATGCTCGCACATACCAAATCACAGCATTAACAAGAACAAAATTCTGCAATATTACTGGCTAAAACTTTTTTAAGAGGTATTTCAGCATGCTGTGAAAACCCGGATTATTGCGTCGGAAACTTCCAGCGACAGAGCTGGAGATAAAGGTCTAAAGTTTATAAACTTGATATAATATATCAAATCTCAAGTTGATACTGCTATTAGTTCATGGTAAGGGAATGTATCTTGAGGCGGGCGCCACTGCTTCGATACGTTTGGGGTTCTAGCGAAAGAATTACTCTTAGTAATGATAAAGTATACCAAATATTTCTTTTTTTCTTTTTTTTACGATTTGCTTTCCGTCACACCGATTCTGATAGCCTTATGCCAACGATGGGATAGGAAAGGGCTAGGAGTGGGAAGGAAGCGGCAGTGGCGTTAATTAAGGTCATTTTCCTGGTGTGTAAATGGGAAACCACGGAAAACAATCTTCAGGGCTGCCGACTGTGGGGTTCGAACCCATCATCGCCCACTGCTAGCGGTTGAGGTAGGTCAGAATCAGAAGATGAATCACCACTCTCCCTATCACCGTCACTGGATTCCATATTACCTAAGCGTATGACTAAACTGTATACTGCATCTTCTACTAACCCATCCTTCTGCCAGAAACTTGATGACGTGTTGGTCGAATCCCTCCCAGTCAGCGGGTGTGTCAGATGCCATAGCATTCGCCGTTACTTCCTGCAGCTTCGTCGAGATGTCGCCCGAAGTGATCTGTTCTCGTACAGTTCTTTTGATTTTGGCCCAGGCCGGTTCGATAGCATTGAGTTTACACAAATTAGGAAGCAAGCGTAAAACTGTGTGCCATGAAATCTCAGTAATTCATGTGGAACTGGTATGTTTTAAGGATCTTTGAACTTCTGGATCTGTTCAAAAAGATATTTCTTCATTTCTTCAGGAAACTTCACTTTGTTCTCTTTTAACCATTTCACCTTATCACTTTTAAGCATATCGAGAATATACTTTGTTTACTTCAGTACTGTGATAAGGCGCATTGTCAATTACATACAATAACGCTTTCAGAGGGAAGATTAGGAAGTAGTTTTTCACTCACCCACTTATGAAAATTTACTCTGTTCATTTGGCCATGGTAGTCTCCTGTGGCCTTTCCTGCTCTAAAAATCAACTTTCCTTTATCAATAAACCCACTCGTAGAACCAGCGTCGACAAGTATAGGCCTATTTGAAGATCTTCTGTTACCGGGCGAGTTGGCCGTGCGGTTAGGAGCGCACGGCTGTGAGCTTGCATCCGGGAGATAGTGGGTTCGAATCCCACTGTCGGCAGCCCTGGAGATGGTTTTCCGTGGTTTCCCATTTTTACACCAGACAAATGCTGGAGCTGTACCTTAATTAAGGCCACGGCCGCTCCCTTCCAACTCCTAGGCCTTTTCTATCCCATCGTCGCCATAAGACCTATTTGTGTCGGTGCGACGTAAAGCCAATAGCAAAAAAAGAAAAAACAGAGCTTCTGTTACGCCCACTTGAAACCCATATCATGTAACAACTTCCTTAGTGTCTGCACCTTCCACGGAAAGTTAATTTTTGCTTGAATTGTCTTCAGCAGCGGTGGTGCTGTGGGAACAATTCTCTGCTTTACATAAAACTCTTTTGACGTCTCTTATGAGTCCTCTATCAAATTGATCACCATGCAATTTGTGTTCCTCTGATCTAGGCCTCTTCTTACGTGGAGTACACAGTGAAGACTCACCAGCAAAAAGTCCTTCCTTTCGGATGTTTGAGATCGTTCGAACAGATGCACTGCTGTAATTAGCAGCCCGCAAGTTACTCTCTGTTACCAAGTACTTGAATTTCCCTTGCCTAGCTTTCTCATCACATTGGTTTATAACATTCCTGATCACTTCTCTAGCTTCACCGTGAACTGTCTTTCCCTTCTTGCGTACGACGGACAATACGCTGTCTTTACAAAACAGTTACACAGAAATACCAAGAGAAGCAAAGAGCAACAAGAATAACAACGGATAAATGGCAAACAATTGAGAAAGGAACATGAACGAACGCAGAACAACGCAATAGCAATGAAAGCATGCACAGCTGGATTACAACTTACAAGAGCGAAGAGCTGCCACTAGAAGATTATATAAAGTCGCCTGGGCAGTAGCGGGGTTGCTATGGTAACGATGACGTCACTGCCTCTGCTGGCGAAAACCCCTTCACCCCGTGCCTCACCGGGCATGTGCATTCTTCTGTTCTCCGAACAGTACACAAGCAGAGGCAAGTCTATCGCGATCGTCCGACCTTATTAGGGATGCTAAAAGACAACATCCGACTGCTGTACAGTGCTGTTTAAAACATTGTCCCTCCACTACAAGTATCGTTGATGAATGACGGCCGACATGTTGAGCATGTGTTATAAAGAACATCGTCTTTGCTAAATCACGATTGTTATGCTAATTATTGCTTGTGTATCGTATGAAGCGCCTTCTGTTGGTCAATTTGTGTACTTTATTTGTTGTCAATAAAACCCATTGTCATGCCAATCATGTGTGTCAATTATTACCTCTCTACCTCCAATTCCGTGAAGAAATGCCTCGTCAAATATTGACGGATTTTTGGGTCACCTTGTATAATATAGCACATTTGTATATATGTAACAGAATAAATGAATAAAATTAATATTTAGTCACAAAACATATTTCGCTACGTTTTGAGCCATACGACGCCAATTCGACGACAACGCTTCACCTACTCTGCGACACACTACTCTAATACACTCATCAACGACAAATCTCAACCACCACTCCAACAGTCTGACACTAACGCACTGCTGTTCGCGGTGACCCTCCTTTTATATACCTGCTGATGAAGTTCTTGTATCTTCGGGAACGGCCGGAATGAGAACGTGTGAGTTTCGCCTTCTAGAAAATCCACCCTGACACCGGACGAAAGTGGATTACAATAGAAGGAGAGGCATGGTATCAGAGAGGTCCCCGGCCTGACTCGCTCATCCCTTCCCTTGCGAAGGGCTGTCAGTCGCATACCACGTAACAGTATAAATATGGAGCATATATTTTAATGCTACTGATCGTGTAGAGTTTGTTTTTAATTTTGTTTTTCGAATATGATCTTGAAGTTTCAAGAATTAATTGATCACACAATACCAGGTGGTGTGCCTGTCGTGGGTTCGAGCTGGTACCTGTCTCTATATAATCGGTACACAACTAGTAGTAAACTGGAGTACTTGATAATAATAATAATAATAATAATAATCTATGACCTTAGGTTCTATGTGCAAGCTTTCTGATTTGACACCATTTGGGCTACTTATACGTCAGTTTCGACGTTCCATTGTACTCTACCAGATGGCAGAGTAAACCGGATCTTTTTGGACGATCTATGGCTAAGTTTTAATTAACTTGTCGGGTAAACACCAAATGTTTCGCCAGAGATGTTTCAAATGACATCTTACGACATGGAGTGCTGAATGGGCTTCCTTCTCCTGCCTCCAAAAACCCGACTATCCCTGCAGGGTTTGCACCCGCAATATTTGAGGTCTGGAGGCTGACACTCGTCCGTTGATTCACAGAATTAAATTCAGTTCGAAAACGGAGGTTTCAATATCATGAATTTAAAGACATATGAATCCATAATTATGGAACGATTTTAAGGCACCAGTTTAGGCGAAGCGAAACATTTCCATTGCACCATGACTGTGGCGAGATAAACGTAGTTTAAGACTCAGAAAATACCTGTCATACAATACAGAGGATTGATTTTTTATTTGTTTAGAATTTGCTTCACGTCGCAACGACACAGCTATGTTTATGGTGACGATGGGATGGAAAAGGGCTAAGAGTGGCAAGGAAGCGGCCGTGGACATAATTAATGTACAGCATTTTCCTGGTGTGAAAAGGGGAAAACACATCGAGAAGTTACTGTAGATCTTTTAAATCTCAGCCTGGATATGGTACCAACGTATTCAGTATGTAGTAGTCAAATTAGGGTAGGCCCCTACATCGTACCCCAGTGAATAGGTATTCGTGGTGGAGTGAGATGTATTTGCTGTGGTCGTAAAGAGTAAGGAAGATTCGTGGTTGCCGGATATGCGAAGTATGGTTCAAGCAGTGAACGGCTGTCGCAAGAGCTCCGTTGTGATAACGATGTCGTTTGTCTAATTTTAGATCGCTGACAATGATGATAAGCTTCGGTTTCCACTTCGTGTGGTTTTCGAGAATCATGGTGCTAAATCCAGAAGTTGTCTGCTCTTTCAGTGCGTATTATCGCACTCTGTAGTATCTTGCTAGTGATATAATCTTCGTGGGTAATGGACTTCTAGTTATATAGGAAACGAGATTATTTATTCTTCACACGTTACTGTATTGGTTTATATTAGTGTAGATAACACTTCTGTCGTATATAGTGATGTTTATCACGCTCTGTAATTAACTATTGAACTTCTTTATTTTAATTCATGTTTCTACCAGACTCACCAATATCATATCTCCTGTGATTATATTTATCTATGACAATGGGGCTGATAACATTCTTTACAAAGTTGCATGGTACATGACTTAATATTAAATAAAAGCTTTAAATTCACGATAATTTTTCCACACTCGTGGCGCTGTATCCAGATTATTTTTGATATTCAGTATTATTTTTGCTGGTATCTGTTATATCCCGTCGTTATGGAACTATCCCATAGCATGTGCATGATTACCGTTCTGTTGACCCCTCAGGTTGTTGCTGAGATTGTGAGCCACGTACGCGGGCAGCCCCTCTCTGTCATCGTCTTTGCGTGTCATACTGTTTTTGTTTTTCGTGCTAGTGGTTTCACTTCGTACGTATTAGTTTTCAGGCGTCCATTCTGGCCCATGCAGTTTCATTTCTTTACATTATGATCTCTTCTTTCTGGTATAAATACCAAGAATTACAGAGAGATGTACAAAACATTAAAAGCGTTACCGGTGTGATTTTCGTAGACACTCTCCATTGAGTTAGTTATCGGCTTTTGAACTTGAACTTTCAGACGACTGCCGCTGATATTTCCCTTATTTTTCACTCGATCAGAAAAAAAGTGATAGCAAAAATTTTAAAGTAATATTTAGGTGGTTAATAAGCCCTGTCAGTCAGTAGCGGCAATTAGCGACTGTCTGAAACAAACAATTATGGGAGTTATGAAAACAAGCAATTTTTACAAGCCCTGTTGTCATATCGGGTAGGCCTATTTATTTCTTTTATTTTCTTTCTTAAAACATTTTTAGCGGAAATACGCATAAAATGTCGTACGTCAGGGCTAACCGATTTGTAAAGCGCCACAGCAAGAAGCGGAGACTTTGCATGCGCTGTGAGGGAGGATAGGAGGGGTATATTTTTTTCCCGGGTCATGGACACACATGATTTACCCGCTTGCGGCGCGCATTCGTGTCTGGCAGTCTCTTAAGTATCTGTTAGTTTCTTAGTGTGTAGTTAAATACTAAATAATTGTCTATTGTATAATCATGCTGTACTTCGATTTAATTGTAATGCATGTGTAATATTGTTCCTTTGGTGAAAATTTTATTGTATAATATTGAATCAAAATTCCAACAAACTATTATTACTGCACTTAAGTTGGTAGGCTTTCAACCTTTATCTCTGTGTCGAAATTCGCTCAGAGAGCATAAAAACTTGTTTTCCCTCCGTTTTTATGTATATATAACATATATCCCCCACACTATATCCACAAATGCGGGTACTTTGTTGTCTGTACATTTTTGCTCCCCTACTTCTAATTCCTAATCGCCGCTACTGCTGTCAGTGGCTTGTCGTGACGTACTCGTTTCCTGGCTCTCTCTGACCCTTCGCAGTTTCAGTTTTTTCATTAACACTGCTCTCGATATGATCTATTCCTCTAGTAAAGGACCAAGTATCTGGTTAGTACTAGAAAAAGTAGACTGCAGACAAATGCACAAAGGCTTTTAAACGGTGCCCGTATGATTCCGTAGAAACTCTCCATAAATGTTGTTGGATTGTTTCGTCCTGTTTAGTTCACCTAATGGCATTTGAAACAGTAGCAGTACCTGTCAAGCACCCTATGTGAAAACAGAAAGAGGTGCATGACGGGTCGAGAGGGTAGCGTGGCTTGGACTCGGGAACCATTGCCGCAGCCAAGGGTCTTGGCGACAGTCAGTGGGTGTAGTCGCACCGTGTATTAATTATTTTTAGTTTAATTAGTATATATTGTTAGAATGTCCGACTCGTTGGCTGAATGGTCAGCGTACTGGCCTTCGGTTCAGAGGGTCTCGGGTTCGATTCTCGGCCGGGACAGGGATTTTAATCGCTTCTGATCAATTCTTCTGACTCGGGTCTGGGTGTATTTGTCTGTCCCAACATTCTCCTCATCATATGCAGACAGCATACCACACTACCAACCACTACAGAAACACGCAATAGTGATTACATCCCTCCGTATATGGTTGGCGTCAGGAAGGGCATCCGGTCGTAAAACAGGGCCAGATACACATGTTCGACACAGTTCGCACCCGCGATCCCACTGGTGTGGAAGAAAGCGGTAGCAAAAGAAGAAGATTGTTAGAATAAACTTGTGTATTTTATACCACTGTGATTTAATTTAATTTGCTAGCTATCAGAGAGGTGTTGTTTAAACCGGAAACAACAGATTTAGTTATCGGCTCGTGGATTTTAATTTTCACACGATCCTGTGTGTCAGTTATTTTCCACTTTATATGTTAAATGCATTGAACAGTAGAGTTTTTAAATAATACTTTAAGTACATTTTGTCTTCAGCAGTTTTCCTCTAAAACCAACCGTGAAAGAGATATATCGAGTGGCAATGTCTGACACCCAACGAGCTAGAATAACATAGAGAGGCGGAAGCGCTGCCTGGGTGAAGCCAATAGAACGAAAGTCCGCCATGTTTCCTGTTGTCACACAAGCAAGGGGGCATGGTCTTTAAATGACGATAAGTGTAGAAAATACGCATTTTAGAATCACTGGGGGAGAATTAACGACCGTCGCCGATAGCTTGAAGCATTAAAGCGAATACCGCCACTTCATCATATTGCGGCACGAGGCCAACATCACGATCACTTGATTGTAGGGTAGTTCGAAATCATCGCACAGTGACATACGAATAGGCCTCGAAATCGGAACAAGAGCGTTACCCTGCTTGGCTGTTGTGGTTAAGCGTAAATTAGAATAAAAACGATGGACATAAATATTTATGACAGGAAGCCTTAAAAATTATAGGGACCTACAATAGATTACAACCTCATTCTGTTCATATTTTTAAAATTATTGCATCCTCATGAGTACTGTGTTCCTTTCTTAATCTGTTTACCCTCCCGGGTTGGTTTTTCCCACGGACTCAGCCACGGATCTACCTCTACCACCTCAAGGACAGTGTTCTGGAGCGTGAGACATTGGGTCGGGGGATACAAATGTGAGCGAGGGCTGCACCTGCTATGCTGAACAGGGGCCTTGTGGGGGGGAGAAGGAAGCGGCCGTGGCCTTAAATTAGGGACCATCCCGGCATTTGTCTGGATGAGAAGTGGGAAACCACGGAAAATCAATTCGAGGATGGCTGAGGTGGGAGTCGAACCCACTTCTACTCAGTTGACCTCCCCAGGCTGATAGAATCCCATTCCAGCCCTCGTGCCCCTTTTCAAATTTCGTGGCGGAGGCGGGAATCGAACCCGGGCTTCCAGGGGTGGCAGCTTCTCACGCTAACCAGTACACCACAGAGGCGGCCCATGAATACTTTACCACAATAATCGTTTAGTGTAATTATTTATTATCATATAGGGGGGATATCATGTTTCTCCCATTACCATATCATACTGGGATTACTAGCTGAAAGGTAAGCTTGAAAGTTGTCCATTATGAAGTGTGGCAACAGACATCTACAATAAAGGCTGTATACATTTCAAAAATAGCACTAAAATACTGTATTTATCATACTTGGTGTACGTTTGAACGAAATAAGTGATTTTTTGTGGTTACATTTTCTTGGTGGTGGGCGCTCCATTTCCTTTATTTGTAAATGTGAATGATAATTAAATAGGGCTGGAAATGTACAGAGCATAAGCAACTGAATTGAGTGGGATACCATTTATCTCTTTTCGCCCTCACAACGCATTATTCCGTTGATTCCTTGTTCTTTAAACGAAATCTGAAACAAAATTCGACAAATAATTACCGTGGCTATCCGTACTTTCGCTAAGTAAACAATAAAATGGATTTAATTACAAACAGAAATTACAAAAAGGAATCTCGGCTATAATTCAGTAATACTGAAAGTACGATATATCCTTGGTTTTATTACTCCGGTTAGAACAACCATACGCTGAGCTTACGGCTGGCATTCTTGAAAGCGAGAATCAAAGTTTTCACTTCTTAAAACTTAGGGAATTAAATTGGCATGCACAATCTCCCTGTCACCTCAACATATGCTCTCGCGCCTATTCGCTTTGTTTTGACAACCGTTAACATGGGTGCCCCTTATCAACTTGCTTCAAGCAGGGAGCGCTGATGACAGGCTTACAGCCCCTCTATGTTTTTCTAGCTCGTTGCTGACACCCCTTCTGAATCTCCCCCTTCTGTTGAATATTTGTGAGTGCCGCTTAGTTAAGATCCTACTTGCCTCTGTCCTAAACTCGAATATCGCGTTTTGCTTGATTTATTGATATTTAAATGATAATAATAATTGTACCGGGCGGTACACCTCCGCTCCGCTAATTCAAACATTGCGCCAGTTGAAACTCCTCTACTGGAGGAAGCCTGAACTTTAACTACAGTGTTAATTCTCAAGTTTCTCAGAAGATGTCCCTACTTGTAAATTTTGAAGTGTTCTGAACTGTGTCGTTTTCGATGTATTTTTGTTTTTCCTGTAGTAAGAAGTGTGAACATTCTCTTCTAGATGGCACTACTGAAGGACTACAATTATGTACCCTAGTGCGAAGTGAAAGAACTGTGTTTTTGGAGAAATTTTGTGTTCATAAGTTTGTTCTTTGTTAAATTTCTTTCAGTCATTGTTTAGGTTGGCTGTATAACCCTTCTCTTTCCGCCAGTTTTGAATTCGACCAATGAGTAATTTTTGTAATTAATTTCCCACCAATCCTGGTTTTCTTCTTCAGTTTTGACATGTAATCTTTTGGCCGTCCAATAAAATGCTTGTGGGCGGGTGTTATCATTCATGAAAGGTCTCGAATGTTCCGCGATGGTATATAAACTGCTGATTTTCGGATCTCTGGGCCACTTCAGTAACATCTATCAGTGTGTAAATTATGTAGCAGGGGGCGGTTAGCGCCTCTTTCTTCGGGCAGCGGTTCATCAATAAGGTAATGGCCTTTTAATAACTTCTTTTCTTGCTAGCTCAGCAGTTTAACTCTCGGGGCAGGTTCGATACCTCTTACCATGTAACTTTCCTCTAAAATGTAAAAGACTCTTGGTATAAATTCTGTCCTTTTAATCTACAAATTGGGATAGAGAGTGCCTAACCCTCTCGAGCTCCCATTTATTTTGTTTTGAGGTGACTACGTTTTCATAACAGTTTCCCTTCTACTCGTAATGTCATAAAGTTTTCTATCGTGTCACCTCCGTAGAATGGCATTAGCCCTTGCATAAGTGGCCTAGGGCCAAATTAGGTTGTAATAAAGTATATTCGGAGTGCCAGTTTCGCCTCCACTCAAGTTTGTATTTTGGTTCCTTGTAATTTTCCTGTTTATTTTCTAAATCGGCCTCAGTAGGTTGGGTATTTTTACCCCTGTGTTTATGTCCTTAGAGGACAACTTGAAGGTGGAGTTTGGTGTGGCCTTTGATAGGCTGGAACTTTGAGAGCGGGTTGCTCTTCCAAAGAAATTGGTTTCTGTGTGCCTCGAGGAGGCTTTAGCTATGTAATTGGGGGCAAGTGCTCTTGAGCATGATTGGGGTCTTCTGCCCCTTGGTTGAATCTTGTATACGGGTAAAGTTGGGCTTACTGCTCAAGAATTGTGTGTCTGGCTCTCGGAGCCCAAATCCTGTAACACTGTAATTGTACATTCTCGATTTGTTGTTAGGCTACTGAGTACCTGTTATATTTGTTATTTCTTGATCTTGAAAAGAAAATATAACCTTGTTAAATTTTAAATTAACTTTAATTTCGTAGATTGAGACCTATTCATCCCAGCACCTTCTTTCACCTCTGACTACCACGGATAACTCCGTAACAATAATAACAAACATAAAACCATATCCTCTGTTGTCTGTGAAATTGAGACACGAAAATAAATATTATATCCTCTGTTTTTATAATTTCAGTTATTATTTATTACTACCGGATTAAAAAGCTGATATCGTCCCTGCTCTGGCAAACTAACGAATCTGAAAATTGCCATAAGGTTAGGAGAGCTGAAAGAAGTTGTGATTACTCATGTCAAATCAATTTTTATATTTAATTACTGGTTTTATGTGTTAGGCATACGGAATGAGCTGCTGATGTGAGACTTTGTCAGAGAGTAGACAATATATAAATAACAAAATCTAGACCAGAACTTCAGAACTACAGATTCCTTAGTTTGTCAGTTTCGCTAGTTTGCCAGAGTAGGGACGATATCTTTATTCCGTTTATGCCATTATTCACAATGTCAAATCTCAACTCCCTGCCGTCTTACAACTGGCGTGGCAGGAGGACTGACCTTTGAGTTTGGGCACGATGAGCTATGGTATGGGTATAGGCTTGTGGCAGAACGAGATCGAAAGCCACCCGTGACCGTTTTTCACAACGCTGTTGTCGGTAAATGAGAATGATGTTATATGTACATGTCTATGAATCTCTAAAACATATGCCGTGAAAAATCGTTGAAAATATTCACTGAAGTTATGCGTATTTCTCTACCGTTATTTTAAAGAAAGAAATATTCACATTCGTTTGTCTGCAGTTCAGTTTTAGCGAAACAGTTTTGAATCTTTGTGATCGGATATTGTTTGCTCTACATCTTTCCACGCTCATTGCAGGAAATTGGTAGACATACTTCAACGTTTTCTGGGGTATTTATCCCACAATCCCAAATTATTACAGTTACAGATATCACAGACCCTGTAAATAACGGACTAGTATACAGTATTCACGGGGCTGAGAAACAACGATATAAGTATCAGAAGTAATGATGATGACGACTCCTCCACCATTTTGTGGTAGATATATTTTTCATCCCTTTAGACTGTGTGGTGACAAGTTAACAGTGTGATTATCGCAAAAGGAATTGTGCACTTCTTCAAATCCTGTGGTCCCTTTCTCTCAGCTGTCGCAGTGTAGTCGAGTGCGAGTAAGACTTCAGGGTGAAGGTGTGAGGGAATAATTAAATAGTTCTGAAAAGAACGTGCTGCACATATCGTACAAGTAGAGACTATCAAGTATCTCCCATTTTAAACCGTAATGACCGTGCAAGTGTGTGCAGTCGATGATGGTTTTTCTAAAATTTTCCCTCTTTGTGGACGAAGCTTGTTAGTGGAGCAGAATGGGATATCTAACCACTGAAAATGAAACTTCGAGCGTTTTTTGTTTTAATTGGTGGTTCTAATTATGCACAAGTACGTTTCTCAAAAAGCGTTTAAAAGTGAAGGATTAAGCAGAACTGCGTTGCTAAGGGACATCATGCAGTTGATGAAATTGCTAGAGATCCATGTAAAGTACTCTTTACGTAAAGCTATGCACTAAAAAGTAAATATCGCTGCCCTATTCTCTTTTTTAAATAGCTCATCACTGCTGCCAACATGACTAGTGGCATATTGAAATCACGAGACATAACCATCAACAAACCAACCTCATAGTGTACCAATAATGGAGGTTCATAATCAAGTCGGTTTTCAAGTTCAATGAGAAATTAAGGAAATGCATACTCTCTCTCGACCTCACTCAATTTTATGTGATATATATGCCTTTATTTTGATGTACGCATTACTATTACCGTAAACTTCGCTGTTTGCCTGGTGTAAATAATTCAGCTCCCTTCTTGAAATTTGCTATTACTTGTCGGACTTACTGTACGTGAAACCACGCTGTAATAATACACATACGCAAATATATTGCATGTACATGTGCCGTAAGTTAATAAGAATACACAAAGGCTAAGTCTGCAAACCATACGAAAGTCGTAACACCGGGCGAGTTGGCCATGCGGTTAAGGGTGCGTGGCTGTGCGCTTGCACCCGGGAGATATTGGGTTCGAATCCCACTGTCGGCTGCCCTAAAGATGCTTTTCCATGGTTTCCCATTTTCACACCAGGCAAATGCTATGGCTGTACACTGAATCGAACCCAACAATCAGGAAATAACCATAAATCACTACCTTCAGTATTTTTTTGCTAGTGGCTTTACGTCGCACCGACACAGATAGGTCTTATGGCGACGATGGGATAGGAAAGGCTTAGGAGTTGGAAGGAAGCGGCCGTGGCCTTAATTAAAGTACAGCCCCAGAATTTGCCTGGTGTGAAAATGGGAAACCACGGAAAACCCTCTTCAAGGCTGCCGACAGTGGGATTCGAACCCACTATCTCCCGGATGCAAGCTCACAGCCGCGCACCCCTAACCTTCAGTATTAAAAGGGGGAAAGAGTAAGGTTGTACCCTTAGTGTATAGGATTACATGGAGGGAAGTATACTAGGAAATGCCACAGATTTAAGCGCACTGAAAATTACTTTGCTCCTGCCGACCCCAGTTCTTAAATCTATAATTCCGAGGAAATTTTCCAAATAAATAACGTGCTTGACTATGGTAACTGTCGAACGAGTTATATCAGCAATGAATATCAATCGCGTCGCTATGGAAGCGTATGATCACATAAGTCAAAATTTTCTATATGAAGTTTCGCAAATAATGTGATTTACGAGAATTTCGTATCTCAATTTCTTCAAGATTTGAACTGTCCGAACAGCGACATCAGATCAGTCATCACGTCTTACGTACCATAATCTGGCCATTTTTGAGAATGAAGGAGTACTCAGAGAGTTTACATAAGCCCCATTTAACCTCATGCGTATTTCAGTTTAGTACATTCACGTGCCGCAAAGGAATATTCGAGTATTAACACTCGGTTACTCCAGAATAGGGAACTTCGTAATAGGTTCCAGCAATCAAATCCTAATTTTGATTTCTACCCTAAAATGCAAGAACTAATCTTGTACTATATTACAGGGCGAAGGAAATATTACACCAAAACCAGAAGAAAGAATAGTTTTAGAAATAACATAAATTTGGAAAAAAAATAGGGGTTCAGTATAACTTACGATCCCCAAAAGAAAGTGCCATGAAACAAAAACATAACGGAGCACGAGTGCCCAACTGAATCAGGGTAAACTAGGGGAAATATAGCTTGAATCCAAAACGGTTAATGAAGTTTCAACATTTTAAAAACACCTAGTCAAAGTAAAAGGAGAGGTGAGGATACTGAGGTTAAATCATTTGAACATACTGTTAGATCCTAACCGTCTACAGTTGGAGCTGCATGGCCACGGGGAACTTGTCCTATTATCTGCTAAATTACAGTAATATTGTCTACATAATTTGATTAAAACCCCGAAGGTCCTACCCTAACGTTTACATGATTACAAATTTAAAATTTCATAAAATATCTCCCCAAACCAAGAAAGGAGTCACGTCGAACATACGGGGCGTTACATGTTAAAGTTTGCCCTTACTTTGCGAGCAGCCAGCCAAACATCGTTAAGGGCTGGTTTACACGGGTAGAGTAGCGAGGCGAGTAGAGTAGTTAGTAGAGTAGCCACGTTACTCTACTCTACCGCTGTCTGGTAGAGTTGACACTCGTATCGTTCATACGGGAGTAGAGTCATACAGTAGAGTAGAGTACAGTAGTACCACCATGTCAAGACGTAAGCACATCGTAAGGAAGTGTTTAAAGACATTTACAAACATATTACTGCAAGAGGTTAGTGAAGCGTTAGGAGAAGTAGTAAATGAGCAAAAAAGGGAATGGGTAAGAGGCTGGCTTAGTAGGAGAGATACACTCGGGGCATCGGCATTAATTCTGAGAGAACTTGGCAATTTGGATAAATATGGGGGGACTAACTCGACACAGTTGGCCAAGAACATGAGGGATCGTCTCAGGAAACATTTTGTTAATGAAGGAGCAGTTCCCTGGCAGTACAAGCATGTATTTTAACCCAGGAACACAAACGATTGAATTTTTATGACTTTATTCATTATTGTACAGAAAGTAACGACAGTGTAATCATCCCCTCAGGGTTTTACTAGTCTTCGTCTGTGAATACTGTAGTGGTGATTTCTAAGATAAAACTATATGAACGAGCTCCAGTCTAATTATAGATCATAATTCTGGCGAAGGTTTTAGTTCCACGGTGAAGGGGTGAGGTACTCCTTTCCCCAGTTTGACTGTAGTGATGTTTCTGTTTCCATTTTTTTGTATTTCAGCCAACCTAAATCTTATCCGAATGAAATTTTACACAATTCATTTCAAAAGTTATAGAAAGAATACCCATTGGCCATCAGTGTGTCGTCTCAGAACCCACGAGTCTCAAAACTCACGAGCAGGACCAGTTCTTCTTTGAATGGATATATGCCCACCCTACTAGTGATGATATAATCGGATATTTTTTAAAAATCAAATAGCTTCCATCCGGTTATTTAAATAATGGAATAAATAATCAAATGAATTTCAAATATCATTCAGTTATATCGCGTAGAATAATCGGTTGCGTCATGAATACATTTTTCGGTGTAAGTGTGTCGGATGGATAATCGATTGAATTATGTGAATAGATGAAAAATAGAAATACGCCTCCTTTTTTCAATCCATGAAGTCTAATGCTGAAGACGGCACAAACACTCATTTCCCGAGCCATAGGAATTAACAAATGAAAGTGAAAATCCCGGCCAGGAGTCGAACCTGGGACTCCCTGGACTCATTGGACCACAGGCCAGCATGCCAAACATGTATCCATGCAGCCGGACGACATAAAATTAAAGTAGGTATATTGCCTGCTGCTAGTTAAAATAAAGTTTCAGTTGGTAGTAATTACCGGGGCTTAGTTCTATTACGAGGCCAGAAGACGGCATTTACTTATATAAGAAACTTTATTTTACCGATATTAAATATTACGACTGTTAATTCACTCATTTAGTTTCATTAGAGATTAATTTGGTCATGAATCTCATCGCAGGGAAATTAAATTACTTATCTCCATTCCCTTCAGAAAGTAGGCGAGTATGATGAACGGTCTCTGATACGCTTTCCGAAAATAATATGAACTCATGCTCCACACGTATGACTGAGTCATGTACTCCCAGATGCCTTACTTAGCATAGATTAATATATTACATCACGCCCCCACGCGATTACACGAAACGCAATGTTATATACTCGTAGTATTGACTACTTGGGTCACCAAATTTATAAAATCATAAATTAAAATGTGTCAGAATTTTATCTAAAATATAGCGAAGTAGCCAGTCGCTTTGACGTTTTGTTGCTATATGACTTAAAAAAGACTCCACAGCGCTGATGTTGATGATATTTTATGATGGTGGTTCTTTCCCCAGCCAAGAAAATGTGGAAAGGTTCATTAAAAATCAATAGGCCTAAGTGTTGAAAACAATGAAGGAAAAGGTGGTGGTGGTGGTGATTATTTTAAGAGGGAGTGCAACTGGGCAGCCATCCTCTATTAATACTAATCAGAGGGAAGAAATGGAAGGTGGCCCATACTTCGAGAAAATGAAGGTTTCGGGCAAAGAAAGACAAGGGCCTTTTCTAAAAAATGTAAGTACGCCTGGGGCCCCTTTTAGTCACCTCTTACGATAGGCAGAGGATACTGTGGATGTTACTCTGCCACCCCAACACACAGGGGAAAATAATGGTCGGTGAATGACACAGAGGTGTATTATTATTCGCTAGGGGCTTTACGTCGCACCGACATAGATAGGTCTTATGGCGACGATGGAATAGGAAAGGCCTAGGAGTTGGAAGGAAGCCGCCGTGGCCTTAATTAAGGTACAGTCCCAGCATTTGCCTGGTGTGAAAATGGGAAACCACGGAAAACCATCTTCAGGGCTGCCGATAGTTGGATTCGAACCTACTATCTCCCGGATGCAACATTATTATTATTATTATTATTATTATTATTATTATTATTATTATTATTATTATTATTATTATTATTATTATTATTATTATTATTATTATCAAAACATTTTCTGTGGTCTTAAAGGTAATATAACGTATTTTTCCTTTTGATATAAATTTAATGTTAATGGTATTGTGGCCTCAGGAGAGGCCTGGTGAGCGAGACACCGCGCACCTCACCCCTCCTGCCGTCATCGCAGGCACCTGCTATCCGGAGTCGTGAATTTTGAGACTCATTGGAATATTAATTTAGTTATTAGTTTGCAGTCGTGAGTTTTGATACCATTTGCTACTAATTTTCGCACGTGAGTTTTGAGACGTAACCGGCCATAAGTACACTGTAAATTACGCTGGCGTAGGCCTAATTTGCAGTAGCTTCTTCGCCATAAATATCCCAATTATTGATCTATTTAATTTTTT
This sequence comes from Anabrus simplex, assembly GCF_040414725.1. Classification (NCBI taxonomy): domain Eukaryota; kingdom Metazoa; phylum Arthropoda; class Insecta; order Orthoptera; family Tettigoniidae; genus Anabrus; species Anabrus simplex. Next base: position 1,160,515,983 of record NC_090266.1, read on the forward strand.
TAAGATCTGACACTGTACTGTAAACAATAATTATTTTGGATATTCCAAACAACATATGGAAACTATTCAATTTGTTGGGGAAATTACTGTTATTGCTGAAAATTAACGGCAGTGGCAAGTGATATGTAGAAGATCCCTATGTATGTTATTAATATGATTAATGTACACAGTCCTGCACCATTGTATTGCCTAACTTAAACATGTCGAGACACATGATGAACACGCTGTGTAACACTGAAACTTGAGAAATCTTCATATTAAGTGAAAATCCAGCTGACACTTGTTTATATTTTATGTGTAGACTCCAGACTTCTTGGATCATCGTATTTTCATGAGTTCTTGATTGTATGTACATCGTAAATTTTTTATTTTCTGTTTCAGTTCCGTTAACCCAAAACCCTCTTTACCCATTTTCGCAATCAAGTCCTCTTCCGCCGCCCGTCTCATATTCTTATTTCTATAAGTAACGCTGTTTATTTTCCATAAACATTCTTTTTCGCTGTAGAGCTCCACAAATTTGCAAGTTTCTTCTTCCGTCCACTTCATTCTGCCGCCAAATAAACGCTCCACGTAATACCACCGTCTGTACACACATGCAAATACAGCAGTCGAATGACGCGCCACCTGAAAAATCGAGCGTCCTCGGACTTCTCCGCCAGCTCTCGGAGCTCGGTTCCGGTGGAGGGGGAAGGGTAGTGGTAGAGTTACTTTACCGCAGCGGAAACCCACTCTACTCTACTGCCTACTAACTACTCTACTCTACTTGCTACTATCCCGGTCGTTTACACGATGCTAGTAGCTCTACTATCCACTCTACTCGCCTCGCTACTCTACCCGTGTAAACCAGCCCTTACAGGTTCTGTTTCACAAGAAGGGATCGAGAAGACGACCTCTAGGCCGGGCGCACATTGAGAAGCAGTTGGCCGCAGAGCAGGGAAGAGCAGAGCAGTGCAGCGCGAAGCTTACGAAACTGCGAAGAGCACGTGAGCGCACATTGCCACGCAGGGTCTCGTCGGTTTTAGAAAAACGGGGGTAAAGGATATCCTTTAAAAACACAAACTAATATAGCAACCAGTAATATCACAAATATGAGATAACAAACAACCCAGGAAGAAGATGAAAACATGAAATAATTATTGTTGTAAATTCACGTTGTAAAACCACAAAATTGTAAATTGTAACCAACTGTATATACTGAAATGACCAATAAACACTTAGCCAAGAGGTCGAGACCCCCTCCCAGCTCTTTCACCAATACAAATCTCCATCCCTCTCTTCCAACTCCATCAATCCTCCAAACGCGCCAAATCTCCTGACCAGAGAGAAGGCGTTACCTTCTAGGTGGCCCGCCCCTTCCCTTCGGGAAGGGCAATGAAAACTTCTCCCTTGGTCCTTGGTCGTCGTTTTTCAGAATGAACATGTTTTCTTTAGACTCTGTGATATTGGGGCATTCAGTATAAAGAGGCTCGTTTTTTCCTTTTCTTCAAGCATTCGCGATTTTTCTCATTTTGACAGTCATATCACAATTTCCCTTGTGCTGATGACAACGCGGTTGTTCACCTTAAGACAATCGCAATAAAAAACAACCACCTTCGCCAGTTTACAATACTGAACAATATTTCTATGTTAGGGATGTTAGCACAAAAAATCTAAATTGATGATTTACCGGGCGAGTTGGCCGTGCGCGTAGAGGCGCGTGGCTGTGAGCTTGCATCCGGGAGATAGTAGGTTCGAATCCTACTATCGGCAGCCCTGAAAATGGTTTTCCGTGGTTTCCCATTTTCACACCAGGCAAATGCTGGGGCTGTACCTTAATTAAGGCCACGGCCGCTTCCTTCCAACTCCTAGGCCTTTCCTATCCCATCGTCGCCATAAGACCTATCTTTGTCGGCGCGACGTAAAGCCCCTAGCAAAAAAAAAAATAAATTCATGATTATTTTTTATATTTTTTACGTCGCACCGACACAGATAGGTCTTTTGGCAACGATGGAATAGGAAAGGGCTAGGAATGGGAAGGAAGCGACCGTGGCCTTAATTAAGGAACAGCCCCCTCCCCCAGCATTTGCCTGGTGTGAAAATGGGAAACCACGGAAAACCATCTTCAGAGTTGCCGACAGTGGGGTTCGAACCCACTATCTCCCGAATGCAAGCTCATAGCAAGGCGATCCTCACCGCACGACTAACTTGCATGGTAAATTCATTAATAGGATCAGAGTGGGGGAGAGGGAGAAAATATGTATTTACAAATGTACTGCTAGATTTTCATCTAGTTGCCACAAGACAAGATATTAACATCAATCAACATTGACTATCTGTTGTGAACGCGTTTGCATTTATGTTTGACAAGACATGATAAATTATTTTCCGTACTTATCTCTTCACATAAATGTGGTCGATGACGGCGACGGAATCGGCGATGATGTTCTTCATTATCTGCATTAGATCTTTGTGTTAAATACCCAATGTTGCGAGAACTTGGGCCACGGGTTGTTTCATAGATATTTGAGGATTACATTTTACGCCTTCCTCTAAACTACCTTGTTACCCAGCGTGAATAAAAGATTTATATATAGCCTAGACTTTAGTAGACTGTAGTGTCTTATTCCCCGAATTTACATACCGATTTTCATTAAATTCTGTTCAGCCATTTTCTCACGATGCGTGTACATACATACGCACATACTGTATTGCAGTCCACATGATTCACATAGTACCTACAAAACATGATGAGACCAAATGGTTGTGGTAATTTTCTCCTCCATTTCTTAACTACGTGACACGTGTGCAGGAAACTGTGTTTCGAAGACTGCGCGTCGTAGGCGGAAGTAGGTGCAGAACCGGCCTGCCCTGCTCTGTCCTGTCCTGTCTGTCAACTTGCGATGGGCAGGCTGGTAGCTGATTGGGTACACATAGCGCAATCTGAACAGTCCGGAAAAAGGGTGTACAAACTCCGAAAATGAAATTTATCATATCGTCCCTGAAAAGGCAAACTATCGTAAGCGACATTTTTGTCAAAATTGAGGCTACCATGTTTATACGCCAATCGGATTCCACTGCATATGCTGGCAAAGTATCGTAAGCGTCAAATGAATCTAGAGGGTAGAAACGACGTAAAATGAGAAATTATCGTAACCACCATCAGTACTATACAGAACATCAGGTTATCGTAAGCACCAGTTATTACATCTTTAGCACCTGAGTTAGAATCTTGTAATTTGCGTGCAGATTATCGAAAGCGACAAATTTTAATTCTGGAGGGAACGTGAGATGCGTCAATTTCATTGCTCGTGACTATTGCCGTTGTCAGGTGGTGGTGGTGGTTATTGTTTTAAGAGGAGGTACAACTAGGCAACTGTGCTCTATTAACACTAAACAGAGAGAAAAAATGGAAGGGATCCCACACTATTTTGGCCAAAGGAAGACAAAGGCCACGAAGGGCGTGAAAATGAGAGACTCCCTAGGATTCGCAACCTAATACCATCGGGGTCGAAAAGAACAAGAGTTGACCAAGTGAAGTCGATAGGGGTAGATGAAAGTGAGGAACCTGGCACAAGTAAGTGGAAGCACTGCCAGGATTCAGCTAAGGGCTCCGTGGTCGCCAACCCACGCTCCTCAGTTCAGAGCTCCTGGGGCCCCTTCTAGTCGCCTCTTAAGCAGACCTTACACGGTCAGTAATACTGATCAGTAATACTGAGTCAATAATACTGACAGTACGCATCAATATTGTAGCGACCTTACACGATCATTATTACTGTCAATATTTTGGTCAGTACCAGTGCACTAGCTTACCATTGCGGTATTCTCACCTTACAAATAAAGTCAATAACCGTCACTACGGAATGAGATTTATAACAGGCAATTGTGGTATTCTATCAAAATGGATCGTAAAAGACGGGCATTTTGTAGCTATCATATTAGTACTGCACGAAACGCAGTTTAAACGTAAACGATGGGTTAAAAATTGGCTTAGTATTCTCATATGAAGTGTTGAGGGAAACACAATATACCGAAGCAGAAGATTATCAGAACTATCTTCGAATGCGTGAGGGTACTTTTGCGAAATTACTACGAATGGTAGAGCGTTTTGTAATAAGGTAAAATACAAACATGCGGTGCTGTTTATCGGTGGCAGAGAGATTAGTGGTGACAGTGAGGCATCTTGCAACTGGTATAAATGTTGAAGATTTAAGTTTTCCTCTATAATGTCACCAGTTTCCATCAGTACAGCAGTTGTGGAAACATGTAAAGTATTGTGTTACGTTTATTCTGACAGTGTTTCATATAGCTCGATAAACTCTTGCAATAGGCCTACTTGACGGTTCCACAAGCACCTCTACTTGGCCTTGCTGAGAAACGCATTTGTCGTCCACCGCTGCTCCGTTAATACTGACAGTAGTGATGTGCGCGAGTAACGCTTGGACTCGCGAGAATCGAGTCTGGCGAGTCCAAGCCTCGCCGAGTAACCCGTGCGAATTACTCGAGTCTCCAATGTGACGTCACGATTCATAACTGCGACCTGTTGCCGAGCAGTCCGAAGAAATGCCCCAATTATTAAATACTATTACAACAGCTACGTAAATGATGACCATAACGTGAAACACGCGAGTGTATGACGGTAACTTATTTGTTTCGAAATGCCATTCGTTTAGTTTGTCACACAATGTTCTTCCTTTTCTCCTTCGTCTATATTTAGTTGGGCGCGATCGTTATAGCACCTCTGTAGCGTAACGGGTAGTGTTACCAACTCCCATCCTTGGAAGCCTGGGTTCGATTCCCAGTACCGCCAGAAATTTTAGAATGTCCGGAAGGCTGGTATGTGATTGAAATTGTACATGCAGCTCACCTGCATTCCCGAAAGGAGCTGCACCACCTCGGGATGAGGATATGAGTTTACATATTTGCATTATATCGCCCAGTAGGTTAGCCTTTGGTAACTTGAGATACGGAGTAAAGATTAGGAACATGATTTAACTATTCATTGTAGGCTTCTTTCCCTCTTCCTTGTCTATCCCTCCCAATCTTCCCAACCCCCACCAAGGCCCCTGTTCAGCATAGCAGGTGAGGCCGCCTGGGCAAGGTACTGATCATTCTCCCCTGTTGTATCCCCCGACCCATTGTCTCACGCTCCAGGACACTGCCCTTGAGGCGGTAGATTGGGATCCCTGGCTGAATCCGAGGGAAAAACCAACCCTCGAGGGTAAGCAGATTAAGAAAGAAAGCAATCTAGCTGTATCCCTATTTCTTCTTCTTCTTCTTAATCTGCTTACCCTCCAGGTTCGGTTTTTCCCTCGGACTCAGCGAGGGATCCCAACTCTACCGCCTCAAGGGCAGTGTCCTGGAGCTTCAGACTCTGGGTCGGGGGATACAACTGGGGAGGATGACCAGTACCTCGCCCAGGCGGCCTCACCTGCTATGCTAAACAGGGGCCTTGGCGGGGGATGGGAAGATCGGAAAGGATAGGCAAGGAAGAGGGAAGGAATCGGCCGTGGCCTTAAGTTACGTACCATCCAGGCATTTGCCTGGAGGAGAAGTGGGAAAACCACGGAAAACCACTTCCAGGATGGCTGAGGTGGGAATCGAACCCACCTCTACTCAGTTGACCTCCAGAGGCTGAGTGGACCCCGTTCCAGCCCTCGTACCACTTTTCAAATTTCGTGGCAGAGCCGGGTATCGAACTCGGACCTCCGGGGGTGGCAGCTAATCATGCTAACAACTACACCACAGAGGCGGATCATCCCTATTTCACATTAAAAATATCTTAACATAGTCCCTAGTTACGTAGATTCATCTGAACACACTGCAGACAATTGGCAGTGCGAGACGCAAGGTTTGGTAAGGGGCGCAATGTTCACACAATTGTAGAGATCAGATATACCACACACAGCTTTAAAAGATTTGCGGTCAGGTATTCTTTGTATAGTCACGAGCGTACAATAATGCCATTTATAATATAAATAGATTAGTCGAAAATGTACGTTTGTCCTGCCTGATCTCTACAATTTCACACTGTGCGCCGGTAAAATGAAATAAAATGAAGTGCCGGGAGTGTCCGATGACATGTTCTGCCCGCCAGATTCAGGTCTTTCGATTTGACACCGGTAGGCGCCCTGCTCGTCATAATGAGGATGAAATGATGATGAAGACAACACACACACCCACCCCCCGTGTCGGCAAAATTATTCGTGACCCTGCCGCGTATCGAACCCGCGACCCCTGTGACCAAAGGCCAGCACGCTAACCATTTAGCCATAGAGCCGAACTGAAGCTTCTAAGCACCTGTGTCCATACATTCCTTAGTTTACGTTACAATATGGTTTTGTTGTGTAGGCCTATACATTCATGTAAATACGGCATAATGTTCATCAGTTTGTACATTATATCACTGTGCATTATTTAGAAACGGACCCAATACTTGTCCTTGGCCTACCTAAAATATTAAGCATCGTGTAGTTTCCATACACGGTTCGCAGATAACGCTGCCAGCGTCCTCGGCCTCGAGTCCGGACTCGAGTACCTCGAGTTTTACGATCCCAGACTCGAGTCTTCGCGAGTCCATTCGCAGCCCATCACTAACTAACAGAAATAATGACAAGCGCACTCACACGGTCAGTGTAACTGTCAGTATCCCCACCACTCTACAGTACTGACGCTCGCAGATCGGGAAATCCGGATCTGCTTCAGTACTGGCCTTCATTCCATCATTCCAGTCCACACGCGATCAGTATTACTGTCAGTATTTTTCGGTACTGACAGTTTTATTGACCGTGTAGGGTCTGCTTTACGACAGGCAAGGATACCGTGGGTGTTATTCTGGCGCCCCTTCCCACAGGGGATTGTTGTCGGTTATTGCTGTAGTACACGTTTTATAACTGCCTCAAATAAATTTGGCACTTGAAATATAAGGCAAACCCTGCTGGCGGACCTATCGCATGTTGATTGACAGCTAGTATACTAGTGGAATGCAGAAAATGGAAGGGAAGAGAACGGGCTGCTTCTTGTGACAGACTTGACTGAGCAAGTACTTTCAGTAGCTAACAGAACGGTTCATTGTCAGTACATTGTCCTACCGTTAGACTTCAACTGGAAGAAGATAAGACATAATACAAGGTTTTTAATCGAGGTCGCTTACACGGCATCAACTTAAAGGACCTGCACCAGGTCTCTCTGGAGGCCTCACGCCATGACATGACAGTAGCTATGAAAATCAACAGCCTGTTTCCAGTCGGTCGATCGGGTCAGGAATGGAATGAATGAAGCCCCATCTAGCGGCGAGGATAGGAATTGTGCCGGCTGCCGAAGCCTGTCGCATTCCTCTCGGACATTGATTAATGAATAACAGATGAAATGGAATGATATTGGAGAGTGTTGCTGGAATGAAATATGACAGGGAAAACCGCTGTCCCGCCTCCGTTTTGTCCAGCACAAATCTCATATGGAGTGACCGGAATTTGAACCACGGAACCCAGCAGTGAGAGGTCGGCGCGCTGCTGCTTGAGCCACGGAGGCTATCTTGTGAATAAAATTGTGAGTGATTTGCTGCGGAAACTGGGTGTACTTCTGACGACTAATGTGTGATATCCAAGAAGGAGCTTAACAGGGGACACATGACAGGGTGCTGAGTAAATATTGTATTGTAATCAGTGCAATTTTCACTTCGATTCTCTCATTGTAGTCTAGTAAGTGGGTTTTCCTACTTTTTTGTCTACATTTCATAATACAGCCATTTAAGAAAATCTCTTGTTATTCTCATGCCTTACGTTCCTTCAAACCAATCCCTCCAAAATATCGTAAGCGCTACAAAAGCTATCGTAAGAAGACCAGTTTGTTAAACAATGCACTCGACACCGACCACCACACAATATTAAGCGACATCCATCATTTTAAAATAGCTCATTTGCGCTACGATTGAATAAATACGTAACCTAATATGACAATAAGATGAAAAAATCATTTCTGGAGCAGAATTGAAACGGAAACTGCCTAAACTGTAAGTATTCGACTCGCTAATCGTTTTTATCATCTCCTGTAAAATTCATATTTTGTCACTTACGATACTTTGCCTTTCCAGGGTCGATATACAGTGTCTCTAAAAATTTTGATCTGTCGAGATATGCCACATGTGAGAACGAGGGATCGAAGGGAATGGTGATAACAATTGACATATACTAGAATCCTTCATTATTTATCATCTTGTGTAACATGTATATTGTAAGAAAAACATAATTCTTCCATGTCCATATTACTAAAAACCCATAACTTACAACAGTCATTTTCACTTGCCACCAAAAGAAGTATTGGTCCAGTTTCTTGATCCTTCGTGATCGTTTCAGTACTTGGTAGGTCATCCTTTCCTCTTTATAACCGCGGCTAACCTATTTGGCATCGATCGTACGAAGGTTTCCGTAGTTTCCTTTGGTATTATATTCCATTCGGTGAGTAAGGCTTCTTTCAGGTCAACTTTGTTTGATATTGCAGGTTTCCTCACGTTTTGCTCCAAATAGTGCCACAAATTCTCGATGGGGTTGATGTCGGGAGATTGTGGTGGAGATTCCATCCAACGCGGTGTATTACATAACAGCCATAGCTTCGTGTTCAGGGCTGTGTGTTTGGGGTCGTTATCTTGCGTACACGTATACTTCGCTGAGAGTCCCATTTTTCGTACACTTGATGAAAGAAGGGTCTTGAGGATGTTAATGTATGCTTTGTGATCCATAGTCCCTTCAATAGAAGCTAATTCACCTACACCATTCGCACTCATGCAACCCCAAACCATCACTCCTACATAGTATTGTAACGCAGCTGCTACCTTCGGCACACTTAGCTGTGGATTTTGGGCCACTTTACGCACAATTTGCCGTTTGTTTTGTATTGATAACTTTGAGGGGTGGCCACTTCTTGGTCTTGTTATTTTGTACCTGAACACAATATTTTTAAGAGTTGTAACAGCTCTTCAAGTAATTTCACTTATGTCCTTGAAAGATTTACCTTTTTTGAAATAGTCGCACTACAATCCTCCTTTCTTCTACGGTTGTTTCTTTCATTTTCCTTCCCATTGTTAGCTGAACACGGAAACAGTGTTGAATATTACCTTCCAACGTGTCAGCACAGACGTAATGAGCCCGAGTTGCGGCAGACAGCACGATGTCACGATGCTATTGTCTACTAGACCAGTACTTGTTTCGCGTGTAATGACGCACGCCGTTATATTACTCCTGAATCTCCTTGGCTCCATATTCAACCTACTGATGTACTTGACTGTCAGTCTAACCTAGTCAGCGTTCGGTGACGGACGTGCTGAATGAGGGGCCGGTAGAGCCGGTGTGGAGTGTGACCGGTGAGTGGAAAAGTAAGACGGGAGGGAAGAGGAAGATGATTGGTGTGGATCAATATCGTGCAGCTATTGGAAGATGGCAGGGGAGATGGAAAAAGGAAACGGTTAGAAATAAAGGAAGTAAAGTGGAAACAAGAATGATGGGCGAGATGATACTGGTGGCAGCAGTGATTATGGTACTGTTAGCCATAGGAGGTGTGGAGGTGAACCCCGGTCCGACTTCCAGTGGCAACATGAACTGGGAAGACGTGTAGGTCATAAGAAGAGTGGTGGAAGAAGTATGTCCGTTTGAGCAGATTAAAAATATGATGAAAGAACAAATGAAGGAATTTGAACATATGAGGCGTTGGATACAGGGAAAAACAGACGAGACAATGAACAAAGTGGAAAACAGCGAGAGAGAAATGATATCACTAAAGCCAAAAATAAAGGAGATGGAGGAAAGGATGGTGAAACTGAAAGCAGAAATTGAAGATAGCAACCGAGAACGCAGGAAGACATGCTTATTTATATGTGGAGTGCCGGAAGACAAAGGGGAAGACAAAGTGCTGACAACCTACAAAGTTGTGGAAGTTATTCAGAAAATGATGAAAATTAACTTTAGTGAAGTTGATATTGATGATGTGGTAGGGATAGGTAAAAAACGGGGTGATAGGCCGATAAAACTGAAGTTGTGTTCCACCCTGATGGCGGAAGTATGATAAGAGGCGCAGATAATATACGTAGCACAAAAATTTGGATTAAAAGAGACATGGGAAGAGAAGGGGTAAAGAATATAAACACGCTGAAAAAACATTTAGTCAGGGCTAAAATGCAAGGGTTAAGAGCCTACATTAAGGGTCAACAACTAGTAGTATCCAATGGACTATGGACCAGAGTGTGGACAGCGAAGAAATTACAGGAAATGGAAGAAGGACGAAGGGGTAGTGGAGAAGAGAGTGGAAGAAAGGCAAGTCAGAGGCAGTAAAGTGGGTGAAGACGGACCTGGAGATAAAGAAAGAACCTGAAAGAAAGACACTGGACCCAAGCTCGCAGCAAGAAGAAATTAACTTGACAGAAGCTATTTACAAATCGATCGAAGAAGGAGCCAGAGAGGTAACAGCTGAGATGAGGAGGGAAATAAGGAAGGAAACCAGCGAGACCAGGGCATTAATTAAGGAGCTGAGGACGGAGGCCTGTGGGAGAGAAGAAAGGAAGATACAGGAAGTGATGATGTTATTCTAAATTACAAAATTGTGAGCGACTGCAGAATGACCTCGATAATGTTGTGAGATCGACAGCAGGCAATGTTATGGTGATAAACGTGTTAAGTCTGGTTGTGAGTTTCACAAATAGGAAAAATCTTCTCAGTTTTAATTACTGCGTTGATGGGGTGAAAGTTGTTGTATACAAGGAACTTGGTATACAGTAACAACATAAAGTTTATTGCTTCAATAGTTTTATACAGAATTTACAAGAAATATAATGAAACTTGTCTTGAAGCTTGATTGATAGCACGCAGTTAATGCTGTTATTAAATGATAGACTGAAAGCCTGTGGTACAAATATATATTTACAAAGAGAGAGTCCTACATACATATTCACACCTATCTTGAGGAGATAGTCTATTCCACTGGGAATTGTCCTTGGATAGTCAAAAACTATCTGCTGTGGGATAACAAGTGTAACTTGTAGGGAGAGTCGCGTTAGTATAATGCTAGTATTGGACTTAGACTTGCAAGGAACTTGCATCAATATCTTAATTCGCAGAATGCTAAGATAGTCGTCGGAGCACTGGTGAGGACTTGGGAGTGTAGCAGAATGCTTGACTCGGGGCTCGACGTGGTTACGGGAATCAGGGAAGATGAGGCAATGTCCAGAGGTGAGACCTCACGGCCAGCAATCTGTCCACCTGTTCAAGACACGTTTTTAAGAGGAATGCCTCCGTGTTTGACTTGCGGTGTGGTCTGGTCGTTGGGCACTGGGGTAGTCCTCGGTAAGGCGAGGAATGTCGCTCCTTATATAGCGCTGGCTGACGTCACAGGCGAGCATGCCAGGCGCAGTGCAGTCATCTCGTAGGCTATGGAAACCTCGGTGATGCGGCGGGTTGCGGAGCTTGTAGGCGCGGAGCTGAGCGCGGAGGACACACACAACAAAAGTTCCTTATGGGAATCACTGTAGGTGTTACTATAAGGAAAAATTTTCATTGGGGTAATCACATAAATGGGATTGTAAATAAAGGGTACAGATCTCTGCACATGGTTAAGACGGTGTTTAGGGGTTGTAGTAAGGATGTAAAGACAGGGCATACAAGTCTCTGGTAAGACCCCAAATAGAGTATGGTTCTAGTGCATGGGACCTTCACCAGGCTTACTTGATTCAAGAACTGGAAAGAATCGAAACAGCTGATTTGTTCTGGCTAATTTCCGACAGAAGAGTATCGTTACACAAATGTTGCAAAGTTTGGGCTGGGAAGACTTGGGAGAAAGAAGACGAGCTGTTCGGCTAAGTGGTATGTTCCGGGCTCTCCATGGAGAGATGGCGTGGAATTACATTAGTAGACGTAAAAGTTTGAGTGGTGTCTGTGAAAGTAGGAAAGATCGCAATATGAATATAAATTTGGAATTCAAGAGGACAAATTGGGGCAATTATTCGTTTATAGGAAGGAGAGTTAGTGATTGGAATAACCCACCAAGGGAGATGTTCAATAAATTTCCTATTTATTTGAAATCATACAAGAAGATGCTAGGAAATCCTGGGCGACTGCCTTAGATGCAGATCAGTAGTGATTGAATGATTGATTGATTGATTGATTGATTGATTGATTGATTGATTGATTGATTGATTGATTGATTGATTGATGCGTCGGTTGCCATTAACACCAGAACACCAGCGCCTGCGTTTGGAGTGGTGCCTTGCCCGGGAGGCATGGAAGAGGACGAATGGCGTCGCATCATGTTCAGTGATGAGTCCCACTTCTCCATAACCTCCAATGATCATCGTGTGCGTGTTTGGCGGCGGCGTCGAAGGCAGAGGGCAGATCCTGTCCATACTGCAGAGAGTCACTCTTGCGTAATGCCTGGCATCATGGAGTTAGGAGCCATAGGATATGCGTTCAAGTCGCCTCTAGTGCTTCGACAGACTTTGACGACACAGCGATACGTCACAGATATTCTGCGCCCGCAATTCCTACCATTTATGGCACAGCACGCTGGGACAGTGTTGTAACAAGATAATGGACGTCCACACACAGCACGTGTGTCTATGGTCTTCCTAGAGCATGTTGAGGTCTTCCCGTGGCCAGCAAGGTCCCCGGACCTCTCCATCATTGAACACGCGTGGGATGTCACTGGAAGAGGACTCCGTCCCAGTACCAACGTGCGGGATCTGGAGGGACAGCTGCAACAACTGTAGACTACCTTGCCTCAGGAGAGAATTCAGACTGTTTAACACATTCCGACCGCATGAGGGCATGCATTGCGGCCAGGAAGGGCGGGGGCAACACCCTACTGACCTGGCGCCAACATTCCACCTGTAACTGCCAACGGCCTTGTCTCTTTCATCCGTCATTGTTAATCATTTAAATAAAGGCACACATTATCTTTCATCATGTGTACTTTATTTCACTTTCAGCCACTCCTTCAGGGTGCTTAACTTTCTTGTCAGGCAGTGTGCAGTATGTACACTGACTTAGCAAATGTCATGGAATAGTCGCCTAATAGCGTGTGGGGCCTCCTCTGGCCCTGCGAACTGCAGTGAGACGCCGTGGAAGTGAGTCGACAAGTCCCTGGTAGTCCTCTGGACGCAGCTGACACCAAATCGTTTGCAGAGCGGCCGCCAATGCAGGTCTGTTCGTGGGTGCAGGATCCATGGCACGGAGCCTGCGTTCCAGGACATCCCAGATATGCTCGATAGGGTTCATATCGGGGCTCTTGGGTGGCCATGGTAGTCGTTGGACCTCCGCTGCATGTTCCTGGAACCATTCTCGGGCGACGTGGGAGCGATGTGGCGGCGCGTTGTCACCTTGAAACACCGCAGAACCGTCTGGGCGCTGGAAGGCCAAAAATGGGTGGAGATGGTCTCCGAGCAGCTCAACATACCGCGTACCATTCAAAGTCTCTTCCAGAACAACTACGGGGCCCATTCCATACCAGGAAAATGCACCCCAGACCATAAGAGATACCAGCGCCCTGGACCACACCTTCGAGGCAGGCGGGATCCATCGCTTCATGTGGTCTGCGTCATACACGGTGCCTCCCATCGGCATGGTGCAGTTGAAATCGTGATTCGTCCGACCATATCACGTTACGCCATTACTCCAGTCCATCCCTGGTGACTGGCGACAAATGCGCGTCGTTGTGCCCGATGACGTTGGGTTAACAGTGGCACCCTTGTGGGGCGCCGGCGTTGAATGGAGCCGTGATTTGTTGCACGGTTGCCCATCTGTCACTATTGACAATCCGTGTCAGATGTCGCCGGTCACTGTCATCGAGGGTGGCTGGACGGCCGGTCGTTCGTCTGTTGTGGACGATGACACCCGCATTCAACCATTCACGATACACCCTGGACACGGTTGATCGTGCAAAGCCGAATTCCCTCACCACTTCCGAAATCGCACATCCCATCCGTCGGGTACCGACCACCATACCCCGTTCAAACAGTGTCAGCTCACGACGACGTTCCATGTTACACCTGTCTCATGCACAGCTACTGCTCACAAGGTCTCCTATACAACTGCCGTTGGCACAGGGGGCGTATGGTGCCCAGACAACACACCTGCGCATCAGTGCTCCGCTAGTCCAGGACATTTACTCAGTCAGTGTATATACAGGGTTATTCACCTAACATGTTACACGGAAATAACTTCTAAACCATTAAAGATATCAGCATTCTATTTTCATATTCGTAAATGGTACGCAGGGTCTTGTGAAATAACGTGCTACTTAGTCTGATGGGGGTGATTAACAGCCAAGATATTGATACTGACTCCATATTTTTAAATAGAACGGCACAAATTCGTACAGCTGATTTAAAAGTTCATCTACGCACAGGTTCAAATATGTAAGTATTTTCAAAATCGGACAATTACTTTTTGAGATATAAGTAAGAACAGCATGTGCTGTTTTGCATGCCGCATTGGACGGCGTGAAGTCGGGCGAGGACATATTGAGGCGCAAGCAGTTTCCTGGGAGTGAGTTCAGCCACAGAATGGATACCAGGCATGTAAGCACCTCGTACACATGTGATGGGTTTGCAAAGTGTGTATGACAGACGAACACGTGACAGGACTGAAAGGGTTGATGTGTTTAAAAGGAATAAAATACGTACTTTGCCTTGAAAGGAACATAACGAAAGCTATAATTGTCACTGGTTTTAGTGTACAGTTCATACTACTCTATGAGTTGAGAAATAAACATAACACAAAACACCGGAAGTCCTCCTTCTAGAAAAGCAAATGGTCAGAACTGATCGTGGTGAGATAGCAGCAACACTGTTATTTATGTTTTATTTTACACGCATTAATCTCCGCGGAGCTCCAGCGCGACTGTAGTAGCGTGCATTCGGGAGAGCGTAGGTTCAAGTCTTGCCTCGCCCAACCTGAAAGTTATTTTCATGGTGTCCCATGTTCAACACCAAGCAAATACCGGATAGGTACCTTTGTGATAGGCCACGGCCGACTTTCTTTCCAAATCCTTCCCATTCCCATCCGTGAGAAAAAACGCTAAACTGAGCGCAACCTATTACATGTCAAAACAAAACAATACAATCTCCCTTCCCCGTTGTGTGTTCGCCAGTCATACAGTAACGTTGCTTACCCAGGGTATTTTACGGTACATCACATTATGTTTACAGTAGGTCCTACATGCGTAGTATCCGTTCTGTGGCTGGAATCAAGGCCAGGAAGCAGCTTGCGCCTCAGAGTGTCCTTGCCCGACTCACGCCGTCTGATGCGGCAGGAAAACCGCGTATGTTGTTCCTATTTATATCTCAAAATGTAATTGTCCGATTTTGAAAATACTTACATATTTGAACTTGCACGCAGTTGATCTTTTAGGCCAACTGTATGAATTTGTGCCGTTCCATTTAAAAATATGGAGTTAATATCAATATCTCGGTTATTAATCACCCCATGAGACTAAGTAGCACGTTATTTTACAAGGCCCTGGGTACCATTTACGCATAGGAAAACAGAATGCCGATATCTTTAATGGTTTAGAAGTTATTTCTGTGTAACATGTTACAGTAGGTGAATAACACTGTATAAGAGAAATAACACTCACTGATCACTACATAGATCACTACAGAAGATCTACAAAGTTGGAATTAGGGACATAGGTTCGTATTTTTTCCATATAGGTGCACTAAGAATGGATTTTTCAAATCAGCTTCTGTCCTAGACTTAGGCCGTTTGCTACTACCACATTGGCTAACTTAGTCGAAAATTGAATTTAACGAGACAAGGCTCATTTAAATCTTACGGCGCAAAGAACAAATCTCGGTATACCATAACGGTCCCAAAACCAACCGTTTTCGAGATACCCGGTACCACAATGCACGGCTGTACAGTGAAAAGTGCTGGCAAGCACACGCTGACAGACTCCCGAACGAAGCGATCAGGATTACAACTTCCGCTTGAGCAGATTGGGTAAGACATGCAGAAAGATTGCAGGAAGAAGGTATTCTGTGAAAGAAGTTCAGGATACACGTGTTATTTTCTCTTTTTCTTTCCTTTTATTCATAGTACGTTCCACCTTTAGAGACTCATTTTGGTCACAACGCTATAGTTGTTCAACCACGTTTTCCTTTTTGTTTACCTACAGCTCCTGTTGCTCATAGCTGACGCTATTTTCCTTTTCTTTTCCTTAATACGATTCGTTAGGCTTGAAGCTCACTGCTATTGGTGACGTAATGGTACACGTATGTACAGAAAATGTGTCCCGATGTAACACTTTGTTGTAACTGAAATGGTCCCAAGATTTCATAGCATTTTGAACCACTCATACCTCAATACGTTCCTTCTCATCAACTACCCACTATCGCTTGACCTGTCCTTTCATCATTTAATGTAATCAGCCCTGTAAGTATTTTTGTCCAGTGCAGTGCTAGTGACAAAACCGACAATGAATTTCCTTTCACTGATTATCACCCTCTTTCCAAAAACAGGTGTCCTTCTTTTGTGCCTGATGATCTAAATTCTCCCTCTGACTCGAAAAACTGTTCGATAGCTCCATCGTAAGCGCAGTACTAAATTACCGATGGAAGATGTTTTTCAGTGAAATTTATTTTATTTAATCATCTGCTTTACGTCGCACCGATGATGGGATAGCAAAGGGCTAGGAGTGGGAAGGAAGCGGCCGTGGCCTTAATTAAGGTACAGTTCCAGCATTTTGCCTGGTGTGAAAATGGGAATCCACGGAAAACCATCTTCAGGGGTTTGAACCCACTATCTCCAGAGTGCAAGCTCACAGCTGAGCGCCCCTATTCAGTGAAATAATTACACGGTGCTCACTGACTGTCTGTAGGGAAGGGACCCTGGCATTATAATAATGAGACCCTCCAAAGTCGAATTAGACCGGCAGTAGGCAAGGTGACCTGCCATATAATGAAAACACCCCAAGTGGATTGTGACTGGCAGTAGGTAAAGGGGGCTACCATTATAGGTCTAATGTAACTCCCCAATTTGATTGTGATTAACAGTAGGAAACGGGGGGTCTATCATTATAATGAAAACTCTCCAACTCGAATGTTACTGGAAGTAGGAAATGGATCTGTGTTTATAACAAGTACTCCCCAACTTGATTGTGATTAGTTGTATGCAAGGGTCTGCCATTATAATGAAAACTCCGCAACTAGAATATAACCGGAAGTAAGAAAGAGGGTCTGCCTTCGTAATGAATACTCCCAAAATCGATTGTGACTGACAGTAGACAAGGGGGCCTGGCATTATAATCTAAACTCCCAAATTCGACTGTGATTGGCAGTGAGAAATGGGACCTGCCCTTGTAATGAAAGCTCCGCACACCGAAACTTTACATGAGATACGACGTATGGCGACCACCCCGCGGTGTTTCGCGGGTAACGCTAAGAGCAATGCAATCTAATGAAATCTTACCAACAATGTATACAGTATTTTATATCGAATTCCTTAGCGAAGCACGGTACATGAGCTTGTGATAATATAAGGCTCAGAGAATCACAGCTAGATGGCATGCAATATAGTGCAAGAAGGGATGTCTTCTTACAGGAGAAACAATAGGTGAAATTACTGTCCCTATCTCATCTAGTTCACTGGTGTAAATCTAGATAGTTCACAGCATGAATGTACGAAAGGTGGGATAACTACAGGGGAGGTCGTATTTTCACGCCATAAATTATTATTATTATTATTATTATTATTATTATTATTATTATTCCGGGGATTCTGTGGAACGTAGAGTTTTAAGAAGGCGCGGGCATGAATGGGTGGACAGAGAAAAGACCAAAGTATAATTTAAAACTCTAAAATTCGAAATTTTTAATTTCTTTCCTTGTTTTTTATTTCTTTTCAGATTTTAAACTTTGTTAAACAATAACAAATAACAGTTGGATAGATAAAGGCTAACTCGTGAGCTCGAGAAGTAATATTAGGAAAGCAGACAACAACGATTTAACAAAATGAGCTTGAAGCTCCCACGTTACACATTTTTGCAAGAGCACCACTGCTCCATTAAATTAACCCACTAGGAGACTGAGCTCCAAAATTTACTACATTCAAATGGGCGTCTTTGCTCAACACACTTAAATCTCTAGGGGGCTACTCTCCAAAATTTACAAGATTCAAGTCTTTCCAAGGCACAATGTAACTTTAACATAAGGTCATTACAAACATTTTCCACTGTCTTGCCCGCTCAACAGTCTAAGTTACATTTAAACTGGAAGTTAAACTTTAACAGGGCGATAAATGCCCATTCTATCTGGCCTTAGTGGTAAAAGAAAAGATTAAAGTTATTGGCCGAAAATCAAAATGTTAGGAGGCGAGCACTTGCATCCCTTCGAAATTCACATGAAAATTCTTAATACCCTGTGTGGGGTTATGGCCCGAAGTTACAGAGGCTAAGCGTAGGCCTATACTACGGAGGTGACTAGATGGAGAGAATGTTTTTTTTTGTAACTAGCTGGGTGGGCCAATTTTCGTGAAGAGTTTGATGATTCTGTATTTCATATAAGTAATCGAAAGTATGAATTATGCATGTGAAAATTCCAAATTGACTTAACATCGATTAATAGAGAAAAATCAAACGTAAAAGGGATACAGATACAGCAAGAAGTCATGAGACCAAGGTTGTAGATCATTCCAAATTGAACGGAGATTGTGCAATCCGTTATGTGATAGGAATTTCCGAAGGTCTGCACCATCATTAAGATTGCCTGCATATTTCGATATTCTTCGGGGATAAAAATGAAAAATTTAATGATCTTGGATGTTTTCCGTTCGTTACAGGCTAAAACGTATAATTTTGTCAAATTTCAATTATCTTCTTTTTCTTCTGGCAGATTATGCCGCAATCTGGATTTTGGGCGAGGCGGGTAATAATTAGGACTTTCAGGAAACTAAACCAAAAATTATGCAGATGGTCATTATTACCCCTTAAACGGAAAGCTGTACGAAAATTTCGCCAAAATAGTCAGTGTAGAGGCACACAGTCGTTACGATTTGATTTATATAGATAAGGAATCTGCTCCATGTAAAACACCTTTCGGGCTATGTCCGCTGGACTTAACCTGCAAAAGTGACCATTCATGATATCTCCCTTATCAATCCTCCTGACGAAAAAATGCACATGAAAAAAAGGTTTAGAGGTGGAATTCCATCACGTTTGGTCGATTTCCAGTCAGGTTGGTCTTGTTCTGTATATATTGTGGAAGAGTAAAATCACCATTTCGGTTCCCTATAAACCGCCAGTCCATTCCGGAACATGAAATGTTATTTACGTTTAAAACCTACCTTTGGACAGGTGGATGCTAAATATAAATTTTGGTTCGAATGTCTTCAGTAGTTTTCAAGTTGTAAGGAATACGCTTTACACGCACCCGCTCGTGAGTTAAGTCCGATGGGACTTGTACAGAAAAACGGTCCGTTAATGATATCTCCCGTATTAATCCTCGTATCGAAATGATGCACATAAGAAAAAAAGGTTTAGAAATTAATTTCTACCAAGGCAGGTAGATTTAAATTAACGTTGGTTGTGTATATTTTGTGGAAGTGCAAAATCACTGTTTCGGTTTCGTATAAACCCCAGTCAGTTCAGGGATTTAGAAACAATATTTGCCCTAAAACCTATCAAGGACAGGTGTATTCTAAATATGAGTCTTGGTGGAAATACATCCAGTAGTTTGTAGCACTCGCGTACATCGGCGTAATTAAGGAAGAAAACAATACAGTTAAGAAAGTTGAAAGTAATAGAAGATGGATTATAACTGAGGACAGACGGATAACGACAAATATGTAAATGCCAAGTTAATGTATTGGAAAATCAAATGCCCCTCAATAAATTATGCTAGTGTGAGTTATGGATATAATAAAGCCGTAACAGAGGAGGAATTTAGGTCCAGTGATTCCGAGGTAAACAAATAATAAGAAGATGACTAATGGTGTTATTACTTAATCTATTCGAGGGCGGTTATAACATCCAACGATATTCCGCCAATATCCCGCAGATAGGCCGATTGACGCCTCCCTTTCCTTCTACCCAAGGAACAACCACGAATTTAAAAGCATGATGAGGAAAATGGCAATACGTTACTTCCCTGCTGGCATGCAGTCAGAGACGTTGTCATGGTAACCTGTAGGTTCGTTGTCGGTCTGTCGGTCACTCAATGCAGAGCATGATACCAGCGGAAAATTTTAAATTTCTCCGTCATATGAAGAGTTAGGTAAATTATGAACATAACGAAAGTTGTTTATAATGAAGAGACGTTTCACGTACGGTAAATGAAGTTTACAGAAAATCAATAGTATAAGAGAAAATGGAGGAAAACCAGAATTCAAAGATTTTAAAATGAAATGCATATTGAAACCTTCCCCGGTATGAGTATACTCTAAATATGACGTTTGGTTGAGATCTATCCAGCCGTTTCGACGTGATGGTGGAAAAACCATTCTGGTTTTCCTATAAACCCCCCGTGTATTCAAAGATTTTAAAATGATATGCATATCAAAACCTTCCCCGGGATGAGTATACTCTAAATATGAAGTTTGGTTGAGATCTATCCAGCCGTTTCGACGTGATGGTGGAAAAACCATTCTGGTTTTCCTATAAACCCCCCGTCTATTCAAATATTTTAAAATGATATGCATATCGAAACCTTCCCCGGGATGAGTATACTCTAAATATGAAGTTTGGTTGAGATCTATCCAGCCGTTTCGACGTGATGGTGGAACAGACAGACAGACAGACAAACAAACAGACACGAAACGTAAAAACCACCGAGCGTGCGGCTGGGAGCTTGCATCCGGGAGATAGTAGGTTCGAATCCCACTATCGGCAGCCCTGAAGATGGTTTTCCGTGGTTTCCCATTTTCACACCAGGCAAATGCTGGGGCTGTACCTTAATTAAGGCCACGGCCGCTTCCTTCCAACTCCTAGACCTTTCCTCTCCCATCGTCGCCATAAGACCTATCTGTGTCGGTGCGACGTAAAGCCCCTAGCAAAAAAAAAAAAAAAAAAAAAAAAAAAAAAAAAAAACCACCGATTCGGTCTTGAGTTGACCTAAAACGGATAAATATCTGAAAAATTGGCAAAACAAAAGAAATTACAGACAGCGGACCCCCTACAATTTTATTTATATAGATTACGAAAGGAAGAGATCATTCTTAAAATCATAGTCACCTCGACACTAAGCTGAAGGGGAATAAAAGAAGGTTCACACTCCTTATTCCCTGAGTTAGAGTACGGTCTTTAGACTTGGTTGAAAGTTTACATTTAAAGCTTGAATTTTACATTACGAAAGAATGTGAAACCTTCCCCTTAAACTAGCTTTCTGAGGCTATTACATGATTACAAGCTGTCTGCCATTACCTTGAGCTGGTGAGCCTTCCGTAGATAGTCGAGGCTACCCTGCCTCCTCTACGAACACACTCTTACTTCTTGATTGGAGCGATCGAAAAGACAACACGGCCCAAAAGGTCCCAGCTTATATAGCAGAGAGGAAGATTCCAGAACTCTCTAGGCCGATGCCCTGTCCACACCCACAATTTTGATTGGTTTACAAAATTAAATACCAAAATTCCTTATTGGCTAAAATTTTAAGCAGGCGGGAAGAGATAGAAGTGCTAGTAACCTTAGAACACCAAAAATAATCTACAAACAATTCAGTTTTGAAAACCTATGAATACAAAAATTCTCTTGAAATTTAATTGCCCATCCTCTCATCAGAGGGAGCACACAAATCTTTAGCTCCTTATTTGGGTAAAATTTTATGCCGTCTTTCTTTCTTTCTTTCTTTCTTTCTTTCTTTCTTTCTTTCTTTCAATCGAAAGGGTATGAAGTGTCTTCACATATTCTGTAAAGACGAGTATGTTGTTCACTGTATAATCCACAACGCCCAGAGCCATGGGATCGTTCTTTTCTTCTATAAAGCAACGCGATATCCCAGGAAACATATTAACAGTATATTTTCTTAAAATGTATCCCATTTCGCCAGAATATAATTTATACATAGAGTCATCTGGAGATAAGTTCGAAACTTCTTCAGAAATGAGTTTCACTGTTCATATAACGGATTACCTTCTAAAAGGCGCTTACTTTAAACGCACGGATTTTGTGTACCTCCGGTACAATTATTATTATTATTATTATTATTATTATTATTATTATTATTATCATCATCAACGCCTAACATTATCTGTCAACAGCTATAAATTACGGGACTGTCATTCAGTCTATTTTCATAGACTTCATTCAAACACAGTAGCCGAACTCACTGCGGATATTCACTGAAGATCGAAGATCCCCTATCAGGTTTCGGTTAGCTGCTCGTTTTACTGTACGGAAACATTTGGAGTTCGGAATTCAAGTTGCCACCACGTTACTCGATCTTCACAGCATAAGTCCTGGCTTTGTAGCAAGCACTCGTATGTTGACAATCGTAAACGTTTAGAAGTTGCACTGTAAACATTCTGATTCGTTCTCGCAGCATTACAGACTCCTTGCGGATATTAGTCACTGAACATTTGTCGCATCAATATCATCCGAAAACATATTGATTCCGAACGTCGTTGAACCGCACTTATTTTCCGTGGATCACGCCGCAGATGGGAATCAAACATAAATGAACGCTTTGACCAGTTAGCCAAAGAAGCTGCCCAAAATTGACTACACTTGGACCTCCTCTTACATCCACTTGATTATATACCATAGATTAAACGGCGGTTTTTACGCATTTCGAACGAGATCTGAAATAGCACAAAATTACACAGAGGGTGACAATAAGCTGTTATCCAGCCACATCCTCCAATAACACCTAACACCATGATTTTCTAAGTGGAATGCGAATATAAGGTAAATCATCTCACTTATTCGTATGGAACCTTCTCGAGTTTTCCCGTATAAGATTAGTGTTTTGCTCGTCAGTCAGTAGGCGACCTGAACGATCTGCCTTCAGTTGTTCGAGGACGAGTCAATTGGAAAGCCTTAACATGTATTTTTTCAGTGTACCGGTATTTATTTGCGCGTAAGTTGTACACAGCAGTTTCATTTCTCTGCATAGCCAGTGCAACTCCTCCAGCGCTTACAAAGTTTACAAAAAGCATGGATTCCTCTAGGGAAAAAAAATCCTTCGGTTGTCTGCGCAGCCACTTCATCTCATCCGAACGGAGTATCTTTTCTCTCAGTGCTTCGTTAAATGTCCCTCACGTGTGGTAATCACAAGGGCGAGGTCTGGTGAATATGGTGGATTTGGAGGACATTTAAGATGCAGGTCTTGGGTGTATATAACTGTTGCGCAGGCACTATGGGGCCGAGCATTGTAATTTTCCCGCTGTGACAAATACGCATCACCGTACTGAAACGTCATTCCTTGTTGATGAATTTTAATTGGTTTCATATCTTCACTACTCAAAAACCGAATAACAGATCGCTGTTCTGATGTGTGAAGTAGAGCAGCCACTATTCCACTACTGCTTTGATGGTGTTCGCTTGTCTGCACGATGCTGCAGTGCATTGCATATTTCTTAAAGCCTTTGTGATAGAACTGTCAATTGACGGAAGCGTAGCGTGACATTTCAAATTTTTATTACGCAACAAACCTCATTTTTGAATAGACAACAGCAGTTAAATCATCAATTTCCGTTGAATATTCAGTGCCTTGTGGTCATATCAGGGAAGAGACTACGAAGTTATAGAATATTTATTAGCAACTTACAACCATCAGTTAACGACAGTTACATACTCAAAACAGCGTGCGCAAGTGATAATCATTACCTGCCACAAATCTTTAGCTCCTTCTTTGGGTAAAATTCTATACCGTCTTTCTTTCTTTCTTTCTTTCTTTCTTTCTTTCTTTCTTTCTTTCTTTATTTCTTTCTTTCTTTCTTTCTTTCTTTCTTTCTTTCAACCGAAAGGTTATGAAGTGTCTTAACATATTCTGTAAAGACGAGTATGTAGTTCACTGTATAATCCACAACGCCCAGAGCCATGGAATCTTTCTTCTTTTTCTAAAGCAACAGAATATCCCAGGGAACAATATTAACAATATATTTTCTTAAACTGTATCCCATTTTGCCCGAATATAATTTATACATTTACGATTACTTTGATAATTTTACGTTTTAGTTTTTGATAGTTTCGTTCAGGCACCTCAGGCAAAATCCCTCCCTTAAGACGTACTGAAATATGGCTAGTACTGTACGTGAACGCATGGTACATTTAGGACTTTTACAACCAGTTGCTTCTTTAGGCTTGTATTCTGCAATACACTGTGGTGGCATTAAAATTTGCCCTAGAATGTGTCAACATTTATGAGATTATCTAGCTTAATCTGAATTCAATACGTTAGTTATGACAACATAGTCAATAATTACTCCTTCCGATGGTGAATATACCCAGACAGTTGTAGACCTTTCACCGGCAAATCACATGATTTAATTCCATTGCTTTTTAAAATTAACAATTTGCATTACGTCCCACCGACACAGATAGTTTTTATAGCGACGATGGGATAGGAAAGGGCCAAGGTATGTAGTGTAAAAGGTAGGGATCACGCGCAAGTCTCCTCACCACGCTCGGCCGTCGGTAGCATCATCGGAACCCTCAGCGTCTTGTCTTCTGTATGAAGTAATACACAGCTGAGAGCGATTGTTTTAGGCATAAGTTAGATATAACTTAATTGATATTTTAACCTCCCCTCAAAATAGGCATTTCACTTCACTATTACATTGTATTACATTAGGAGATCCAATACGGTGTGAATCAGGCATCGTTTCTGACGTATTTCGGTTACAATGCTAAGACTGTGATTGCAGTAGAATGGCTATTCCATATGTTCATCTTCCCAACACCTATGATAACAGTAGCAAAGGGCTTTAATTGTTATAGACTCGAGCATTAAAGCTTGATGACTGCAAGAAGTATGTCCATTCTAACAAACAATATTAGGAAACTATATACACTGTCAACAATACAAACAGTAAATTTTCTCCTCCGAGTGCCAGGAACAGACCAACTTCCACGATAAGGGTGGATTTTTATCACAGTTGGAGAGCTTCAGCATGGTGTATGTCCTCCACGAGCATTTATCACAGCTTGGCACCTACGTGGGATGCCCCGCATAAGTCGACGGAGGTCACGTTGCGGTATCAGGTCCCATTCTTCAATAAGAGTCTGTTCGACGTCTTGGAGAGTCTGTGGTGGAACAGGACGACCACGAACACTTCTGTCAAGCCAATCCCACACATGCTCAATGGGATCAAGGTAGGGATTCACTGCTGGCCATCCCATCTCTTGAATGTCCAGTTCTCGCAAGACAGCTCTGGTGATGCTCTCTACATGAGCCCTGGCATTGTCGTGCATGAGTACGAATTCAGGGCCAACACCGTATGTACCAACCAACACATGTTGTAACAGTATCTGCTCGATGTACCCCGCAGCGGTAAGATTACCACGGGCGACGGCAAGATCCGTACGGCCATCAATACTGATCCCACACCACCCCATCACAGAACCTTGTCGGAATCGGTCGCCTTCCTGGACAACATTTGGCATATCCTGCTCGCCACGGCGTCTCCATACACGTTGACGTCCATCACGCTGTGCCAGAGGAAATCTGGACTCGTCTGTGAACAACACACGTCTCCATTGTAGTGTTGGCTACTGAATGTATGATTCGAAGCAGTGTATCGATTCGTTCAAGTGTCCGAGTGAATCGATTCACAGGAACGGTGAGCTCACGGCACATGATTCAGCTTACTCCCAGCGGACAGTGCTGAGTGGCGCACTCACTGGACGTTGACGGGGAGCCGAGCTTCCGCTGCAGCGAGACAGTGAATCAGTGAATCATGGCACATCGAAAGAATCGTGAACGAGCGCGGCTCAGTGAGACACATGATACACACGGCTCCTTATCGGCTCACTGGACACGCGGAGAGCCGAGCTTCCGCTGCAGCGAGACATACAGTGAGCCATGGCACATCGAAAGAATCGTGAACGAGCGCGGCTCAGTGAGACACAAGATACACACGGCTCCTTATCGGCTCACTGCAGCGAGACATACAGTGAGCCATGCTACACTGAAAGAATCGTATGCTATAATGGACTCTCGAGCTCAGCTCATTTGAAAATAATACCCATTTGCATTCACTGTCCTCTTCTTACAGGGAGGTTTAAATAATAGATGGATTTATTTGCAGTGTTAAAAAGATAGTCACAACATAATTCTGAAGTAGCTAGTAAGTAGGTAGGCTATTAGGTTATACTATTTATTAGTTTAATGAATCTTAGTATTATAACTTAGTTGACATTTGACAATTAAACTCGATTCTAGCCTGCTCTATGACTATGAGTCATGCTCATGACCACTCAAAAGTACCTGTTTTATATTTCATATGTCACATCGTTGCACAAGACTTCAATCATATGTGGACAGACGCAATAACAGTATGTTGAATCAGAAAACCAGCGGGCTACTGTACATCTCGGGTAGCCTATACAAAATATGACTATTAAAAAAATCCTCAGCTGATAGAAAAATACTTTTTTTTTAAAAATGACTGAGCGAGTTGTCGTGCGGTTAATATCGCGTGGCTATGTGCTTGCATTCGGGGGATGGTGGGTTCGAATCCCACCGTCGGCAGCCGTTAAGATGGTTTTTCCGTAGTTTCCCCATTTTCACACCAGGAAATGCTGGGACTGTACCTTAATTCAGGTCATGGCTGCTGCCTTCCTAATCCTAACCTTTCCCACCCTGCGTCACCGGAAACCTTCGATGTATTAGAGTAACTAGCATTTTTTCTAAGAAAGGAGTTCATAGTATGAAGACCAGATGGCAGCTGCGAGCACTGAATGCTGTTGCTGCTGTCTTACCAGCACATACTACACAGATGCAGTAGGAGCGGTGACCAATGAGCCGTGAATCGGATCACTGTATCGATTCAGTAACGTGAACGGAATCAAATGAATCGATTCAGTAAAACGAATCGAATGTCCCATCACTACTCCATTGGCGAAGCTGCCATTTGACGTGGGTACGGGCAAACAGAAGGCGAGCTGCGCGATGTTGCTGCGTTAAACGGGGCACTCGAACAGGACGTCTGGGTCGTAAGGACACTTCTATTAACGTGTTCCTTACTGTCTCGTCAGACACCGTGACTCCAGTGACCCTCCTGAGGTCTTGTTGCAGTTCTCTGGCATTTGCTGAACGCCGCAACGCACAGATGGTCAGATATCGGTCATCGAGTGGGGTTGTCATGCGTCTACGACCTTGTCCAGCCCTCGTTGTGAACTGGCCTGTCTCATTGTAGCGATTCCACTAGCGTTGATTAACTGACGTAGAGACATTGAGATCCAGAGCAACACGACGAAAAGTCCATCCTTCCTGGATCAAAGTGATGGCCCTTGCGACTTGAACCTCGTTAAGATGTCTCGTGGGATGTGCTGGTTTACGTACAACGTGCTCAAATGACCGCAGTAGTCTGTGTACCTCACGACGACACACGGACGCACCCCTATTCACTTTTTTTGAGGGATCATCTGACAGTTTAATGCATGGCTACGCCTACAGATGGAGTATAACTTCGATTTGACATACTCTGAGTTGCTAAGGTCTCAAGGTATGCTGTACGAACATTGGAACCTCATCTACCAAATTAACGTTCACATACCAGATGTACCGAGCTCGATAGCTGCAGTCGCTTAAGTGCGTCCAGTATCCAGTATTCGGGAGATAGTTGGTTCGAACTCCACTGTCGGCATCCCTGAAGATGATTTTCCGTGGTTTCCCATTTTCACACCACTCAAATGCTGGTGCTGTACCTTAATTAAGGCCTCCGCCGCTTCCTTCCAACTCCTAGCCGTTTTCTGTCCCATCGTCGCCATAAAACCTATCTGTGTCGGTGCGACGCAAAGCAACTTGTAAAATAGACGTACCAGACGTTACAAAACATGTTCCCCTAATTTTTTTAACTGTTTAATATAGTTTTCGATTTAATTAAAAGTATGAGGTTAATGTCATGTTTAAGAAGTCTGGGAAAATTCCTACGATTTGGTCTGACTTACAAACAAGGAAAGGTGCGGTTTTTGCTGGCAGTACTGTTAAAGCTCCGGCAGATCGGGTCGAGAGGCCCATTAGCTGATCGTTGCCCGTTGCCAGCCTGACCTCACGAACTTGTTCCGTCGCTGACTCGACTCGCCTAGTGCATACGTATCGTAAGCCTAAGCACACTCGCTGTAATCACACAATTCAGAGGACTCAAGTATCTTGTCTGCTCTTTTCTTCCGGTCTTTTCGGTCTCACAATCCCCCATCCTACAGCTTTCTTTTTCCTCGAACCAAGGACGTGATGTGACGGTCGTTCGTAAATTTCTTTGGTACTTACTGACTAATGGACGTGTTTTGTCCCCGTTCATTTGATTCATATGCCATTGCGCCGCAACAAGTAGGTACTACTTTTAAGTGCGAAATCAGAGCATTAGCTTAATAAGAAATACCTGAAAGTACGGGTTATTGGCATCTCAAATATGTTGAGAACTTCGGGCGCGAAAATTCGAACTTTCTTCTAATCAAACCTTAAGTTGATAATATTCTGAGCTCAGTAAAAAATATATTACATTGTGACACTGTTGTTGCTGCACTGAAATAACTACGACCTGATTTATTGCGTGATAAATGCTATAGGGTACCTGCGCATAGAGGGAATTTCATTCTGAACTTAATTCTTTTTGAAAATTGTAATAGAGTGGGAGCTTAGTTCCCCTAACTTCACCTCGTAAGAAAACTGAATATTCCATCGTTATTATTTCAAATATTTCTTTTGTATGTCTTTCCGGAATAATAACTTAAATGGAGTTTTGGAACATTATTTATCCCTGACTCTAACATCAAAGAACCGATAACAAGAACATTCCACGGAAATAAATCAGTGTACAAGTGTTGAGGTTATTTTAAATTGATGAGAGGAGAAAGAAAGGAACCCACCCCATTAATCTCCCCTTAATGTGCTCAGTTTTCTTACATTCTAATGTTATATCTGCCTGGGACAGTCGTTGGCATTTAGGAACGCTTATGTGCGAGATACTCGTATCTGTAGATATATTGCCACGTTAAAGAATACTTCTTAAAACAGGCACTAGCTTGACATTCATACATTGTTATTACATCACCCTTCACGGCTGTTCTCTGACATTCAATGCTCTTTCTATCGGCATATTGGAGTGAAATGAAATGTCGTATGGCTTTTAGTGCCGGGATATCCCAGGACGGGTTCCGCTCGCAGGGTGCAGGTCTTTCTATTTGACTCCCGTAAGCGACCTGCGCGTCGTGATGAGGATGAAATGATGAAGACAACACATATACCCAGCCCCCGTGCCGTTGGAATTAACCAATTAAGGTTAAAATCCCCGACCCTGCCGGGAATCGAACCCGGGACCCTCTGAAGAGAAGGCCAGTACGCTGACCGTTCAGCCAACGAGTCGGACGGCATATTGGAGTGCTGGTCAAAGTCATGCACTCCGTCCCCGTCCTTGGAGATACTGCCGCGCTTGTAGCAGTTTCCTCATCTGTTATTTAAAACTAATGCCCCTCTCACATTTCTCCGTGTAGTTAGTAGCGTTGGCAGCAATGAAACAGGAAGGTAGGAAGAAAAGTTCTGTATAGAGAAGGCTGAGGATCATGATAACATCAGTGGAATTCAGTGGACAATGGTTGAAGCAAGGTCACTCACTAGCTGCTTGCTGGATCGCAGGTTCCCGGCCTTGACTTGTAAGCTGCAATACCTCTCGTAGTTCTCTCGAGGTCGGCGAGCAGGTCTTGGAGGGGGACCATGCGAATACACTTGACAGTTGCCGATCCAAAGCAGACACAGACCAGAGTAAGTACAACAGTTCTTCGACCTCTTCCACCGAAGAGTTGCTGATATCTGGGGAAGTTACCAAATAACGACTATGGCGTTCGTGTAGTGGAATGATTGTGATCCACACCTTACGGGGAGGAGAAGAAGAAGAAAGATATATTGTAGGAATATTGTACTTACGCCCATTATCTGCTTAAACACTAATTGCTTTATTTCGACGGCTTCCCTGAAGAATATAGATATCAGTTACTCTGTAGCAAGGAGTGAAAGTCTCAGTTTTCACTTCGCAGTAGGGTATGAAATGAAAACCTACAACCTGTTTTCCAGTCAGTGACCGGGTCAGGGATGGAATGAATGAAGCCCCCATCTTGCGGTGAGGATAGGAATTGTGCCGGCTGCCGAGGCCTGTCGCACTCCTCTGGGCCAATGATTAATGACTGATAGATGAAATGAAATGATAGTGGAGAGTGTTGCTGGAATGAAATATGACAGGGAAAACCGGAGTACCCGGAGAAAAACCTGTCCCGCCTTTGCTCTGTCCAGCACAAATCTCACATGGAGTGACCGGGATTTGAACCACGGAACCCAGCGGTGAGAGACCGGCTCGCTGCCGCCTGAGCCACGGAGGCTGCTCTCAGTAGAGTAAATAATAATAATAATAATAATAATAATAATAATAATAATAATAATAATAATAATAATAATAATAATAATAATAAGAATACCCAGCGTCCTTTCAACTACTTTTGATATTAGAGATTCCGGAGTGTCGGAAATTTCCCGCGATAAATGGTTCTTTAACGTACCTGTTAATATATTGGCATGCGATTCTCTCACATTTGAGTACGCTTTAATGCTAATCGCCTGCGTCGACTCAACCTCAGGAACTAATAATAATCGTATTTGTTTTACGCCCCACCAACTACTTCTACGGTTTTCTGAGACAACGAGGTGCCGGAATTTTGTTCCACAAGAGTTACTTTATGTGCTGCTAAATATGCCAGCACGAGGATGGCTTATTTAGGCTACAGTACTTCTGGAGTGAGCTTGGCTGGAACCCATCAACTTGGCTCAGAAGACCAGGGGCCTGTTCCACGAACGAACTTTGCAACTTTTCAACTTTGCACTTTTCACTTTTCAATTCTTGCAAAGTGCAAAGTCTTTCTCTTCCACCATGAACTAGGTTGAACTTTTCAATTTCTTCCCAAAGTGAAAAGTCTTTGCGAATGAGTGATCCGATCGAGTTTATTCCATAAGCAAACTATATAGGCCTAATACTCTATGATTTTAATGCTTTACTTTTCGCGGGGAACTTGGCGGTATAATTGTCGTAATGTTGAAGTTTTTTATCATGGAAAAGAAAGGTCATTACAAGAAGCTGGCTCTGCTGGAAGTTTTCAAGGAGAAACGTGACATCCTTTTTTGACAACTTTAATGATAACCTCTCAAATGATGACACACATCAATGTTAACGAGAGTAGGTTACCGTCAACACATCCACACACAGAAGGAAATTCACCCTTCATT
The DNA here is from genome assembly GCF_040414725.1 of Anabrus simplex. NCBI lineage: Eukaryota > Metazoa > Arthropoda > Insecta > Orthoptera > Tettigoniidae > Anabrus > Anabrus simplex. The sequence goes on from NC_090266.1 coordinate 1,160,547,361, forward strand.
AGAAATCCCGTCGCTATTTTAAGTGGATTATCAGGCCAACGTACTGTTAGGAAATATTACATTTACTATAACATCTACGACTTTGATAACAGTTCTGCAAATAATTGATTTTTAAGTCCCATGCATTGCTGCCACACCGTGCAGCTGGGCACCATTTACTAACCAATGTGTATAAGCATATAAGAATTTGTTCTTTTTCGGAAAGGAATTGACTTATTTTTGTTGCATGTTTCGGTAAATGACCGATGATTTCAAGAATATAGTCAGTCTGTGTTGGGGTAATACGAAATCACTCGCGAAATTACGTCGAAGTGAGGTCATGAAAATTAATCCTGTCTTTGTACGTTCTCTTATTGGATTCTTCATCACTGTCCTCACTTGATGCTAACAAAAGCTCACGTCGTAACCTGTTTATATCACTAAACCACATTCTACGCTGAGAAACTAGTGTACATACTTGTTAATTGACACATGAAAAGGGAATCATCTCTTTGCAAGATTTATGAAAACTTTTCACTTCATTTCTTTACACTTTGCATTTCTGTACCAATGGAGGAACATAACAGGCTTGAAAAGTGAAAAGATTCCTAACTTTTCACTTTTCACTTTGCAAGCTAAATCTGAAAAGTGATGGTGGAACAAAATCTGAACTGAAAAGTGCAAAGTGAAAAGTTGCGAAGTTCGTTCGTGGAACAGATCCCAGCACTACACCGGCGAGCACCTTGGCAAATATGCTACGTAGCCTGTTTCTTAAGAAGACGAAGGCCATTCGCTTTACAGTGGCGGTTACGTAAGTATGGGCTGTTCAGAATGGATTGTACTTGCTATCGGCGAACTAAGTAGCTCAGTCGGTGGAGCGTTTTTCTTCTGAGTTCAAGTTGGCAGTTTCGATCCTGGCTCAGTTCGATGGTATCTGAAGGGGCACAAACACGCCAGCCTCTTGTCAGTAAATTTACTGGCACATAAAATAACTCCCGTGGAACAAACTTTCGGCACCTCGGCCTAACAAGACCCTAAACGTAGTTAGTGGGACATAAAACTGACATCATTATTTTCTTAATAATAACAATGTTATTGGCTTTACGTCCCACTAGCTACTTTTCGGTTTTTGGAGACACCGAGGTGCCGGTTATTAGTCCCGCAGGAGTTCTTTTAGGTGCGAGTAAATCTACCGACACGAGGCTGACGTATTTGAGCACCTTAAAATACCACCGGACTGAGCTAGGATCGAACCTGCCAATTTGGGGTTCGAAGGCCAGCTCCTCAACCGTCTGAGCCACTCAGCCCGACTGTTATTTTTTTTTGTTTCTCAGGACGCTTCTAATTGCATTTCCCTTCCACTTGCAGTGTATTACTAAAGCTAAATTGTAAGAACGCGTCATAGTTCCTAAAGACTAAATAATTTTAACTAGTGAAGTAGTGTACGCGAGTCCGAGGCTCTGTACAGTTTAGTTCAGTAACTAATTATTTGTCCCCATTTTAGAAAGTTTGTCAAGCAAGTGGGTGTTCCTGCTATAGACCTCACTTGTTCCTTCAAGGCTAATAGGGGTGTAATAACCGAATAAGATAATCACCGACTTCTGACTATGGCGATAGCGTTTCGAATCTCGACCAGTGCATGTAAGATTTTGGAAATTGAAACTTACTCTTTTGTGATTCGAGTTCCACGCAAAACTTGAGTCCCATGTCTATATCATTAGCCACGTAAAACTACAGGCTTGCTTCCAAGGCTAATGCAAAGTCAGGCCCTCTGTACTCGAGAGATAGGCCCTACTTGTGATTATGTTTCAGCTACTAGTAGATGCAGATCAATGCTGATTGATTACAGTGATTTCTTAGATGGCTGGCCGACTCTGATGGTAGAGCGCGAGCTTTCTGTTCACATTTTGGCGAGTTTGATCTCGGCTCAGTCCGCTGAAGGGGCTCAAATACACCAGCCTGGTGTCGGCAGGATTACCTCTTAGTGTATTGTTAATTCGCGCCCGCAACCCCACCAATGTGTGGAAAAAGGTCGCTGCGGAAGAGAAGTTATAGTACTGTAATGTATTAGTTGTTGAATTGCAGTTCTGTCGTGTTAAGAACGCAGAACAAATAATGTTTTAGATGTACAACCCCACACTTACAATTAGGTGGTGTGTTAAAGGATGATTGTATTTAGGTAGGGACAATTTGTGGTTGGGCAGTTTGTCGTTGCCATTGTGGCGGTTCGTGTATGAAGGGCTTTTGGGCGCCGCCCCGTCGCCTTTTCAAAACATTTAACGTTATTTTTCCTCTGTAATTGATTACATAAAAAAAGATGGACAAATGTAGCAAAGTCGAACGTATGTGGTGTGATATTCAGTTATACAATGTTATGTTTATTATTTCTGATGTAAACATTTTGTTTTTCTATATTCAAGAAAATGGCAAAGGCCTTCAGACCATGGCTGCTGTCCAGCAAGCACGATGTTTTCTGTTTGTCGTGAGCCGCTCGGACTGTGGCAGCAGAGCCCTGAGTAGGTCCTCTGACTTAGCTACTGTACGGGGTGCGGGAGGAGCCTGGAAGGACGATGTTGGCTTGTCAGGGGAAGGAAGAGTGCAGGCGAGTGTACTGTCTGTCCGGCAGAGCCCTCAGTAGGTGCCAGTAGGTAACAAGTGTGCGGGGTGCGGAAGGAGGCTGGAAGGACGATATGGACTTGTCAGGGGAACGAAGAGTGCAGGCGGATGTAAGCGCTGAACAGCGGAGCCCTCAGCAACATCGCCAATCACTTTACAATGTGCCTAGGCTTTTTCCCCACGTCTTATATTAATTGTTGTTAGAGATTAATTCCAAAACATTCTACAGAACAATGAATTCCATTTTACTGCCTATTTAAACAATTCAGTTCTATAAGGGAGCTAAAATGAAGATTCAAAATGTAACCATAACATGGCGGTACTATTTGTATGGTGGTCAAATAGTTAAATACGTTGTCATTCTTTGAAATTTGAGCAAGGAGAGAGAAATTCGGGAGTGCACTGTTTATTTGTTTTCATGAATGGTGTTATCATCATTTGTGATTCTGATCAGTGAAACTGTGCAGTGCCATAGTGGGGATTGCTTTAGCTGTTAGCCTGTTAATGTGTGTGCATAAATGCCTTTGTAGTATAGTTAGTTAGTGAATGAATGAATGAATTAATTAATTAATTATTTATTTAATTAATTAATGTTGTAGGCAAGCAAATATCTATTCAGCCAGTGTCATCGGATTCGTCTTCTTCTTCTTCTTCTTCTTCTTCTTCTTCTTCTTATTATTATTATTATTATTATTATTATGAAAGTATCGTGGTGCTGGTCAGTGAAAACTGGACCGATTGGGGAGAGAAAAGAGATGGTGGCACAGCCTTGCCAGAGTAAAATGTCACGAATCGCCACTGATCGTTGCGCCCACGAAAACCGCTTTGTGATAATGTTATGGTATAAATACTGACGCACAGCATATATAATCACGAGTGAGAATTCCTTGAAATTACTTACACAGTATTGAACCTCAGTTCTAAGCTGAAATATTCCACATTGCGGTTTCCGCAGGCTTAACGAGGAATAAATTGGTGATGTGTTTTTTCCGTCCCCCCTGCCCCTACAGCTCTCATCATAATTTAAGATCTTCGCTGTGTATTTACAGCCCTCCATGGTACATTTCTCTTGAGTTGTTGCAGGATATTACTCAATTAGATTACCTTTGAAGGACTTATTCGACAAAAGAAGTCTGAAGTATTTAGTCTCAGATGTTAAAGAATGAGGCAAGGGAACCATCACACCTCTTATGCCGAAACCTACCTTGAAATTTCAGCTGCCGAAGCGATGTACAATAAGAAGGCCATATCAAAGTAAAAACTGAAAAAAATGATGAAGGCTGCTACATTAAATTGCAAGGCCCCGAAATATAGCCGCAAACCTCCCATTTAAAGTACAGGCATAGTCTTTAATAATTGATTCTTCAACTTTCGGGCTGAACCGGACGCCCCTGACAGCTTACTTGAAGTCGCGTGGAGAATGCTGCGAAAAGAGAGTAATTTTTTTTCTATTTGCTTTACGTCACACCGAAGTAGATACGTCTTATGGCGACGATGGTATAGGAAAGGCCTAGGAGTGGGAAGGAAGCAGCCGTGGCCTTAATTATGGTACAACCCCAGCATTTGCCTGGTGTGAAAATGAGAAACCACGGCAAACCATCTTCAGGGCTACCGACAGTGGGGCTCGAACCCACTATCTTTCGGATGCAAGCTCACAGCTGCGCGCCCCTAACCGCACGCCCAACTCGTCCGGTATAATAAAAATCGGTCATACCTGGAGGAAGTTAGCAAGCTGTGTTGACATGAGGATCAGCGGTCTGCTGACATTCGATGTACTATTAGCGAAAGATAGTAAAGATTGTGAGGGTAGATGAAGTAGACACGACATGAAAACGAGAAACCACGGCAAACCATCTTCAGGGCTACCGTCAGTGGGGCTCGAACGCACTATCTCCCGGATGCAAGCTCACAGCTGCGCGCCCCTAACAGCACGCCCAACTCGCCCGGTATAATAAAAATCGGTCATACCTGGAGGAAGTTAGCAAGCTGTGTTGACATGAGGATCAGCGGTCTGTTGACATTCGATGTACTATTAGCGAAAGATAGTAAAGATTGTGAGGGTAGATTAGAAGTAGACACGACAGTCGCAGTGTATTCCGCTGATTACGAAGGAGAGGTTCTAAATCCCGTTACTATCATTGAGTTATTTCTGCGAAAAATGTTGTTTGTTTTATCGGAAATATAAGCACGAGTGAGAAGGAAAAGGGGCCAGATTGAAAGTAATTATGCGGGAGTTGACCATACTGAGGAGACAGTTCTCGAGGTACACTAGGAAGGCAGTCCGTGGCTAAATGGTTAGCGTGCTGGCCTTTGGTCACAGGGGTACCAGGTTCGATTCCCGGCAGGGTCGGGAATTTTAACCATGATTGGTTAATTTCGCTGCCACGGAGGCTGGGTGTATGTGTCGACTTCATCATCATTTCATCCTGATCACGACGCATACATAGGTCGCCTACGGGCGTCAAGTCAGAATACCTGCACCTGGCGAGCTGACCTTGTCCTCGGACACTCCCGGCACTAAAAACCATACGCCATTTCATTTACTAGGAAGGCAGTGAAAATGCGTCGAGTGATACTGATCTTGATGCCAGTTCTGCGTCTGCAGGTAATGTTGCATGTTCGAACACGAGTTCCAAGGCAGAGTTGGAATCCCCGTAATCTAGTGATATGTCAGTCGCTTTGCAAAATCCTCTAGTGATAGCTATTTTGCGAGTTTTCAAACGTATTAATGAGAACGTCAGTAATTAAGAGGAAAACTGTGGATTTCTGACAGAATGCAGGGGGCAAGAAGCGATGTTCGTTTTGCCTGTCCGCAGAAACTTTCGCGTGGTGGTGATGATTTATTGTTTTAAGAGGAAGTACATGGGTAAACGCACTTCCTGAACACTGATCAGAGGAGAAAATGGAAGTGATCCGACCCTTCGAAGAATGAAGGCATCGGCCAAAGAAAGGCAAGGCAAGAGCCGTGAAAGGGGATCGCAAGACCTCGCAGCCTTAGTAGCATTGAGATCGGAAGAGAATAATAGTTTACCAAGGAAGGACGAAAGTGTGAGGCTCGCACAAGGAAGTGGACAGAATCCCATTTTCATCTAGGGCCCCCGTAGTCGTCAACCCACGCTCCCGTGTTGAGAGCCCCTGGGATCCTCTTTCAGTCTGCGACAGGCAGGGAATGTTGTGGATGTATCCTGCCGCCCCCACCTGTGTCATCAGAACTGCAACAGTAAAACAAGAATGTGTACGACGTACACTTCTAGTTTGGGTGCCGAATCGTGCATTCCAGATACAGAAATCTAGCATCTTACCCAAACCAATTTGCCAGGTATGAAGAGTGAAAGCGAGCGTCGGAAAGGAAGGTAGTCCACATATCGTGTCAGTTGCAGGTATGAAGTATCTGTACATATTTTTGTGATAGATGCCTCAAATGGTGATGCGGCTCCATGTACAGTACGTGGACCGAGGTTACATTTGTGAAAGGCCAGGATGTTTTGACTACCTAGCGTAGTGTTTCGACATTGGGGATACCTGTGCTCCAAACGAAAATCAGCACATTTCCTTATCATGTAGCCAATGTGAGAACTAATTATGTTTGGCTTGTGATTGTTTGAACATTCACAACTGTAATGAATCTGAGGGACCGTGCTGAGCGTTTCAACACTTTACAGGATGTGTGTGTGTGTGTGTGTGTGTGTGTGTGTGTGTGTGCGTGTGTGTGCGTGTGCGTGTGCGCGCGCGCGCGCGCGCAAGATATATTCCTACAATTGACTCAAAACACGCTCATTCCAGTTCAGGTCAGCCTCTCTCAGTCCCCTCCCGGCCGCAGCGGCAGCGAGCAAGAAATGGACGAACTACCTGTTGTGAGCCAACATTCACGTGCTTCATTTTTGACGCCTTTGAACAGCAGCTTCAGGTTCATCGTTAGTCATCCCCAAATCTAAAATTTTGCTCACGATATTTCGTTATAATCTCAGAGGTTCGGTTGTGAGTGTTTCTTGTTGGTATGTTAGTGACCGCCCGCCGATTTTATATTAATGTTCCTCTTCTCTTTTTGATAATCTGTGCTGTCTTGTTTCAGACATGGCACGTGATTCACCAAGCGGCAGTCCCGTTTTATCCCGTCGGAATGAATTGAATCACTTGAACAACAGCTTCCATTTGGACCCCAGCCGACATGAAGCGTTTCAACAGCAGATATTACAGGTAGGTGTAACATTCTCCTCTTAATACATCTTTTTTGGCATTACGGGGTTTAGTAATACCTCTCATTGGTGCTGGTGTGTTATATACTGTTCATCGCGATACGGTTGAACATATTTCCTTCTCGCAGTTTCGTGGTTCATTCCGCAGATTTGTCAGGCTGTAAAACAATCAACTTGTTAGACGTAAAAACTATACTGCCTTTGTTCAGAAATGTGATTCCTGTATGTTATCTTGTACATGTGTTTGCCTCCCTTTGCAGATGTTAAATTTTGAATTAGAAATATGCTTTACCACAGTGAGTAGGTCATTTTAGTCTTCAGTTTTCCATTGACATTGTCACTTGGCAGCAAAATTGAGATTCGTTAATAGACGAGATGCTGACCATGAGGTTCTGCTTAATGGTCTCTAGATGTAAATTCGGGGTTCTTTAACAAACTGACTTGAGCTGTGTTTATGTACCTCATTCATCGATACAGCTGTAATGAAGACTTCCTGTGTTAATAGGTACGGTATCAAATTCGTATTGGCTCTTTTTTCGCTTCATTGGTTAGTAAAGCTACTTTTATTCTAATGTGTAAAATGTGAGAGATAGGCTTGCTCTACAATATGGAGTGAGCACTAAGTCGTAAATAGGCATTTCAAAATAATGTACTGTAGAAGTCTATGGCTCCGTGGTCTACATCCTGCCAGGACTTCGGACGTGATCAACTGCAAGCAGTAGCGTGTCCTGTCTGTCTGTCCGTCCGTCTGGTGTGATTTTGTGGGTTTCGTCTCCATTCACTGAGGAGTCTGTTCATGTATACATGGTGAATCTTCTAAAACTACTATTACAGAAACGAACTAAATACAGGGGCAGTGGAACAAACTGGAGCAAACAATACTCCCAGGTGGAAATGACGATATTTCACGAACTACAGAATTTGCACTAGGACTCTGCAACAAAAACTATTGCGACTCTAATTATCTACACTTTCTTTTGTTCGTATTAATAGATATTGTCCCATTTAAAAACATAACCTTCGTTGTCGAAAACTACTTTCGAGCATTGTTGAAAACGCTGCATCGGCTGTATTTGTGAGCCCTTGTGTGCACTTCACTTCTGTAAACACATCTCATCACTTTCAAGTCTCATTTTGAAAATATTCGCGGTAATAATTTTAGGTGATTCACATTGTATAATTGGGTGGCGAAAGACTGCACGCTTTTCTACTTCCTCAACTAAAGAGTATATCGATGCAGATGATTGTTCAGTCCTGGCGGCAATTACGTTTTGACTGTATAGATGTTGATTTAAAATTTGAGGTTGGGTCTTGCTTTCTGTCAGAAAGTGTTTTCTTGTGTCATCAATATGTAATCAGTAATTGGCAAGTGTCCATTGGATTTCTTCTCCGTTAATATCTTCCGTATTGAAATAATAATCTGTACAGAATATACCTTTCCGAAATCCACTCTATTATCTCCCTATTACTGGTTCATAGACATTTTTATACTTTCACTAGCTGATGTACCCGTGCTTCGCTACGGAATTCTACCTTGTATACAGAATTCTAGTTTAGGTAGTGTATACGTTGTGAGTAAGATTGTATGAAATTGCATAGCTCTTTACGTTACCATAGAAACGCGACGGGGAATTCACCAAACGTCTTTTCTCACATTAAAACTGGGTTCGGGCATTTTCATTGTAAATGTAGGAACACTTGCCTACCATCAGTCACAATCAGGTTGGGGAGTTTTCATTATAATGTCAGACACTCACTCTCCACCTGCCTCTTTAAATCCTCAGAAAGACTGTGTTAGTGGTTTTCCCAACTGAAATGAACATAGGTCATTACAATGACGTCAGTAGGAATGGCGCGATTAAAAGCAATGCTTTCATATGAAATAGTCGATCAAATGGAAACCACACATTTTCTCACTTTTAACGAACGCTGCCGATCCGACAGTCCAAAGTTCCACAGCTGGAATGACCAAGCCGCAGACAGCCGTGATCCGTGAACACTCTTCGTGTTTTTTCGGCGGGGAGGTCGAATAGTGCAGAGTCTCAGGGCAAAAACTATGTCTTTGGAGTACCCGATGAGTCGGAAAATCTCAATTGAGTACACTGGCGGCGGAAAAATCTATCTGATTTGGAGGCAAATTTTTCCTCCCAAGCCAAAGCAGAAACCCCCTCTTCACTGCTAATTTAGAATAAAATGAACATAGAATTTAATAAAAGTGAAGAGGAAGAAGCTTTTCTTAAGAAACGGCTCTTTTCCGAGTTGAATTTTGAGTTATTTAGTGAATTGTGGTGCTATAATTTGGAATAGGTCTAAATTGTAATTCTAGACCAGGTCATACTAACACTACTACTAAGTGATCCTCTGCCTTAAGAGTGCACACTGCTCATTCGAAACAGCGCGTCCGAGTAGGGATCGAATAGCTTGAATACTATGATGAACCAGTATGTTACGTGCCAGCAGTATCAGAAAATGTATGAACCAGAGGAATGGCGTGCTAAAAAAGAAAGCTGGATCCCGCCTGCCTCGAAGGTGTGGTCCAGGGCGCTGGTGTCTCTGTTATGGTCTGGGGTGCATTTTCCTGGTATGGAATGGGCCCCCTAGTTGTTCTGGAAGAGACTTTGAATGGTACGCGTTATGTTGAGCTGCTCGGAGACCATCTCCACTCATTTTTGGCCTTCCAGTGCCCAGACGGTTCTGCGGTGTTTCGAGATGGTAACGTGCCGCCACATCGCTCCCACGTCGCCCGGGAATGGTTCCAGGAACATGCAGCGGAGGTCCAACGACTTCCATGGCCACCCAGGAGCCCCGATATGAACCCCATCGAGCATATCTGGGATGTCCTGAAACGCAGGCTCCGTGCCATGGATCCTGCACGCATCAACAGACCAGCATTGGTGGCCGCTCTGCAAACGATTTTGGTGTCAGCTGCGTCCAGAGGACTACCAGGGACTTGTCGACTCACTTCCACGGCGTCTCACTGCAGTTCGCAGGGCCAGAGGAGGCCCCACACGCTATAGGTGACTATCCCATGACATTTGCTAAGTCAGTGTATATTACTGACTATATACAGCAGTCGATAGTGAAGAAGCGTTCATTACCCTACAACATTTCTAAATTCTTTACATCCTTCCGGGTTGCCACCACACAAGCTGATTTTGAAAGTGGAGGTGCCTATTATATTGTTACGCCAAAGTTATGCAGTGGGGCGCGGTTGATAGTGAAAGTGTTGAAAAACTCTGCGATTAAAGCTACTAATTTAACTGACTGCGGCGCAAGAGAAGTGGTCTTAATGTCCACAATGCCCGGATTCCTTCAAATATACCTTTTGATTTCAGAATAATCCATTTTCCGGTAAGAGTCTGCTTCGGCGTGACAATAAACAAAACACAGCGTCAGACACTTAGCGTGGCTGGAGTTGATCACGGCGGAGAATATTTTTCTGATGGGCAACGTGTCCCATGCGCGTGTTCAATCAAGACATAATCTTTTCGTGTTCATTACTGGAAGAAAATCGACTAATGTCGTATACAAGGATATCTGAAATCCTCGGTTAGAAGTAAACTATCGCCTTAAATTTATAACTGCTTGCGTGCGAAGCCGTTGCAGATAGCTACTATAATATATAGTGAAAGAGAGTTTTGGAGTAATATGTAGAATAGAATAAAGCTGAAGTAAGATTATTGTGTGCTTGACAGTGGTCTTTATCCCGCTAAAAGATAGTAGGGTTTCGGGTGGATGAGACTTACAGGGGAAATTGTTTACTTCTCTCTTTCATTATCTGCGGCTTCTGTTTGTTTATTGTCAAGTTATATCCGATTGACGTTGTTCACAGCTATTTTCTGCCAAAATTTTTCTGGATGTTGTATCTTGGTCGAATTATTTTTGAAAATTTTTGAAAATTCTTACTCCGAGCGAGTTGGCCGTGCAGTTAAGGCCCCGCAGCTGTGAGTTTGCATTCGGGAGATAATGGGTTTGAATCTCACTGTCGGCAGTCCTAACGATGGTTTTTCGTGGTTACCCATCTTCACACCAGGCACATGTTGCGGCTGTATCTCATTTAAGGCCACGGCCGCTACCTTTCGAATCCTAGCCCTTTCCCCATCCCTCCGGCGCCGAAAATATTCGATATATCGGTGCAACGTTAAACAGGTAGCAAAAAACCGTCTTGCACGAGCTCTCTTATTTATTGCACTTAATCCTATATAAAATTTTCTTCGTATATACAGATGACCGAAGTAAATAAAAGCAGGAGAAAAAGTACTGAGTTTTAAAAATATGATACCCGGAACATCTTACGTGTAACATCTTTATTACTTTTCTATTCCTATGGAATATACTTAACTGTATTCGTTATTGATCTAATTTTTGTTACGAAGTAGTAGTATCTGTATAATAACAATTACGTCCTTTGATTTAGTTTATGAGTAGTCAGTTTTTATTGAAGTTTTTAATCCATCGCCTTGGTTTTACACTATGTATTGCTGTTTGGTATACTATTTAGCACTGGTTTTTAATGGCATTTAGTCTTGAAAATAGGGCATGAAACTAACCATACTGCAACAGTATATTGGAGAAACTTGGCAAGGCTTTGGGCGATGATAAACTGAGAGAAAGCTGATGAGAATATTTTCTTCGCAGTGTCTCAGTAAGAGTATTGCAAGACTAAATGGAAGATCTCACACTTCTTCTGTATGCATATATATTACTAGGGCCACAACAATTTCCTCTGAAATCTCCTAAAATCTGAATAATTACTCTTGTATTTTGCATAGGTATTTTTCATCGGATCTCTCTGTTCGGTAATGACCGTTAAAAGGTCTCTTGTACTGTACATTATGTAGATGATGAACTAATTATTGTTTTATACCTAAATTCATGTTTTAGTCTATAGTGTAATAGACACTTTCTTTGGGTGGGAAATCTAGCTTGTCACATCTGCCGAGTCCTATTTTCCTGTTTTTCATGCTAGCTCACATACCAATTAAAACCACATCATCTTATCAGAAAAGGAACAACGTGCCTTCCTTCTCCTGTCTACGCACAAACTGCTTCCGTTGTATGAACGAACATTGACACTGTTTTTGGTAGTTTGTTTTTCGTTCATCAATGCTAAGATTTTAACCTCCATTTTAATTCGAAATTAGATTAACCCTAGCCCTTGCTAACCTACGGTAACAACTTCTCTATTTGCATACAAGGATGTTCCTTTATAATAGTCAAATAAGACTGAGCCGTCACTGAGGCATGGACAGGCAGGCAGGTTAACTGACGCTAGTCTCTTGCTTCGCTACACTCATTTCTAGAATACATCGTGACAGAATCCAATTTCAGCTCCGATTTATCGTTAACGCCAGTTCGGATATTATTAAACACAGGCTATATTACAAATATTTTTCATTCATAAACTTTCGAGATTAATGATGTACACTTTGGTACTGATATCGTCTCTGGTATACTAAGTAGGGAACTGTTTGGGTTGGACTAGACAGATCAAATGTTTCTTGGATGGATCATCAATTTCCATATCCGAAAGGACCCTGCATAATCCGTGCGAGAAATGGCTCTCGGCCAAGATTCTTGCAACTCTGATAAATTACTGTTCTTATGTGTAAATCAAAAGTGTCTATGGGCACAGAGTCCAAAAATATATAGTTTTCGAATTATAGCGGTTTGAGGTCAGTTTTATGTTAAAAGCTATTGGAAAAATGATTGAAACTTTGGTAAGTGATAGTCCTTATTGTGTAGATGAAAATTTTCAGTGGGCACAAACTCCAAAAAATTATAGCCCTTTGAAGTTGACAGTTGTTGCATCTCGCAGAAGAGTGAGTATCTGGCGCTTATCATTTTAACGGATATGTGTAAATCTAACAAAACGCTGGAAAGCTCTCGTATGTACAAACAACATTGTCAGCAACGGTAAATCGAGATAAACAAACGACTGCTGCAGGAGGTGGGGTTATGACCGCGAATTATCTTCATCGTTCATAGATGGACAAGTTATTCCGTAACTAGCATGTCATATTTTATATTTGAAGCTCTCATACACATAGAAAGCAACTGTTTACATGGTATTGCATGTACGACTTGTTCTGTAGGCATGTGTACCTCCCACTTTATGAGGAGTTCGACCCCTGTTGACTTACGAAAACGTTGGAGCCATGCTAGTTACGGTATAACTTGCCCACCACTCGTCCACGCGACAGTAACATGCCACTGGTTTCCGACGCATTAAATCATTCCTGTAGGACAAAATTTCGGCTCTTTGACCTGCCTTAAAATTTATAGTACCTACTTCATACCTGCCAACTTTTACGGTTTGTCCGTAAAATTTACGAAAATTGCAGCATTTTGCGGTTTTACGGATGGACGGTGTCATTTTACGACTTCGTGGACGAAAATTTGAAACGTTAACATTAGATAATCGCTCCACTTCCGTACAATCGATTGTTTGCTTGGGTCGAAGCACTCTCGGTCTTGGTCGAAGGCAAGTCCCCGATAGTCGATAACTCATTCTTTGATATGATTGGTATTGTTAATCGTGTGATGTTTGTGTCGTTATAGGAATTGAATTTAAAGCCGGGATAACAATTCTTCCGTGTGAATCTTAGTTGTCGACAGGCTTTGCTCCGTAAATTCTTTGTTCCGCTCCGTTCGCTTATTGTGATTTTAACCTATATTCTTTGACCACGTGCTTGTTGTTATTTGTTGGCCTTTTTGAGGTTATGACATATTTTAATTAAGGGTTCTAGTTTTTTTGTTACAACTTCGTGCTTCGCAGTTTCCTGTATTCGTTGAACTAATTACACTCGTTCCAGTGACTTTGTATACCGCTATTAGCGAAGCCCCGTAAATTATAAAGAAGAAGAAGAAGAAGAATTGCATTCGTTCCACGTGTGTATGTTTTCTACGATGTGCATATTCTTCGTTCACGAGGTTGGCGTCGTGTTCATATAATGGTTTAAGACTTTGTGTGCTTTGCCATGTTTTAATGAAGTGTTTGACTCCATTCAGTGTTATGTTATAATTTTTATGTGACGTTCAGTGATCCAGGTTCCTTTCGATGTTTCAATGGATATAGAGACATTTTTTCTCGGACATTTTCATACGCTATATTCCTATTTAAATTATCATGAAAAAATCCAACAAGAAACAGTACTTCCAGACATTTAAAGAGTCATATTCTGTTGATTTTCCGTGCATACTGACATCAAGAAAGGGAGAAAAATTTGCCCTTTGCACGGTATGCGAGTGTGATATTAATATTGCACATGGTGGAAGAAACGATTTACAGTAAGTAATCATGTGAAGTGCGGTAAACACGTGAGTTACGTTAAATCGAAGGAAGATAACAAGAAAATCAACACCTTTTTTGCCAAGTCTGGAAACATTGACAGTGACGTAATTAGGGCCGAGTGTGTCTTTATTTCCTTTTTGGTCGAACACAATGTGCCTTTAAGTGCGGCTGATCATGCTGGTGCTTTATTTCAGAAGACTTTTCCCACAGCAGAAGTTGCAAAGAAATACAGTTGTGGTCGCACGAAAACGGCATGCATTATAAATAAAATGGCAAAGAATGCATCATCTGAAGTTGTTAAGTGCCTTCATTTGACTATTCCTGTATTTGACAAATTCAGTGTTGACCTTCAGGCTTCCTCCCCACAAGGTTACTTTTTATTAGAACTTCTAATGGATTTGTTAAAGCAGTTGTTCATCAAGTTTGTTAAGCCCAAAATTGTCAAAAGCTCCTCATTGCTTGAAGTTCAGTACAACTTGATTCAAAATCAAAGAAGTGATGGTGAGTTAGTTATTGGCATTCAGACTTCTAACATAGTGAATGATCTCCAAGATACAGATAAATCTCTTTTCTTGAGGGGAAACTTGTTGTTGATGTAGTCACAAGCAGTACAAAAGTAGTTTCTCACCGATGAAAAGAAAAGGGATTTATCTGTATCCTGGAGATCATTCAGTATGTTGGAAGACTGAATGCAAATAACTAATTCACCATCACCTAAATCGTTGCGACCAGCATGTGAAATATTAATATCAAACCCACATGCCGTGCAAAAGGCAAATTTTTCTCCCTTTCTTCATTTTAGTATGCACGTAAAATCAACAGAATATGATTCTTTAAATGTCTGGAAATACTGTTTCTTGCTGGATTTATTCACGATAATCTACAATAGGAATATAGCGTATGAAAATGTCCGAGAACAAACTGAAACATCGAAAGGAAACTTGACCACTGAACGTCACATAAAATGATAACATAAACACTCAAGGCAGTAACACACTTCATTAAAACATGTCGAAGCACAAAAGTCTCAAACAATTAAATGAACACGACGCCAACCTCGAACAACGAATATGCACATGGTAAAAAACGTACACACACACGTGGAACGAATGTAATTCTTCTTCTTCTTTATAACTTAATGGGCTTCGCTAACAGCGGTATACCCAGTCACTGGAACGAATGTAATTAGTCCAACGAATACAAGAAACTGCGAAGCACGAAGTTATAACGCAAAAACTCGGACACTTAAAAAAAATCATAACCTTAAAAGGCCAAAACATTCTTGACTTTAGTATGCACGGAAAATCAACAGAATTTGATTCTTTAAATGTCTGGAAGTACTGTTCGTAAACAAAGAACAACACTCGCGTGGTAAAAGAATATATGTTAAATCACAACAAGCGAACGGAGCGGAACAAAAAAATTGCGGAGCAAAGCCTGTTGACACCTAAGATTCACACGGAAGAACTGTTATCCCGGCTTTAAATTCAATTCCAATAACGACACAAACATCACATGGTTAAAAATACCAATCATATCAAAGAATGAGTTATCGACTGTCGTGGAATCGCCTTCGACCAAGACCGAGCGTGCTTCGACCCACGCAAACAATCGATTGTACGAAAATGGAGCGATTGTCGAATGTTGTTTCAAATGTTTGTCCGCGAAGTCGTAAAATGACACCGTCTATCCGTAAAACCGTAAAATGCTGCAATTTCCGTAAATTTTATGGATATACCGTAAAAGTTGGCAGGGATGCTTCTATAACAATTTGCGGAAAGGTTTTGCTTTCTGCCGAAATTGTTCCAAGCCCTCTTTTGATAATCATATCAAAAGCTGTTATGTAATCAGTAAATGGCAGGTCGTCATCTTAATAAAATTTTCTTTTTCTCTTCTCAGTATCTGCAGTATAAAGTTCTTATCTGCACAGTATTGACATTCTTGAAAACCATGCTGTTATTCACCTGTTAGAAGTTAATAAAACATTTGTTGTTTTATGTTACGAATACTGTACATCTTTTGTCGTATGTTGAACAAGCTTATCCTCAATAATGATTTGTTGATGTCCCTTTTCTTATGGATCAGGATGACTATTATTTTCTGCCAGTTCAGGGTGGAGATTCTTTCAAAATTCCATTAAAAATTTCTTAAGTGTTCTGTTAGTGAACTTATCACGCTGTAGGTTAATGTCATCCTCAAGAGGATATCTATGCGTTTCATTTTTCTAGAACTAGTTCTAGTTCTTTGTACATATTTGTAGAATATAATCTTCTAACAAGCTTGTCTCTGCTAGTTTCCGATGTTTATGTTGTAGTGCCCACAGCTGTTTGCTTGGAATATTGTGTTGTTTAAAACTGTATCAGATATTCGCCTTAATTAATTGTGCATACCTGCGTTAATACAAATGTATATACAATGTTACTGTCAGAGAGAAAACATCGAAATTCATCGGATACTACTTACCTCGTGCTCCAGTGGCATACTGCTTATCTTCAGGGTTCTGTACGGGATTCCATAACATTGCGAAGATTAAAAACAATTCATCCCACCGGTCCTTACGTATTCCATAGCCATTTGTATACTATATTCAGACCACCCACCCCTGTTTGATGTGCTAATATACCTTGTAGGCATTTTCCTACGAAAAGAAAATTAAATATGTGAGTGATCAAACTCGGCACCTTAACCGCCGGTCGGGGTGAGATGCCAGTTTCCGCCATGTGTGCACTACGGCAGTTTCTGAGCTAGTGAAACCAGCAGCAATCTATACTGCTAAACATCCACCGTGTTCAATATACACTCATGTTCATAAAAAACAGAACGCCTTGAAAGACGAGAGCAGGGCCTCTCAAACGCCCAAAATCTCATGCGTGCAGATCGAGGCGCAAGAGCTCCGTGCACTGTGCATCGGTGTCGCTCGGCATGGCTCGGATCAACGCTTCGTCTCTGGGATACTCGCCTAAGCTCGGCTCTACTCAGCCCGGATTTGAAACGCTACGGCGCAAGTGGGGCAGAGGGAGACAGGTGGAGCGAGCGAGACAGGCGTGAGGAAAGAGAGAGTAAGCGCTATTGCTCTAAATCGAGGAGTGGGGGTCTGCACTCTGGTCAACCAAGCCAAGTCGTGTTTTGCACCGTGCACAGTGCATACACCACGCGCATGCACCCTGAGAGGCCCTGGACTAGAGATAGGAAGTTCATATCCACTGGACATGTTCATTAGTAGGTTCTGCAGAAACGATTCGCATTTCAGTCACCTAGGTTCAGCATGTGTCTGTTGCCTAGTAGCCACTGGGTCCTCCATGGGCACTGATAACTTGTTCCATGCGTGATGGCAGCAACGCGTATAAGGCGCGAATGGCGTCCGGGGGTATATCCATCCATGCTGCAATCACCTGGTTCCACAGTTAATCTTTAGTGGTTGGCATTATGTCACAGCGCCGCACCCGTCGTTTCACCATATCCCACACATTTTCGATTGGCGACAAATCCGGTGATCGGGTGGGCCAGGGCAACAGTCTGACATCCTCTGACAACAAAAAGGCAGTGTTCGTGCAGCAACATGTGGTCGCACATTGCCCTGCTGAAATGTGGCGTCTGGGATATCGTGCAGGAAGGGTATGCCTACGGGGCGCAGGATGTCATTCATGTAGGTAAAACTGGTCACAGTGCTCTGGACATGCACCAACTGTGATTTTTTGTTGTACCCAATAGCACCCCATACCATGAGGTCTTGAGTTGGCGCTATATGTCTTGTGCGAATGCAGTCAGTGCGGTGCCTCTCCCCCTGTCTGCGGCCTACCAAAATGGGGTCATCATTTTCAAACGAACAGAACCTGGATTCGTCCAAAAACACTATATGCTGCCATTCCTGTCCCCAGTGACGTCGTTCCATACACCATTGCAGTCTAGCATGTGTATGCACATTAGTCAAAGATAGGCGGATAAGTGGACGATGCGCCGGTAACCCAGACCGTAATAAACGGCAACGGACTCTCACTCCTGATAGTATACGATGTGTTACACTGTTCCACTGTTGCGCCAGAGCCGAGGAGGACGCAGATCTTTCCTGCAATGCCATTCGGATGAGGTGTCGACCTTCTCGGGGGGTGGTCTGGGTTGTGCGACCTCCTGTGAACCATTCTGAACACATCCGTTGTACTGCCGACACACATCGTCCCACCCGAGCAGCAATTTCCCGGATGGATGCATCACGTTTTCTAATGCCAATAATGCGCCCTCTTTCAAACTTACTCCTTTGACGGTACGGTTCTCGCATACGTCTGCGAGGCATCCTGCACATCTGCTCATGTTACACTGATCCATTACCTTCGGTTTTTAGCGACAGCAGGAGCCGCAGGCACATTTTACCAGTCGGTGGTAGTGCGCCGAGATATCGATGTGGACCTTGATCTTGAGGGCCAGGTTCAAATGCTACTAATTTCTTCAGAACATACTAGTCCACATGTCTTGTGAATATGAACTTCCTATCTCTAGTCTTTCAAGGTGTTCTGGTTGTTATGAACATGAGTGTAAAATAATACTTGCCTTTGCACTTGATTCATAGTCGGATAGGCGCTTTCAGACAAATATGCATTATTAACAAGTCGTCAGTTTTCGTTCTTACGTTGGATTTCTTGATCCTAAAGTGAAAAAACAGTTAACAGAGTGTTACCTGAATTATATTTCTTGACCGCCTCAAGCGAGCGAGCTCGATAAAAGTTGTTGATGTGATCTGTTGATACCCGGTGGAACTACAGGGCTAGAGGAGGCGTCTTCTCCAAGTAGGCATCTCACCCCGATTCACTCTCTTCTAAACACAGAATTCATTTTTCATCTCTATAATCACACACCAATAAATCACATCTTGGAAATTCAAGAAATTAGTTTTAAAGGAGAATAATGAGCTATGTACTGTTTATTTCCTGCATAATTTCAGTTCCTGCCTCTGATGCCTAAATCTAGTATTTACAGTGCACTATGTCTTCGGGTATGGGCTAGAGCACATTCGTTACTTTCTTTGTTCTCTCTCTCTCTCGTCCTTGGCTTTGCAATATGGAATAATTTATTTGCATTATTTAAAACAATAATTACATTTTCACAAACGTAAACACACATTTTTATTGATCAGTCTTGATGTTATTAGTGAAACTAAACAATCTGATTGCTCTTATTGGCTTTTAAGGCAGCTAGTTATATCTGCATAAAACTTTGACAATTAGTACATAACATTGGTTAGTCGGTACAATAAAAGCGTAATATAGTCGCAGAGTACGCCCAACACACGCAACAAAACAAATAATTACTCAGAATAACTGCTGAGACGCAATGATCATACGAATCATTCATACAAGGGTCTTTTATCAATCGTACAAGCTCGGGCATTATTTCGGAACCTATGGTCTTGGTAGGAGCACGTTTAATAGCAATATATGGATCAGAGGTGATCAACAATCTATGAATTAAATCCGTACTTGCATTAACCCTGCTGATTTTCTTGTAAAGAGTTCCCTGTATTTTCTGCTGTATATTTCCGGCCTCCTGTGCCTCTTTTGAAAATTGGCCTGTTGGTAGAATACTCGTGAAATAGTACTTCGTGCACACTTAACGGGCATATAGTAGCAAGAATACTCTCTCAAACACATTTCTGAAGTTCAACGAGCGCACTCACCGAATTTGTCTTATCAACCGAGAAACAACAATTTAGGGATTCTAAAACTACTAGAAATCTCCTTCCTAAGTCTACATTTACCTCAGTTTTTTCTGACGATCGTTCAGCATTTCTGAAAAAAACTTGTGGGCTGTATTTCCATCATTGGTGTTTCCTGCCTGTTGTTTATGCACATCTACCAATAGTCCGAGCTCACTACGAAATGTTTCTTAGACATGTCTTTTTCTTCAATTTTGATCCGATTTGCTTTGCCGCGTGCCTGCCATGCATTAAAATCTAGTCTGTAGGAAATGAGGAGAATACATCCCAAAAACCGTATACAAAAATGAAGCTGTGAGAGTCCGAAGTCCGAAAGTTTTGATCTACATTTTTTTGAGGGAGAATGCCAAGACTATTCATCTCCCTCGGTTTTGCTCCACATAAATGAAAATGAAAATCCACAGCCTGTTTCCAGTCATTCGACCGGGTCAGGAATGGATTGAATGAAGCCCCCATCTAGCGGCGAGGATAGGAATTGTGCAGGCTGCCGTAGCCTGTCGCACTCCTCTGGGTTCCTCCACATGAATAACATACTGTATTTGCTTAGACGTACGTGGGGATACAGAACTATAGATTTTTCCATCAATCATACAAAAAATAATCTTAGACCTAACGAAAAGTTCCTTTCCACCTACAGTTATTACGTCAGTTCGTGCGTAACCTCGGCCGAGGTAACACGGCAAGCGGCGTGTCGGTACTGTGTGGATATCGCGTAGTGCAAGTGTGTGTTTTTAATACATATTTGTAATATAGCGGACGAGCAATGGTTATATTATTTTCGGTAGCTGCTAGGTGGTGAAGATAAATGGGAAAAGGTAGATATGGAATTGGCAGGAAGACAAAATCAAGTGGTACGCATCCAGGAACTGGATAAAGAGATCTCGAGGGAAGAAGTGATGAGGGTACTGAGTAATCTTAAGAGTAAATCAGCAGGAGGATGTAATGGAATAAATAACGTTTTTTGGAAGGAAATGGGTAAGCACGTTCAGATAGTAGATGGTATAGTTAAACTTTTTAACAAGACTTTCGAAGGAGGGAACTACCCAAAAGAATGGGAAGTTGGTGTAGTATGTCCTATTTACAAAAAGAAAGGACACAGAAATCTACCTAAGAATTATAGAGGAATAACACTGCTAGACTCGTTGAGTAAGGTGTACACAGGGATACTAGCGAATAGGTTAAGCGACTGGGCGGAGAGTCAGTCGATATTGTCAATCTACCAAGGGGGGTTTAGGAGACGTCGCAGAACAACAGATAGCATAATGACTGTCAAGATGATTATAGAAAAATATCTGGATAGAAAAGGGGGGAAAGTGTACATAGCTGCAATAGACTTTGAGAAAGCATTTGATACGGTTAGTAGAAGAGCTTTATTAGAAAAATTAGGGAACGTAGGGGTATCTAGGAAAATGATCTTAGCGATTGAAGCTATATATAGGAAGGTATATTGTAGGGTTAGATTGGAGGACAATCGGTTGAGCAAACTAATAGAGTGTAAGGTAGGTCTGAAACAGGGCTGTAAATTATCGCCCATATTATTTCTCCTGTTCATTAATGACATCCTCCAGGGCCACGGTAGAGATAGCTGGGCGGTGCCAGCGGTAAATGGGCTTGAGGTACCAGGCTTAATATTTGCAAATGATGTGATCCTACTTGCCCTGACAGGGGGAGGCTTACAGAAAAGCCTCAACATGGTTGAGGATTTTGCAAGGAAATGGTCCCTAAAAATTAATGGAAGTAAGTCGAAGGTGTTGGTGGTAAGTAAAACTAAGAGAAGGAAGAATGAAAGGATATGGGCGGTACAGGAAGAGAAGATTGAGGAGGTAAGCAAACTAGAATATCTGGGGGTAATTTTAAACAGGAAAGAAGACTGGAACGACCAAGTGAGGGCAGCGAAGTGGAAAGGAACCGCAGCACTTTCGGTGGTCAACATCCTAGAGTCAAAATTCCCTGGTGTAAATTACAGTCTGCAGAGAATGGTTTTGAAAACGCTGGTGCTGGTCAGAGCTCTGTACGAGGTGGAGCTATGGGGTTTAGAGGACAAAAAAGACATGTTGAAACAGATTATATCCAGGTTCAGTAAAATAGTAATGCAATTACCACAATGCACGGCTAATGCCGGGGCACTACTTATGTGTGGGGAGTGTATTGAAGCTGATTGTGTGAAAAGAGTACTAAAATATTGGATGAGACTTAAACTAGGAGAAGGGGGTGCAGTCCTACAAGCAGCATATATCAAACAGTTGAAACATATGTATAAGGGCTGTTCGTTGACGAGAGTTAAAGAGTATCTGGATAGGATTGGTATGGGGTATATCTGGAAGACAGTCTGGCACGGGAAAGAGAGCTGTAGACTGAGTGAGGTAGTAGAGAGAGTTAAAGACATCCAAAAACAGCGCTTGATAGAGGAGGGTAGGGAGAAGTGTTCCCTTAGCCTGTATTATGAAATCGCCAAAATAACAAGAATAAGCATCACCAAGGTAAACAGAGCAGAGAGAAGAGGAATGGTATGGTGGTTATTGGGGCTGCATAAAAATAGGGGATGGATAAGAAGACCGGACAAGTCACGGTGTATATTATGTGAAAAAGTGGCAAATGATCTGCACTTGGTGAAAGAATGTGTGGCACTAGATAAAGTGAGAAATAAACTGTTGAATCAAGAAGAGCAAACCATATTTAAGCAGGGGGATTATCATAAAATTATTAATTGGGTAGTGAAAGAATGGTTAAGAGCTGGTAATTTAAATAAATTCTTATGTGCGGCAAAAAAATTAAGTGTGAGTAAAATAGAAGAAGGATCGGGTCAATGCTGCTCTTAGGGTTTAGGAGTCTTAGAGTTAGAAGTAGTTAGTATATGACTTAACGATCTGCCATGTGTGTGCAACAAAATGGATCATGGACAAGTGTTGCTGACACTAATGATGAGGAAAGATATGTACCCCTATATAGTGCAGTTAGGTTTTATTCTGAATATACATTTCTATGTATATTGGATTATATGTAAACCAGGAATCATATTGAGTAGGAGATAGTAGGAAGAATAGTATTAGTTAATAATTAGAGGTACTAAGATAGAATTAGAAATGAGGGGAAAGGGGACTCAGGATATAACCGTTAAAACGGGGTGGGACGGGCCCACCCGAAAGATGTAAGTGCGAACGTAGTAGAGTTAGACTGGGCGTGGTACCCTGCATGGAGACTGGTATCCCGCTCGTGCGGGGGGCCACCAAGTATGTTGTAAGAGTATAGGGAAGTAGGGTTGGCCCTCACATGTGGACTGGTCATCCGCCAATGTGGGGGTCCACCCAGTAGTTTTAGTTGGTAGGAAAGAGAGCGGCTTCAGCTTTACGGGGCAGGCCGCAATGGAATGGTGAGAGGGACACACGGTCATCTGGTAAGTTGTGGGGGTCCTTATTAGGGCCTAGTAGATAGGGCCGGTCGTTTCATCATCGGGAGGGCGGCTTCTTCTCACCAGGGGTGATGACACGGCCGGGCAGTAGGGGTAGATGCTTAATTTTGGCTCTTGTTTTACCTTAGATTAGTTTTTTATGGTTATAGGGCTGGCACTTTCATGTGGTATGGTCATCCGCCCATGTAAGAGGCCGTCAGTAGATTTAGTTGGTATAGTTATGCTTATCATCATCATCATCATCATCTGTTTACCCTCCAGGGTCGGCTTTTCCCTCGGACACAGCGAGGGATCCCACCTCTACCGCCTCAAGGGCAGTGTCCTGGAGCTTAAGACTCTCGGTCGGGGATACAACTGGGGAGAATGACCAGTACCTCGCCCAGGCGGCCTCACCTGCTATGCTGAACAGGGGCCTTGTGGAGGGATGGGAAGATTGGAAGGGATAGGCAAGGAAGAGGGAAGGAAGCGGCCGTGGCCTTATGTTAGGTACCATCCCGGCATTCGCCTGGAGGAGAAGTGGGAAACCACGGAAAACCACTTCCAGGATGGCTGAGGTGGGAATCGAACCCACCTCTGCTCAGTTGACCTCCCGAGGCTGAGTGGACCCCGTTCCAGCCCTCATACCACTTTTCAAATTTCGTGGCAGAGCCGGGAATCGAACCCGGGCCTCCGGGGGTGGCAGCTAATCACGCTAACCACTACACCACAGAGGCGGACATAGTTATGCTTATACTGTTTTTTATTTTTTCTTTATTTTATTGGTTCCTTTTGTTATTAGTAGGGGCAAATTAGTAGAATTAGTCTAGGGTGGTGCCTTACATGGAGACTGGTATACCGCTCGTGTGAGGGACCACCACGTTAGTTGACAGGATTGCAGGGTTGACCCTTACATGTGGACTGGTCATCCGCCCATGTAGGGGCCAGCTCAGTAGACTAGATGGTGTGCTTATAGAACTGTTTTAATTGTTTAGTTTAGTTTATTTTATGATTCATTCTGTTTCTTGTATTATAGCACTGTGAACATGTATCGGGGCGAACAGCCTGTAATGTTCAATGTTCAATAATACATATTTGTGTCGTCCTTGGACAATTGTACGTATAATCATGGCTTGTATCAGGAAGAACACCATAAAATGTGTTTTCGAAGGCAGGATTAATAGGCCTTCACCTTTAGAAATCCATCGTTGGATTAGTCACGAACTAAAACTTAACAGAGGCCAAGTGATTGCCATACAGTTAAATAACGGGGAAAATGCTGTGTACATAAAACTAGTATCTGTGACTCTTTACCTTCCAGCACGTCACGAAGTAGTGGAAACGTTTCTTTCAGCTAATGGCGGTACCACTAAAATAACGATTTCGGCAGCGGGCACTTTAACTAAACGCTTACGCGTGTTCAACCTCCCTCCCAGATATAAGCAACGATCGCCTTGCATGAGTTCTGTCTACATATGGAGTAGTCAAAGACATCCAGCAAGAACGTTGGAATGAAGCCTACGAATTTGCTGATGTAAGTAATGCCATACGAATTGAAAAAATAGAACTTATGTACCCTATCCCGTCTCAGCTTATGCTGAATGATTGTACAATTCTACTATCGTACGAAGGACAATCAAAATCATGTTTCTATTGTAAAGAAACGACACACCTTCAAATAGATTATCCCAATAGGAAAGCCCGTCCCGCGCTGAGTAGAAAACAAACATACAGCTCCGCAGTGGCCGAGTCTGATGGGAGCAGTACACTAAGCAACACAACAGATGCAGAAATCGGCGTTCTCTCGCCTGAATACCCAACCTTATTAGAGAGTCTTACTCACACTCCGCATAAACAACAACATGACTTTCAGGAAACCTCTCTTCTAGCTGACAGCATAGCGGACACATCTTTATCTCGTAGTGCGGGAGAAGCAATCAGTGACAACCTTGTGAAGGGGGAAAACATTCAGACACTAGAGGAGACTGCAGATCAGGCGGCAGCTGACGGGAGGCCAGTTGGAATGGAACAAATAGTAAATACACCACTAGAAAGACAACTATGGTCTGAGGATATGGAACTTCAGGAAGACACCCATACACAAACAAGAGACATTCAGTTAACAAAAAAGAATACACACCCAGATTTTACAAACCATCCAATTACAGACAACAAACAAACAAAGTCTGCTTTCTTGCGCAGTGAAGACATGGAGTTTACACCGGATTCAGAAAATTCTCCCATTCCTGACCCTGTAATTGATCCTAACACAACAACAGGACCGAGTGTTGGTGAAAGTGCAGTGACATTGCTAACGGGTGACAAGACTACCCCGAATACGACAGGCAGTCCCAAGGACTCTCACAACTTACAGATGAAAGTTATCAACAAATACGTTGCGCGTAACGAATCAAAACAGTACAACGCCCAAAGGCGTAGTACCTCACGCAGTCGGCTTAAATAATAGAAAGTATAAATCAGGGTATGTGTGATAGTGTATTGACCACAGCAGCTTAATCACATCCTTCTACAAGAATGAATTCTACTACAATTACCTTGATTCTTCCCTTGTTTCTGCAGATGACTCTCCTACGTTGTGTCACCACCTTGAATGTAGACGGCGTCAAAAGTCTAACCACGCAAGCTCTCCTTCAGGATTTTCTCAGGGTTCATGACATAGATATCCTATTTCTTCAAGAAGTTAATGATTCTAACTTAGACTGGCTGTCGGGATACGAATATAAAGTAAACGTTGGTCCATCACTTCGAGGTACGGCTATAATATATATAGAGCAGGACTGACTGTTTCTGACGCGGAGTTTCATCCCAATGGTAGAATTGTTGCTGTGCAATGTGAGAACACCCTTTTTATTAATGTTTATGCTTCTTCCGGTTCTCAAGGGCGTCTAGACAGAGAAGATGACATCAGATATTTTGTGCAGGGCCATATTAACAACATAATTTTGGCCGGTGATTTTAACTGTGTATTAAATCCATGTGATCAAACTGGACACTTCAATAACTGTCGCAGCCTACAAAATCTTGTTGAGGGATTACACTTACATGACGTTTGGGAACTGAAACATGGAACTGACGTCCAATTTACATTCTATAGGGCCGGGTCAGCTTCTAGAATAGATAGGGCATATATATCACGAGAGATGATAACTAGGCTACACAGTTCTGAGGTTATACGTGTATCATTCAGTGATGCTCTCATCTTTCGTTACTCAAGAACAGTACGACCACCTCTACATGGGTATGGATACTGGAAACTTAATGCGTCCCTCTTGTACGACCAAGATGTCCAAAATGATTTTCGAACACTATGTATGAAATTGCGTAGTAAGCGATCTAAATACCATTACCATCTGACTGGTGGACAGGTACTGTTAAACCAGAAATTAAACGATTTTTTCAAAAGATTTCCAAACAAGGGGCAAAGGAAAAGAGAAATACCTTGAATTTTTATTATGGACTTTTATACTAGCTTCAACGACAGCAAGCCAGTGGAGAGAATGTGCCTAATGAAATTAAATAAATCAAACACAATATCATTAATATTCAAGAGAATCATCTGAAAGGGGCGTTCATCCGTGCAAAAGTACCCTCAGTTGTTGAAGAAGAGCGTGCTTCACTATTTCACATTTTGACTGAAAGACGTAAAGGGAAGAGGAAAGCAATTACTAAACTCCGGGATGAGCATGGTCACATACAGTCGGATATGAAGGACGTCCTCAAAATTGGTGCAGACTACTTCACAACACTATTCCATGACGACCCACCCATTAATCAGCACTTTTACAGCATCCTACAGCACGGTCTACCAACACTGAATAAAGAAGATGAGTCAAGTTTGATTGCAGATATTACCTCGGAGGAAATACTCTCAGCACTTTCCCAAGCACAGCGTCATCGCTCTCGAGGCCCAGATGGAATAATTTATGAATTCTACAAAACAATGTGGGACATAATAGGGGACGACCTGTTGCAAGTGTACCAAGAAATACTAGCGAGGCCACACATCTTAACGGACGATTTCACGTCCGGAATTATCATTTTAATTCCCAAAATCACAAGACCTCCAGGAATGGAAGACTTCAGGCCGATCACCTTGTTAATTACAGATTACAATATCTTCACTAAAATGATAGCATCTCGAATAAAACTGCAGGTGCAACAGATCATCGGACAATGGCAATCGTGTGGGACATCAGGTCAAAATATTATTTCCAATCTGTTAGTGCTGAGAAACATCACTCTGTTACACGACAAAGCCTCATCGAACCTTCCTCCCACGACACTCGTCAGTTTGGACTTCCACAAGGCCTTCGACAGAATAAAACATCCGTATCTATGGTCCACAATGCAAACTTTTGCCTTTCCACCTAAATTGATTGAGTGCATTAAAGGACTGTATAGATCAGCCACCTCACGACTCATCATAAATGAACATCTAACTGTGAAAATACCTATACGGAAATCAGTTCGTCAAGGATGTCCCCTCTCTATGCTTCTGTTCATCGTAGCGCTAGAAACATTTCTTTACCGAATAAATCAGTGTATAACTGGCCTGTCACTCGGTGCACAAAAAGTGACAGTACGTGCGTATGCTGATGACGTGTGTATTATCCTAACAGAACCATCCGACGAAGAGCGAACTCTACATATCATCCACGAATATGAGGAAGATTCAGGATCGAACGTAAATAAGAAAAAGTCCGGAATGCTGCTTCTTGGCTGACATCCCTCACCTGCGCCTAGTCGATCACTGCCCATTGCAACTAAGTTGAAGATCTAAGGAATTGTTTTCCAACAAAATTTTAAAGATATGCTAACCGAGAATTGGACGTCGACGAAGTTAGAAACACCTTAATGTAGCAGCATACCAGGTCTCTGAATTTCTTCCAAAAAGTATGACATATTAATGTGTTTGCTTTATCTAAAATATGGTACTTTGCGCAAGTTCTACCTGCAACAAAACAAATAACACAGCGTATAGAACTTTGTCTAGGCCACTATCTTTGGAGAGGTTCCCTGTTTCGGGTGAGACGTGATCAGCTGTACCTGCCGATTACACATGGAGGACTCAACCTAATCTGTGTAGACC
Organism: Anabrus simplex; assembly: GCF_040414725.1. Classification (NCBI taxonomy): domain Eukaryota; kingdom Metazoa; phylum Arthropoda; class Insecta; order Orthoptera; family Tettigoniidae; genus Anabrus; species Anabrus simplex. The sequence goes on from NC_090266.1 coordinate 1,160,575,648, forward strand.
TGAAATGTAAGGCTCTTCTGGGAAGAACAATACTTAAGTCACTATCAGGGTTGCACACTCGAACAGAACTGACATTTCTTCAACCTCCGGAGCCTGATGTCAGAGGTAGTCGACATAGGCATATACATCCTGCTTTCCGAACCACCGTTGGTATCCTTGAGTCTCCCGCAGGACCGGAAAGAAAGAAAAGAATTTCGACAAAGAATTTCTGCACTTACCTGCTGAAAGGATTACAGAGACCAGTACCGATTGAACAAAAATTCCCTCAACGAAAATGGAACATGGTGTGGTCAAATGTTGACAATCAACAAGTACCCACTCGGTGGAGGTCATCAGTCTACTCGGTAATTAATGACATCGTTCCAACAGCAACAAAACGCTTTCGTCACAACTTGTCTGAAGATAATAAGTGTGGACATTGCGGCGAGCTTGATACCACAGTGCACAAAGTTGCATCTTGTCGAGAAGCGCGACCTGTCTGGGCATGGACTGTCGATACAGTGCGGAAAATACACGGAGGTCTGTCTTCTTTATCGCCTGAGCAGTTAATGATTGGCGAATTTCAACTGGAGGAAAAATCAAAAGTGAACGCTGTAACTTGGTTGCTAGCGGCGGCAGTGCATTGGAATTTGACATCATACGATAAGAGTGGATGGACTTTGGTGGACTTTCTGAGATCAGTCAAGACTGCTCGTTGGGAAATTGTAAAAAACCGCAATATAGAGAAATTTGCGAAACATCTATATCATTTTTAAAAGTTTTTTATTTTATTTTATGTTACACGGTGATGTACTGAGAACTGACAACAGTGAGATGGCTTTGTATTTTTTTCAAAAGAGTGTTATTCTAATTTTTAATTCTTTCTTTAAATTATAACGTGCAGTTTAATGTTTCTATTAGTCTCTACACTCTTATACAATTCTACAGGTGTGCTTTTGGTTTTCAGCTCACTACCTCTCTTTAAACTATCATGTTGTTTTCCTTTTTTCTTTTTGATTGATTAATTTGCAATGTGATTTGTACTTTGTAATTTTATAATTTTGAAAACGTGAATAAAAAAATTAAAAGAAAAAATTACGGTAGAAGTAAACCTTGGCGATCTGCTCTAATTTCTTACTTCGTTTTTTACAACATCAACCGTTTCTTTTGCAGAAACGAAGTTTAAGGAGCGACAGTATATGGGAGAGGAAGGAGCTGGATTTTGTAAAAAAAAAAAAAGCGAACGAGTTGACCGTGCGGTTAAGGGCGCGTGGCTGTGAGCTTGCATCCGGGAGATAGTGGGTCCGAACCCCGCTGTCTGCAGTCCTGAAGATTGTTTTCCGTGGTTTCCCATTTTCACACAAGGCAAATGCTGGGGCTGTACATTAACGAAGGACACGGCCGCTTCCTTCCCACCCCTAGGCCTTTCCTATCCCATCGTCGCCATAAGACCTCTGTGTCCGTGCGACGTAAAGCAAATAGCAGAACAGATTTTGTCAAATTGCCGATTTATGATTGGTATTGACGTTTTAAAATTCACTATGTTCCATAGAGACACTAAACAATATTTCGTCATCTGAATGCCATTCTAAAAAAAGAAAGCTTTTTAACGTTATAGGCCGGGCTGAGTGGCTCAGATGGTTGAGGCGCTGGCCTTCTGACCCCAACTTGGCAGGTTCGATCCTGGCTCAGTCCGGTGGTATTTGAAGGTGCTCAAATACGACAGCCTCGTGTCAGTAGGTTTACTGGCACGTAAAAGAACTCCCGCGGGACTAAATTCCGGCACCTTGGCGTCTCCGAAAACCGTATAAAAGTAGTTAGTGGGACGTAAAGCCAATAACATTATTATTATTATTAACGTTATTGCTGGCCGATGACCTTCGATGTTGGCCCCCTTAAAACAACATGCATTATAACGTTATTGCGCAATCTTTGGCAAGATTTCTCTATTGTTTTCACTAATATACTACATAAGCTTTAAAGTAAAATTAATCCGAAGCCTGAACACAACGATTACATGACACTTACCTACACTGACATTTCCACACACTGCCAAAAATACTGACATTTCCCCACAGCACTTGGACGCGGCTACCTGATTAATGACTCTGAAATAATCTCAACTGACAATTCCACGCAAATCGCCCGCTACAGCGCGACACACCCAAACTACCTCCCACAGCCCCAAATAAAAGAAACGAATAATATATTATTCGTCTATACTATACTAATAATAATACACTGTTAGAAAAATTAGGGGAACATGCTTTGTAACGTCTGGTATGTGAACGTTAATTTGGTAGATGGGGTTCCAATGGTCGTAAAGCATACCTTGAGACCTTAGCTACTCAGGGGGTGTCTGATCGAAGTTATACTCCATCTGTAGGCGTAGCCATGCGTTAAACTGTCAGGTGACCCCTCAAAACAAAGTGAAAAGTAGTGCATCTGTGTGTCGTTGTGAGGTACACGGACTACTGCGGTCATTTGAGCACCTTGTACGTAAACCAGCACATCCCATGAGACATCTTAACGAGGTTCAAGTCGCAAGGGCCGTCACTTTGATCCAGGAAGGATGGACTTTTCGTCGTGTTGCTGTGGATCGCAATGTCTCTCCGTCAGTTATTCAACGTTTGTGGAATCGCTACAGTGAGACAGGCCAGTTCACAAGGAGGGTTGAACAAGGTCCTGGACGCATGAAAACGCCACAGGATGACCGATATCTGACCATCTGTGCGTTGCGGCGTTGTTCACCAAATGACAGAGAACTGCAACAAGACCTCAGGAGGGTCACTGGAGTCACGGTGTCTGACCAGACAGTAAGGAACAGGTAAATAGATGTGTCCTTACGACCCAGACGTCCTGTTCGAGTGCCCCGTTTAACGCAGCAACATCGCGCAGCTCGCCTTCTGTTTGCCCGTACCCACGTCAAATGGCAGCTTCGCCAATGGAGACGTGTGTTGTTCACAGACGAGTCCAGATTTCCCCTGACACATCGTAATGGACGTCAATGTGTATGGAGACCCCGTGGTAAGCAGTACATGCCAAATGTTGTCTAGGAAGGCGACCGATTCGGACAAGGTTCCGTGATGGTGTGGGGTGGCCGTACGGATCTTGTCGTCGTCCGTGGTAATCTTACAGTTGCGGGGTACTTCGAGCAGATACTGCTACAGCATACATTATCGGCACACTTTATCTTGGTGCATTTGTGTACGAGGGTGAGGAGTAAGGAGGGAGCTGTCCCGGTTCCGGTAGTGCTGCCAACTGAATGAAATTGAAATCTGAATTGAATCGAGAATATGATCGATCGATATGAAGTTTCTAAACCATTATTATCTTAAGCCAATAACTGTGTCACATACACATTATATAACATTTCTCGATACGAATCTTGTTCCTAGCTTGAATTCTATAGTTTGGCCTTGCTGTGTAAACAACAGTACTAGTACGTAAAGTGTACGCCAGATGTGCCACAACGATGCCTAAGCGATTCGTAGTTTGTGTTTCAAAGGTTGCCAGTACGAATCTCGAAGATTGCCGAGGTCGACCGATTCAGCACTAGGGTGTAAATGCACCAGGATATAGTGTACCGATATTATTGGTTGCTGCATATGGTGTTGGCCCTGAATTTGTACTCATGCGCGACAATGCCAGGGCTCATGTAGCGCGAAGCACCAGAGCTGTCTTGCGAGAACTGGACATTCAAGGGATTGAATGGCCAGCAGTGAGTCCCGACCTTAATCCCATCGAGCATGTGTGGGATAGGCTTGACAGAATTGTTCATGGGCGTTTTCTTCCACCTTGTACTCTCCAAGACCTCGATCAGGCTCTCATTGAAGAATGGGACCTGATACCGCAACGTGACCTCCGTCGACTTATACGGAGCATTCCACGTAGGTACCAAGCTGTGATAAATTCTCGTGGAGGACTTGCATCACACTGAAGCTCTTCATCTGTGACATAAATCCACCCTGGAGGACTGTTATCACTTGTTTTCGCCCCTATTTGGACATTTCCGTTTGTGTTCGGAACATGGACGCGAATCCATCGATGTTCTTTTGTGTACTTCAACGGTAAAGAATAAACGTTTACTTCGTAATATACACTGACTGACAGAGCAAATGCAACACCAAGGAGGAGTGGTTCGAAAGGGATGAAAGTTGGGGAAAAAACAGAGTCGGCACGGAAGAATAATTGATGTTTATTTCAAACCGATATGCAGGTTACACAATGCGCACGGCATTGACTCAGTAGGATGTAGGACCAGCGCGAGCGGCGATGCACGCAGAAACACGTCGAGGTACAGAGTCAATAAGAGTGCGGATGGTGTCCTGAGGGATGGTTCTCCATTCTCTGTCAACCATTTGCCACAGTTGGTCGTCCGTACGAGGCTGGGGCAGAGTTTGCAAACGGCGTCCAATGAGATCCCACACGTGTTCGATTGGTAAGAGATCCGGAGAGTACGCTGGCCACGGAAGCATATGTACACCTCGTAGAGCCTGTTGGGAGATGCGAGCAGTGTGTGGGCGGGCATTATCCTGCTGAAACAGAGCATTGGGCAGCCCCTGAAGGTACGGGAGTGCCACCGGCCGCAGCACATGCTGCACGTAGCGGTGGGCATTTAACGTGCCTTGAATACGCACTAGAGGTGACGTGGAATCATACGCAATAGCGCCCCAAACCATGATGCTGCGTTGTCTAGCGGTAGGGCGCTCCACAGTTACTGCCGGATTTGACCTTTCTCCACGTCGACGCCACACTCGTCTGCGGTGACTATCACTGACAGAACAGAAGCGTGACTCATCGGAGAACACGACGTTCCGCCATTCCCTCATCCAAGTCGCTCTAGCCCGGCACCATGCCAGGCGTGCACGTCTATGCTGTGGAGTCAATGGTAGTCTTCTGAGCGGACGCCGGGAGTGCAGGCCTCCTTCAACCAATCGACGGGAAATTGTTCTGGTCGATATTGGAACAGCCAGGGTGTCTTGCACATGCTGAAGAATGGCGGTTGACGTGGCGTGCGGGGCTGCCACCGCTTGGCGGCGGATGCGCCGATCCTCGGGTGCTGACGTCACTCGGGCTGCGCCTGGACCCCTCGCACGTGCCACATGTCCCTGCGCCAACCATCTTCGCCACAGGCGCTGCACCGTGGACACATCCCTATGGGTATCGGCTGCGATTTGACGAAGCGACCAACCTGCCCTTCTCAGCCCGATCACCATACCCCTCGTAAAGTCGTCTGTCCGCTGGAAATGCCTCCGTTGACGGCGGCCTGGCATTCTTAGCTATACACGTGTCCTGTGGCACACGACAACACGTTCTACAATGACTGTCGGCTGAGAAATCACGGTACGAAGTGGGCCATTCGCCAACGCCGTGTCCCATTTATCGTTCGCTACGTGCGCAGCACAGCGGCGCATTTCACATCATGAGCATACCTCAGTGACGTCAGTCTACCCTGCAATTGGCATAAAGTTCTGACCACTCCTTCTTGGTGTTGCATTTGCTCTGTCAGTCAGTGTACCTGGGTGTGAGGTATTGTTTTGTGGAGCGTGGCATCCGTTCAAAAACATTTTCCCTAATTGTTTTGAACTGTGTATATACTAATAAAGCAGTTGTTCATGCGCGCGTGTGTGTATGTGTGTGTGTGTCCGGCGTATCTCGTAAACGGCTACTTGTAACTGCTCTCAACCTATACTTTAAATTATGTATTGTACCCTTTGGTCCTTTATAGGATACCTACCTTCCTCACCTCTCAGCAAATCGATATGAGGTATTTCTCTTGGGTCGTCTGTGGGTTCTTCGTCACTTGCTTAGGTAAGAGGCGGGTTTCAGTAATTTAAACTATGGTCTACAATGAGAGGAGTCGAGTCAAAATAAATGGATGTTTTATTTATCATTGGCGATGAAGTCGAAGAAACTTGTGACATTACACAACCTCTTGTCATCGAACTCAGTCTTGTCCGTTTAATAAAACGTAATAACAATAACAATGATGAGTGACGCTGGCTTTGGAGACCTTAACTGGATTGGCTGAGGGGCTCCTTACTAGAAACCACCGTAAGTCATTATGGATGATAATCGCAAGAAAAATGATGCTATAATGGCAGATGGCCCTAATCTAAGTCACTGGGGTTGATGACCCCATGACCATCCGACTTATAAGCTGAAGGCTGAACACAATTAAGTTACAGTAGTTGATGACCGAGTTTTCCACATTAATAAATCCCGAGCACATATGATGCTCAACAAATCAAAATCAAAATAAGAACAGCAAACGCTCACAACACTTGTGGCAGTAAATTCGCTCTCCATCGGACATGTCCCCCTAATCGTTACGTTAATAATTTGAATTTTTCCAGCAAATAAAACTAAGATTTCCAGAATGCATTTTCAAGTTAGTCACCTGATTTTAAGCTAATTCTCAAAATACGGTTTTACTGACGTGAATAAATTAATAAATGAAGTAATCTCATAATCCTAATTAACAACAAAGTGACATCGTCGCCATAAGACCTATCTGAGTCGGTGCGACGTAAAGCAACTAGCAAAAAAAAAAAAAAAAAAAGAAAAACAACAAAGTGTGTCTATCACGGACGAAGTGGTTTCTTTAAACTCCCTAACCGTAAATTACATTTTTTTATCACTCGGACCTGTTTGCCAGAAACAATCCTTTGATGAAAAATACTACTCTGCTATTGTTTATGGTCAAAGTTTTCTTCAACTGGAAAGCGAAATACATTGTCCTAACTACCAGTACCATTTATATATTTATTTATTTATTTATTTATTTATTTATTTATTCATGACGTCACTCAAGAAGTTTATATTATAACACTAATAATTATTAAGAAACTAGCTTGGATAATCCTAATCTTAAATCCTATAATCTACATAAATTTACACACAACGCAAAATTAAACAACACATGTCAAATCGCTTATAACGCCTACGATTATCCCTTGGACCAAATTTCGACACCACCTTCGATATGAACTCAAGCCGACGAGACTCAAGCGTCGTAATGCACCTCACCCAACTCTAGGGTGGATGGTCTACTGCACCCCATGTGCTCCACTAGCATGACCTCATATCACATGAACCTACATTTGTGTCTTGGAAACCAATGACAACAACACAATCATCCATCAAACGAACTCTATGGATTGACAGCTGTCGTGACGTTCAAATAGAATAATCGCAAAACTTTGGACAACCCTCAACAACACGAAACAACATCACTATAGTGTCTCAAATTTTGACATCCCTGAAAATGGTTATTTCCAAACATAACATACCATCGTGTCATTTCCGTCGCTTCGATAGTGAATCTCAAGTCTGTACTAAACGACTCTCTTCTAAAATAATGAAATCTAATTCCAAACCTTTACTACAAATGGCAAGATCTCAGTTACAGTTTCTTTCTAACAATAAACTGGCTCGACCGCCCAATAGCTGGCTTAATAACGGGAGCACGACCCCTCCTCGCTATCTCTTAAAAGACACATATTATATCTTGACCTATATCAAATTAAAACCTCGCCTCGCTGACATTTCGCATGAAATACAATTCTTGACCTACATAGACTATGCGACGAGATTTAATTTAAAACGTCATTTGAAATATTCTTACCCATCACGTGGAATCCTACCTATGGAACGACCCTATTCCCATATCATTGCATTACACAAAATAAATCCTCGGGTTCCCTAGAATGAAAATCCTGCCATAAAGTCTCCTCAACACTACAGGATTTCAACAACCTGATCCATATTCCTTCCCATCTTTGCAAGACTTACACCACTTGCTACCACAAATTCTCTACACAACACTATGGAATACATCTATTATGTGATCCACCATGTTGGTACATAAAACACTCTGTGACAAACTAACCATCTCTCCTCGCATATCTGAAATTATTGACAACACAATATTTCCGAAACCGAAACTCACAACTTGACTTCCAAACATTTTACCGTTATTTTCCTCTCAACAATTCTACACAGATATTAACAGACTTTTGGAATAGTACTCCCCTTTAACAAATCACCCACCTATCTCGCCTCGTAACTTCCCTTGACAAATTTACAGCGCCGAACACATGATTGTGTGCCTTCCGCAACAGCTGACATTCCGTCATCATCGCCCACTCGCTCTAAATGGTAAACCACGGAATGCTCTTACAGGAATTTCATCTTTACACTAAACAGAATCTTATGTTAAATTAATGTCTTAACTTTGGCAAACAACAAATATAGAAAATGAACGTACGGAAATTATACTTTGCTCTAGACATTATATTCGTTTTACAGCCATCAAATGTACTACTATACAACATTTCACACGTTGATTCCGCGACTTTCCGATTATCCAAGAAACATTTAAAAAATGACCTTTAGTCGTATTCCTCTGACATTTTCACGAAATAAAAGGGTGACCAAAATGCGTCACAGATACACAAATAAAATGGTGGCATCATGAAAGAAATAAAATGCACTTTATGATAAGGTAGTCTACATACCTGAAGTCGTACGCGGTTTCACATCTTAACAGACCCACCGGCCTCTCTGATTCTTTATCTAGCCATCTCGACATATAGTGGCTTTACAAAACATATTCTTCCCGTCTTTATATTTGACATCATTCACGTGAAAATAGGAAGCCTCTGTGGGTCAGGCGGCAGCGCGTCGGCCTCTCACCGCTGGGTTCCGTGGTTCAAATCCCAGTCACTCCATGTGAGATTTTTGTTGGACAAAGCGGAGGCGGGACAGGTTTTTCTCCAGGAACTCCGTTTTTCCCTGTCATTTTTCATTCAGCAACACTCTCCATTATCATTTCATTTCATCTATAGGTCATTAATCATTATTAATCATTACCCCAGAGGAGTGCGCCAGGCCTCGGCAGCCGGCACAATTCCTATCGTCGCCGCAAGATGGGTGCTTCATTCATTCCACCCCTAATCCGGTCAATGACTGGAAAACAGATTGTAGGCTTTTTCACCTGAAAATAATGACATAAACAAAGAAAATGCGCTTCGCACGTTCTCCTCCTCGCGAACCGAACATGTTAGATGACGTTAGATAGCCACCCTTAGCCAAACTGCCTTCCCTTCTGGGGACTGAGCCTCCACAACCGATTTTTAATTTTAGTCTGAATGACGCGTGGTCTGCTCAAGTTCACTGAAAACAATGCGAGATTGCAAATGGCGCGGCGTTCTTGTATAAAATTTACTCCCACTCCCATGCCATCTGCATTTACCGCCAAAAATTTACAGACACATTTTCCACCCCACAGAAAAGTAATTATGGCTGATTACGACATAGCACATAGTTGCGTAGTTCAGTAGCGGTTTTGATGATAAACATTAGGGGTTTCTCTTAACCAACTTGAGTCGTTTAATTAATTCATGCCGGGCTGAGTGGCTCAGACGGTTAAGGCGCTGGCCTTCTAACCCCAACTTGGCAGGTTCGATCCTGGCTCTGTCCGGTGATATTTGAAGATGCTCATATACGACAGCCTCGTGTCGGTAGATTTACTGGCGCGTAAAAGAACTCCTGCGGGACTAAATTCCGGCACCTCGGCGTCTCCGAAGACCGTAAAAGTAGTTGGTGGGACGTAAAACAAATAACATTCTTATTATTCGTTCATTCATAATCTAGGCACTATATTTTGGTCGATGTAACAGAGTTTAAACGAACAGGTGCATCTTTCGACAATTTTCCTTCTGGAGCTATTTAGCGGTCTAAAGTCTTTACCATTAACAACCAAATTGTTTCGCTTACGATTTCCCGACGTTTACTACGGCATTTTCGTCGCCAATTCTTCTTAAATGGATTTTTAATAAAAAATAGTTCCGCCAAATTTCTTCGTACCCCTGCACATTCTACACGTGTGGGTGACGTAATTTCTATAGCGTGAGAATGAGAATCACCACCTGTTTTCCACGTGCCATCTCTGGTCAGAGATAAAAATGCATCTAGGGCTCCTCATGACTTGTAACTTATGTGGTGCCTCATGTAATGAATTTAGGACTTTGGCTCCGTAGCACTCAAATGTCATGGGTTCAATATATAAGTTTAAACCAAATGTATATTTTATTTAACTGATGTGAATGATCGCAGCGAGTTCGCCCTGGGGAATTGAACGAAGCGATTCGCTCGCCTGTAATAATAATAATAATAATAATAATAATAATAATAATAATAATAATAATAATAATAATAATAATAATAATAATAATGTTATTTGTTTTACGCCCCACTAACAACTTTTACGGTTTTCGGGGACGCCGAGGTGCCAGAATTTAGTCCCTTAGGAGTTCTTTTACGTGCCAGCACCGGTACCTATAACATCAAAGTTTGCCCCACTGACCCTTAAAGTTAACATGTTATTCTTGTGGAGTGAAGAGAGGCGCTCCGTCTAGGTATTTTATTACTAATACGGTCTCGAAAATATAATTGATGTGCAATTTCCATCGAAATAAAATAAGTTTAAAGAGTCTGATTTCCATCACACTTTATCCAGACTGTGGACTGGCAAAATAATAACGGAATTGATCAATTTGGTGTTTTCATTTTGGCGTGTTTAAAATCAGCCTTTTCGGCTTCGTCATTTTTTGTGTATTTTTATTTTTTTCTATTTTTTGTGTTTTTTGTTTTGGTCCAATTTTGTCAACAATAATAATTATTAACCTACTCCATTTTCTGTGAATAGGCAACTGCCTTGAGAAAACTTTTCATTTCTTTGTCATTTTCGAATTTTTCTGGATTTTCTCAATCCGTCCGTCTAGTTGACATACTTTCGTCTTTTCTTTCGCTTCCATCTTGAGCTCGGCCTTCAGAAATGCGCAGTATGTCTTCTCAGCTTCCGTCTTCAACACTTTGTCAACCTCTTTTAATTTGTGTGAGGTCTGCCGACAAGATTGTTGAGTCTGTTGTTCAGCCCTCAACAGCGTTCGTTGTCCCGGCCGTGCTTGGTGGCAGTTCCACATCTCGATTGGAATGTCTTGGTTGTCTAGCCAGTTTTCAACAAAGCAGTCAAAAAACTGGCTAAGTTTGGAACTTTCTGGAGCTTGTGAGTGTGTTTCCACCCACCCATCGAGCACATCTTCAGGCTTTACAAACGAAAGTGCTGCGCATATACGGGCATGAAGGCTGATTTCGCTATTATCTCGGTACTCCACCGGCAATACGAGATCTTGTGCTTTTCTCCATAAGCATTTTGTCATGTGAAAATGACAGCCATGAATTTTTGTTGTTGGAAATAATTATTGCAGAGAAGAAATGACACCAGTTTCAAAATCCACGTTTATATTTTCTAGTCTCCACTCCGGAACAGCCTGGGGAGGAGTCTGAACAGTGTCGTATGCGTATGCTTCTTCTTGTTTGGTAGAAAGGCGAATACGATAGGACATATTTTTGTCTCATCATTGCTACTCCCAAAATCGGCATGAATGTATATATTTGACTAAACTGCTTGCTAGTACTCTTGAAATTACCCTCCATAAAAATGGCTAAATTACTTCAAGCTCTCTTTTCCTTTGCTGCCGCAAAAAAACAATTATTCTATCTTCATTTCCGTCGTCAGCCAAAAGGAAAGAAGAATCGTCAATCATAGTCGACGTATCGTTATCAAAAACATATTTACTCTGTGTTCCGGCTCTTTTGCGTTTCCCTGGGCATTGCTTCGTTGTCAATACAGGGACCTCCTCATAGACTCTGTCTTAGGCATTTCGGTTAACGAAGTCATAACCTGAAAACAAGCCACATTTAATAAAATTCTCTGTCGGTAGAACTTCCAATTTTTTTATTTTTTTCTGAAACGTTCTAAAATACCCCCAGATTTAAAAAATTATATTTTTTCACGAACACGTCAGGAAATCAGGGATAAATTGACTTTTTAAAACATTACAAGGGTACTCAAATTGTGCGGAGTTGTATTCTGAACAAGAATATAGAAAAACATCGGAGACTATCTGGGAGAAAAGTCAACTTTTTAGAAATATTACATTGGGTAGGCCTACTGAAATCTTTAAATTGAATAACAACATACGAGGGTTGGAGCAAAAGTCATGGCAACTATTTTTTTCTTGAAGATACCAGTCCGGTTGGAAAATGTGACATATACAGTCATTAATCAGGTAGCCGCGTCCAAGGGCTGTGGGGAAGTGTCAGTATATTTGCTGTGTGTGAAAATGTCAGTGTGGGGAACTGTCCAGACACCGAACACAACAAAGCAACTAGTTTAAGACTTGTTTGTAATTCAGAAACTAGATTTTTCCCAAACGTTAACATACGCTCTTTTCAGATTATTTTATGAACAAACTCTACAATGAAATTGAAAGTTCAAATAGCAACTTGTGGCTCGGTGAAGGGAAGCAACGTGAATCTACCTAACTACTCATTTCCTTAGGCCAGGGATGGCAAACCTTTTCCAGCTAGTGTGCCAATTTAACTCTGGTTTATTATTCTTAACTTTTTACTGTGCCACTTGTTATTTTCTTTTAAGGAATGGCTACACCCCCTCCCCCCCCCCACCGATTTCTTTCTTAATTCCCAATTATGTTTCATAATATGTTATTTATTCGTTTAGTGATTTATTTACGTATTTAATTATTTATTTAATGTGTATTTTTTAAATATATTTTATTGCATGTTTCGTGGTTGTATTTTGCAAATACATCAAAAATACTTTTTAAGTATGTAAGTTTGGAGAATACGTAACATTACTTGTAAAACTAAATATAATAAGCTCCCATTGTAACATACTTCGTCATCAAATATTATTAGATATAACAGTTAAAAATACTAATATTGCTAATGGACTTTTAAGTGAAATATCGTTCTCACATTTAGTACCCATGTCATTTATATTAGGTTCGTAACTTCCTGTCTTCAGTAACGCACAAGAAGCACTTAGGTCTGAACCGAGACGGCTTCTAACTGTTGTCTTCACAACGTTCATTATAGAAAATAGCTGTTCGTAGGCATACGAACAAATTAAGTAATGCTGTAGCAAGTTTCTTCATCACCAAAATATTTGTGGGAGGCTGTCCTATTTTTCACGTATTAAGTTGTCTGGCTTCTGTAGAGAGTATTCACCATCAACAGCACACTCTATTTTCACCCATGATTCACCATGTTGTACGATTTTTTTCACCCATGCACTGCTTTCTTTACATTCAATCAGCTCCATTTCTAAATGGTCAGTAAAAATTGACCTTAATGTCACTCATTTGTGCAATGTGAGGTTTTGTAATAAAGTGCAATGTGTTCTTCAAATCTCGGAATTGGGAAAATCGCTCGGAAATTATTAGTTTTGAATTTTGTGAGACGTCCACATACTTCATAGGAATACTTTTTTGTGCCTTCAAAAGTTAATTGATTTGCAAAATTTGACATCAGTTCGAGGTGTACTTTAAGTGAAGGAAATTACTTAAAATTCCTTGTTTCAACATCCCTGACGAGTACACGTTTTCTGTGGAATGATTTTATGATCTCAAACAATTTATTTGCAGTATGTGCCTTTCCTTGCAGTTCCTTATTCATAACCTTGTATACTGCTATAAAATCACGGAGAAACATGCATCTGCAAAGCCAAATAGGGTCCGTGAGTTCTGGGAATTCTTCGTACTTTTCTATCATGAAGAAGCGAATTTCGTCCAAGAGTTCGACAAGCCTCTGGAGTGCTTACCCACGACTCAGCCAGCGAACATTATTGTTTATTAAAAGTACGCCACAGTGAGATTCCACTTCGTGTAACATTTTCAAGAACTGGTGAATATTTAGAGCACGTGCAGGTATGGAGTTCACAATTTTAGTTACCACTGAGAGTACTCTTTCAAATGACTGCATACCTTCTTTCGCACATAGGGCTTCTTGGTGTAACATACGATGGAACTGTAAAATAGGGTGTTTAACTTTTTCTTTAAGAAATTTCACAAACCCATTATGAATACACACCATACTTGGGACAATATTCTGTAAGTCAAACCCCATTTTTTTAAAATAAAAGTTCTTGCTTCACATCCTTCATTATATCTTTACCTATTGTCGTATTTCCTAAACTCAAAATTTTACCGAGCTCGATAGCTGCAGTCGCTTAAGTGCGGCCAGTATCCAGTATTCGGGAGATAGGCCTAGTAGGTTCGAACCCCACTGTCGGCAGCCCTGAAAATGGTTTTCCGTAGTTTCCCATTTTCACACCAGGCAAATGCTGGGGCTGTACCTTAATTAAGGCCACGGCCGCTTCCTTCCCACTCCTAGCCCTTCCCTGTCCCATCGTCGCCATAAAACCTATCTGTGTCGGTGCGACGTAAAGCAACTAGCAAAAAAAAAAAAAAAAAAAAAAACTCAAAATTTTAACTAAATGATCCTCCATCACATTTCCACAAGGGAATCAGACAAACACAGCAATCCTTTCTTGTAAGGTCACATCCGTGCTTTCATCAAGACATACTGAATACATATGAGAGTTATCCGAATCAGCTTTCAATTGATCCGAAACATCTTCACTCAATCTTATTATTCTACCCTTTACAGTACTTCGGCTGGTTGGCATTTCTTTAATGCTGTTAATTAGGCTATTTGTTCTTTGTTAGGAAAGCCTTCAAGTAATGTATCGGACGTCAATAAGAAAGTCTCTTTCAAGAACTCACCGTCAGAAATCCCATGTTCTAATATGCAGTGAGACAGATGGAAAAACCTCACTGATATTATTCCTTGGCCTGAAAGATGATACAAAACAACTAGTTTGTTTTGTGTTTTTTCTTCTTTCTTCATTTGGCATGGAGCGAACATTTAAATGATTCGTCTCGAAATGGCGCTTTACATTAAATGCGCAGGACACGACGGTTTTCAAGCACAGGCGACACAAAACTTTATTGCTTCTTTCTATCACTCTGAATTCCATTGTCCACTGTTCTTGAAGAATCCGGTCACTATCTTTGTGAAGTTTTTGTTTTTTTCGGCACCGAAAACATGTTTGTGAGGTCCGTATACAAACAGTATTCAATAAACAGTAACACACAACGAATAATTACGCGCTACTGGCTACCACACACACTCATTCACTGACGACCAGGTTTTCAATATTTATTTCTTACACATGAAACACTATGACTGTACGATCCACGGAATATGTATATTCTGTAGTACCAGATGTATATAAAATCTTTAATAAATTCATGTGGCGTGACACCGAAATCGTGTTCGCGTATCACCTAGTGACACGGGTGGCATAGGTTCGCCATCCCTGCCCTAGGCCATCTATGACACCTGACGTTGAAGGCTGTTGACCCAGCCAGCCTTCGGGCTGAGTACTCAACATACAGTTTCAAGTCAATCCATGAAAGAATCACTCTTTAGCCATTCTTTATACAGAGAAAAGCAGAAAAAAAAGAGAGAGAGAGAGAGAGATTTTTTCCAGTATCCTTAAACACTTGTCTTCTAAAAATAACTACAGTATCAGACACCCTTATATTGCATTTTTTAAAGTAATTTATTCCGGGCGTCGACCTATAAAGATATTTTGCCCCTACTTGCACCATGTGAAATGAACCTGCGTATATTGAATGGAAGATTTCGTGATATGAATCAATTCGTATTCATCTTACTTCTAACAGTTGGCTTCCTTTAAACTACAAACATCTTCGTCATCATCCTTCTGAACAGTGTACAATTTCATTAATGTAATAATTTGAGCGTCCGACTCGTTGGCTGAATGGTCAGCGTACTGGCCTTCGGTTCAGAGGGGCCCCGGGTTCGATTCCCGGCCGGGTCGGGGATTTTAACCTTCATTGGTTAATTCCAGTGGCTCGGGGGCTGGGTGTTTGTGCTGTCCCCAACATCCCTGAAACTCATACACCACACATAACACTATCCTCCACCACAATAACACGCAGTTACCTACACATGGCAGATGCCGCCCACCCTCACGTGAGGGTCTGCGTTAGAAGGGCTGCACCCGGCTAGAAATAGCCACACGAAATTAATAATTAATAATTTGAGCGAATAGTTTTAGTGTTTGGCGTCCGACTCGTTGGCTGAATGGTCAGCGTACTGGCCTTCGGTTCAGAGGGGCCCCGGGTTCGATTCCCGGCCGGGTCGGGGATTTTAACCTTCATTGGTTAATTCCAGTGGCTCGGGGGCTGGGTGTTTGTGCTGTCCCCAACATCCCTGAAACTCATACACCACACATAACACTATCCTCCACCACAATAACACGCAGTTACCTACACATGGCAGATGCCGCCCACCCTCACGTGAGGGTCTGCGTTAGAAGGGCTGCACCCGGCTAGAAATAGCCACACGAAATTAATAATTAATAATTTGAGCGAATAGTTTTAGTGTTTGAAATAATGAGATAAGTTAGTCAAATTAAATATTCTTCACGACTTTTCTAAGAAACTAAGAATATTCCCTGGCCCTATCGTATCGAAATACGATAAGATTAATCTAAAGTTGGTTAAGTGTACTACACTATACATGCAACATATTCAGCGAATGATAAACAATTTCACTCCTCTCTTCCATCACAAGGCTCCGTGGCTCGGCGGCAGCGCGCCGGCCTCTCACCGCTGGGTTCCGTGGTTCAAATCCCTGTCACTCCATGTGAGATTTGTGCTGGGCAAAGCCGAGGTGGGACAGGTTTTTCTCCGGATACTCCGGTTTTCCCTGTCATCTTTCATTCAAGCAACACTCTTCAATATCATTTCATTTCACCTGCCAGTCATTAATAATAAAATAGAATTGCAAATGACTAATTAGGCGAGAATACAGCACTAACCTCAAAAGTAATCCTCTTTTATCATCCCTGTTCCATATTGCACCGATCACACATAGAAGGAAGTTAATTATTGTTCGAGTGGCTATTACTGTCTATTACCCACGTGTTCAGTACCGATGTGTGTTGAATCTATGACGTCATGTTATTCTTGTACTGTATATCAAAAGGCGGATAGTATGAATAATTCGATTTTCGAATTTCCTGTAGCAGACTCACGTGATCAAGCATCCAAGCGGATTTTTTTCTTTTCTTTCGGCCGTACTTTACCCTCGTGGCTTAGGCATTGTCTTCTTGTCTGCTGAGTGTTCCTTCCGTGAATAGTATTCGCCCATTATTCATGAGCATTTCTCAGTGGTGCTAATTCCACATATCTACAGTTATGGAAATTATTCATACACTGAAGTGTAAAAAAGTAAACTTTATTGTTGCCACTATGAAAACACAAATACTCATTGGAATTGTAACACATACATTGTTCATTCACGAGTTTAGTTGTGGAGGTATAAAAAGAAGCATTTACAACATTCTGTTGTAAGTTCGATTCGAGAATATTGTATTCAAATACACAAATATGTCCAAGTTACCTTCAATAAACACAAGTTTCCCAACACCGGAGGCTGCCGTACTTTCCCATACCATACTCCACCCCCTCCATGCTTCGCCGTGGCTTGAAGGTTTGAGGGTCTAGTTCTGTATTCGCGTCTCCTCCAGACCAATATCCTAACATCGATATGAAAGATATTAAATTTACTTTCATCCGTAAATAATACCGTATGCCAGAAATCTGTTGTCTAGGATACAGACTGTTGCGCGAATTCCACTCTCCATTTCTTGTTCTCTTTACTAATGTACGGTTTTCTTCTACGTACCCTGGCTTCGTAGCCCGAACGGTTGAGAATGGTACGGACTGCCCCTTGAGTGATATAATTTTCTAACTGGTCACGCACATCTGCAGATAATGCAGATGCTGCCAATTTAGGGGTATCTTGATCATCCCAGCAGTATTCTAGTTTCCCATGTCGTAAGCTTCTGTGGACGACCTCTTCTCTCACCGTTGATTATTGTTTTTCTGTCTTTATATCGCTTAATGATGGATTGCACGTTGCTCGACTTCTTCCGATTAGACTTGCAATTTCAGAATATGACTTGTGATGAAAATATTAGGAGACAACAATGTCTTTCCTCCACGGTCGTTTCCTTCCCTTTGTGGCCCATTCTGTTTTTCCACAGTACGAACGTCTTGCCAGCTGATACTTCACGGTACACTACATGCCTACACAAGTGTTCCTTGCACTACGGGGTTGGATCAGCTGTTTCTTGTCACATTTAGTTTGGTGTATGAATACTCTGTTCCTGATTGAATGCCTTACGAATTTTACCCTTAGTTTTCATAGAATATTTCCGTGGCATATGAAGGGATGTGTAACCAATGACTTAGTTATACATTATGCTACATCATGGTACCTGTCAGCTTGGATGTGGTTTTTAATTTACTATTAAAACACGCACTTTGTTTTGCAACGCATATTGTATGAATAGTTTTCTCCTTAACTGTACATGCAGAACTGTGTAGAGATAATAGAAACTTAGGTAAACCAGTCACTGTTGTTAAATGCGTCCAAGCAATACATTGGTAACTTAATGTATGTCTGGAATGCCATTTAATGTCTATCATTTGGCTAGTTTTCCACCATACGATCGTAATCATGACACATCGCATGCACTTCTTATTACCGATAGTGTAGAAGAACCAGTATTAACGGATTGTGAGGTATCATTGTACTGGAAGTTTTGCGCTGACGATCCAAATGATTATGACTACCACCACATGAAGGGAGTAATAACGATTATCTCACAAGCAACTGTGCGTGACCTTTTCGTACAGGCAATTTGAATGAGTAAATCGAACGATATTTACTATAGAGGGTGATTCAGTTAAAGTATTCACCCCAAGCAACTCGTAAACTGTTAAAGGTACCGAATACATAGTGCATAACAGTCTTGTTTGTACACCAACTTATTGCAACGAAATAACAGTTAAACTTTTGTATACAATTATTGTGTTGTATTTTATTGCCCATATCGAAAATTTTACACTAATAAACAATGTAAATAATAAAAAACAGACCTGTAATCTTACAATTTAATACAAATACAATCAATGTACCAAAGGAAGGCATTTCATCGTGCAACAATCTTGTTTGTACATTTACAGAAGAAAATGAAAAGTTCACTCAAACACACTTGTCACATTGGATTTAATACCCCGATGAGTATCCTCTGGGCTTGAGAACTGCCTTGCACCTTCGCTGCATGGAATGAACCAGTTTTTCACATCTTTTTGGGTCAGTTTTACTCCATTCTTCGTTGACTATAGGCCTACTTCTTAACTGCTGAGGTTTCCTTGCATGAACCGTGCTTTTTATAGAGCGTTCCAACCTTTATTGCAGTACAGCGTAGATGGAACGCGCTGTTGCGAAATCGACTCGTGAAGATCACGCTCGAGTGCGACTCAAACAGGGCGTCACAGTTGCACATTTTTCGTTTAAGTTCATTCTTTCATAAATTGATATTTGTAGGATGGTAAAATAAATACAACATACCTTAATCACTGCCGTTGCTGTCAGACATTGGACGTACACCTATCATTTCTCCAAGGCCTGATGTTTCCGCTTTGGATGAACCGGGATCGTGAGATGATCTTGAGGATGATCCGGCCGATGAAGAAAGTCTTATTAAAAACTGTTCATCGTCGACATCGTCCTGTAATTCTCTTTCATTTTTCTTTACTTCGTTCACGTAATTTGCCCATTTGTTCAACATAATGTTCTTATACGCAGCGGTTATCAAATTTTCCATATCATTTTTCTTGAATGATACGTTATGATACCGGATGTAGTTTTTCACCTGGGACCATACCATCTCATTAGGGTTTAACCCGCTGTGATAAGGCGGGAGACGTAGAATCTGCCGACCTGCCGCTTTTGCCATTTCATCCATTCTCTGCTTATCATACAGAGCCCTATGCTGAGAAGCGATGTGCAACAATTCTCGTTTGAGCGTCCCGCCCTCAAAAGATATTTGCCTTTAACGTAACCACTGTACGATGTCATCTTTTCGCCAAGAAGCCACCGGCAAAGGTTCCAACTTACGGGAATAATAAGCGGCATTATCCAGCAGGATCACGGTACCTTCGGGAGTGTTCGGCAACAGTTGTTCCGAAAACCACTTCTCATAAATTTCACCAGTCATTTCCTCGTGGGCGTCCGCCGTGTTTTTATGGCATAAAAATATTAGTTCACCGAGCTCGATGGCTGCAGTCGCTTAAGTGCGGCCAGTATCCAGTATTCGGGAGATAGTAGGTTCGAACCCCACTGTCGGCAGCCCTGAAAATGGTTTTCCGTGGTTTCCCATTTTCACACCAGGCAAATGCCGGGGCTGTACCTTAATTAAGGCCACGGCCGCTTCCTTCCCACTCCTAGCCCTTCCCTGTCCCATCGTCGCCATAAGACCTATCTGTGTCGGCGCGACGTAAAGCAACTAACAAAAAAAATATATATATATTAGTTCAGCATTTGGAACAAAACCATGTTCATTACCCGCGTGGACTAAGGCGAATCGCGGTCTTCGGCTTTTCGGTGGCCTGATTCCCGAACTCACCCCTTCATTGGCAGGCTGCCGTGCACCTTTCACTGTCGTATCCTTCCATTCTTTTGTCACTGTCTACCCAATATTTACCCACGATTCATCTGTGTAAATTATAGCTTTATTTCGTGCCCTCGTAGTTTTGGAAAATCGTGGCAAAGGATCTTCTCCATTTACCCGACTCAAAATCACGTTCAATGTCGGTGGTATGTTGGCAAATAAAAGAGAGTGAACCACCCGACGCACTCCACTTTGCATAATTTCATCATATATAATTTTCCTTGCATTTTTCTGCCGTCCTCCTTTTTTTCGATTTTTTTTTGCGGCAGTTCGCAAAGGACCCTGTATGTGTTCCTTCTTTATAGCACAAATTGTTCGTTCGGAACAACCTGTAGCTTTAGCTGTTTCACAGACTGCGCTACTCACATTTCATAGTCCGTAAAAAAAATAATCCAGGACACTCATTATAATGTTGCGTTCTTTTCCCCTGAGTTTACCTACGGAACGTTTCTTTTTAATTTGACGATCCATTATACATCCTTCTGCACTTTTTCTTCGAACTAAGAACCCCCCGCACGAGGACGAACTCACAGCTACACAGACTACACAATCACAACAAACACAATCCACTTGTCCTCAAGAACTATACATTTATTCCTGATCTTTATTTAATCAATCTTATAATACTGATTAAATGAACACCATTGTACACGGCTGTCGGTATATTTAAAAGCTCACTGTTTGGGAGATCTCTACTGGCCAGCCAGCCAGCCAGCCAGCCAGCCGAGTCACTCGTGAAACGTAAACAAACGACACGTTCTCCCTGTCATAAATTAAGAGATAACGAGATAAGGACTTGAGGTATAATTTAAAAATAACTTCCATATCCGAAGACCGTTTGCTTCGCTTTAACCACGCCATGATCCTTCTGCACTATTTCTTCGAACTAAGATCCCCACGCACGAACACGAACTCCCGAACCACACAAACGAAATACATTTCATAAAAATCCCTGAACATGACTGAAAATAAACGCATATACTGCATTTTGTTATCATTTAAATGTAAAAATAAACTTATCTACATCGAGCTGAAATGTTTCTTTACCAGCAGTGAAAAAAATAGGAAAATAATGAATATAAAATAGGAGTTATGACATGATAAGTTCTATGCAATGAAGATTTTGCATTTGGCGTAACTTTCCATTATATTACCATTTTCAAACTAAATTATTTTTTTTACATTTTTTGTTAACGACATCAAAGGCGCCTTGAAATTTTGTACATAACACGATATTCACCCATTTTAACCGATAACATTCTGATTTACGGATATTTGGCAAACCCGCTGCATTAGAGTAGGACAGTGCTATCCGCAAAACATGGGAGAAGGAAAGAGACGGAATTATCCCATTACTGCTGTACTGCATTTTAAGGTTGGAACGCTCTATAGATCAACGCATAAATGTTCTATGGGGTTGAAGTCAGGGGATTGGGCAGGAGTTTGCAGTTGCGTTGGTACGTTCCATATCTGCCACTACTAGCAAATATCACCTGTGTGCTCGGGGTCATTGTCTTGCTGAAAGATGTAGTGAGACCCCAACTCCATTTTTACTGCACTCTGCTTGACGTTGTTCTTTAAAATGTTTAAATAACCCCATCTGTCCATGATGCCATTGATGATTTCGATATTTCTCACTCCACAAGATGATATGCACTCCCAATTCATAACTGATCCACCTCCATATTTTACGGTGGGTAGCGTATTTGCAGGTTTATTGGCTGTTTTTACATTTGTCCATACATAACTGTTTCCATCTGAACCAAATAGAGATATTTTGGTGTAAGCTGACCAGATAACTTTGTTCCGGAACGTACAACTCTTGTTTCCATACTCTCTGCAAAATTCTATTCTGGCTTGTCGATTTTTCTTAGTAACAAATAGCCTTTTCCGTGGTCGTCCACCGTGATAATCATATTTTATAATACCCTACGAACTGTCTGACTAGACATTTTCTTCTTCGTACTTTCTTCCAGCATTATGCGGATCTTAGGCGCACTTAATTGTGGATTCTGTTTTACTTGTTTCATAATATAACGTTCATCTCACCTATTCAGTATATTTTCTTTTGCTTTTCTTGGCAAATTCTTTGTGGTTCCTCTATATCTGAATTTGTTCGACACTCAGTGTATTGTGGAATGCGGTTTATTTGCGTCCGATTTCACCCAGAGAATACTCTTGCAATCCCAGAGATACAATTACATTTTTAGTTCTTCACTTAACTCTTGTTCTTTTACCCATTATGTAATACACGGCCTGGTGCACTAACTGCAAAACTATACACACTTGCACAGCACAGATACACACCATCTAACTAGGAGTGTTCGCGAGCGAATACGCGGTAGTGAACGTGTACAAACAAGACTGTTGCAAGCAAATAGGCCATTACACAACATGTTTCTCTCCTATACTTTTAAAATGATGTACCGAGACTTTTGATCGCTAACATCAAGTTCTCAACACCTTGTGCAATAACTTTTCCAAGTTTCGTGCATTGGTTATGTAGTATTTAGAAATTATAAAGGTATTATATCTGCGAAGTGGGGTGTACAAACAAGACTCTTATGCACTGTATATTAACTTTTAGTTATGTTACCAAGGGGCTTATTATCAAACATGCTGTGCTTTTCCTGAGTGTCAGTATTTGCCGAGATAACGATACTAACTTCGTTTTTGTAACGGATTTGTACTGTTTTCTACACTTAGTGCACTAGAGCCATAAGCATAGCAAATTCAGGTGTATGTTTATTTTTAGAAACCGACAAGTACTACTCGAGAAGATGGAATGTATTCAAACGTGCTTAGTTTGTCATCGTTGGCCGCCCTATTCGAATTAATCTCTTAACAAAGCCGGTCAAGACACGCTCTGCATGTGAATCCTAAAACTGTTGACAACAGAGACCCTTTACCCTCTTTCATCAGCTAAGTCATCCCACTAATATGCACTAAATGAACAATTATAACACTTTATGATTTAAGACCTTTAATATCGGCGTAGGTAACAGGTAAAGGGAAGATGGATATGCGACTGTTTCTAAGGAACAACATTAATATCCTGACGGGAATCGAACCCGGGACCCCTGCTACGAAAGGCCTGCGCGCTAACCATTTAGCCATGGAGCTGGACATTCGGTAATAATATGAATACATAAGGAAAGGCTAAGGGTACATAGCAACACCGGGCGAGTTGGCCGTGCGTGTAGAGGCGCGGGGCTGTGAGCTTGCATCCGGGAGATAGTAGGTTCGAATCCCACTATCGGCAGCCCTGAAAATGGTTTTCCGTGGTTTCCCATTTTCACACCAGGCAAATGCTGGGGCTGTACCTTAATTAAGGCCACGGCCGCTTCCTTCCAACTCCTAGGCCTTTCCTATCCCATCGTCGCCATAAGACCTATCTGTGTCGGTGCGACGTAAAGCCCCTAGCAAAAAAAAAAGGTACATAGCAGTGGGGACAGTGGTTAACATTAAAAGTATCAGCTTGCATTCGGGAGCTAGTGCATTCGAACCCCACTGTCGGCAGCCCTGAAGGGTCTTTTCCCTTTTTCACAGCAGGCAAATGCTGTGGCTGTACGTTAGTTGAGGCCACGGTCGCTTCCTTCCCACATCTAGCCTTTTCCTATCCTATCGTCGCCATGAGACTTACCTGTGTCGGTGTGACGTAAACATTAATATAAAAAACGCGTGCATATTATAATGGCGTGTGGCCTCTGAAGAGGACTGGCGCAAGTCTTTCGATTTGACGCCGTATACACGACCTGAGCGTCTGTGAGGATGGGGCCCTACCTATGATGGATCCTAATGCTGAAGACGGCACACACACCCAGCCCTCGAGCCATTGGAATTAACCATTGAAGATTCAAATACCCGACCCGGCCGGGAATCCAACTTGGGACCCCCACGGACCAAAGGCCAGCACGCTAACCGTTTAGCCATGGAGCCGGACAACACACACATTAAACATCGGGATAGTAATCTTTTCCGTTGAAAGTTGTCACATATTCGGTTTTTCTTTTACCTGTTATCTACGACGGTATGAAAGGTTTTAAATCATGCACTGTTATCATAGTGAATTTTCATGCACATTACAGTAAATGCCTAGCTGTCATAAGAGGGTGAAGTATCTTTGTATGTCAACGGCCTCAGAATCCATATACCGAGCAATCTGGCCGTGCTGTTAGGGGCGCGCAGCTGTGAGCTTGCATCCGGGAGATACTGGGTTCGAATCCCACTGTCGGCAGCCCTAAAGATGGTTTTCCGTGCTTTACCATCTTCACACCAGGCAAATGCTGGGGCTGTACCTTAATTAATGCCACGGTCGCTTCCTTCCCACTCTTGGCCCTTTCCTATCCCATCGTCGCCATAAGACCTGTCTGTGTCGGTGCGAAGTAAAGCCACTAGCAAAAAAAAAACGGGACTGTACCTTAATTATGCCACGACCGCATCCTTCTCACTCCTAACCCTTCCCTATCTCATCTTCGCCATACGACCTATTTGGGTCGGTGCGACATGAAGCAATTTGGAAAATTATCAGGATTTATAGGCAGTGCGTGCCATGACTTCCTTGTTAGTGATTCATTCGAATAGGACGGTCTACTGCTGGCAAATGAAGGACGTTTGAAGACATTCCAGCTTCTCGAAAGTACTTGTCGGATTTTGAAAATAATCACACTTCTGAATTTGCAATATCCATGATTCTAATTGTATGGGTAGAAAACAGTATAGCTCCATTAAAAAATATGAAGTTATAACCATTATTTCAGCAGATATCAATACTGTACTGCTAGCTTAATTATGAGTCCCATGGTAGTAGTAGTACCGAAAGTGAAAACTGTTTCTCGATATCATTGACGGTTTACTAGTTAATTGAGGTGATCTGACTCTCACTCTATACATCGCCAACGATTAAACCGGCAGCACATTCCGGGGCAAGAACTATTAAGGCCATATTATTTTAAAGAGATCTGATATTACGATGGTGAAACACAACTCGGTTCGGCATGTGGAATGTATAAAAATCAGTATCTCGTAGGGTCACCATTGGAGGCAATGACCACCATGTAGGGCCTGCTGCTACATGACGTTGGATAGTGAAGAAGATGGATGTTTGTGGTATGATACGTGGCCAAATATCATAAGCTGTAGTCGTGCTTGGTCTTCAGTGTACGATCATGGACTAGATGTGTTTAGTGGATAATAGAACTGGTGAACACGCGGGCGCGGACTAAAACGGCGGTGACATGGGTAGTATTAACATGACCCGCAGACAGACGCAGAATTTGTTTAAAGGACAAATTAATATTATTTATCCCTCTATTTGCGATATTGCCGAAGCAATCAGCGCCTTGAAAACTTACGTGGATGCTGCAGGCGACATCGAAGAGTGTGTGGCGGAAACAGCGGAGGCTTGTTGCTGACCAACTCACCGAAATTCTTGAATTGTGTTTGTGATTTGATTGTATGATATGTAATAGGTAAGGCCCGGATGTTGACCTAAAGATTATCGACAAATGACCTATAAAATGCTCCTAAAATTCTCTTAAAATGACCTCAAATTAAAAAATGACCATATAAAATGATCAACTTCATAATAATTGTCTCAGATAATGAATACGTGGTTAGAAGAACTGTATTGTAAAACAAAGATGTTTAGTAGAATTAGTGTATTACTGTTAAGTTATTAATCCACAAATTAACAGTTACCACTAGATTACTTTCATTTCTACTAAAATAATTTCAAAAATATAATACTAACTAAATATACCTTAGTTAGCATTGCAATACACCACCATTTTTTAAGAGTGTTATTATTTGTTCGGGGCCGTCGACCTATCATTTTGCCCTGCTTGCACCAGATATGAACCTGCGTGTAATTGGAATTGCGAAAGTGTAGTGTGTTGAATGTGAGGAAAGGAGCGTTAAGGACGGCACAAACACACAGTCCCCAGGCCAGGGACATTAATCATTTACAATTCAAAACCCCTGACCCGGCCGGGAGTCGAACCCGGGGCCTCCGGGTGACAGGCGGACGCGTTGCCCCCTACGGTGCGGGGCCGGACCTACACCACTATAGTCATCCTCAAGTTATCAAAAGTGAAGGAACGGCGGTTGTCGGCTAATACTGTTTCATACTTTGAGAAACATCTCTCTACTTCCACTGATGTACCAGGTGTATCTTTTTATGGCTTCACTAAGAGATAGCGCCAGCGAACAGTACGCAGCGTATGAATTTGACACATACGTCAGTTTGTTCGTCTGACATTAACCTACCAACACACACAAGTTGAGTCCGCCAAACAATAGCGTCTGTGTTGAATCTTTCAGTGATCATGTCGACGTTTGTGCCTGAAAAATAACATTTGCGGCAGGCATTGCTTTTCTTATTTAATCAAAAGAAAAAGGCTGTGGAAAGTCGTCGTTTACTGGTAGAAACATATGGTGAACACGTTCCATCGATTAGAACATGTGAACATGGTTTCGACAATGTAAACGTGGTGATTTGAATGTGAAAGACAGTGCGTGCTCTGGTAGACCACAAAAGTACGAAAACGAGCAATTGCAGGCGAAACCGTTAATGCACAACGCTATCGCCAACCGATGATTAATGTAAATCACGTATTGATCGAAAGAAGAGTGGAATGGGCCAGAAGAAGTGGCAAAGTGATTTTGTTTCACAACAATGCGCCGCCTCACACAGGGAAACCAGTGAAAGACACTTCGAAATCGCTTGGATGGGACATCCTTCCGCACCCGCCGTACTGCCCCGACCCGGCGCCATCTATCACCTCTTCGCATCAATAGGGCACGCGCTCGCAGAGCAGCACTTCAGCAATTTCGAGGAAGTTGGAAATGGCTCTACGAATGGTTTGCCGCAAAAGACAGGCAGTTTTTCAAGCATGGTATTCATAACTTACCAGAAAGATGGGCGAAGTGTATAGAAGCCGATGGCCAATATTTTGAATGAACAAAAAATGAATTTCCTTTGAAAATTACGTTTTTTCTTTACCACAAAAACCGGCAAAAACTTACGTATACACCTGGTAATTAGAGCATATTTGAAAAACACCATGTCACCGGCTGTTAAATCCTCCTCAGAAATGTAAATTGTGACGTCTTCACCTGACAGAATACTGGCTGTCTGACACACTGTATTTTTATCCAAAACAAATTTTATTTTCTGTCTGTCTGTGTCTCCAGTTTCACCTTCAACATTTTCTATACAATCTTCAGCATTCCTGACTAAATCTACGGGCCGATGACCTTCGATGTTAGGCCCCTTTAAACAACAAGCATCAACAAGCAAGACTAAATCTATTGACTTTTCCAATACCATGCCACTTTCTTCTAGGCGGGTTATGTTTTCTGGCAAAAATGAAAAATTTGATCTTATGCAAGCCAATTTACCTTCCATTTGATAATCAGAAAACAAGTCCTGTGCACTCCCAATTGCCTTAGCATCGGACATATCAAAGCCATTCACTACTTCTCTTACTATCTGAAAATTGTCACAGTAGTATATGCATGCACTCAACCAGGTACCCCAGCGTGTTGAAACTGGGGCTGGGCGCAAAGCTGCATCAGGGATATTTCTTTAAAATACTTAGTTCGGGATGGTTCTTTGACCCAACTTTCTTTACTATGGAAACTAGTGGACCTTGTGGAAATTTTGATCTGACCTCCCGCGATTCGATGGAGAACATGGGCCAGACAAGTAAAATTTACCACCTTACTGTAAAATGATTTGATACTGTAGATATGCCGTGTAAGGCGCTGTATCTGTTACGGAGAGTAGCACGTTCTCATGTTGTATACCGCTAGGCCATATTAACACATGGATTTATCGAACAGTTTTGCATATTTGACTGGTTAACCGCTTCCAAAATCTCTGAGGTCAGAAGAAAATTTTGCCTGGGCCTATTAGTTTCTAGGGTCCCTATCACTACGTTATCTACATAACGTCCCTCTGCGTCAGTAGTCTCGTCAATTGATACGCATTTTCCTTCAAACATTCACATATTCGGTTTAATGTGTCTTCGTAACATCTTCATAGGTAGTTTTTACGCAATGTTGATTCGTTTGGAACAGTATTACCAGTATGGCTTTCAAAGAAGTCACTTATTTTAGGATTGCCTAGATTTCCTAGCGGAACATTTGCACTAACAAACACTTCAAACAATTCTTTAAAGAAGGAAAATGACTTGTTACTTGATATGGAAGCAGTTTTTAACAGTAATTGGGACTTTTTCCTTTTGTTCACATTTGTTCACGTAGTTACTACGACTATTCGAGTTGAATCGGTGCTACTACGTAGTTACTACGACTATTCGAGTTGAATCGGTGCTCCGCTGTGACGTCACATAACCTCAAGAACCGAGTTACTCTACAGTTCTACTCGCTCCGTCCCCACCACTAGTGTGAGGTGTAGGTGTGTAACGTTTTGTTGTGCAGTACAATACTGAAATGCCAAAACAAAAGCAGTTTAGCGCTTCAGTAAATCTTCCAGCCAGGCTACACTCGCAACACCACTGTGCTGTTGTTCAGACTCCAGACTGAGACGTCTGTTCTATTTGTATCTTTCCTTATACATATATCTTTGTTTAAAGTTGTTGCGCGGTATTTTCTATCGATATTTTGTAATAAGAAAGAAGCAATAATGCCATGAAAGTCCTCCCAAGCAAGGCAGTCTTTTACTGGCAGTCCAGGTAGAAAATCCGCTAGGTACTTGTGTAAAATTTGCAGCCAAATCTATTGTATAGGTGGAGGAACGTCAAATTTATGGAATCACATAAAACGGGCGCATCGTAAGGACATAATACAAGATACAGTTGCACATTGTGAAATTAATTCCATTCCTACGCATGGAAGAGACAGTGCAGGGAAAAATGAGTTGTATAGGAGTTTGGCTACTTTTGTATGCGAAGACATGCTGTCACTGAGGATTGTAGAGGACAGAGGAGACGGAGGAGACCTGTAGCTCAGATCCTTTCCAATAGAACAAAGATGAGCTACGCCACCATAGCTCAATTGGTAGAGCTACCAACGCGAAATCGGGAGGTTATGGGTTTGTATCCCACTGGTGTCCGGTAGGCCATTTTTGTTCTGTGCTTAACATCTCTTCTACACGTACCAAATGTTCGTTTTTTTGCCTAGTGGCTTTACGTCGCACCGACACAGACAGATTTTACGGCGACGATGGGATAGGAAAGGCCTTGAATTGGAAGGAAGCGGCCGTGGCCTTAATTAAGTTACAGCCCCAGCATTTGCCTTGTGTGAAAATGGGAAACCACGGAAAACCATCTTCAGAGCTGCTGACAGTGGGATTCAAACCCACTATCTCCCGGATGCAATCTCACAGCCGCGCGCACCTAACCGCACGGCCAACTCGCCCGGTCTAGATGTACGTAGAACCTAATAGGTTGAAAGTCGATTTCGATTACAATGCGGTCGCGAACATTCAATATTCTTTGACTCTTTACGTGAACTTGCTCTTGCTTACCTTAGCGTATCTGCTACATCTGTAGGTGTTTTCATGTGCTGGACAAATTCTTTCAGACCGAAGGTCGTCGCTTTCTGCAGAATGAGTTGAAACTCTGATATTTCTGAATAGAAATTCCTCCTTTATAACACCTGTTCCATGCAATACAGAACACTAACGGTACTTCCCATACTGTCTGTGTACAATGTGTTGTGTCTGATTTCAATGCTTGTCACAAGATGAAGAATTGAGTTCATTTGTATACTTTACCTTTTTCCATTACTGATGTTATCTTAACAGATTTGTCATTTAACTCCTTTACCACATAGTTATCAATGAAATGTTTGACATTATGTGAGTTTAGGCACATTTCAAAGAACTAAATTTCGTTTCGTCATTTATCACATTATGGAATACGGTACGTTTATCCGTATGCATTAATATGTATTTTATTTATTTATTTATTTATTTATTTATTTATTTATTTATTTATTTATTTATTTATTTATTTATTTGTATGTTTATTTCTTAATTTACATCTACTTAATATGCCTCATATTAAGCACAGATTTGTAAGTACAGTGTTTGTTATGTTATGTTTTAAATGTATATTACATTATAAAAATGTGCAAATAACCAATAATAGAAAGTACGGAGCATAGTACCTCTTATAATAATTGATAATATTCTTTAGAAATGTAAACTGTAGCTTAGAAGGTCAATATAAAGTTTAAATTTACCGCTATAAAGTTGTACTCGGTTTAACCGAGTAATGACGTCATAGTACTTGCT
This sequence comes from Anabrus simplex, assembly GCF_040414725.1. Taxonomy (NCBI): domain Eukaryota; kingdom Metazoa; phylum Arthropoda; class Insecta; order Orthoptera; family Tettigoniidae; genus Anabrus; species Anabrus simplex. Next base: position 1,160,606,382 of record NC_090266.1, read on the forward strand.
CCGAACCGAACCGCTCCGTCCTCACCACTAACTCACACCTTAAAAGTCCTATAGGTGCCGGCTAACAGAATGAACGCGTAGAGGCAGAGCTGCGTTATAGCTATCAACATTTCTAATAAAGCGAAACCCGACAAAAGCTATAAGGCGCTGAAGGGATACGCCGGGTTCTTTTCCGAGACTGACGGAATACTCACTTGCACATGGCGAAGTCGGTGATTAAAACTGAACATCATGGTCAAGAAAAATTAAAACTGCTGCTTAGGTAAGAAACAGGTAATGAAAACTGATCAGCACTGCACAACCACAGTATATGGGTTATTCCAATAATATTTTCGTTGACATGTTTTTTAATAGTTTAGAAACACAGATACTAAAAGAAATGACTTCAACATGAACGTTTAACCATACCTGATAACAAAAATGACCTATAAAAGTATGAACATTATAAATGGCCTAAATGGACCTCAATGTTTAAAAATGACTTTATACTGGAGAACGTGGGGAAAATGTATTTTGATGACCTTTAAAACCTGACATATCTAACATATTGGTTGCAGAATACACCTCATTGCCACTAAGCATCGTTTCTGAGTACTCAGATAAAATATGACTTTTCGATATTCGGGCCCTAGTAATAGACATGTATAGGTCTAGATAGTTTCTCCTTGATCCGTCGATAACATTTTGCATTGTTGTGGCCGCATTCGATCCAACACTAGCTCCAGTGCCTTAGAAGAAAAATCCGCAGTCTCTATATGCTACAGTTGTCCCGCTGTCGAAGTGGGCAACCTGTTGTAGTACATCCAAGGTTAAGATGTTATTGGCGATACCGGTGATAGCTGTTTTGTCCGAGAGCATAGACGGCAGACTCGCTGTCCATAAACAAAGAGGAAGAAACCCGGTGAGTGTGGCTCGCTAAATTATTCATTGACAGTGCGATTTACTACTACTGCTAAATGTTTTCATTCCTCCCCTGAAGGGGGAGGTGGGCCTCCTAGACGGAGACTCCGTCTCTCCCTCCAGGAGATTTGTATCGGAGGAGATGTGCGGAGAAGCTGAGAGGGTTGGCGGCCGTAGCCTATACTGGGACCTATCCCGGCATTCGCCTTAGTGCTGGAGAATGGAAAACCAATGTGATTTTACTTATAGTGAGTAAAGGATGTGTTTGAACATGCCCAACGAAGAGAGGAAATCCTATATTCTACGTAAAATGTGTTTCCTGTAGGAAACTTTACCCTTGTTTTAATTATGTTGATTTCCTCATCATCACACTTTCAGGTTTAAATAAAATGTTTACGGAAGTTGAGCACAACATACGTATTTAGACAGCCCTGTTCGAACCTGTTAAGAAACTGATAGGTTGTCTTATGCTTACTAGTGCTACTACCGGGCGAGTTGGCCGTGCGGTTAGGAGTGCGCAGCCGTGAGCTGGGTTCGAACCCCACTGTCGGCAGCCCTGAAGATGGTTTTCCGTGGTTTCCCATTTTCACACCAGGCAAATACTGAGGCTGTACCTTAATTAAGGCCACGGCCGCTTCCTTCCCATTCCTAGGCCTTTCCTGTCCCATCGTCGCCATGAGACCTATCTGTGTCGGTGCGACATAAAGCAACTAGCAAAAAAAAAAAAAAAAAACTAGTGCTACTGAAGGCAGTCCACGAAGTGTATTCACTTCAAATTGCTTTGGCATCAAAGTGATTAGGGAAAAATCGTATAAATTCCTTATTCCAAAAAATAACGGTTATCATTCAGTTGTAAAATTAAGGTAAGAGGTACAGAGTAATTGGCATCATTGCCAGGAAGGCGCCTTCTACTGTTGGATATTGTAACCTTTCCAAGGCATCTGTACATAAACCAGTTACCATTGTTCATAAATATGACGTTAGAATGGAGCACCATCGGTGAGCTTCGAACTCAGCCCGGTTTGTCGAAGCCTTACCTTCCCCTACTGGAATAGTTCGCTAGCCGAGTCGGTATCGCATTTTCGGGTCTGTGGACTGTCCGATGGGGCGGTAAGTCCTTTAGTAATAGTCTCTATAGTAGGGGGAAAAGTTAATTATGAGAGGAATACCATTTCATTACTAATGAGAAGAGAGACAATATCTTGTATAATAAATTTTTACTTATACTAGTGAAACACATTATTTACATGGGTATGCCATACAAACACCTTACATATATTAACTTGGGTGATCTTAACGTTTAAATGTTCGGTAGTCTTTTCTACACTTCATTATACGTTTAAATATTCAAAATTAAGAAGGCGCTCCCTCTCGAACTATTACACTACCGGTACCTCAGACTTAGAGAGGCGTTTTCTCTCTAATTATTTCACTTTACACTTACACTAATCACTTTACACACACATCTATTCAACATAGGCATACCCAGCTGTAATTCTGTTTGTTTGTCGAAAATGAATATATTCAACTTGCATCAAATTATGATATAAGTTTGCTAGTATCGTATGAACTGAGATAAGCAATTTACACTCCCAATCCTTTGAAAGTCGCGTTACAACAGTACTTTAAGTTATACGTTGCCAAATATGCAGTATGACAAACACGCCCATTTCATTAGGATTTTTATCAACACATATATCAGGACATTATTTACACAACGATGTTACCTATGGACAAGCATTTAGCGACTTCAATACCAGACATCATAAACAAAGTATTATAGCACTACCTGCAACAAATGGACAAGAATATATACACTTCACATACACATAATGGGCCGCAGGTGGTCTTATTTCACCTGCCGCTTGTGACAGGAGGCTTTACTGTCTCCTGCGATGAACTCAGGACCTTCTGAGACGGGGTATATCTGACCTGGAATTCCCTATACGCTGTGGATAATTAAAGAAATAAATTGGAGGGGTCCTTCATTTAATGCTCATTTGGAATCTCTGCGACGTTGGCTCTATTTAAATTAGCACACATAATCTTTGTATCGAAAGGAAAAGAAACTCGCCACTTGTGTCTGTTCTATTTCACTGAAGAAACGCCTTCACTCCCCCGTTTAAAGGGGCTCATAAAACTCCCGCTGGGAGCTACCCGTGCCACACTTTCAAAGAGCGGTCCACTAGCCTTCTCGGGCAATGACTTCACGGCAAATAATCTATTCACTTCTTTCAATACTGGCCATAAATGGCATCACACAAATCACGGCCCTATATCCGGCCTAATCAACATATTCACATCGCGATATGCACCTCGCGTGTCTTAATGACAGATTCCAAGGGAACTTCACATTTCATTTCGCAATATATATTATGGCTACAGCCTGTTCAGCCATTTCATTTCCTCTCGGTACATCGACCACGATGCAGATCTAATGAGGATCTCCTGCCATCAGGGTCCAAGTTAACTTGCACATTCGCGAACTAATTAGCGATGTAAGATATATACCCCAATCTCATGCTCCATTCGTTGTTCCAGCAGTTTTAATTTCTAGTAAGGAGGATTTCCTAAGAGCTTGTGAAGTACAAAAAAAAATCAGTTACTGAGATATCTTTGAGGAATCCTATTGGCTGTAGAAAGATGATAACTGGAGTCGTTTACGTAGAATATTTAAGCCCTTTTACTTGACAGTACTTCACACATAATTAATCTGAGGTCCTTAAATTTACGTCATGCATTATCAAACCCTTGTAAAAAAAATGGAAGTAAAATATGGTCGTTCCCAAACCATGAAGAAGTATTCCATAAAAGACCCAAATAAAATGAAATTATAATTATTATCCCTCTGAAATGGCGTGCTTGCAGTCTACGTTATATCTAAGTGAAAAATTTACATATTTACAATGGGACACGACCTTCAAAGATGTAAATACTTGGAAATGTACTCAGCCTTCTGGATACCACGTTCACAGCTTTACAGGGAGGCACTCCATGGATTTTAGACTGCTTGCATCACGTCATCGGTGATGTGAAGACCCATGATGACTTCCTGGCAGGTCACGAACATGACGGCTTGATCTGGTATGACGTTCTCGACGTTCTCTGCTACACCAGGCGAAGACAGCTAGGCGTCTGGTTCTCTCTAATATGCAGGCAAAATTCTGGCATTCAGATGGGCGTCGGCGTTCACTCCGGCGTTCACGTAGACATGTAAATGAGGGGAAATTATCTCAAGTGAATACGTTAGTTTATCACACACCACAATTTGAACATATGGTTGGATTTGCTCAATAGCACGAGCATTCCAACCTAATGTCGGTAATGTCCCAGAAGCCCGACATTAATCCCTTCTCATTTATCTATTCTTCTTGTAGGCAGCGATTATAGGCCCAGAAATTTCACTAGTTTCCCTAGAAACGACAGTGGTTAGGCCACTAATGTATTAGCATTCTCGTATTCATGACACTAGTTCAGGCCTGTTCTAATGCACTTAGCCGTAAGTCGAGCTCTCAACTGTACTGCGGGTTATTTTAACGTGGCGCTGTCCTCAATTAGGTCTAACTGAGCTGTTCACTGACTTTCTTGGTAATTCATATTGATATCAAGCACGTACGCTCCACCCACTTCGCTAAGTACGTCACTATATATGTTAACTGAGCCGTATTAACTTAGACACATAGGAGGCTTGATGTACGACCTTTTCTACACACGGGTATCAGTTATTACGGTTTCGTACCGTTCCTATTTATTAATTTGCGGCACACTGTACACGCTAACATCTCACTCAGAGGGTGATTATTTCCACATACTCACAGAATTTAATGAATCACTGTATTACACTACCCAAATTACAAGATTATTTCTTCACAAACAACTCACTCACAAACCACGACGAAATACTACCGTACTGGCGTTACAGTAAGAATGGACTGAGTGGTGTCTCCTTCTCAGCTCATGAATATATAGGCGCGCTACGCTAGAGACCCGAATGCTGAGGGTGGGGGAAAAAATGCAATCCTTTCTCACACATTGGTCCGTTAATACGCAACGTACAGTAACGAACAGGATATCAAAATGTAGCTCTTGTATTCCCATCTCCACTGAGTGACTGTTATTAAAATAACTTCGTAGGTTCTGAAGCAATCTTAAAAGCGTCCTTTAGTTTCTGGCGGTGAATGATGACGAGCACAGGGGATTCCTTGTGTTCCCTGGCACGGTTAGAGTCCAACATCTGTTAGTCATTAAGACGCGCCCTTGTTTACAGCGCAGTTATCTCTCTGTCAGTTAAGTAGAGCACTTCTCGGTCTCATAATTATGCGTAAAATTCCCTGATTCAAATGAATGTTTGCGCTTAATTATCCAGTGGGTATTTTGCGATTTATAAAAATTAACAGAAATAAAACAGCTGAACGCGATAAGTTGGTAGTGGTGGATGAGCGAGGAAAACATGGTATAATGTTAGTTTTCACGTTGGACCTACTCTCTGGGCTCAGTTAGTGACCTAGATTCTTTGTCACGTGATAACGCGTATGGTTTCATCTCGCTCGCGGTGGGAGTGAGAGAGTTTCGAGTACAAGCGCTCTTGCACCGCGTTGCTGCTAATTACCAGCAACTAGACCTGGGTCGCGCGACTCTGGATATTGCAACTCGAGTCCTGGAGCGGGCAGAAAAATTCTGACTTGGGCAGTTTTTATCGTAGAATGACGCGGAAAACGGCATATTTCATCTCCTGGATATCATGACATACCATAGGTGACGTTGTGAACGGTCACAATATGTAATAAAGAAACATAAAACAGAACATTTACTCCGAAATAAATCGTGATCAGGCCGGCCAAGGAAGCCGTCTGCCTGCGATGAAAACTAGATTATTCGATCTATGAAGAAAGCCCCTAGAATAAGTGCTAAGTAGTTGCCTTTTTCACTGGCTCAGGACTTCAATTGAATGTCACACCTGAAATAGCTCGAAATACAATATTAACAGTCTGGATTCCGAGGACGTGCAACTAGAAAAAAGTCGCGTATTTCTGAAATAAATAGAAATAAACTGTTGCTTTTTTTCTAAAAGGTACCGAAATGAACCCTTGGAGTTGTGGCAAAATGTTATTTTCTGAGACCTGTATGGGCCGCGCCGAGTAGCTCAGACGGTAGACCACCGGCCTTCTGAGCTTAGATTGACGAGTATAATCCCTGCTCAGCCCGGTGGTATTTCAAGGTACTCAGATACGTCAGCCTCTTGCCGGTAGGTTTACTGGCACGTAAAGGAACTTCTGCGGGACGAAATTCCGGCACCTCTTCGTCTCCGAAAATCGTAAAAGTAGTTAGTGGGACATAAAACCAATAACATTAATTGTTGTTAAACCTGAATGGAAGAGATGAATATCAAACCACAACATTGCTCATACTGTGATACGTGGAGGAAAATCAGTTAATTGTTTGGAGTTGTGCGAATGATGCTATTAGAGTGGAAAACATTGGTGTTATCGATGATATTATGAACTGAAAGAAGTAATTAACTATATACCAAGGACCAATCTAAAGGAAAGTGCACTGAATTTTGGATTGAATGACAATTGGATGTTTCAGCAAGTTATCATCCGTCTACCTCGAAAATCCATCTCAATCTCCGGGTGGTGTGAGCTGAATGAAATGGTACGGATATGCCAACTCTTCAACAGAAGAGAAATAATTTTATGCATCGAAAAGGGGTGGACAAAGTTGGACGTCAGCGTTTGCCAGAAGTAGGCCTACATTTATAATCACTGTACATGAATTCGTCGTACGAACAGAAAACGGTAACGCATATTTTACTCGTGTAGTACAATTTCGAAAAGGAATGTCGTACAGGATTCAGTGTAGGTGATATGCTCTGTAAGTAAAACTCGTGTCTGTCATTTCTGCCGTAACATGCTTCGACCAAAATCAATCCACCCTCGGCTATTTCGTTGAGTAACTTTACTTGCAGCCTTTAGAAGGCTTAAATTAGCTTTTTCGTGAATTCCGAACTCCGTACAGTACGAGGCATCGGTCGGTTACGTATTCTCTCTTATAATGAATGACATTGTTGATTAATAGTCGCTTCCGCCGCCCCACCCCCCTCTCTCTTTCTTCTTCTTCTTCTTCTTCTTCTGCTTCTGAGTTACGTACCTCTCATATATTTCCTGCTGGAAGCATTATTGTCCACATCTTCACCGACAATAGTTAACGGAACCTCTGAATTTCTCCTACACGAAAATTTGCACAGAACACTGATATTGCAGGGAGGTAATACAAGTTCTGGACCACCGCCTGGGCTGAGCTGCCCGCTCTGCCGGCCCAGAACTCAAACACCGCCGGTGTATAGGCTGATATTCCTGTATTGGCTGATCTTACAGCTTCACTACAAACCTGCAACTGTAGTGGATATTTCGTTGATCGAGAAATTCGTAAGTTCATTATTAATAATTGATTGAGATGTGCTTTAAACTTGCTAATTACATGTTAATTAATTAGCATGGTGTCCTTTAACGTTTGAATAGAAGGCAAGGAAATTGTCACAGTTAACTCGACCAGGGTAAGCATGGGTTGAAATCAAAAGCCATTGACTATTTTTACAAAATTATTTCTCTCACATTGAGGGTTGTTCTTTCGAGTTGACGCCCATAGGCAACCTGCACGTTTGGGAGGATAACATCTAATGTAGGAAAATGCATAAATTCCCAGTCCCTGAGCTACTTTAACAATCTGGTATCCCTTGGAACAAAGGCCAGCCTGCTAACCAGTTTCCAACAGAGCCGGGCAATAATTGTGGAGTGGAAATGGAAAACGACGTAAGTCCAGCAAATGTCATTTTGAGGTTTTTGTTACGACATGAGTCTGTTTGTTGTGGTGATCCCTCTGGAAAGTTACTTAATTAATTAATTAATGTTATTTGCTTTACGTCCCACTAACTACTATTTCGGTCTTCGGAGACGCCGAGGTGCCGGCATTTTGTCCCGCAGTTCTTTTACGTGCCAGTAAATCTACCGACACGAGGCTGACGTATTTGGGCACCTTCAAATACCACCGGACTGAGCCAGGATCGAACCTGCCAAGTTGGGGTCAGAGGGCCAGCGTCTCAACCGTCTGAGCCACTCAGCCCGACACCTCTGGAAAGGATTCATGTACCAGAAACATTAGCATTTCGAGCAGACACTATACTCATTCCACGTTAAGAAAACAGTATTTCTCTCACGGACCTACAAGGAGTAAACACACCCCCTCCGAGTCACTCATAATTCCTCGTGATTAAGGGATTTTATACTGAAATGAAAATCCATAGCCTGTTTCCAGTCATTCGACCGGGTCAGGAATGGCATGAATGAAGCCCCCATCTAGCGGCGAGGATTGGAATTGTGCCGGCTGCCGAAGCCTGTCGCACTCCTCTGGGGCAATTATTATTGAATGACAGATGAAATAAAATGATAGTGGAGAGTGTTGCTGGAATGAAAGATGACAGGGAAAACCGGAGTACCCGGAAAAAACCTGTCCCGCCTCCGCTTTGTCTAGCACAAATCTCACATGGAATGACCGGGATTTGAACCACGGTATCCAGCGGTGAGAGGCCGACGCGCTGCCGTCTGAGCCACTGAGGCTTGTGGATTTTATACTATACTTTGTAATGTATTATAAAATACAGATAAAAAGGATGAGACATATTTTCCCGTCAGTTATTAAAATAACTACATAGCATTTTCTTTTTCATAAATATATTCGTAGGGAGGAAGCACAATGGCAAGAACAGCCATCGCTTCGTTGCCTTCCTTCATTTCCCTTCTGTGTTGCTCTGGCAGAAGCATCGTATAGCCCCTCACTCTGTGGACCGCCTTCAGCTCAGTTCTGTAGTGAAGTCATCTACAGTATTTATTTGTTGCGTGTGTTCTTTTAGGCTTTAAATCAGTGCGTACTTGTCTTGTGTTGAGTGAGAGTTAGTTGTATATGCTTAGTGTTTGTGTGTTTTGTATTATTTTCGTACTGTACAGAGGTTGTTACTGAAAATTTTGGTCTTCTGGTATGCAGCGATCCGTCATGGCATAACTTGCACAGACAAAAAAAAAATTGCCGTGTGTTTTATTTGTGCTTGGTTTTGTTATTTAGCTATTCTTTCTTAAGCGCATTGTAATTGTACCACTTCATTTAATTTTTACTATTGTTTTTGTGAGCGATACGACAGCACAAGTAGTACCCCGCGTTGCCTGGGAAAATTTATTAAATGGAATTAAATGCATCCCTCATCCCTCGAGCCCATAACAAATATTTTTCTATATTCTGCCCCAGTTTGCCTTACACTTCAATGCTGAGGTTTTTGATGTGCTGTAGTGTACCGTACAAACCAAAAAAGCTCCTGTAAACCCCCCGGCCCCTCCGGTTTATAAAAGTAAATTGAAGTTTAGTTTCTTCCGCTTTTTATATTTAACTTAAATACTGAATTTCACAAAATTATGTGCCACCGTTTTCCTGTGATGGTGTTGAGCAGAGCCGTTCGATGTGGCAACGCTGTTGTCATAAGAGCAATACTGTTTTCTTAACATGGAATGAGCTATAGTGCCAGTGACCGTGGCCTGGAGAGTGACGCAAGTGCCTAGGGAGGTTCGGTCGTCAATGTGTGTAGTGCCGCAGCTCGCTCCGCATTACACCGTACTAGCCAGTTCTGTTATAGTGGTTGTGTGACACGTTATTACATAGTGTGTGTGTGTAATGCAGATGAACTGACATGGAACCTCATACTTCTCGGAAAGTTTACAAATCAACGATAAACAAAGAGCGTAAGGAGAAACGTACCGTTGGTAAACTTTACACATCATCTACAGGTGGTGAGATTCCTGGCAAGAAAGCGCCATCAGAACAACTTACATGCAAGTGTAAATATGCTTGTAAGATGTTACTACGCGAGTAAAGGGAGAGTCTGTTCACCCAGTTCTACACTTTGGGCGAAAATGAGCAAGGTACATACATTTTAAATAGACTGGAACTTGTGAACGTATACAGAAGACGACACGGAACAAAATGGCACATGTAACCTGCCTAGCTCACGCTTTTCACATAGTGGCCGAAGAAGTCGGATCAAATTTCCCTGAAGTTGGCAAGCTTGTGTCCTTAACTAAGGAGGTATTTACTAAGGCTCCATCACGCAGGGAAATTTTCAGATCCTAAGCACCCGACATTCCATTACCACCGCAACCTTACATCACATGGTGGGGTACATGGATCGACGCCTGTATTTACTATTATGGCCACTTTGAGACAGTGAAGCATGTAATGGATTCTTTCGGCGTACAGGATGCCCAGGCCATTCAGATGGCTCAAGAATTGTTTACGGATACGCGAATTGAGGGAAAACTAGCGTGCATCAAAGCAAAATTCAGTTCCTTGTCAGTTATTACACGTCTTCGGGAGAGAGGCGTGGCTCTAGAAAAAATGATCAATTTAGTCAGAACAGCCACAGACGAATTAAAAATGCATTCTTGGCGATTCTGGTGTGGAGGTGTCAGACAAACTGAAACGTTTTCTTGACAAGAACTCTGGTTTTAATGTTTTGTGCTCCATCTCTTTGATTTGGGCGGGTGAAGATTTCAGCATTATTGGCATTGAAGAACAACTTACATCCAGTGATTAAGTGCATTTCAATTATGCTCCAATACCATCCGTAGACGTGAAAGGAGCTCATCAAAGTACAATAGTGCTGGTCGACAATCGTCGTTCATTTTTCTGTGAGAATCTACGAACGGTCACAGTCATCTACTGTAACGCGGAGTGAGGTAAGCCTATATAGCCTGTCATGTATTTTAAGTTCACATTTTTCTTATTACCTCTAATCCGATAAAGAATTCGTGTACCTAACGGCGAAATTCTCTCTTTTGTTCTTCGGTTGTTGCAGCCTTTTAAGTTCCACATACCGTGAAGTGTTATATTCCGTGAAGAAAAGAACACAGAACACGGAGTGCCAAACACTAGACTGAAATAATAACCAGCATGTGTTTGCAAATAATTCGTATTTGTCAAATAATAATTGAATTATATTGGGTACCTATTAACATAATTTCAACATACATTGACGTAGTCTGTTTGAATTTTTAGTTCGTTGAAATTATGTCAGTTTCATTCAAATTTTTAGGTCTTTTTTTTTAGTTTTCGGGTCATTTCATGGGATATTTAGAGTCATTTTATAGGTCATTTAAAATCATTTTAGGTCATCAAAATCCTGGCCCTGCTTATCACCGTCAAACACGTATGGCAATGGTCGTTCAAAATTTGGCACGAGGGCAAGAAACTGGAATTGTAAAGTTTGTTTATTCAGGTTTTTGCCCAAAACAGGAGTTGAAAGAATGTTCCAATCACCAAGTTTTCCCATTTATATATAATACGTGTTTTATCTGTAAATTGCTCAGAATTAAAAAAGAATGGTATTTGTGTCGATCTTATCCGCAGTAAGAAGCAAATGAAATTTTCAATTTCCCGTCAAGTATGTATGTATGTATTATGTGTGCACCGGACGAGTTGGCCGTGCGGTTAGGGCCGCACAGCTGTGAGCTTGCATCCGGGATATAGTGGGTTCGAACCCCACTGTCGGCAGCCATGAAGAGTTTTCCGTGGTTTCCCATTTTCACATCAGGCAATTGCTGCGTTTCTTCTGTCTCTTTAGCGAATGACTGTCTTAGAAATGAACCTTCCCTATTTGCATTTGGCGTCTTGCCGCTCCTCACGTTCTACATTGCCCAACAGTCTCCGAATTCTTTAGTTTTCTTCTTCCATGTCAACGCAGAATGTCAGAAAGCACTACACTACTGAAATATTTTCTCAATGAGCTTAAATGTTTGCATAATTTCCGTAATATAAGAGGTCGCACACGGATATAAACTCCGGCTCGCTGAGAAACGCGCGGGGTCGCACACGGAGGAATGTTCCAGGCATTAATGAAAAGCGCGCTCACACGGACAACGTGATTGTTGCCAGGCTATAGCTTCCCCCTACCACCAGCCAACAGTTTGAGAAATTGAAAGAGGCAGCCCGTAAGCACAATCCTATGACATTACACATTCGTAATTATTTAGAACCCGGACGAAAGCTCCCTTTGCGAACCCTCATGGGTTAAAAAGGGATACTAAAAAACTTCTGCCACGTCACAACTGACTCATTAAATATCTTATTTAACCGAGCTCGATAGCTGCAGTCGCTTAAGTGCAGCCAGTATTCAGTATTCGGGAGATATGGGTTCGAACCCCACTGTCGCCAGCCCTTAAGATGGTTTCCCATTTTCACACCAGGCAAGTGCTGGGGCTGTACGTTAATTAAGGCCACGGCCGCTTCCTTCCCATTCCTAGCACTTTCCTGTCCCATAGTCGCCATAAGACCTATCTGTGTCGGCGCGACGTAAAGCCAATAGCAAAAGAGTTTTACATTAATGGAGGGCTTGCCTCTCCTAAAGACCGCGGATTAGATAGTTTATCGTGTTTATGTTCCTTATCACCTCCCGAATAACCTACTTGATTTTTGCCGCCTATTATAACAAAACTTGCAACGTTAGAATTATTGCCTCATTAGAGAACCCTTTTCCAAGACAAAATTCCGGTTTTCCTGCGTCTGTAAACTGACAATAGTTCAGAAGATTTTTATTATTATTGTCGATTGAAATTGCACGTAATGATTATTTTCCGAACGATGATGGAAAAGTCTGCAAAAGTTGATCCATGCCTAGTCATCGGGCCATGAGGTTAAATGTTAAATATTAAAACTCATCCAAATAATGCTTAGAAGGCCTAGTGTCATTCGGAAGTTGTAAGGAGCGATAGTTTATATATATTTTTTAAATTGCTGTGACGAGCGTCATGCACTTTGGATACTACGGCGGAACCACTTGCTTGTGTAACACTAGTTGACTGGTCGGATGCGTACTGACAGACGCATACTTCAGTGCATTTTTCAATATGAAGAGCCTGAAATTTGTCGGTTACCTTTCTAGCTATGCTAGTTGATGTGTTATTACTTACAATCTGCTGAATATACAGAAAGCTATGATAGAAAAAATACTTGTATTGTGGCTAAGTGCAGCATCTTGTGATGCGCCCAAGTCAACGGAAGATGAGATGAAGCTAGTCAAATATTTTTGCAGTGCTCTAGGAAAGTTATGAGACTATGAGGATATTGAAAAGATATTTTAGATATCGAAGGGCGCGACGTTGATGTTCGTGTTATCTATGTCCAAAGTTAACAGACTGTTGAATACGACTCGCGGGTGAATAACAAGTCAGCCGACCCAGGTTACAGTTTGAATTCTTGTGAATTCGCCAACAAAGAGCGGTAGCCGGCAGACGAAGGTGATCAAATATAGGGCGAGTCTCGCGTCTATTGCAGAACGACTTAATGTGCTCGTATTTGTCGAAAAATAATTGCAGTTATACAACTACGCATGTTAACAGTGACAAAATAAAACGAGTAGGATTTCCCTCAAATTGGCTTTCTTTGATTACACCCAATCGCAGAAGGTTTCATTGAAATAATAATAATAATAATAATAATAATAATAATAATAATAATAATAATAATAATAATAATAATAATAATCGTATGGCCTCAGCTACCGTGTGCAGACATTTCAATTTGACGCCATCTGGCTGTCTGCTCGTCAATTTCGACGTTCCGTTTTACTCTAGGCCCACTAGATGGCAGACCGAGTAAACCGAAACTCTCTTGGGCGTCTATGGCTGAGATTTAATGAATTTTGTCGGGTGAACACCAAATGTCACCAGAGATCTTTTACATGCCGACATCGTACGACATGGAGTGTCGAATGGACTTTTTCCGCCCTTCAAAAATCCGACTACCTCTGCCGGGTTTGAACCCGCTATCTTGGAATCTGGAGGCCGACACTGTACCACTGATCCACAGAGGCACTGAAGCAAAGAAATGACGCATATTTAATCGGAAAATTGATGTATGTTTTCCCTAAATATTATCCACTATATGAACATTCCGAAATGCTACAGAAAGGTGTATAATGTACTGTATCTTTGTTTGGCTATTTTGCTTTACGTCGCGCCGACACAGATAGGTCTTACGGCGACGATGGGATAGGAAAGGCCTAGGAATGGGAAGGAAGCGGCCGTGGCCTTAATTAAGGTACAGTCCCAGCATTTGCCTAGTGTGAAATTGGGAAACCACGGAAAACTTTCTTCAGGGCTGCCGACAGTGGGGTTCGAACCCACTATCTCCCTGATGCAAGCTCACAGCTGCGCGCCCCTAACCGCACGGCCAACTCGCCCGGTATCTTTGTTTGGAAGAAGCAAATAAGATGTAGCGCACCGAAGACGTAGTGGTAGTCTTGGGCAGTATATATGAACATTGGGGACTGCAGCGGACAGGAAGATGGTTTTCCAAGAATTCTTGTCTGCCTGAGCCAATCGTATTGAAGTTAATGATCACATGCTTCAGCCAACCAGAATTCTACAAGGAAGCTATCAGTATTCGGATATTTGAAAAGAATGCAAAACGAACTAAACGTTTGAACTGTCGGCTTACTCGACTATCCATTTATATATCATTATGGCTATTCCTTTTTCAGTAAATCTAACATCACCAATGCTTATGTTCTCTGCAGCTATCGGGAAACTTTACCTATCGAGTTCGTAATACCATGTTGAAAACTCTTATTTTTGCATATCCTACCACGTTGTTGAAAATGGACGCTAATAATCCTGACACATTTAGTGAAAATAATTTGAAAGGAAACAGCAACGACACCGATTTATATGCAGCTGACACTTGACGGCCATTCAAGGGAAGAGACTTTACAAATATGTCTTTCCAATGGCAACGAGAGCGTTACGATCGAAATACTTTGAATTCTAGAAGGTACTATAAGAGACGTCCAACCACTGGCTGTACTTGGTTTCAGGCAATGGAATGTTTTTAAAGGTGTGTAGGTACCTTGCGTCACCTATTAAAGTCTCACTTACTCGTATAGGTTTTAGGTGAAACGACGCTGCGATAGAAAAGTGCTATGGCAGGGAAGGTAACAGCCGTGGCCTTCATTAAGGCACATCTCCAGCATTTTCCTGCTGTGAAAATGGGAAACCACTTTGTGTTTGTGTGTTTTTTACAGTAAATATTATATCTAGATGGTATTCGCAATCAGTTCAATCTCCTCGCTACAATCGAATGTTGTAGAGTCGTTGAGGTTAGGCCAAATGACTACGCAAGAATAGCTTTAATTCAATACTTTCATATATTATAATATTGTTCTTGCAGCTCCGAGAGACCTGTATTTATCTCATTTGTAACATGCAAAAGCTGTATATTGTTTTCAACACTTTTGTTTCCACAAATTCATCATCAGTTCTACAGGTGTTTTTCAGTTGGTAAGATGTCCTCGTTATTAAAATGTACTTCCACAGACTTATTCCTTGTGACACGTGACCTATTCTTGGAAATATTGAATATCTCTTCTATTTTTGTTTAAATGCGTCTTCTACTCTTGCTTTTGGCCGCTAATTCAAAGTTGTTGGCTTTTTAACACTAGAACGGCCGACACTCTGGCACTCCTAAAACGGCCGCGGCGGTCAATTTGACCGCTGTATTGAAATTTAGTGTTTGGAAAGATTATACGGCATAATAGCACAGATTCTCAGGAAATATTTCCAAACTATGTCATCTCTATGCTTTATTTACTGTTAGTATACAACAATACAACAATATAGAACTTAACATTATTGCTATGAATTAAATCCTTTCATCCTACAGGTAGGCCTACAAGTCTTTCTTGCTGTGATTAGCTACTTGACATTACAATTCACGCACACAAACTCTCTCTTGACCTTGTCCGTGCATTTTCCGCACACAGCTTTGTTACACAATGAGCACACATCCATTGTTTTGTTGCCATTACAACGTGCTATCTGACACTGACGCCTTTTCATTGTAGTAGGTTCTTCCTTGTTGCCTCGTGACATTTCTGGATCATGGATTGCTGCCTTTTGTGGTTTCTTCCTTACGTACGAGTCTCTTAGTTCCTGAGCCAACTGAAGCAAAAATGTTCTTCGACTAATTTTCTTTCCAGTGACACCTGTATAGAGTACTCGGGCATTTATCCCTGCAAAATTTAGCATATTGTAGAAAACCTGAACCGGCCAGCGTCGGTATGGTGCTTTCGTTGTGTAAAAGCGCGCCATTTGATCTACTACGTCCACTCCGTATTTTGTTGCATTGTAATACTTATTTGTTTCAGGCAACTTCTTTTTGTGACTGCTGTCTACACTTACATTTGGATGCACCGTACTCAAAATGATAACATTCTTTCGTTTCTTCCCTTGATACACAGTGAGTGTAGTGTCACCACGCTTCAACACTAAGGTGCTATATAAATCAGCATACGAATTTCGCACTGCCTCAGGAACTTCCCGCAGCGATTTATTCACTGTACCCACAATACTTGTTCTCCTCTCTTTCAGTTTTTCCGAAAGACTCACCTATGTAAAAAAAAAAAAAAAAAAAAAAAGAACTGTCAGTTGTTACATTTCTTCCCTTGTCCATGAATGGAGCAACAAGACGTAGAACTACATTCTCAGATAATGTCTGGCCAACTGGTCGTAATTCGTCCTTTCCGAGGTAAGGAAACGCATTCAAGGTATATTTAGAATTTACATCCACGTTGACCCAGAATTTGATGCCAAACTTGTCAGGTTTGTTTGCCAAGAATTGGGTGAATCTACATCTGCTTTTAGTAGGAAATAGTTGTTCATCAATGCACATGTTTGCATCTGGCTTGTAGCATAGTTGACAGTTATCTATGAACTTATTCCAGATCTCTGACATAAGCGCAAACTTATCATTCTGCAGACGCTCTGACCTTGCAGATTTCATGTCGAAACGCAGGTAACGCATAATACTTTTGAACTTCTGCCGTGACATTGTCTCAGTAAAGAAAGATGGGCCCCAGTCTTTCGACCAAAGAAAGTAGACAGATTTTCCCTTCATACCATATACACCACGAGCGTAAAGTAATGCAATAAATGCATCCAACTCTTCCAGTGAAATGGTCCAGATATCCTCTTGAAGTCTCCTCCTAGCCTCTGCCTCAGTACATTTTTTTTTTTTAATGACGAAGAATTGATTCGTCAATCAACAGCCGAAAAGTACTCGCTACATTATCACAAACACTGCGTTTAGCAAATGCAGTAGGACCACTAGCTTTACATAAGATGTTCTGCTCAGTACGTTTTGACGTTGAAGAAGCACCAACTTCAATAACATCCCATGGTAAACCATCACGAGCAATCAACTGATTGTTGACATTGTTCACAGAGACTGTAGTATTAGCTTCAGGAAGAGCTGACAACTGCTGAATTGCACTTTCAACTGTAAAAAGGGAACGAACTATTTTAGCAATTTGATGATTCCCTCATATTACTGAAAGTAAGGTTCTATAACTAACAGAACAACGAAAGCCGTATGTGAAACCCTACAACTAGAACAAAATAATCATATAAGTGCACTAACAATAAATCACGTCATATTACATCATGATTTTTACTAACCTGATTTTCCTGTTTTTTGGGGTGCATACATTTCATTATCCCTCTCCATGACATCATCACTATCCGCACTTTCACTCTCGGAATCACAGTGAACTGTACGTGGAATGTATTCCAGATCATCACTGTCTTCTGAATCATCGGATTCTTCAGGACCAAACTCATTTTCTGCAATACTTTGCAGTCTACGGAGTATCTCCTGCTCACTGAGCCCACGTGAACGGCGAGACATGCTACTCCCAGTACACAACCACCAGTGCGCGAAAAGAATGGGTTGGAAGTGTTTATCTTGAGCAGGATCAAAACCATTGTCGTAACGGACTTATTTATTTGTACAATTCTAACAAAGTGCAGTGCTCCATTATTGTGTATAAATCTGTATTATTCTATAACAATATCGTAGCTCAAACACGAATCCATCAATCTATAAAATATTCCCGGTCAGTTTGACCGCTCCGGCCGTTCTACGTAGGTCGATGATTTTTACGCCACTGCTTGAAGTTTTCAGTCTAAATAAAACGTTAACGAGAACAGCTCACCACATGAGCATTTCGTAAACCTCCGATCATAGGAATAAAAATCATGGACATGGCAAAGTATTAAAGTACCCCATCGGTCAAATTGACCGCTGCGGCCGTTCTAGTGTTAACGAATTGTACACATTTCTATCCAATCATACAACTATGATCCTACCCGAAAGACCGCGAGGTATTTATTTTTAATCTAGGCATAAAGTACATTTATCCTGAAAGCAAAGTATTGTAAGATCGAGTGGAATATCCTATAGTTCAAATGCTGCCGTGGTAAATATTGGTAATGTAGGTGGTTAAACGTTCGCCTCCAGTGCTCAAGATTGCACGATCGAACGCCGGTGCAGTTTGCTATGGCATTTAAGGGTCCCTTTGTATTATGTACTGTTATGTAAATGAATCTCTCTACAGGACAAAATTTCGAATCATAGGACAAAATTAGATGTTGGGAGATTAAATACATAGCATTATATATATTGATCTTTGAATGTCAGTAATTATTAAAAAGAGGCACGATTTGAAAGACGTTCTGCATTTACCTATTTGTTTCGATTTCACGTTAACATATTATAATTTTGAATGTGTATTTTTCTGACCTGAAAATGTATGTAATGAAGTACATTTTTATTGGCTTTAATGTAATTTTTAATTTATATTTTATCCACTTGTCTCATTTAGAGAAACAGTTGATTTTAAAAATGTAAAATACAGGGAAACTTCGACTTGAATCTGACCTGAATGGGTAATTGAAAACCCTCCTGTTACAACTTGTTATCCTACCAACTCTTTGTCTTGCTGCTTTGCTTCTCGGCCTTCGTCTTCTCTTCAGTTGAAATCTTTCATTCATAGTAATAAATAGGTATTCTTTTTCAGGTTGAAGGACAGAGATAGACTTCGTAAATTTAAAAAAGTTTGGAAGGTTTCGATACAATAATATTATAGTATACATTTCTGCACATATTTGTCGCAAAAATAAAAGTATTTTAAGCAAACATTAGTGTCAGTGCGTGCTTTACATATTATTATTATTATTATTATTATTATTATTATTATTATTATTATTATTATTATTATTATTATTATTATTAAGGGTACAAGGGCAGTAGATAGGAAGAAGCGAGACCCTAGGTTCCTGGACAAAAAATGACCACAGAAACTTTATATTTTGAATGTATTTCACCCCCAAAAATTTGTTCTTTTCTTTTCGTTTCTTTTCTCAAATCCAACAACAACATTAACAATAAATTACAACCAGAATAGTTATTTATAAGTAGATATAACAGAAACTTAACAATTGGACCTTTAGTACTTCATAAATTGATCGGGGAGGATAAACTCCCAATTTCCAAGTCTTATTAGCCTCTACAACATCTTTGATTTTTCGCACAACGAAGAAGCGTGAGCTTCCAAGAATAAGTTTCAAATTCCAAAGGGAGATCAAATTTCAAGACCATCAGGTACCTTTTATTACACTTAAAAACTGTCCGCTTTTATATCGTTTGACACTCGCTGCCCTTAATTCAGAGGGAAGCAACAACACAACATATGGATCAGAGGCATCCAAAATAAACGGGGGCAAAAGCTCATACTACACGGCCAAGCATCACTAAACTAGAAGGTTAAATAGAAAAGGCCGAAAAGAATCATAGACTGAGATGCTAAACTCACTCAAGCAATCCCGTGACATAACTTGCAATAAAAACTAATTGGGCAGAAGGCCCGGTGACACAGAGGATAATCCATACTACATTGGGACTAGGGGGTGGGGAACGAAATGTTATTTCGAACAATTTTAGTCCCAATAATACAGAACGAGTAAGGGAAACACGGGTCTTGCATCCTTAAGACATCACCCGCTCGGTTGCTTACAGTTCATAGCAGGAAAGCCTAGAAACCTACACTTCAAAAATAGCATTAAATGAAGGAAAACCGACATTAAATTAAGATATGTGAGTCGACCCTAACCGTTATGTGCTAGAGGGGAACGCTGGCATCCTCCTGACGCCACACGCAAATCAGTGGGGTAAAATTTAGCCGCCTACCTTAGAAGTTGCCCTGGCCCGCCTGTAGCCTTCTGTGAAGAGTACCTCACTGGTCGCCGCTCAGATCATGATACATACATAAGGTCCAAGTTTGCTCCTATTAATAGGGGCGAGCAGGACGATGATTGGTTGATTTAATTTTGAAATCACAGCTGTGGCAATTTCGAAACAGAAGACATACGCTAGCTTGTGCCAACCCCTATCAGTTACAATATTCCACTAAATTATGTACATTCCAAGTTCCTACCTAGGTGGCACCCAAAACCAAAGTCGTGATATCTGTTAACAAACTTGAAAATCATGTGTTCCTTATAAAGTTCAGTCTCTTTCCACAAGGCCTCACCGCCCTCTTGCGTTTAAGGTCTTGCTTTCCCCACTAGGGAGAGGCCTTATTGATGGTAGAGATTTTATTCTTATCATCATCATCATTATTATTATTATTATTATTATTATTATTATTATTATTATTATTATTATGATTATATACCGAGCGAATTGGCCGTGCGGTTCGGGTCACGCTGCTCTGAGCTTGCATTCGGGAGATAGTGGGTTCGAATACCACTGTCGGCAGCCTGAAAGTGGTTTTCCGTGGTTTCCCATTTTTACACCAGGCATCTGCTGGGGCTGTACCTTAAATAAGTCCACGGCCGCTTCCTTCCCGCTCCTAACCCTTTCCTGTCCCTTCGTCGCCATGAGACATATGTGTGTCCGTGCGACGTAAAAACAAATTGTAAAAATTAATAATAATAATAAAAATAAAAATAATAATAATAATAATAATAACAAACTGCGTGAAATATCCTTTTTACTATAAATAAAAGTCAAGTATGTTTCCTGGACTTCGGTAAATTCGGTGTCATGCATGACATAGGTATTACGTGTATTAAGCTCACACGACTAATAGCTTTATGTGACCTTTAGCTTCCAATACCAGATTTGCAGAATAGGTTAAAATTGAATCTATATTTTTATCTTCGTTAATTCACTTTCGTAAAAATTAATGCAAAAGTTTGCTCGTCTTACCTTTTCAGTATGCGTTGGTTCCCTGTAGTTGGGCAAATTCGAAGAGACAGCTCGAATTAGCCAGCTTAAAGTCTTTATATCGATCTTTTCTAGTCCCTGCGAACAGCTATAGATGCTTGGATCGCTTGCTTTCGCTAATCTGAAATATTATCACCCTATATTTGAAAATAGCACTAAGACATCTTCTCCTTCTACGCCCTCTTTGGAGACAGTTTATTCATAGTCGTTTGTATATTTTACGCTGAAAAGTGCAGTAACCTACAGTATAATGTATGTATGTATGTATGTATGTATGTATGTATGTGTATGTATGTATTGTACCCTTGTAGTCCGCTAGTCAAGGGCGCAGTATGTATGTATGTGTTTATATATCTACTTATTATTAGCAACTAGCTCCTTCCTGTCTTTGGAAAAACGAAAGCATATAAATAATCTCTGCTTCTTTGTCGTCTGGCCTTCTGACCCCAACTAGACTGGTTCGATCCTGGCTCAATCCGGTGGTGTTAGGTGTTCAGGTACGTCAGCCCCATGTCGTTAGATTTACTGGTACGTAAAAGAAATCTTGTGGGACAAAATTACGGCACTCGGCGTCTTCGAAAACCGTCAAATTGGGTAGTAAGACGTAAAAATAATAACATGATTCTTCTTTGTCGTTGTGGTTTCCCATGAAAGCGGATTCGATCTCGACTGGGGTCGATGGCATTCATATGCGACTATTCTATGTCACTGGTTTCCGGGTACTTTAAAAGTTTCCTGTGAGATGAAATTCCGACACCCCGACATCTCTTAATAATAATAATAATAATAATAATAATAATAATAATAATAAACTGTCTGTCCTGTCAGTCTATTTTAATTCTAGAATGACCCTGTTAGTACACATACATATCATAAAGACTTTTCATTTTCGCTTCGCACGTTCAGTCGCCTCCCTCAACAGCTGCACGCAGACAACAGATTTGAACACAGGGATACAGGCCACGACAACTCATGACGACTGTTCTTCGGCCTGACTGCAAAGATATTCCGCCACTCACACAACACAGTCAGTTCACGTGGCTGATCCAGTCAGTGAACTACTCGACATTGACAACTCAACTGTTCCACTCACACACAGTACTCAAAGGCAGTATACACACAGTATTCCGTTCAGTACAGGACTCTGGTGGGACACTGACGGCAGCCAGCATGCCCTCTGGCCGGATGGGAGGTTCCCGGTCCGGTTTGGTCGTCCCTTCCCCGAAATACCGAAGGGGGCTACGGCAGGGCTAGCACATACCAGTATTAAATAGTATATCATTCTTATATAGAAACAATAAGCTGCAGGAGCTGTGCGATCAAAATTTGTCATATGATAAGCAAGAACTTGCAAAATACGTTTGGAAGTAGGCATACTCATTATGATTTGATATAAATGTGGAACAAAAGAATGCGATTTATGGTGGATTATTTCTCAGTTGTAACATTGTGCACGATCTTCGGATCCACGGGGCCCTCGAAGTTGGTAGCACCAGGGGACTTTTTCTTCACAATTTATGCAGCACCTATTTTTCTGTCAGGTTTCTTTGACGTGTTAAAATGAGAATTTTATATTGTGTTAGGGTTTAGCACATTATCTCTAGGAATTGTCAAATAGTGTTTGTTATTCATGTAATCTGCAAATGACTGTTGCGACGTCATTAGTTTAGAACTATAATTGTCTTCTTTATCGACCATTTTCTGAAATATTTTGACCGGGATGATTCTTGATCAACGTAGTTAGATGATCGACAGAGGAAAATGCTTTCGATTATGCAGAACAAACTGGGTGTTCTATATTATGTGTACCATCTGTATTCCTTTTTCTAACAGTGTTTTACGTAGAAGCTATAGATTTTGAATTGATTCTTACTTACAACATATGCCTCCCTCTAATTCCAACGTGAGAGAACACAGTGTTTAAAACCTGTTTTTTGAAGATTGAGGGCATGTTTTGTATTCTAAATTCAAGTCCTTACTATCATATGTTGTCATATATTGGGTTAAGACTTCCTTAATTTTACTGAAGTGTATTCCTTCTTATCATGATACATTTCAGAAATTTCGGTTTTTACAAAAAATCATTCAACTCCTTGCAGTCCATTCAAGGAAATATTTGTCTAATTCGCTTGT
Organism: Anabrus simplex; assembly: GCF_040414725.1. Lineage (NCBI taxonomy): Eukaryota > Metazoa > Arthropoda > Insecta > Orthoptera > Tettigoniidae > Anabrus > Anabrus simplex. The sequence goes on from NC_090266.1 coordinate 1,160,629,575, forward strand.
TAATACACCAAGACTTACTGCTGCAATTTTTTACCATTTATGTAACTGGCAAAAACTGTAGCACGTCTCTCAACAATCCAACTTCTTGATGAAAAAAGTTAACATTTAAAATGATTGTGTGGTTAGTGTTGCACTCCAGTTTTTCATTTCTTCTGCTCAAATAGTTAGAACCTCACAACCATTGTTAAATTTGTCTGCTGACGTCATCCAGACTATCAGGGAATATGTTGCTTCATCAAGGACTTTGCTACTTTTGAGCTTATAACATCACTGACTCGTGCTAACTTTCTTTTTCCATAACTTACTTTCCTTTTTTTAGCAAACTCCATGCAGCATGATAGCCGAACATCCCAATAAGGTAATAACTGATTTACTACTTCTTTGACTACCACACTGACATTTGGCATTCCATTTTAAATTGGACAAAGGAACATTTTAAACTGAACTTAAATTATCAAGGTTCGTACTATGTTTCACTATGAAGAATGTGACATAATGTGTGCGTATGTATATTTTGCATCGATGTACTTAAAATTGAATCTTTAACTCTACTTTTAGGATGTATTCATACATAGTTTGTTATTAGCACTTAATTAATTATGTGCTTTTAACCTAAAGAGATAACCAGCATATTCATGCTTATTTAGTTTGAAGAGCCGAATGTATAGTCGCTCAAAAAAGATTGATTGTATGATATCATATGTTCCTCGCATTTAATATTTTATCAGATTTAATTTTTATCTAAATGTAATTCATCTCCCATGTAGATACAAACTCTCTGGATACCCACAACAAGCATTACATCTATAGGTTCAGTTTTTTCTGAGAAAAATATACCTGAGAGGAACTTACACAATAAGATTTTCTTGAGCGGTTGCTCGAATAATAACCAGTTATCGTACGGTATGAGCCTTTGAAATAAAATATTATGAAATGATATCATAATTTGTTCGTAGCATGAGAGGGTTGAATTCCCGCATTCATGATATTTGGAAATAGAGTACATCTACAAGAAAACTAAACTTTTTTTTCGGTGAAGAATAGGGTACTCCACCGTAAGTCTATTTACCGAGTAGTTCGTTAACTGTTGTCCATCGGAACTCAAGGTTGCATTGGTCGATAAAACTTCGTAGCATTATCTTCAATAGAGACTGAGGCGAGTACAGTTGAAAAATAATTTACGCGTCTATTATTGTAAAGGTGATCTAATTGGAGAAAACTCTTCTTTGTTGAGGAACTGACATTTTTGAAAGTTTTTACCGGTAGTACCGGTGTGTTTAAATATCTGGTTGTAATACATGTTTATCACACATAGACATCGCTTTAGAGACTAATTTATGCAAATTTAATAATAGAGTAAGGGCTGTATAAAGACATTTTATCAAATCTATAATTCTTTTTGAAGTTCTAAAATTGATGGTACGAAATTTTTAATAATTTTCTATACTTCTGCTCATTTTAATCCAGATAATTAACGCTGTATTTTAAATCTTCATTCAGTTCTTCATATTGTGTATTATTTCATTACAATAAAATAACTTGAAAACATAAGGCGTTTTAGCTGTCCAATTTTACATGGAATGTCTCGTCTGTAATCTGTTAGAACGTCATGTTATTTGTATGGAGTACTATCTTCTTCAGGTGCTTTGCTAAATCTAATGCTTGTTTATCTTCATTAACCTTGTTTCTGCATGATATACATAGCTTACGATCTGGTTTGATTAAATGTGTATTTCTCATAGAATATCTTAGCAGTGTCAGGTAGTAGGCCTACATTTGCTTTCTGAGTGACTTTATGTTCTTTAATGGTGGAATAAGTACAGGCAATGTGTTGCACGTAGGTTGCTTGGGAAATCGCCTTTACAAGTGAAAGTAAAACTTTGCTTCCCCTTGTATGGAAAATTAAGTGTTGAAAAAAATCTAAGATGAAAGATTGAGACTGTGATCACTGTTGCGACTCGAACCCGAATTCGCTGTGTCCGGACGAGTGCGTATAATTGCTTCCACTAGGACAATGGACACACAAGAGAGAGAGAGACCGATCGAGCTAGTGGCTGCGCGGTTTGATTTACGTAGCTATCTGCTTGCATTCGGGAGATAGTGGTTTCGAACCCTACGTCGGCAGCCCTGAGGATGGTTTTCCGTGGTTTCCCATTTTCACACCAAGAAAATGCCGGGGCCGTGCCTTAATTAAGGCACTCCTAGCCCTTTCGTGTCCAATCGTCGCCATAAGGCCTATGTGTCAGTGCGCCGTAAAGCATATTGAAGAAATGGAGAGACACATTCATCACTTTGATTTGTTGATTTGTTGTCGTGGAGTCATCTGGCAGACAAGACTGGTATTTAGTCAGTTTATGCCTTAGCTGACGGGCGCTCTGGCTATCATCAAGTGGATTCGTAGTAACCCAGTTCTTGATGGGCAAATGTTTCTGATCTTGTCTCTTGGATGTCGACCGTCCTAATGGAATCGGCTAACGCATTGGTCCAGAGAGCGGGTTAATTTGGTTGGAGGCACGGTGGCAGTCACATTTTCAATCTTTTCTTCTTAAATAACGGGCGCTTTAAAAGAAACTACTGTCTAAAGACATACTAAGTGTCTCTGCTGTCTGAATTTACCTTAAATGCCCCGTGTACCTGTTATACTATCGTAGTAACTTCCTCTGTGGATCAGAGGTACTGTTTCGGACTCTGGAACCCAAGATTCCAGGTTCAAACGTGGCGGAAGTAGAGATTTTCGAAGGGCGGAAAGATGTCCATTCGGCACTCCATGCCGTACAAGTACGAAGTCGTCATGTAAAAGATCTCTGGTGACACCTGTGATGTTTACCCGACAAAGGTAGAATTCAGCCATAGGCCGCCCAACAGAGTTCTGCTCTCCCTGCCTTCTTGTAGAATAAAACAGACCGTCGAAATTCACACACTGGCAGACTGAATAGTGTCAGAGTGGCTGAGGCCATACATTTGTGATGATGATGATGATTATTATTATTATTATTATTATTATTATTATTATTATTATTATTATTATTATTATTATTATTATTATTATTATTTGCCTTTGCTGGCAAGATGTAGTGTTTACAGTGCAGTATGTCTTCTGGTATGGGCTAGAATAAATTTGTTACTTTCATTGACCTGTCTTAGTCTTATCCATGGCTTTGACAATATGAAAGTGACAGAGGTATGAGCGATGCTAGAAATGCCATCCCTTATGCAGCCAATCCCTGTTATGAATGGTGTGAAAATATCGCTCATAGGGTCGCTTGGAGCATGCATTTCAGTGGGCTTGGCAGACTGACATGTAATAGCAACTTCTGGCTCTGTGAGGAAAGCAATGGGAAACTACCCCACTCCTCATTTCCGTAGTATGCCTCTTGAGTGACACCTAGGCTATATATGACAGCTGTTAGTGGAGCTGTAGAGGATCAGACCAGCCTTCGGGCTGAATACCCTACATACATTATTATTATTATTATTATTATTATTATTATTATTATTATTATTATTATTATTATTATTATTACGATCTTAGTGTATGAAATTTTTTTGTGTGTGCCGTTAAACAATATCTATATATATATATAACTTGTCCTGACTGACTCACTCACTCATCATCGCCGAGCCAAAACTACTGGACATAAAGAAATGAAATTTTGAGGATACATTTATATTACAATGTAGGTGCTCGCTAAGGGAGGATTTTTGGATATTCCATCGCTAAGGGGGTGAAAAGGGGGTGAATTTTTGAAATGAGTGTATTTATATCTCAAAATTTAAATGTTTACAGATGTAAAAATTGGTGTTTAGAATCTCCTTTAAAAATAAAGAAACACGTATTTTTTTGTTTTCGGAAAAACCAATAGAATGGGTTGAAAATTGTGAAAAAGTGGTTGAATGCCTTTAATCAGGATACTTATATCTCGAAAGCTGAAGATGTTACAGACATGAAAATGGGAATCGCCTTTTAAAATAATGAAACACGTATTTTTGTGTTTTTGTTAATCCGATGAATAGGGGGTGAACAGAAGTGACAAGCGGGGTGAATTTAAAAAAAAGACTATATCTGCAAATTATCTCAGACAGGTAACACATTACATATTTGAAAACTGGTCATTAGAATTTCCTGTAAAAGTAAAGACTTTTTTTTTCGGAAAATCCACTTAAGGGGAACTGAAAAAGGGGGTGAATTTTTAAAATGGGCATATCTACAGTATATCTAAAAAACGTAACATGTTGCAGACGTGAAAATTGGTATTTGGAATCTCATTTTAAAATAAGGAAACACGTATTCTTTTGTTTTCGGAATAACCTTGAACGGAGGGGGGGTGTAAAGAATTGAAAAATTAGTTGAATTATTTGTATTGAATATATATACTAAAACTCTAAAGATGTTACAAACGTGAAAACTGGTATTTGCAATCTCCATTAAAAATAAAGAAAACTGCATTTTTGGTGGGGAGGAATCAACTTGGTATAGGGGGGAGAGAAAACGGAGATGCATTCCTTTTACGAGGGTACATATATGTCAAAAACTGAAGATATTACAGTCGTGGTCTTCGTATTTGGAAGCTCTTTGAAAGAAATGGGTACTGTTAATTTTTGGAAAATTCACTTAAGATAGGAGTGTGAAAAGAAGTTAAAACAATTGAATTTTTTCCGGAGAAACTTATATCTCAAAACTGAAGGTTACAGACGTGGAAATTGGTATTTGGAATCTGCTTGAAAAATAAAGAAACACGTATTTTTTGGGTGGGGTGAAACAAATTTAACGGGCGGGGTGGAGTGAAGAACGAGTTGAATTCTTTTCATGAGGATAGTTATATCTCAAAAACTGAAGATGTTACAGACATGAAAATTTGCATTTGGTTTTTTCTTTCCAAGTAAAGGAACACATAATCTTTTGTCTTTGGAAAATCCACTTAAGGGGGGGGGGGTGAATTAATTGAAAAATGAGTTGAATTCTTTTGTATGAGGATACTTATATCTCAAAAACTGACGTTACACACGTGAAAATTAGTATTTGAAATCTCCTTTAAAAATAAAGAAACGCGCATTTTTGGAGGGGGAATCAATTTAACGGAGTGGGGTGAAAATGGACTTGAATTCTTTTTGTGATGATACTTATATCTCAAAGACTAAAGATGTTAATGACGTGAAAATTGGTATATGGAATCTCCTTTAAAAATAAAGAAACACGGACTTTTGGGGAGGGGGAAATCAGCTTATTGTGTAGTAAGGGGGGGTGGGGGGTGAAAAAGGAGTTGTATTACGTTTACGAGGATACTTGCGTCTCAAAAACTGAAGATGTTACAGACGTAGGAATTAGTACTTGGAATCTCCTTTAAAAATAAAGACACAAACATTTGTTTTTTTTTAGAAAATCTATGTAAGGGGTGTGGGGTTGAAGAAAAGTAAATAAGGAGTTGAAATGTGTATATGAGGATACTTTATCTTAAAATATGAAGCTGTTATAGATGTGAAAGTTGGTATTTTGAATTTCCTTTCATAAAAAAGAAACACGTATTACTTTGTTTTTGGATAGTCCACTTAAGGCGGGAGAGGGTTGGAAAGAAGTGAAGAAGAAAAAGTTGAACCATTTTATGAGTATACATTTGTCCCCGAAACTGAAGGTGTTACAGACGTACAGACATGAAAATGGTATTTGGAATGTCCTTTAAAAATAATAAAACACGTATTTTGTTTTCGGAAAATCCAGTTAAGGCGCTGAAAGGAATTGGTAAAGCGGTTGAATTTTTAGATGATTACCGGTATACCTACATTATATGTTAAGAATTTAACATGCTAGAGGCAAGAAACTTGGTATTTGGAAAGTCCTTTAAAAATGCAGGAACATGTACCTTTTTGTTTTCGGAGAAGGCACTTAACGGGGGGGGGGAAGAAGTGAAAAAAAAGTTGAATTATTTTTATGAGGATATTATACCTTAAAAACTGAATATGTTACAGACGTGAAAATTGGTATTTGGAATCTCCTTCAAAAATAAAGGAACATGTATTTTTGTTTTCGGAAATACACTTAAATGGGGCTGAGTCTGGGGGAAGGACTGATCAAGGGGTTGAATTCTTTTTATGGGGATACTTATGTAGGCCTATATCTCAAAAACTGAAGTTGTTACAGATGTGGGAATAGGGGGGTGTATTTATGTATTTATTTTTTCGATTGAGAGAAGACTGTTTCTCACATGTACAGTTCTATGCCGCATGGTCGCCTTAGCCCCAAAAGGTAATACTACTAATATGGTTTACAAAGAATTTCTGGAGTAAATGTTTTTGGGTGAGATTTTATACTTTAGGAATATTCAGATAATGTCTTAGTACAATGCCGAGGAACGATTACTTTGGTCACATTACGAAATCCACGCGAGCGAAGCCGCGGGTAATTGCTAGTTTTCGTATAAATAAAGAAATACAGGGCGTACCTCCAGTTTACGCCACAATTAATTATATCAAACAGTAGTGTATTTGTAGTGTTAGTATAAATCGCTTACCTATAATTCCCGTTTATGTACCGTTTGAAACCATACGTGTTTGAATACTTATTTTACCCCCTGTACAATTTAGAGAAACAAGCTACCATCCTTGAGCACTTGGCTCTGTCGGAGGGCACATTGGAGATAATTAAGGACACAACACTGGAGTAATCGGTAATTAAGCATCGTCGGTCGTCTGTTCCAGGTGTGTCAGCGGTTGCATAGCTGATAACTTTTCATACTGTGCTTCAAAGTGCGTTCACGGATATTGGCATATTGGTCATAATAGAAAATCGCGCAACACTTTGTACGAGAAGTGTCGTTAGTGCATCTACTGTATGTTGACGTCATTGATTAGAGGAAGGTGCACAAGTCGTTATACTGTACCCTACAGGGCACATCAACACTGCAGGATCATACCTACCTGCTCACCTGCTCTTGCATACGGGCACCAGCTCAGCTGCAGTCGGCAGAAATGGTCGATCGTTGGGTTCTTGTGACGAGAGGATTATGGGGGCTAGTACAATTACATTAAACTACGAAATGAGGAACACTTTCGCTGTGATCAGAATTTTTGAGCATAAGTTTGTATTCACAACACAAGTTATTTACAAAGATTGCACCTGTAGTGCCAAAATAAATGCCCCAAAGGCTCACGTCTACAATTCAAAAGAAAACATAATCTGGGTTATGACATTGTGCTGAAGTTTGTCGATCTGTGAACCAGGAAACGGAACGGATGTATCCCCAACATGGAAAACCTCATCACTATGCCTGCGACATAAAATGACATGATGGTAGAACTAAGGATACCCGCAGAGATTACCGCTATTATGAAAGTTTCCTCCCATATCGGGATATTTATATACGCAAAAATAGCAGCACAATAAGTGATAAAAATAATCTTAGATAACCTACTCTAGCGCCCTCAATGTCATATTTACACGGACGTGAACCCACGTCCACCAGGCAGAACTTTGTGTCAACAGGGCAATCATAACAGTAGCATAGTGCCGAGATCACATTAGTAAAATACACAACCCCAAGAATGCGAATCAAACAAGAAAGGAAAAGGAGGTAAAATGGTTAAAATAAATGACGCACTGTGTTTGCAAAAGGCTTCTCTGCCAAAGGAGAATGACCTACCTCCAGAGCGATTTAAAAATGGCCGAGCTCACCCCAATACAGAGCAGGCGAACATTGACCCGCAGTCTGGTCTGGAGCCTCCCCCTACATCAAAAAAAACTTGTAAACAAACTACCGCCAGACGTCTTACCCTACATTCTTTCACAAGGGGACTTTCAAGCTTCTACTCATAGCAGCAAATGGCCACAAAATAAGTGAGGGAAGACACATCTCACATACGCACCTGACTTCATTTAACCACCCACACGGGTCGCAGTTAAATCACATAAAGTGTTCTACGATACTATCACATCAAACCATCACCGTCAATATGCGGCGTGTCAACAGTAACCTTGGGGGTCAGAGGTTCAAACCCAACGTTTGGCAGAGTAGCACAGAGTCGAATAGTGTTAAAACCTGCGCCTCCGCTATAGTTTACGCCCGTCTAAGGCATGTAAATAGAGCCACTTAACTAAATAAATACCATCAGCATGCACGCCTTACATTATGCAGGTATGTCTGCCCTTCCCCTGGAATATAATGGGAATTACACATAGTGATCTTAATCCTACAAGGAAAATGTATTTAACGACCTACCCAAAGGAAAATATCCGGTCTATCGTACTCAAACAATACGTATCAACTAGGCACACTACCTCCTGCCGTGTTAACAAAATTACATCATTGTCTGCTTTACCTAGAAAAAAAAATCTCTCTACCCTTACCCTTGAGATATATCCAAACTATCTTAATATGCAGCCTGATGGGCCACAATCAAATCCTATGTTAATATTTACAAGCTTAATTCTACTATCTCTGCGTGACACCCCAACTCCACCATATGTCTAGTATCTCATGGTCCACTTATCTCATCATGATGATCTCCTCCTCTCTCCCTCCGGGTAGGCTATCATGATTTAGCCCATCATGGTAGAGGCTCGGCCAGGGTCGATTCTTGGAGTCCGGTCTTCCCGCCCCGCTGGTCCATGGTGCTGTCTTCTTCTTGAGGGATGCCTCGTTCAAGGTAGCGTCTTCGAAGCCACGTTCTGAAGTTCTTGCACCTCACTTCCCTCGGAATATCTCGACTTCTTACTACAATGAAATATTCACTTTAAACACAACGCCACATTCTGGACATTTATTTAGGTTGAGCTAGCACACAGCGCTAACACTTTGCAACATACATTCCTCGTCCTCCATTCTCGTATAACTGCATACTCGCTAACTTGTGCACTATGCCACAAACTATTTTCTGCTCTAGAGACTATCCACTCGGTTATTGTGTTTTTATGCCCGCTTAATTTGGATTCAACAGTCTATCAGAGGATAGATATAGGCCTCCTTAGCCTATTGTCCACACTTCCTCGGCACCTCGGGAGCTTCGCCCCTACCGCTATTTATCAGAGTCTATAAGTATTGCGTTCTTTGTTGCTGATACAATTAACCACACGCGATCTCACTGATAGATATCTGAACATCGCGCCACCTATAAATCCACCACCTGTAACTCTGTAAGTCACCGATCCACTGGATCAAAGTTATCGCACAGCAATAATTACACAGTGTCTTTGTTCTGAACAAAAGGTTTCTGGCGCAATCTAGGCAGACGTGCGACGCGTACTGGCAGCAATATGATCGTCGACTGGATGATCTCCCCCCATATCACTCAACTTTTATATGAGACAACACACCAAAGAACGCCAGGGAAAGCCCCGAGAAACAACTTGAGTCTGGAATGTGGCCACTACAGAGCTTCCCACGGTGGTTCTGCTTGCTACTTATTTATTGATCTAATTCTATGTTAATAAACCTAGAGGTATCTATAGCTTCGTAAAATTCTGGCCATCATTTCCATCTTTTTATTTTCCTGAGAAACCTTCAATTACGGGAATTACGACTCAATTTCCGTAATGTGGTGGGCCTGTCTGCTCCCGCTAAAAATCTCTGTTAGGATGGCAGGTCTCTCCCCCAGACAAAATCCCATCTCTCTTTCTTTCTTTCTCACATATTCTTTCTTCGTCACACATGACCACGCCTTGCCTCGGGAAATCACCTTCTCGATTCCCGCGCCCCATATAGCATCACGCCCTCACAAGCGGCGTCCTACTGCAAAATTTTTAATGCGTTAAATATCCATTCTCGCGGTTAAATATAATGGTACAATACCTGGTTCTGGACAGCAGCGACTTGCAGATAACGGCACAGATGCACACGGAGACTGTTGCATCGTACACTCAAACAAATAAATATCTGGGGAGAGACAGATTGATTCCTAGCGGAAAATCCTGGACACTCCTTAGAAGCCTGTTCTGGTATCTCCATGACGTAGAACATGACTGTAGTTAATGGGAGCAGAGGGAAGGTATTAGGGCTGACAGGCTATGATGTTGTCATCTTGTCATTTAACCAGTGAAAGCCTGTAGCGATATCCCATTCTTATTTTTGACAGGAAACCTATAATGCCTTTTTTGGAAAAGTACGGAGATAAAAATCAATCGGTTCGATACAGTGGTGAATGAATGCATAATTATGAGTCAAAGAAGCTGCGGGGACCTTATTATGATCTGGTCACAGGAACGCATGTTTCGAGAAAATCACCTCTGCATAATTTTACAAACATAACACTTATGTTGACACTGTCGAGGGTTTTTCAGACATTCGGTCTCACTTCCGTTTATTATCATACGAGTATGACATTAAGATTATTTTGAAGAACACAATTATATAAGGGCTTCCACACGTTATTTTTAGCGACATGGAAATGTCTTTGATTTCCCCCGCCCTCCCACGTTGAGGGGCTCTCAACGGGTGAAATGTCAAAGGCATCGCCAGTCCTGAGCTGAGTATGGCATTGCTTCCACTTAAGTGTATCAGGCCCTCCTGCCTGACCTACCTTGGTTAACTCAATCGCGGAAAGTAATTTCAAGGATGGCCGACAGTAATATAATTAGAGGTTGCCTATCACGGGGATCCATGGATAGTGGCAACCGTGGCCAGGGCTCAAATTCATTGAGCCATCCTCCTTGGTATTTTGAAATATTAAACTGAACAATTAAAACGATTCTAACAGGTGATAATGCTTCAAATCGTAGATGTCGAGTTGTCTTCTGTTTCCAACTAATTGTGGAATGGAACGGAAAGGACGAATTTGCATTTCTGCAGGCTCCGGGCTCGACTCCCAGTCGGGTCGGGTCAGGTCAGGTCATGTTAGGTCAGGGATTTTTACCTGGATCTGATGCCTGGTTCGAGGTCTATTCAGCCTGCGTGAGAACAATTGGGGAGCTAAGTTATCTGACTGTGAGATAGCGGCCGCGGTCTAGAAAGCTAAGAATAACAACCGATAGGATAGGTCGCCGCGCTGAGCAGCGGTCGCTTGATAGACCAAGGCTTGTTATGCCTGTAGTTCATCCTTCCATTCTGAATTTTTAAAGTGAACCTATCAAAATATGTTTGTCTGTTATCCAGTTGCTGATGAATAGTAGCGGTGTGCTTATTTTCCGCAGTATCTCTTGTTGTAAGGATAATGTTTCGTTTTTAAGTATTACGGAATATCGACGAAAATGTCATGCTAAGCTATAGCTCTAGATATATTGCGACCAGTATATAACTCTCCAGTTTTAAATGTTTTTTCATAATTTTTATAATATTTATCACCACTTTGTGCTAACTTTTGAAATGTTGCAAACGAATTTGGACTTCTTCTTTTACAGAAGAAAATACCTCTCTGTTACTAGCATTTAATAACCCCTGTGGGATAACATTCCGGCTCCGCCATGTCTCTGATGACCGCTGTAAGTTGTTGGGGCGTTAATGTCTTGTCTTCAACCTCTTCGTTATTTATTTACTCTTTTATTTTTATTTAATTAATTAATTGGTGGAGCAGGTCTGTAATTTAAGTATCGCCAGGTGTCAGATGCTCAAGGGTCACTTGCGGGTATTGCTCTGTCAAGAAATATTTTGAAGAGGAGAAAGTAAAAAAAACGTAATAGTTTCATTGCCTGCCCTGCCTCATTAGCTTCTTCACAACTATGTTGAGAAGTTACATACATGAACTGATATAATTTTACATTTTATACGTCTAATAATTCAAACGCTGTTTGATAATCATGTTATATGCTTTACGTCCCACTAACTACTTTTACGGTTTTCGGAAACAACGCTGTTTGAATGGCTTCAACCACCTTTACGAAATTTTAACGACTGATTCTTTTTCATAGTTTCATTCGTTTTCAGTACCCAGAGGTCCGTTTAAATTACACTCTTAATTAAAATTACGAAACAGCACTGAAGATGGCTCGGAATTATTGTAACACCAAAATGAATTACTGCGGCTCTTCAGCCCCGGAGGACCTTGGCCTTCCAAGATGACTGCTGGCCAACCATATATCCTGCAGATATTATGGTGTCACATGGTCTGTGCGATGACTCCTTCAGCTGCATTAGTTGCTATTCTGGACCGGGTTCGTTCCTCTCAAATCAGATATTTCCTTGGTTGACTTCATGATGTCGAGTAACCCTTAGCCCAGGATTAAAATCCATGGACTTGACAGGAATTGAACTCGGGGCCTCCGGGTAAAAATGCACGCACGGTGCGCCTACGCCACAGGGCTGGCAATATTGTAGCACATTACCATCAAAATAATGGAAGTACTGCCATTTGTCATTCTTCTAACCTTATATTAGCTTATTCAAATGGCGTCCTGGTCCCAAGAGCAAAGACATAGTTACAGTGATTGTATGAAGTATCTGAGCATTACGATTTGTATTAAAAGGGCAATAAATTACCCGTCACATATCCATAGATTTTCCATAATACTGTATAATATAAATATTCCTTTGAGTGTGCAGATGTATTTTTACGGATAACTAAGCAGGAATATTATCCCGGCCGCTCAACAAGAAATACAAAATGATATCTGTACCATTACACAGGAAAAATTAGTATTAGATCAGTAGAATTGTTTGCACGCTTCTCGGCACTTTGCTCCCTTCACTGTGGGTTTTGTCAACGCGGCAGCGTTTGGTGTTGCTGCGCTGTTAAAGTGTTATAAAAATCATCCCTAAAATAGGGGCCAGAAGGCGAAAGCAACGACTTTGGAAGAAAGGTAATTATTAGATTTCAAACCAATGCAAATCGTTGCGATACATTTCTAGGATCGTACATAGACTGACAACAACAATTCAACAGGTTCGGTTAACGAAAATCGTTACAAACTTTGGCCGACTTATTCTAAGAAAAATCAGACTATATCCGAAGACCAGTGCACCCACTATCGCAGCGGAGCTGAAACCAGATTTCAATATAAATATATATCACAGCATGGGTCCTAATTTCCTTTGAAAAAAAAAGACTACAATGGAAGAGTTAGCGGTAGGAAGTATTACGTCAGTGAAGTCATCATGAAGAAGAATTTGCAGTTCGCAGAATCAAATGTAAACTCCTTCATGGACCTGTGGAATAGGGTTAATTTTACTTATGTGAGCAAATTGAATGTTTCTTGCTTCTGATGGGAGATGCAGGATGTGAACAAGGAAGAACACAGAACTGAAGGAGAACATCTCTCTTATAATAAAACACAGTGGACGTTCCGTAATAGTATGGGGGTGTATGAGTGTCTCAGGTGTAGGAGCCCGGCATTTCGTTGAAGGAAACATGGACCTCCAGTACTGCATTAATGTATTGGTGCTTTATCTCGTTCGCACTGCAGAAAAAATGTAGATAAAGGTAATTTTGCATTCATGCGGGATAACGATTCCAAGCACGCAGCTTGAAGTACAATAATGTGTATCCTCTACAACACACTCAGGTACTTCCAAACTCCCCCGCAGATTCCAGATGTAAATCCCATTAAGCATCTCTAGGGGTTACTTTGAGAAAAGAATTCACGCTGGACACATTTCTCCCAAAACAGTTCTGAAACGAGCACTCGCAGAAGAACAGAGAAACATCCCCGCTGCTGCCGCGTCTAATTTCGTGAATTCAATGCCAAGACGATTCCAGGCTATTATACAATCCAAACGCTATCCCACTAAGTACTGAACATGTGACATTGTCATTGCCGTATGGATTTGAGACACTGTTCGAATACTTTCTGTGCTAGTATTTTGAATGCATATTCAAAGATTTCTTTAATTGTTCGTTATCATGAATATATTCAGTTTAATTTCTCTAATTGTATAACTTATATATATGAAGGAATTTTGCGTTATGCATTTGCTACGAATATATACATAACCAAGAAGATATGTAGTCTTTTTTGTTAAGAATGGTTAGTGTTCGAATACTTTTTACACTATGTGTATAATACTTAGCAGTCGTGTCAACTAAACTGTGGAGAATCCAACTCTGCTATCTCAGTTAATGATACGTCAGGTAGGGTATACCACACTAATACAAAGCTCCTCAACTATTTCAAAATGAAAACTAATTATTTTCGCAAAAGATTAGATTAAGAATATGCTAGGAGTTTCTTAATCAACAAATTTCTGATTAAAAGTGGGTTATTTCTCGATTTTGGTAATTAAAATCATGAACGGTAAACCACTGAGAAAAGAAAGAGGCTTCTTGTTTAATTGCATGGAATGAAGGTGTTTAAATAAAATCATTGTTTCATAAAAATTATCAATGTAAATAATAAGACATATGTTCCACAATTTAACATGATTTTTCCTTTGAAAATTCAAGTGATCCATTAATTTTGCTGGTCAGTGTAGTTACTACTGATTGGGACAAAGCGGTTCGCGGCAATTACTGCGACGCAGTGCTCGGATAATCCGAGTACAGAACGAGTACAAATTTGCAACTGCGTAGCTAAAAGTTTGTATTAGTTATCGGCGCGAGAGTTGACGTTCAGATTTAGATATTATTGCTGAATATGGACAAAAGTATTCCATAAAGGATGTTATAATTGTCAAATGAAACCTATCTGAAACATGTTTAACATCATATAAAGTCAGGCACTTTACTTACGGTAAATAGTGAATAGTTAATAAGTTACAAGCTTATTTAGGTAACTTGAGTCACGGAAGTGAAGTGCACATATCTCACTTCTGTAATTTTAGGCATACATTAACATAGCATTATCGGATGCAATGCACGGTGTCTAGACACAGTTAGTGCAATATGTTACTTGCAACATGTCTTATACAAAATGAACTTCTATGCAGGAATGTCAGGGTTTCAGCTCGTCTTGCAGAATGGGATGACTTTCGGCCGGAAATAATATATCCGGTAGAAAAAAGCCTCTCCTCCGGACACAGGTGCAACAGGTAGGCTAATGTAGCCAAGGGCAAGTTCATTGACGGGATTTAAATTATTGCTCACGAATCGCGAATCGAATCCGCACACCTGGGTGTGGATACTTTTCAAGAATGCCTCATTTTGACTACAGCATCTGATCGCATCGTCAACACTTGGGTCACTTCTACCACCTTTATTGCAATGAACCCTGGGAGGTTATCTAGTTCCTTTTAAATGTGAAAACAGCGTTAAGGTACTTGGACCATCTTGCGACTTGGTCGCTCACTGCTTCATGCCACTTCTAACTGTTTCTCCCCGTGTTACAGGCCATAAAGGCCCTTGGAAGAGTGAAAGATAAAGGCTTTCACTTTCCTTAACCTTAGTACTAAGTGGGATAGAGTGGTTAGCTCTAACACCGGCCGCCTTCGCCCCCAGGAATTAACCTGGTACTCATTTTTTTAAATGTAGGTTGAGTGAACCTCAGGGTCATGTGCCGCTACAGAACAGGAAATCTAGTTTCTTACATTGTTCGGCTTCGTGACGGGAAATCGAACCCATGTCCTTCTGGGTGAACCGAGCACGCCTTTAACGCCTCGTCTAGGAAGCCTCTTTCATAAGGGAATAGCCTTCCCGAAATGGCATCCCACGTGAGCCTTTGGGACATCAAAGGCACTTTGGTGTGCGACTTCGTTGAGACCGGAAGACACATGCCGGAAACTAACGAAATGGCTTGGGAGTAAGTTACATGGTGTCGTGCCAGATTTACCGTGCCGCATGCGACCCGTGCCACTAGGTACTGCATAATCCATAGTCGTGCCCGATGCGACCGGTGCTGACAACACAGTTTCAGTTTAATAAGCTATGTCATCATCCAAGATAAGGTAAACTAAATCAGAACAAGAAAAGCTTAGAAAATAGGCCAAACATTTATAGCACTCCTTACCGGGTTGGGAATGAAATTGTTCTTTGTTCTGTTCAAATAGCAAACTACTATAACCACAAACCGTGCACAGCATTTAATTATGAACATGGAATTAGCCGTCGGTAAGAAACATTTTACAAAATGAAATGGCGTATAGCTTTAGTGCCGGGAGTGTCCGAGGACATGTTCGGCTCCCCAGATGCAGGGCTTTTTATTTGACTCCCGTAGGCGACCTGCGCGTCGTGATGAGGGTAAAATGGTGATGAAGACGACACATACACCCAGCCCCCGTGCTGGGAGTCGAACCCCGGACCCCTGTGACCAAAGGCCAGCACGCTACCATTTAACCATGGAGTCGGTAAATACAGCCTATATAAATCTTTACGGAGAACAATCCCAACGACTGCGTGAAAGGTTTATAAATAATAATTAACGAGTACATTTCTATGTCGAAAGTTCAAATAAAACATGCATACATTATATCACACACAAAGGTAATATCCAAAACAACTCAAGAACTCGTCGTTTAAAATTAAATCAGTGAACTGTACAGTTCGGAATGCCATAAATGGAGATATTCCTCCCCAAGAGAAAGCATAGATGGGTCATAAATAACGGGGAAATTGTATAATCAGGTTTGAATACTACAACAACACAAGTTCAGTGATATTTTAACGAAGATTATGTTTGTAAATAATAATAATAATAATAATAATAATAATAATAATAATAATAATGGCGTATAGCCATACATTCTATAATAGATAATAATTATAGATTCTATAATGGATTTAAATCTCCTAACGAAAGACTTTCACGCTAACCTTTAAATCAACGAATAAAGTCTACACTATTGTAAATGTACATGCACTTTTACAAATGATAAAAATAAAACCCAGAAAGAACAAACAGAAACATTTTGGCAAGAAATTTCAAACACCTTTGAACAAATTCCATCCAAAAACACAATAATATTGCTTGGAGATTTTAATGCTCAAATTGGCGAAGAACGTTGTCATCGATCTCTAGTAGGTAAATTCCCTGCTCATCGAAGAACAAATGCTAATGGAGAAAGACTCATTAGTCTATGCAGAGAACATAATATAGTCTTAAAATCTACATTCTTTAAAAACTTCGTAGAAAACAGACTACATGGGTCTCCCCAAATACAATCCGTGGTGAGAAACAACTTGACCCTGTTGCCTTAACCCAATTCTGCATACTGTTGCCTTTAGGCAACATATAACTTTTCACCTATATAAATGGATACAGATTGTAGACAGGTAGTTTTACGGCACACCTTCAACTGTGCAGTTAAACACACATACCAGTGATGCCTTGTTTTTTCTTTTACATAACATAAGACAACACAGCCCTACAACCAAAGATACTCCTTCCACCCCGCCAATATCCACGCGTACCAACCACCGTTTATTTTACGTGGACCCTCCCCATCACATTACCACAGGCTTCAGGAGTACCTCTGGCTCAACCTCAAAGACATTACCGACCTACGGTATTGCGCCTTGCAATACGTACCCATGGCCAGTAGGCAGTAATCTTCGGTCTTTGAATGTTAAAAGCTTAGCGTGAAATCGTGAAAAATCGTGAAAAATCGCGCGCGCGCGCGCGCGTGTGTGTGTGTATTCACACCCACGACGTGGAAAGGGCGTCTTTCAAAGCTGACCAATGAAGACGATTGTTCGCCCATTTCTAGGATCGTAGTATGTAAGTGCAAATGGTTTCTAGAGGACCAGCTGCAATCGCTGTTGACGATTAAGATGCCAGATACCATGCCACCTGGACTACATTTACGAAATAAAAAACATACGCCTCAACCCAGGATCGACCCCTCGACCTCCTGCATGCTAACCCAAAACTTTATCCACTGCACCAACTGTACAGCACGACTAATATGTGCTGACAGAGGTAGTTACCCTACATGTGGTTGAAGTGTTGCCAGATTGCCACTCTTCAACGTCCTTTTTCTGCCGGATATACTCTCAGGACGAACTTTTGTAGGAGGCTTTTTTATTGCTGACATGTGAGGAGTCGCGCTGCGACGCCCGAGTGCGCGAATTTCGGTTCATCCTGTACGTAATTACATATTCTGTTCCAATATATGTAGCTACAAGAAAATCTAAAATGTCGGCGAATCGCACTAAAAGGACCATTATTCCAGGAGTTTAAAGTTTCATACTTTTACATATTTCGATGCATGATAAATATTTTAATAAATATTACATATTTTAAATATTTTGTAGGATATAGCGCATTTAAAAGAAAACACAATTCTTTCTTATCACTAACTTTACATCCATTTAATTTTTTAATTAAACACTTAAAAATAGTTTAAAAAGCCTGTACGTCTCTAACATGTAAAAATAATTTAGTAATTTGAAGTGAAGTATTCTGTCAAAGAATGGCATCCCTGAGGTATGTTGACAGTGCAAGTTTTTGGTGTCTCGAGTCGTGTCCATCAGTCTTCCGTTGCGCAAACTTTGTCACATTGTTCTCCTCTCAGATTTAGTGACTCTTCTTTTGTGATCCCTTCGCCAGTCGTCGGTTTAATGCCATATGTCAAAAGCGCCTTTTCTCTTTCTTTCTCTGTTTTTTCCTTTCCTACTTTCTTTTTTCTTTGTTTGTTTGTTTGTTTGTTTGTTTGTTTGTTTCTTTCTTTCTTCTTCGGTTATTCCATTCACTACCATAAAGGCCTGCAGTCCACACAAAAGTCTTCAGGAACATTTTTCTAATAAGCATATTTGTGTTTGATGAGATCACATTTCTTCTGTCTTTTTAAGGACCTTCCTTGCTTGAGCAAGTCTACATTTAAATATTTATTTGCTGGGGAATTTGAAATACGCGCCAGTGACTTCATCTGAAGTTGAAAGGTCTTTTTCTATACATAAGAACATTCTAACAGACAGAAGGCATTCGATGACGTCAGAAAATGTGGAAAACTATTTAGTTATTAATTGTGCCTCCAAATGAAATTTAAAGGTTGAATAACATCTGAACTTATAACTTTTTTCGGCTTTATTTCCTTTTCTGTGTACAAGAATACATCAAATAAAATTCGATATTATGTTACATATTTTTTATTTATCACATCATATTTAACTACATATTTTGTCAATTTTAGCAACATATTTATATACATATTTCTCATTTTTATATTACATATAATCTGAGCCCTACTAATGACATAAGATTTTGTCCAAGGCATTCTTAAAAACAGCTGAAGAAATACTAGACCCACAATTAGGAGACTATCAAACAGAATTTAGAAAGGGAAGGTCATGTTCAGAACAAATTTTAAATCTAAAGAACACAATAGCCATGAGGAAAATCAGAAAATCTAAATTTGAAATCACTTTTGCGGGCTTTAAAGAGGCCTATGATTTAATTGTTAGAAATACTCTATTTGATATTTTAAAGGAATTTGGACTTGATAATGAAACAATTGAAGTAATTAAAGCAACATTAACAAACACAACATCCAAAGTAAAATTTTTGGGTGAAATCTCAAAACCATTTGAAATAGGATCAGGTGTACGACAGGGAGATGCTTTGTCATCTGTACTCTTCAGTTGTGCATTAGAGAAGGTGGTTCGAGAATGAAAGAAAACCATCAATACTACAGGTGTTCGACTAGGAAGAAATCCAAATGAAATCATTATAGATTGTTTAGCTTTCGCAGATGACATGGCGTTAATTACAGACTCAATAGATAATGCTTAAGAACAAATACGAGAATTACAGAAACGAGCGGCCAAAATAGGATTGCAATATCATTTGAAAAACAAAGTTCATGAAAAACCACATTAATGCCCCTCAAAATATCATAATTAACAAGAACATAATATCGGACAGATTGATTTAAATACCTGAGAAATGGATAACAAACAGCACAAAAGAAAAGGTAGATATAAGAGTAAACAAAATGGAAATGATGTTTCATATGTTAAAGATTATATACAATAAGAAATCTCTATCCTGGAACTTGAATCCAAGACATTATCAAACAATGGCCCGGCCAGAAATTTTATACGTAGCAGAAACTCCTAAACTTACAAGAATTGGGGATCTTGAAAAATTAGAAAGAGTTGAAAGAAGAATTTTGAGAAAAATACTGGGACCTATAAGAAACAACAAAGCCGAATTTAGACTACGATCAAACAGTGAGCTATGTGTAAAAGTTGAACAACTGACAACTCTAATGAGGAAAAGAAGACTCCAGTTTTTGGACACATTTATAAAATGAATAACAATAGACTAACTAAACGAATCTTCAACTTATTGAACAGTTACAAATCCAAGCCAACGAGGTTCATTGAAATTGAAAAGGATATTTAAAAAAGCTGGAATTAAAATAGACACGGTAGAAAACGGAACACGCTTCAAAGGAGTAACAGGAAAGGCAGGATTTCAGGAGAGAAATAAATTAACAACTGGAAGAAAATGGACTCAAGAGGAATAGGAACAACATTCTCAGAAAATGAAGGAAGTCTGGAAACTAAAGTTAAATGCAAAGAAAAGTAACCAACCGGCTAGCCACGGTGTCAGACCATGTAGGCTTCACGGCTAAACGATCGTGGCCACCAGGACTCGGATTGCAGTTTAGGTGAAATTATTTCCGATAAATCTGGTTGCTTTTATATGACGTCTAAATGAGCTGAGTTTAGAAAAGGATTTAACGTAAAGGTTTGTGAGATTTTTTTGCTAGTGGCTTTACGTCGCACCGACACAGATAGGTCTTATGGCGACGATGAGATAGGAAAGGCCTAGGAGTTGGAAGGAAGCGGCTGTGGCCTTAATTAAGGTACAGCCCCAGCATTTGCCTGGTGTGGAAATGGGAAACCACGGCTACCGACAGTGGGATTCGAACCCACTATCTCCCGGATGCAAACTCACAGCCGCGCGCCTCAAACCGCATGGCCAACTCGCCCGATTTTTGGGATTTTATTAATTTTGTAGGTTCTTCAGAACAACAATTTATTTGCTCTTTATTTTTATGTATACGGGTTTACCGCTGTTCCTGAAATATCCACAGTCATTTTCATCTATTGCAGTCAAGTTATTAATTTGCTGTGTTTCGTAGTGGGGCAGTCGTATGAGGAGCCATGAAGTACCCTTAATCTGGTGGAGAAGAACCGGATGGCAGAGTGACATTTTCACTGCATTTTTAACAAGGTGGTCGCGATTCAAATCCCGGTCATTGCATATGGAAATTTTAAAATAAAGTTACGCCCCAATAGGTCGCATTCCACGTAAATGCTGGAGGTCCCTTGGCTAATGAGAGCTCAAGTTGTTTTGCTAGCATTACTTTTAGTTCCAGGCCACATCATTGCCACGTTGATGGGCTGATCATCTTTTATTCTCTAGCTGCAGTTCAGTCTGATTGGCTTTTGTTACATACATACATGAGTGTATACTGGCGAGATTGAATTGTCAGTTAGGGGTGGGGGCTGGAAGGTGTTACCACAATAGGTTATTGAACCACATCTCTTACATTTTTGGCCAGCAGCGTCCCCCCTGAGGGTGGGAGATGCACATGTAGAATACACCCGCGGTATCTCCTGCCTGCCGTAAGAGGCGACTAAAAGGGGCCCAAGGGGCTCTCAACTTGGGAGTGTGGATTGGCGACCACGGAGCCCTTAGCTGAGTCTTGGCACTGCTTCCACTTGTGCCAGGCTCCTCACTTTCGTCTATCCTGTCCGACCTCCCTTGGTCAACTCTTGTTCTTTTCCGACCCGGACGGTATTAGAGCATTTGAGGCCTAGGGAGTCTTTCATTTTCACGCCCTTCGTAGCCCTTGCCTTTTTTCGTCCGTTACTTTATTTTTTGAAGTGACGGATCCCTTCTTTCTTCTTCTTTTTTCTCTCCCTCTACCCCCTGTGGGTGGGGGACGCAGACGAAAAATACACCCGCGGTATCCCCTGCCTGTCGTGAGAGGCGACTAAAAGGGGCAACCAAGGGATGATTTTATTAGAACCATGAAACTACTTTTACTTGCGAGTAGTACCACTATATTAGGTACGAAATAGGTTTGTGATTAGTATCAGCAGAGAGTTTCCCCTGTGGGTTTCCAGTACCCGTGAGTCGTACCCATGTGAGCAACACCGCGGGTCTGGGCGTTGCCTGTGAGTTGTACCACTATATGAGCGACACCGTGGGTCTACGTTGCCTGTGATTAGTACCCACAATGTGAGGAACACCACGGGAATACCGGCGCCCGTGACTAGTACACCTAGATGAGGAACCTCATCGGTTTGCGTTGGCTATGAGTGGCGCCATTGTGAGAGAAACGCCATAGGTCTGCGTTACCTGTACAACGTAAAATACTTTTGAGTAGTACCATCATGTGTGGAACACCGTGAGTCTTCGCTACTTTTGATTAGTACCCCCAACATGACAAATACCATGGTTCTACTTTACTAGCGATAAGTACCACTCTGAGGGGGCTTTGACCTGGATTTTGGACCCCATTAGACATCAAGCATCCTCGATTCCGGATTTTGCTTTATAGGCGGTCCCTTGGTCAGTAATGCTATTATTTATGATCTTTTTTGAGTCGGATCCACTGGGTTTTTTTTGGTTCATGTCCATCCATTCATTCTTCATGACATTTTTTATTTTGGTCAATGGATGACTGTGACCTCTTTGTTTGTCATTTCATTTCGTACCATTAGGGGCCGATGACCGCGATGTTAGGCCTCTTTAAACAACAAGCATCATCAAGCTAGCAAGCCAGCTGCGTAACGTAGTTGGTTAGGCGCCCGCTTTCTTCACTCAGGATTATAGGATTAAATAACGGCACAGTCATTTAGTGTTAAAGGCACCTCTCATATATCATTTGATAAGCCGTTTTCCGGCAATGGGAACAGATTTCAGTGGAAGGCTCTCCATTTTTAAGCGTACAATCTGAAGGTCCTCAGATAAATATAGGTTTGCTGATTCTCCTACAAATTTTTCTAATTTTCTTCAAGTAGTTCCATGATCTTCCGCTGAATACCGTTTGCCAGCTGGTATCATTGCTGCTACCGACATAGCGGCAGAATTGACCGTTTGAAGCAGTAGCGTGTTAGCGTACTGTTAAGATGATAGCATAAGTGACTACGATCTGTGGCTTGAAGCTTTGTTGTTACGCACTTACGGTGTTCCCGTCACTATATAAAATGTTACTGACACGTTCAAGTACCCTCCCCACGGAAAAAATCCAGCACTCTGATGTCTCTTAAGTGTCTTAAAAACTATAGGAATCGGTTCTACGTCACTTTAAATTATGAATGATTCCACGAAAATGGCATACCGAGGCATAAATTACCAAATTCATATTACTGTTTATTGTTCAAGAATTATGATTATACATAGTTTAAAATCTCTCATTACAAAAGGCGACTTCGGAAAAATATTTTGCAATAGCCCCATATCTTACTTCAAAACTTGTGACATTGAGCACACTGAGAAATACACCAAATGGCATGCACATTCCATACCTTGATCCTTTTTGTATGTCAAAATGTGATCTTTCCTGGATGCACATTGTTATAACGTATAATTTTCCCAATTCTCTAATAGTCTGAAAGGACACTTTATTTGTTCAGGGCAGATTAAGGTCAGTCACGTAAAACATAGGAAAAGTCGTCTACACAGCACAATAATCGATGGAATAAAATTTCCTTCGGGATCCTACGTCATCTCAACGACATGACTAAAATCATATTTGAACATTTTCTTCTACGGTGAATCAGTTTCCCGCTATGGCACCTTGACTAACTGACATTGTGCGTGCTATGTATGCTATGCACACCTCCTCACAGTACAGGCAGTTGCTTAAAGCAGAAGGTAACAGCGAAGTCCAGAAGTCATGCTCTCGTGTCAGATTGTACGGCACATGCCATATATACAGTTGATGTTTTGCTAACAACATTGTTTTCAGAAGTGTTGGTGATTATCCCGAACCTTGAAGTAGTAAAATTGGTTTCTGATTGAGCAGCGAGCCATTTTAAGTAAATATATACTGTACCCTGAGCAATTTGACGTTACCTTCTGCCACATCTGGGATTTAAAATTCAATTGAACTTCTTCGAATCTTACCATGGAAAAGGGGCAGTAGATGTAATTGGAGGCCAAGTAAAACGAATGGCGTGGATGGCTGTGAAATCTGGAAAGAAGGTAAAGAGTGCTGAAGATTTTGTAAACGTTTTGAGCAGTAAGACCAAGCCAATTACTGTTCAGGAGGTACCGCAGTTTAAAATAGAAGAGGTAAAGAGATACCTTGAAAAGCGATTTCAACACACAGTGACAATCAGAATTTTTTCGGACAAAAAATGAAATGGCGTATGGCTTTTAGTGCCGGGAGTGTCCGAGGACAAGTTCGGCTCGCCAGATGCAGGTCTTTTTTATTATTTGACACCCGTAGGCGACCTGCGCGTCGTGATGAGGATGAAATGATGATAAAGACGACACATACACCCAGCCCTCGTGCCAGCGAAATTAACCAATTAAGGTTAAAATTCCCGACCCTGCCGGGAATCGAACCCGGGACTCCTGTGGCCAAAGGCCAGCACGCTAACCATTTAGCCATGGAGCCGGATAACAGAATAATCTATACACGTATTACTCCTATTATTAAAGAAATAACGGGTAATAAATTCGAAATTACTAAACTCTGAATATAATGCACCTCGTAGGTACTGTAATTATCCAATTGCGATTTTTAGATGCGTTTCAAAAGTAATAATACCTTTTACTTATTTGAGATACGAAAATTTGCTGATCATTATTTTTCGGACAGGAGATGTTTAGCTACTCAAGGCATGGTTTGCACTTGTTATGCACTGTGCAGGCAGATCCCAGTCAGTGCCTTCCTCATGCAAAAAGCAGACGCAACGATTCTCAGGTGGAATGGAACGCAGAGGAAAGAACAGTACATTTGACCAAAGGCAATTAGTAATATTCCATCGTGAAAAAGGGAAAACATGTCGACAAATCACAGATTGGCTGAACATGAAGAAAAGCACTGTGAATGATATTAACATCCGGTACAAATTGCAAGACAGAATTGAAACTTCGCCACAGACAGGTCGTACGAGGGTCCTTACTAGGAGAGAAGAAGAATTGAAACTTCGCCACAGACAGGTCGTACGAGGGTCCTTACTAGGAGAGAAGAGGGCAGTAGTAAGAAAAGTGAAAAGAAATCCACGTCTTACTACAACCAATATTGCTGCTACAGCTGAGAACGAGTTTGGAAATAAAATCAGTGCAAGTACAATCCGGGGGGTGTTACATAGAGGTGATTATCACGGGCGAACTGCAAGAAGGAAGCCCTATATCAATAAAATAAATAGGATCAAGCGACAACGATTTGCTAAGGAGCATCTTAGGAAAGACATGAATTGGTGGAAGACTGTAATTTTCTGCGATGAATCGAAATTCAACGTTTATGGCTCAGATGGGCGCATCATAGTTTGGAGACAGTCCAATAAAGATTTTGAAGAAAGAAATATAAAGGCAACGGTAAAACATGAAGGGGGACATGTTATGGTTTGGGGCTGTATGTCGACTCAAGGAGTAGGTAAGCTGGTTTTTATAGACGGAAATATCTTCAGATTTGAGAAAACAACCTGAAGAAAAGTGCAGAAAATATGGGAGTTGGGGACTGTTTTAAATTATATCAGGACAACGACCCGAAACATACGGCCTATAATGTATGGTTGTTGTACAACTGTCCTAAAGTTGTGAATCCTCCCCCGCAAAGTTCTAACATTAACCCCATAGAGAATTTATGGGATATACTGGAAAAACATCCGGGAACTTCCCATACATTCCAAAGCTGATGTGAAGAGACGACTGCAAGAGGAGTGGGAAAAATTGTCCCATTCCACCACAAGAAAACTCGTAGAGAGCATGACGAGACACCTGACTGAAGTGCTTCGCGTGAAGGAAAGAATCACGAAGTATTAATATTCCTACATGGGCTTTCGTCCGAATATTTATGAACAAGCAATTTTCTATTATTGTAATTACATCATAAGTTGCAATTTTTCAGTGTATTATGAAATGAAGTGCATATTTATTTTTGGTATCTGTATGTGTAACTATTCATTTTGGAGTAAGGAAAATTAATTTTTTAATGTTTTTTATTAATCTTTTTATGTTCAGTATAAAGGAACTCTGCCTGTCCGAAACATTATGACGGTCACTGTATTTCAGCTATTCCGGCCACACACGAAGTTCATGTAGGAGTATTGGGCGAATATGTTATAAAATTCGTGTGAACGATCAGTGACAAGGATTAACAAGTTTCGCAATTAAAACAAAAGTCGAACAATAACGTGATATTGAAAGCTTGCATTAGACAGCGTTCATCGCAGCAGTGAGAGTGACATGTGCCCGGATGTTGCGTTATGTGTTTCGTCAACATGCACAGATAGTGAAGAAGGTTATGACGAAAATTATAAACTACAAATAAAACACAGCATTATGCTCGTCTGACTCAATGTCAGCTTACCACTAGTCAGCTACATTACGTGTTGATATTAAAACTAATTATTTTATTTTATTCATTCATGAATTTTCGTTTTTGTTACTTAAAGTGAGAAAACAGCGTTCATGTTATTAACAGTGATTACGTTTCTGATAGTGTTACTCATGGGGATATCATAATCACAAAAATCCCATCCTAATGAGGTTGTAACCTAACGTAGGTCCCGTTCGGTTTTAAGGATTCAGTCATAAATACCCATTTCTGTCCATGGTTAAGAAGTATAGTTAACGAAGAATGAGGTAATACCGACAACAAAAAGATGTGAGAAACTGGTTCATTCCATGCAACGAAGGTGCAAGGGAGTTCTCAAGGCCAGAGGATACTTATCGGGGTATTAAAGCCAAGGTAACAAGTGTTTTTGAGTGAAATGTTAATTTTCTTCTCTTAGTGTACAAACAAGATTGTTGCACGATGAAACGCCTGGCTTTGGTACATTGCTTGTATTTGTGTTAAATTGTAAATCACAGATCCGTTTTTATTATTATCTACATTGTTTATTAGTGTATCTATTACGATATGAGCAATACAATACAACACAATAATTGTATACGAATGTTTAACCGTTACGTCGTTGCAATGAGTTGGTGTACAAACAAGACTGTTATGCACTGTACATCCTGATTGGAAAGGAAAATGCTTCGTTTGAAAAATATGCAGTCTGTTGAAATGAATACATTGTTATACCCCAGTAAGTGTATCATCCGATTAAAGTGTAACAGCTGGCGGATCCTTACGAGAAGGTTTTATTACTTCCCAGGTGAAGTAAAGTAAAACGTTAAGTTATTAGTTTAACATTCGGGCCGATGACCTTCGATGTTAGGCCCCTTTAAACAACAAGCATCATCATCAGTTTAACATTCCTTCACCCATGGTCTTAAGAGCTGCTGGAATTTTGCTCCAGAAAGGGTCCTTAACCGTGCCAGTTATTCCCCACGGTCCCTTGCATTTAGACATTGTTGAATGCCAACCGATTGCGGCAAAGTTCGATACTGCTAGTGGAGCACAGGAGCAGGCGCCTAAAAACGTGAACTACACAGACAGCCTGAAGGATGTGTAACCCTTGTTTCTACGTTTTGTATTCTTCTCACGTCTTATGGTCATCCCGAAAAAGAATCTCATTTAATCCAGCCTATTGAAAATTATGGACTTCAGCATTGATTGTGCAAGCGTACTGGTGAAAATACCTTCTCCTATTGGTGTGTTTGTCCATATATTCGCACTTCATTTTTTCATGCCTGATGTTTATGGAAAACTGCACAGAGTGTTATTTGACATCATTTATACTTCCTGTCCTAGCAAGCCAGAGAATGACTACGACGTTTGCATAAGTTGACAGGGTCCTCCGGGTGGTCCACCAGCCCCTTGCGATTTCGTTTTATGCATCCCGCCACTTCTATTACAGTTCTGAAATACATCGAACTCTCTCTTCCTAAACCGGGGTAATATAACAAGATGTGTGTTTCCGGGATTATAGTTCTGAAATACATCGGACTCTCTCTCTCCCTAAACCGGGGTATTATAACAAGATGTGTGTTTCCGGGATAGAAGACAGCAGGAATCTTGAGCGCCACTATTAGTTCATTATGTGTACCTCGAATGAACCCGTAAAACGAGCACATACATGAAGAACACGTTCCTTACAACGGGAGGTGCAAACACAGACCAGGAGCTGGTATTGTATAGGCTGGAAACTGCGCGCATAGCAATAGCAATAGCTCACTTGGCAGGGGCGCGATGGGAGTTGTGATAGTGGACGGTGACCGCAGGTTCGAATCCCTCGCAAGTATGCTTTTTTTGCCGCCAATTGCCTGGGATGTCGTAAGGTTGCATACTTAAAGCTTCCACAGACTGGTTTGTTTATTTGGCGCTGTAATGGGCCGTATGTATCGTGGCCTAGGCTATTGAGCTGGTTTGGACAAGGATGAGGAGGTGAGGGGCTGTGGCTAGGACACAGGCTACCAGTTAGCTACGGCGTACATATTCCAAGCTTCGTAGACCACAGGTAGGGCAAAGTGCGCCCTATTGGAACGATAACACCATACGATGGCAGGTAGGTATGTAGCTGCGCGAACTCCCCTCCTTTGAGGCAAGTCACAACACAACACAAAGTTTATTCATTGCCTCGTGATGTATTCCAGCAACGAGTATGTGGATATGTTACTCATCTATGGAGAAACTAGACCGAATGCATACCAGGCAAAACGCCTGTATCAAGAACGCTATCGGGATGGACGACAACCGACAAGCATGACATTCCGGAGTGTGAAAATATGTATGCGGGCTACTGAGTCCCTGGGAAGGGCACGGCCTGTTCGAGATCATCTCGTGACGTCCGCTCACAATGAAGAGGTGGTGTTGGACGCTGTCCGGTATAACCCTCACACTAGCACACGCGCCATTGCACAGGAGGCGAACATCAGCCGGCCGTCTGTTATGAGGATATTACATACCCAGCGGTTTCACCCGTACCATATGCACTTATACCAGGAGCTCCATGGTCATGATTTCGAAACACGGGTGGCGCTCTGTCAGCGGACCCTACAACACGTGGACACTGATCCTGCCGTTTTAGCGACCGTCTTATTTACGGACGAAGCGCGGTTCCACAGCAATAGAACCGTTAGTCGACATAATATGCAATACTGGAGTGTGGATAATCCCCATTGTGCACGACAGGCAGCTTTTCAGGTACAGTGGAGTGAACGTATGGTGTAGCATCGTGCGTGATCACATCATTCGTTCCCATTTCTTTGAGAGTCTCTGACGGGAGAACGCTGTCTGCGGTTTCTCCAAGATGGCCTACTACCGTTCTTGGAATATGTGCTACTCCTTGACCGCTGCAGGATGTGGTTTGAACATCACGGAGCTCCACAGTACGCGGCGGTGGTTGCCGGAAAGATCTACATGCGATGTATCCACATAAATGGATGCGAGGGGCGGGGGGCATCTGTCCCCTGGTCCGTCAGGTCACCTGAGCTTACGCATGCTGATCCGTTACACGGAGATGTTGCAACATGCCCGACGGTCCTTACAACATAGCGTGCAGCTGTATATCGACCACGGAGGTCGTCATTTCGAGATCTTGACATCATACATTGTACCTTACACATTCACTGACTGAATACAGTACAACTGAACTCAATCACCAAACTTCCAAACAGTAGTACACCCTGTTCAAACATTATTCCAAACAAATGTATTTTAAATAAGTTCGTTTATAACGGCTTGTTTAATCACGCCGCACTAGTCGTTGTCGCGGATTATTTTAAGTTTGACTACTGGTAGGCTACGTAAAAGAGAAAATATAGAAGGAGGTAAGTATTTATTATAGTCCAGAAAAGAGAAACTACAGTCCTATTTGGATGGCCAGGTGTGAAAACGGTGTACTTTATTACTGTCAGTCTGTCTCAGAGATGAACGAAGTATTCGGAGCGGTTACGACGGCTGTTCCATTCAGGTCAGTTTGAGAAATTTGTGAGCCTCTGAACGCGCTGTGAGGTGACCGCTTAAAGGAGGGGTTATTTACACAGGCTTTGTGGATATATTAATTGGTTCCAGAGAAAAATAACCGTTTACTGAGGGAGGTCGCCATTAAGTGTAGGTGGCCGCTAAGGCAGTTTTCACTGTACGTGTTCATTCTCAGAGAACCTCAAAGGCAGACTTCGAGGACCACTTGTGATCCATGGACCATCATTTGAGGAACGCTGTACTAGAGGATAAGTTATGTCACATTTCCACTAGACGGCTCATTAGTAATATATAATAGTTACGGAAAACTACGTAAATGGGAGCTATAGATCACCCTCAGTTTTAAACAGAAATGCTGATAGAGCATTGAATTCTCTTCTCAGCTTGTGTATCTAAATTGGAAATCTGGTATTCTGTCGTTGGACCATACCTACCACCTCCTGAAAACGACGAGAGAGATAGGTTTCTAAACATTAAATTATAACTGTACTTCCGTATTGTACCAGGAAATGCCCGTACTTTATAGCTTGAAGAGCATGAGATGATCGCAAGGCGTGTACGGTACATTAAATTGGAGCGGTACAGAGAGTGAGAGGGTTTTACTTCGGTGAAGTTCATGTTTATTTTAAACTACTGATTTATTAAACAAAGTCAAGATTATATCACCTGCGTACTGTTGGAGACAAATTAGACACGATGTGCTTTCGTCCTGCTGCTGGCGATGTCCCGCGTCGAACTACTGTTCAGCTCGTCCTCACCATGGATTACCTCTCACCACCATGGAACCACGTACCAGTCCCTCTAGGGTTCTTCTGGACGGTCTGGGAATTCCAGATGTATGGAAGGTCTCGGAGTTCAAGTTGCAGGTTTAGCTCACGTAGCACATGGAGCAAGCATACGTCTAAGTCCCCTGGACTTGTAGGATGGACGAGTAAGGAGGTATAATTTATAATTGATTTTCACTGTTCCCATGAAGGGATTAAAGAAATGCTGATATTTCATGTTGAATGTTAATGGAATCAGATACGAGACACTTCTTTAAATTGAACTGCACTAGTCCCCAACTTGATACGTAAAATTAAAGAACTCAAACAAACAAGATGTTTGCAGCCGAATGTTAATGGAATCGAATCCGCACACTTCCTAACATCACTTGAACTTGTGAAATTAAGCACACAAAAACAAATGTTTGAAGAATTGAGGACGCAAGCACTCGTCGGGTTCTCTAGGATTGTCAAGACCACTTTGATTCTATCTACAGTAATTTGGAGAGTTGATTCACTGAAATAAACGCTGCTAGATGCCGTAGAAATATTATTCACTCTAAGTTAAATGACAATCACTTCAACTGAGCGTTAAAAGTAAAATGCCTAACGTGTGAAATGATTCCCTTTCACACACACACACACACACACACACACACACACACACACACACACACACACACACACACACACACACTCTCACACTCTCACTCTCACTCTCTCTCTCTCTCCCCCTCTCTCTTTTTTTACATTTATGTGCGACACTGGTAGAATGCAAATTATTGAGCGAAATTAGTCCCGTTCACTCGCAAGATTGTGTTTAAAGACGTGGAATAATATTGTTAACTCAATCTCTGAATAGTGAAAATCTGTTTCATTCACACAATGTCCTGAGTTCACAAATGTTCCTGAAACTATTTCACACGAAGACTAGCACTGTCAAGTTAGGAAATTTACTAGTATTTCAAAGTCGTATTCATGAAAACTCCAAAGTACCGATGCACAGTTCATGAACATAAGAATTACAAGTTCTGATACACAAGATTTTAGTCATTTGAAAATGTTCAAAATGTCCCACTCGCTAACTACATGGCTAGTCCGTAGACAGAGAAATATAACAAGATTTTTGCAGAGTATCGAAGACTTCTACTCTATAAATTCGACGTATCGTAGCAATGACAACCACCACAATCAACCGTACGGGTTCGATTGTGGGACAAGACTGATTTGGCTACTACTACTACTACTACTACTACTACTACTACTACTACTACTACTACTACTACTACTGCTAAATTGTTTTCATTCCTCCCCTGAAGGGGGAGGTGGGCCTCTTACACCGTGACGCCGTCTCTCAGGCCGGGAGATTTGTTACGGTGAAGGAGATGCTCGGAGAAGGTGAGGGGGTTGGCGGCCGTGGCGTATACTAGGAACTGTTCCGGCATTCCCCTCAGTGCAGGAGAATGGAAAAACCATTCTCAGGACAGCCGACGCTTCGGTCAGCCGTGAAGCCCAGTCCTGTTCCGTCTTCCGAATGCAGAGGCGTAGAGCCACGGTAGAGCCGTGGCCACCCCTCCTCTGCTCGGTTGGCCGGTCAGAGTGCAGAGCTGTCGGACCACGGACCAGCCGTGGCCACTTATGGCCCGAGACCCACTCTGCATCTACCGATTTTTGTATCCAATTCTTGCGTTTCTTTTATACTGAAGTCGTGGAGAATGAAGCTTTTCCATTCCTCTCAATAACTTTCTTAATCCGCAGTGGATTTTAATGAAACGTGGTAGTATTGAAGGTATTGTTACGAATAAAACTCCTTCTGTTTCATTACTCTAATTTATTTCAGGGTGGCCTAATAATTGCACGCACACATATTTAAACACGAGCAATTCTAGCCAGTCATGAATGGCTACACTAATTACTAGTCTATTTACAAATCTCTCTACCTTATGGCGCAGCAAGGGTCCAGCCCGTTCCTTTACCTGAGACGGTAATCCTTACTTTCACTTTCCAAAAGTCCAGTCACCTCCTACAGCCGCTGTGCGTAGACAGCTGGATTTCAACACAGTGCCACTGGCTATACAACACACGACGACTGTTCGTTGGTTCGGCTCCACAGTTGTACTTCACACCGTCCCATGCAGTGAACGGCTAAATAGCTCAACAGTATTCAACAGCAGGGCGATACTCACAACGGCGAACATTAACACAGGTCCATTTATCCTCGCACTCACGATACCGCGTTTCCTCGCTGGCTCACGGCTATTCTCAGTCCACAGAATTACATGAACACACAGTACTGTCTATCGTTCTGTCTTCTCCAGTTACACACTCACTGGTCTCTCCGACACCACCACAGCAGCTCCTGGTTCAGACCTTGGTGGGACACTAGCGACAGCCAACACTTCTGTCGCCCTCAGCCCAGCCACCGAACCCCAACACACCGAGTCCAACACTGACTCAGAGTCCAACACTTGACTGACTGTCTTTTTTTTACTGAGGGACCCCGTAGCCCGCTCCCCCGCTGTGACCTTCGACTCAATCTACATGGCCTCCGACATGCTATTAATTTCTAAGAAGAAAGAGATAGCAGGGAAGAGTGGAAAGTGATACAAGGAGTATCTGCCGGTTTCCGAGTTAGACTCGCTACCACGGCAAGAGTTTGTGTTAGGTATGGTGGTGTTGAAGTATGATATTGAAGGGTCAGGGAAAAACCACATAGGCAGAAAAGAGCCTACGTGTAAAACCTGACATCTTTTGATAGCACATGCAAGGATGTGGGCTGGAAAAGTCCAGAGGTTGTGTTAGTTAGAAAAATGTGTCATGCAATCATGACCATTTCTTTGCCATTGTCTGTTATTATGGGGATCAGTCCTTCTTGTCACTGCCGGATCGGCTTGGGTCCACTGGCGTCTGGGCTCTGGGCCACAGGTTCGTCCCTTTGCCCTGGTGCCAAGTCTCCGTTTGGAGAGGGGGGGGATTAAGAGCCAAGCCTTACTTGGTGCAAGGGGCTGTCTTCTACTTCCGCCTGGCGATGTCCCTCTGTGCGGTGTTGTTGGAACACACTTGTCACTGCAGATCTGCAACAATGTTAGGGTTATTAGTAACAGTAAATATATATACAGATGCTCGTTGGAGTGCCGGCTTGCTTGCCTGCTCTCATGTCCAGTGTACTACCTAAATCATAGTGAGATAACACAAACACATAAGTAACTATGTTAGTACTGCTGTCTTCGTTATAGAGCGCGGGTTGGCGTTCCGCTCCCGTGTCTCTTTCGGAGGTGGATTGATTCGTTCTTTGTCATCTGGCTGGGTTGCCGTCGTCTTCTCGTGTTGTTTCTTATCAATCATTCCTCGCATGGTCCCTGGGATAAAGACAGCTGTAATCAAAAGGGCATATTTACATATTTACATAGGTACATTTTGTCTGCAGTGTGTGGGTTTATGTGTCGTATAGGCGTCAGCTTGGGGAGGGGCCCGGGTATCGCCCCCCCGTCCCCCCAACCCTGTGGCTGTACAGAATGTGTTTCGGTGTGGGGTACTTGGTGTAAAGATCGACGTCGTAGCGTCCGATCCCGCTCGGGTTGATCTTATTACCCCATGACTTTGTGTACATTCTTAGTGTTTGTTTACGTATGTGGCGCCTTATCGAGCTGACTTTTGCAATATCGCGTAGTTGGCGTATTGGTGTGTCGAAAGGGAGTCTGGCCGCTGCTCGAATGCATTTATTTTGTATTCGTTCTAGCTTATCCAGGTTCGTCTTTGCAGAGAACCCCCACGCTGGGGCTGCGTACATGATTATTGGCCTAATTAAGGCCTTATACATGTTAATGGCAACGTTTGTGTTTATACTGGACTTTTTGTTCAGTATAGGGTATAGCTGGCTGAGTCTAATGTGAGCTTTCCTTTGGATATCTTTGATATGGTGTAGCATGGTGAGCTTTCGGTCTAGGACTACTCCTAGGTATTTGGCGTTGTCACGCTATGTTACATCTTGATTGAAAAGCTTTAGCGGTTTTATGTTGACTGGTCTGCGTGTTCGTATATTCTTCCTAGTGAACAGCACGGCTTGGCACTTGTCAACATTGACCTTGATGCGCCATTTAGTTAGCCATGGCTCGAGAGAACGTAGCGCTACTTGTAGCCTCTTCCGAGTGCACGCTAGTTGTGGGTGTTGGACTGTAATAGCAGTGTCATCAGCGTAGAGGTGTGTAGTGGTAAGTTGCGTAGTGGGCATGCCGTTTGTATATAGGACGAAGACGATTGGGAAATAAAGGACCGTTGGGCTACGCCCGCTCTAATCCTTCGCGTGCTTGACAGCGAGTTGTGTACGTCTACTTGGAACTGTCGGCCCTCCAGATAGTATTTGATTAGCCTTATATAGCCTGGGTGGAATTCGAGGTCTATTAGTTTCGCTAGTAGGCCTTCGTGCCAGACTTTGTCAAATGCTTTCTGTATATCAAGGAAAACCGAACCTGTGTCCCTTCGTTTATTGAAACCTATGGTAGCTTGTTCTATGAATCGCGTGAGTAGTTGTGGGGCAGAATGCTCGTTCCTGAAGCCAAATTGCTCGTTGCAAATTATTCATCTTCCTTTGATATGCCCTATTAACCTCTCCAGTAGTATTTTCTCGAATACTTTACTGAGGGCGTCCAGGAGGCTGATAGGCCTGTAATTGTTAGGGTCTGTCTTGTCTTTGCCTGGTTTTCCAAATACGAGTATCCTAGCCCTTTTCCATTGTTCAGGGTAATATTATAGTCTGAACATTGCATTGAAGATGCTGGTTAGTAGTGTTACGGCTTTGTATGTTAATTTCTTAATTATAATATTCTGTATCTCGTCTGGACCAGGCGCCTCCTTGGGGTTAAGATGACCTTAATTTCGTGTATATTTATCCTCTTAACCTCCGGTCTAGGTGCGTTTTCAAGGAACTCGGCTACCTTTGCCTCGGTTTGCCTGGTGAAGGCCGGGTCAGATGGTATTTCGTTCGGAGTGAATGCCGCTTCTATCGAGTCCGCTATGACCTCCGCTTTATCACGGTTCTCATATACCGGGCCGTTAGGTCCCTTAATAGTAGGGATGCTGTGTGTTTCACGAGTGAAGTGTCTCGCTAAGTTCCACACAGGCCTGGTGTTTGTGTCGAATAGACGGAGTTTATTGTTCCATTCTCGCGACCTGCATTCCTGTAGTTTTGTTTGTATTTCTGTGTTAAGTTCATTCTTCATAATGCGGTCGTAGCCTCTATGGTGTTGTGCCCAGTTGCGTCTGTGGCTGTTGCGCTTGCGTAATAATTCCTTCATGTGGGATGGAATTTCGAAATGAGGGTATTCTTTGCGTTTGCTTTCTGGTATGCTCGTAGCTGCGGCTACCTGAATTGCTTCTACTAGGGTTTTGACTGCTTCGTCAATTTGGGCTGTGCTGTCTAATAGCATGCCCTCGCTTCCCTGTAGGAGTGAGTCTAGTTTGTGTTCGAATTTGCCCCATTTGGCTTTATAGTTGAGCCTGCGCTTGGGGTTGTTTTCATATTCCTCTGGGGTCGCATTTAGTGTAAATATCATCCAAGGTCGTTCACTACCGTTATGTTATACCTTTGACGAATATGTCGCAGTAGGGCTATGTGTAGTATATAGAAGACCTGATCGTTTGGCGCTAGGAACGTGGGTTCGCTGGGGGCTGTTACCACATAGTCCTGGGATAACATGTGGTTGCACAGCCTTGTGCCTTCCGAGTTAGGTCTCAGGCAGCCCCAGCTGGCGTGTTTCGAATTTAGGTCTCCTCCTAGGATGGTGTTTCGATTTAGCCTTAGTACTGCTTCTATGTCTTGTGTGTTCAGGCTTTTCGGTCTGGAGTATGCCGCTATGACATTATGAGTGTTCCTCGGACTGACATGGCAATTCCACATGCCTCCAGTTCGACCAGCTCTGGTATGTCCACCTCCATATGTTTGATGTCTTTTCTTACCAGAACTGCCACCCCTCCAACTCCGTTGGCCTTATCGCTTCTGTGTATTTTGTAGCCTCTTATGTTGAACTTCTTCCCCGGTGGGAGGAACGTTTCTGTTAGGAGTGCTACATGAATAGTGTTCGCGACTAGGAAGGGTTCGATTTCGTATTTTCTGGATCTGACGCCCTGGCAGTTCCATATTAGTTCTCGAAGCCCTTGTGTGTTGTTGGTGTTGCTATCGTTATTATTATTATTATTATTATTATTATTATTATTATTATTATTATTATTATTATTATTATTATTATTATTATCATCCTCATTGGGTTGTTCAGCCATCTTGGGTTAGGAGGTCGGAGATTGCGTTCGCCAGGTCCCCTAGCCATGGGATTGATAGGGTCGTGGCCAGCAATTTGGCTATCATAACTCCAGTGGTTATCATTTCGGTTAGGTTCAGGTTCGGGAAGACGCTTTTCAGAATTTCGAATACCTTTCCCCTGAACACCCCTCCTGCCATGTTCCCCTTTGGCTGTTGCACCTGTGTTAGTGTTTCAGTTGCAGGCGGTGAGATGGTAGAGGCTGGTGGGGTGCTGGGGGCGGGCGTTGGAGGCGGTGGTGCGGATGTCGTTTTACTAGTGGAAGGATTTCTGCGGGGGTGGAGCTAGCCTGGGGCAGGCCTTGCGGTAGCTTGGGGGGAGCTAGCGTGGACTTAACCTGCCTTTGTTTCATTGCATGGGGGCTGGACCTTCTTTCTATTTGGGTTGGAGGTCTTGGTTTGGACGGAGGTAGGGGCTGGTTGGGCTCAGGGCCAGTGGTTGTGTTCACCCTCCGTCCGTGTAGGTTTAAAGTTCAATAGACCGCCGCCTGATGGGCGCTGATTGCCTGAAGGGCCTTGTTTTTGGCCCATTGTGCCTGAAGGGCCTGCAGGACCTGCTTGGGCTTTAGGGTCGCAACAATTGTTACCCTTTGGCCCTTTGCCTTGTAAGGCGGCTTCGAAGTCCCTGCGGCTGGAACAGTCCTTAAAATTGGCCGCGTGTTTCCCCCGCAGTTAGCGCACTTAGAGTACGCGGGGTCGCTGCCATGGGGGCAGTCGCGGGACAAGTGGGAGGCGGCGCATCTGCGGCACCTGGGCTCCAGTCGGCACGCTGCCCCTGGATGGCCATGCCTCTGACACACTCCACATTGGGGGCCAGTGGCTGGGGGGCGGTACGGCTCGACCGACACAAGCATCCGCATTTTCCGCAGGTTGTCCGCTCCTGGGGTGTCCGCCACGGCAACCAGGAATAGGTTGCCCTTTGCTGGCCTATTCCCTGTTCGCATCCGCACCACGGAGAATGCGGGGATATCCTCTGCTTTCAATGCAAGCTAGATTTCGTCCGCATTACTTCCGTTAATGGGGGTCCTCACTACGAACCGCTTCGTAGTGCTGTTGGGCAATACTTTTACAAAATTAATATTCAGCCCTTTTAGCACCTCGATAGCGATTTCATAGCTCTCAAAGCTTGACATGTGTAGCCGGATCGCTTCATGTGCGTCTACTCTCGGCCTAGAGAAGTAATATTTTCTCTGTTCATGTGGCAGCTTTTTGAGGAGCTCCATTTCAAGTGTCTTCGTGCTCTTGGTGTATACCGTAAAGGGTTGGGGGAGGGGGGAGGTTGACCCCTTACGGGTGATTGGTTTTGTTGTTTGTGGTGGTGGGCTCAGACGAGTCTGCCTCTTGTGTGTGGTGTGCTGCTGTTTGGTGGACGGTGGCTGGGTTGAGCCGATACATGTTTCTGAGCTGCTATCGGTTCGGGAACTCGGTTTACGTACCCCTCCTTTCTGAGCTTTGCGGCTCAGGGACTGGGGTTCTTTGCCATTCTCCTTTCTCCTCATCCTCCCTTTAGCCTCCCGGTAATCGTCACCGTGGTCTCCCGGCTGGGTGGCTGGGTCCAAAGTTTCGGTCTCTCCGCGCTCACGCAGGTCTTCTTCCTCCGAGCTTTCTGAGTCGGCCTCCTGGGATGTACTTAATAAGTCCATCACCAGCCTGGCCTCATCCGAGTCGGAGTCCGATTTGCCGGCTTGCACGGGGGGTGTGGGGGTTGGACGTTAGGTGGCGCCTTCCGCCTAGTCCTGTTCTTACTACACTCTTTCCTTCCACGGGGGGCCGCCTCTTCGCTCGGGTTGGTGGGACTTGGTCCCGCTTTCCCGGCGTCAGGCTGGTCAACTACCAGGTTGCGTAGGAGGGAGTGGGTTGCGTTGGGGGTGAGGTGCTCTCCATATTGTGTTTGGGCTCTTGCGCCACTGGGCCGGACGGCTCTTCGACCCCGGTCTTCGCCACGCCAGCCGCCGGTTCAGCTATGCAGCGTTCGGCACGGGCCGGCATGGGCTGGACCATAAGGTACGAGCCTAGACTCCGGTTCGCTTTAGAGGTCGTGTGTGAGTTTGCGTTTGTGTCTAACATGTGTAGTATGTAGTGTTTCGTGAGTGAAACGCCATCTGTCACATTAATTCCCTGCTTTACGGGGTCAGTGTCCGGAGCGAGGGTCGTTTGTGACCTGTTGGGGCCGCGCGTGGTAGGGCCACTTGAGTCGGCCTTAAGAAAGTCTGGCTCAGTGCGCCTGTCAGCGACC
Source organism: Anabrus simplex (assembly GCF_040414725.1). NCBI lineage: Eukaryota > Metazoa > Arthropoda > Insecta > Orthoptera > Tettigoniidae > Anabrus > Anabrus simplex. The sequence goes on from NC_090266.1 coordinate 1,160,668,683, forward strand.
ATTGCTGTGGGCCTGCCCTTAAACCCAGTCCACGGATATGTGGTATTAAGGTTGCAGCGATGTGAAAACAGCGTCGCCACAGTCGAGTAGAGAGGTGATGGGGTCTCTCTCTCCGTCGTAGAATTGGCGACTGCCGGTTGGTCAGAGCGCTGTGATAACAGCGGCTCTTCACTCTCGGTCACCTCTGGACGTTTTGGTTGCTCGGCGATTGTGTCTGTAATGGTCCCAGGCTCGCCGACAAGTTGCTCTTTCCGATGCGATTTTGCTCTTTTGGGAATTACGAGCCTGGTTCCGTGTGTGTTGGTGCGGGGACATTCTAGTACGAGCTAGTGGGCGCGGGATGATCCGTTGTTAAGCGTGTCCCTGGACCACAGAGTTCCCAGTCTAACCCTAGGTACCGAGAAGTGGTAACCGGTTGGGGCAGGTAGTGTAGTGTCTCGAAGTCTCGAAGGTCTCGGTGAGAGGAGAGGGACAGCGGAGCGATAGGCACGTGCGTCCTCTCGCTAGCGCAGTCGAACTCGTCCTCAGTGACTGTCCGTGGCATGCCTCCATTTTTATAGCTCGCGTCATTTGATCCAGAAGTTTCACGATGTCACTAGAAGCAGAACATTACCGTTGGATTTCCAAGGAACTCACAGGTAAGCCGGCCGACGAGAACAATACTCGGAAAGGCCGGCCCCACCCCGCAAGCCGGCTGCGAGATTCCAGGTTGTCTGAGTCACCAGCCCCTTCCTGGAAGTACCGAAAGGGGCTACCACGCGGCTGGCGCGTAACAGTATAAAAATGGGGTGTACGGTGATGTTACTCTTATATCCGTACCATAATTAGTATACGAGTTAAGTGTAGTAGGTATGGAAAATTCGATGAGTCATGTTCGCATTAGCGCTCTGCTCGCTTGGCGCGCGGCGCGTAACTTAAAAGTTTGAAATACTTCAAAACCAATTCTGGATCAACATATCGGGTACAGTATTAATACTTACTTCGGTTAAGTACGATTAAATAACAGTTAAAACCCTCGAAAAAATATTTTTTCCAACAGTATACTACTTTACAGTTACTTGTTCCGCCGTTACATGAATGTAAATAACAAATAACAGGATAAGTTCGTAAAACTCATCATTGACGATATTTCCCATCTCCTTTCCTGTCTCCTCCTTCACTTACATTTATAGTATCCTCTTCTGCATCTTGCTTCTGGCTGCCACAGCGTAAACCAAGTCAACAAGCACTATGTATCGCTTTCCTGCTCCCTGTGTTACAGCTCCTTGGTATTACGTTCCACCACGAGGTCCAGATTTGCCTGTCAGATATAATTGCCACCAACGAGCAAGTGGCTGCGCGGTTTGCGTCACGTAGCTATCAGCTTGCTCTCGGTCGATAGTGCATTCGAACTCCACTGTCGGCAGCCCTGAAGATTGTTTTCCGCGGTTTCCCATTGTCACACGCGGCGAATGCTGGGGCTGTACCTTAATAAAAGGGTACGGTCGCTTCCTTCGCACTCCTAGCCCTTTCCTATCCCATCGTCATAAAACGTATCTGTCGGTGCGACGTAAAGCAAATTGGAAAAAGCAGCAAGTGCCTCCACGGGTACTTGTCCTAAGCACCACCTGGAAAAGGATGTCTTCTTAAGAAATTAAAAATATAATACCTTGTATTGAAATTGTTTAAAATTTTGAAAACAAGGCCTACAATTAGAATTTATAGTACAGGAGACAAGGCCCACGATATCTAAATCGAGTTTTGGTTTCCTTTGTCCTGATAACCCGTTTTAGCTGGACGATGCCCTTGTCATTTGACTGGGTGAGAGAAGTTCATGATTTCGTCATACGGATTAATTTATGGATTTGTTGTTTAATATTAAGATCCCGGTGAATTTTAAGGATGGACTTACACCATGGAGAGCCGGTCATTCCCCGAAGCACCTTGTTTTGAAACACCTAAAATCGCCGCATTGGCATCTTCGGAATACAACACGAGGCCTCACAGCCGTACTAGATGATGGGACGTACACACGTAATATTCAACGACCTCTTGAGGACGTCACTTAAGTGCTTGTGGAGCAGAGGACGCAATGCTGCCGCTCTAGCGTAGCCTCATTGTAATACCTGGTCTATATTGCATCTCCAGGTTAACATTCGGTCAAGTTTCATTGCAAGGTATCTAACCTTGTTCAACCATGGTAAGTCCCTGATGCGAATTTTGAAATGACGAAATTTCGGTTCTCACCTCGTAATGGGAATTGCCTTTTTTTTTCGGGGTGGAGTTTTACCATGTTCTTGGCACAGTATTATAGAAATGTAGTTATCCAAGCTTGGCATTTTGCAGTGACATCGCAGTATCTTCGCTTGGTGCTAAAAATTGTAGTGTCGTCTGCAAATTTTAATTTCTGTTACTTGCGGGAGATATTTCACGTACAGGGCGTATAGAATTGGCGAGAAGGCTCCACACCGTGGCACGCCCGCTGAAATAAGTTTGTATAATTTTGACCAAATTGTGCGGAAATGTATTTCCACTACATTGAATATTAAAGCCAGCCCCGTGGTGTAGGGGTAGCGTCCTTGCCTTTTACCCGGAGGCCCCGGGTTCGATTCCCGGTCAGGTCAGGGATTTTTACCTGGACCTGAGGGCTGGTTCGAGGTCCACTCAGCCTACGTGATTAGAATTGAGAAGCTATCTGACGGTGAGATAGCGGCCCCGGTCTAAAAAGCCAAGAATAACGACCGAGAGGATTCATCGTGCTGACCACACGACACCGCGTAATCTGCAGGCCTTCGAACTGAGCAGCGGTCGCTTGGTAGGCCAAGACCCTTCAAGGGCTGTAGTGCCATGGGGTTTGGTTTGGTTTGTTTGATTATTAAATTGTCGTGCCAGACGGTGTCAAAAACCTTTGAAATATCAAAAAATACCGCTGGCACGCTACGCCGTATTTTGAACGACCTCGTCACATTCATACATAATGCTATACAAATAGGTTTATTTTATGACTCATATTAATTTGTAGTTGTAGAAGCAACTGCAGCCGCAGTAATATTTCTTAACCTATAACCAAAACAATGATTAACGAATTATTTTGTGGATGCAGTTACTTTCAATTGATGTCTTTAGAAAGTTAATTGTGGCTCTGAGTTCGAGATTATGAACTGTACTTTCTTTCAGAAATCGTTGGAATTGATGTCTTCAAATAATATGGTAATTAATAAGCCCCAAAATTTATTTTTATTATAAATTTTAATTCTGAAATATACATTTGTATCATTGTGAAGACCTAAGTAGAGGCTAACGCTCTATGAGATAAACAATGATGCCATTTCTGCGTGAGACTTTACTTTTAACTGTTTGGCATAGCTCCACGAAGTGATGAAGGAACGAAAGAAAGTGTAATACGGCCGGCGATTGAACTTTGGTTTTCGGCATTTGAACCGGTTAGGCGTTTCCACGTTTCAGAAAGAGCAGCTCGAGGATGGGCGCAAAATTATCGACGTTCCCGGTATTATTGCCCTAAAAGCTGAGAATGGTAGAATAAAAATTTCAACACAATAACAGCATGCCAGATTAGTGACAAGAGGTTGAAAGGAATCCCTTTCATACCGCTGCTACTTTGAGGGGCGTTGTTGATTTTCATGGTCACCACCAGACAGTGAGAAATCGTTTAACTGCCGCCAATTCGAGACCTCGACGTGCCATTCCTAGGGAAGTTAGACGAGAGTTTAATCTTTGCCGTGAGAAATTGTGATCGGGATTGGTAAGGAGTAATCTTTTCTGATGAAGGCACCTGTCTACTACGAAGGAAGGACCCACTTTGGTATATCGTCCTCCTGGCACCCAATTCGACCGCTAATCGTTTCCGCAGTGGTCGAATGTCTGTGTCGTGGAGTGGCCGCAATCCATCGCAAACTGAACCAGCATAAGTATAAGCGGTTGCTGGTACGTTATATAGTTTTTATACTTGGCTGTTTCGTCTTGATGGAATTTTTAAATTTCATCTGGATAATCATACAGTCCACATATCTCAGTTAGTTCGAGACTGGTTTGCGTGCAGACAGAATATCCAATTGATAGACTGGCCTCGTCGCTCTGCCCTCTTTAAACCAATTTTGAACTTTCACTCCATCAACGCAGTAATTAAAACTGAGAGGACTTTTCCTTTTTGCTCGCAACCTGACTTTTAATCCCGTTTTTCGTCATACCATTGCCTTCTGTCCATCTCACTAAATTATCGAGGTCATTTTGCAGTTGCTCACAATCTTGTAACTTATTTATTACTCTGTACAGAATAACATCACCAGCAAAAAGCCTTATCTCTGATTCCACTTCTTTACTCATGTCTGTCTGTTAGGCCATCAGCCCAGAGGCTGGTTGGATCCTCAGATAGCACCACCAAAGGTTATGCGGTTATAAGGAAACCCCGAAAACCAATGGCAGCACCAAAATGAGGCGTACTAGGCAAGATGAGGAGTGAGGTAGTTTGCCTTTGCTTTCCTCACTGGGCCAGAAAGTACTATTGCAGCACGACTGACCCTATGAGCAGCACCTTTCATAACACTCAGATGCACTAGTCGTGCTCTGAATGTCATTACTCAGCACTACCCATACCCCAGCAGCTTCCATATTGTCACAGCCATGGATGTTGACTAGGACTTCGGTGGAAGCTACACTTTGGCCTGTGCCAAGAGATGAATGCAAAAGTACTGTATACATCAAGAAATGACAGCAGGCAGTCTTTATTCATATCATTGATATATAGATATGTAAGAAAACATAAAGGTCCAATAATACTGCCTTGAGGAATTCCCCTCCTATTATTACAGGGTCAGATAAAGATTCGCCCACTCTAATACTCTGAGTTCTATTTTCTAGAAATATAGCCACCCATTCAGTCACTCTTTTCTCTAGTCCAATTGCACTCGTTTTTGCCAGTAGTCTCCCGCACGATGAAGCTGATACCTATCTTAGAGTATCGACTACAGTTTGCAAATTGGCACGCATATTTCCGTAATGAACAGCTAACAACTGGTACGCTATATGACCTGTCCGATTTGATCCATGGGCAGTTTTCACTGTCTTACCCGGCTAGAGCCTTGGCATTCACTAGCTTCAGCTCAGTATTCGTAAGTCCTCCAATTTCTTCTTGGATATTACCTTTAAGTTCTCTCCAGCACCCTTTTTATTCCTGTACACCATTTTCTAGGTTTCCTCGGAGATAAAAGTCGCACAAGCTAAGGTCGGGGATCCGTGTGAGCAGTAATCCTTTTGGAATGATCCTGTTGTCAGAATCCTCACATATTGTTCCCAAAATTCCGAGCAGTGTGTACTGTTGCAGAATCTGTATGAATATGTGCTGTATAACATGACTATGTTGGTCAGGCCATGCTGTCTTAGAAAATCATTCATTATTGTGCATCGGCAATATCATTTGCAATCTTCTGAAAAAAAAAAAAAAAATGAAAAGAAACTTCCATTGCTAACAGTTGTAATTCTCAGACTATAGAAACTCCAGTTTGATAGTGTTTTCTTTTGCTATAAAATAAAGCTTTCGAGTATGAATTCCATAATATACATTTCCCATTTTTCTATATTGAAGACGTCTTCGCAGACAACTTACTGTACGCTGTGTGTACTGGATCGCTAAGGAATATTTCTGAAGTTCGCCCACACACCTTATAAGGGCTTGTTATATAAGTCCAATACATACGTTTTCCTTGTTCTAACTAGTATATACATTTCAATACACAACATTTAAATGTTCTTCAACCCATTTTTGAAAACTCTGGCACACACACCAATACTGTAAGTAATAACACACAGAAATGAGCTTAACTGCAGACTGCGTTATAACAATACCGAGACAGAAATTATGGTTGGTTTCGTAACAGCCAACTGCGACTGACTGCCCACGTATACCCGCCAATGCTAGAACTGTCCGGTACCATGACAGGCATCCGGTGGGGCCCTGGCCCAACGCGGGCTGCCAAGTACTCTTCATAAAGGGTAGACGAGTGTCCTCCCCACGAGACCGAGCGACTTGGCTGCGCGGATTAAGTCACGTAGCTTTTAGCTTGTATTTGCGATATGGTGGGCTCGAACCCCACTGCCCGTTGTTTTCTCATTTTCACACCAGACAAATGCTGGGCTGCACCTTAATTAAGACCACGGTCGCTTTCTTCCTAATCCAAGCCCTGTCCTATCCCATCGTCGCCATAATATATGTCTGTGTCGGTGCGACGTAAAACAAACAGCAAGGAAAATGTCCTCCCCGCGAGGTTCGAGTTAACGTACATATGATAGAATAAAACTGGTGCAATTCCCTTTTCGCTGCCAACAAGTGCATGTGAGCGAATCGTTGACTTTTATTTGAACATAATGCAAAAGCAAACAGCCAAATCATCTCCGTATAGGCCGTAAAGGCCCTTGGAGGTGAGAAAGGGAAAGGCTTCCAATATCCGCAACATTGAGTGGTTAACTCTAGGCTCGGCCGCGTAGGCCGTGTAGGCTGAGTGAACCTCAAGATCATGTAAACTCCGGAAGTGGAAATGTCGTTTCTGGCATTTTTCGACTCCCTGACGCGGAATCGAACCCTGATCGTTCCGGATGAACCGAGCACGCTTTTACCGCCTAGGCTAGACAGCCCCTTCTGTTTGAACATAGAAGGTGCTAAATTGGCTATATTCTTGTTTGAGTCCTATGTGCAATGCTGTTACGGAAAATTACAGGGAGTATGTCGTTAGATTGCAATACATGATTGGAAAAGGCAATTACTCTCTAGACATTTAATTACTATTCTTATGAACGGTTTTAATGACCTAAACATATTACGAATATGCAAGCAAATAGACCTAAAATCATTCAAATATGACCTAATGTAGGCAAGAATATGACCTCACAGATTAATAAAGGTAATCTTACAGTTTAATTCTTTCACATATGATTAACATCTCATGATAATTACTGTTTGCATATCTTCTATCATTTATGTGAAAGTTTTCTGTTCCATTTCGCCTTCAGCTATAGTATGTTATAAACCCTGAAAATATTATATAACAATCAGTGACGAAGCACTTGGCTAGTGTCTAATTAGCAAATTATTTATAAAAATGACAATACAATACCCATACCTAGCATTAGTTCTCACCGTCAGTGAAATTACAGTACACTGGATAATCGCGTGCAATTTTTAAGTTCGCAAACCGGAAGCCTCTTCGGTTATCAGATACGATGTTTTAATACCTGAAGGAACATCGCTCGACATCACACGTAGATTCGGGAGCAAATTTGAATAAAGTTATTTCATCCAGGGAAAATTCTGGTTCAGAATCTTCACATTTTGCTTCTTGTCCACAACGAATGTCACGAACCTTGCTTGTCTTACACAACATCACCACTTCCAGTGTTGTACTAATTGTATCAGCCACTTCACCTTTTGCTCGCTTTAGATCATCCTCAGTTTGTTTTACAATTACTAGTGTTGAAGTTGAAGTCCTGCAATTCCAAGCCGACTGATTTATCTTTTGATATTCTGCCGAAGTTTGATGTTATGTATGCAAAGTGCCTGACCAGGCTGTTAGAAGGAATCAAATATTGCTCAATTTTAATACATAACGAATCAGATTCAAACACTTGAATTGCCCTCTGAAAGAAAACATAATTCCTGCAGTAATATTGAGTAGGTGGCTTCGAGCCACCTTCTCCAGGCAGTAAGGATGAGTTAAGGAGGAAGAGTGGAGAAGGGCCTATTCCTTTCATCATGTGTAGTAGAAATGGAGCTTTCAGGAACATTTTCTTCCCATTAGAAATTAGGCTATCTACGTCGGGGTAGTTGCTTTGAAGCTCTTCTTCTACTCTATGCAAACCATGCACGAGACAACGTAACATGGACCATTTCGGGGTAACGTAGTTTAAGTCCTTTCCCTGTCTTGGTCATGTACGGGACGACATCGGTTAGAATCAGTAGAATGTTTTCCCTCTTCCCACCATCTGGCGAGAGTAGCCTCATTGCATCATCACACAGCACTGCAATGGCGGAATTATTTACTTTTTCCAGATCTTCACATGTTAGAAGAAGCATTTCACCAGGCCGGTCCTCTTTAATTATATCAATAATAACGTTAGCTACGTATCTCCCATCTACCTCAGTTGTTTCGTCGACCGAATCTCATATCTTATTGTTGACAACTTAAGATCTTATCTTCTTAAACACATCTTCATTGCAAGAGGATTAATATATTTTTCTGAGTGTTGATTCATTAAGTATTGCCTTACTAATGTGCTTCACCAAGAAGTATCTGAAGCTGACACTGTTTACCTTTTTATAGGAATATTGGAAGTAACCATCATCATACAGCGTTCTTTACAAAATTCCGAAGTGTTACCTAACGAGACCGTATTTGAAGTTCCTCAAAATGCAGACGCTGCCTGTTCCCCGTGGTGGAAAATTTTGTTAAGCACCTTTGCTGCTAACCGGTATCACAGTGCCGTTGCACATTAAAACGTTTTTGAGCCGACACCGTAACTTCACACAGAGTTTACTGTATAAAATAACATCACTACTAAGAATGCATTCCCCAAATTGAATTGGCTGGGTTTCGCACTATCTGAACACTTCATTTTAGGCATTTGAAATCACACCGAAAGAATGAAGTTGCTATCTCAAACCAAGAACAGTTGAAGGGTGGAGTGGAGGTTAGTTCAGTTGCCCTCGCTTTTCCAGGGAACAAGAAACCTGGCAATGTGACCATTCAGATAAGAGTGAGAAGATTAAGACGTCTCAAGCTAAGCAGCCTATTCATTGTCAAGTTTGAGCTCATTATGAACCTCCAATAAGACACATTTGTCCATACTTTTACTGCTACGTGCTTAAACTAGACGATAGCTAAGAAATATTCCTTTCGCACAAAGACCCACATACTCTTTGCATTAGTATTATATGAAAGTTTGCCGACCGATAATATAAAATTCTATGGAATATGTCAAAAATATGACTTTATATAGATTAAGTGAGAATATGACCAATATCTTAGAAAGGTCCAAAATACGACTTTAAGGCAAAATAAATACCTCGCAATTTACTTTAGGCCTTGTACATGTGTTTTTACGTAGTTAGAAATAAAAATAAAGCTCCTAGAATATATATATGACATGTCATAGAAATGCGATCAAGTATTTCGGTCTCTTTCACAACGTTGTCACATTTCTATAGTCGCCATAATTTTCTCTCCACTTGTCACCCTTGAGTCTTTTCATCCTAACCCGTAAAAGTCCGTTTTGGTTCCGGAGGTCAGCATACACTTCCTGTCAATTGGCTCTCGTCCATAAAATCAATACGGTAATAATGTGAAGATGCCATATGCTACCTTTAAGGTGGATTAGAAAGAACCGTTCCATTACAGTGCTACAGATGCTTATCTTTTTGTGCGGACCGACAGGATATATTTCATAATCGCAGAGGAGCAGGATCATCTTCAGGTTTCCTTCGGATTGGACCCAGCGAATACGAGTTTTCAACTTCCTTATTGCTTCCACAAATCGCTCTTAGTTAATCGTGCTACCTCTTGCAATGCCATCTTTGTCCGAGAGCATACTCATAGGAGGCACGCCGTTGAAATTATTCTTGTGTGGTGAAATCCTATGGTGCCGTTTCATGCTCTGCTTCTTTGTGTCCAGATTTCGGGTCTTGTTTCCTTTTGTTACAGCTGCCGCTCACTGGCTATTTCGAGGTATGTCAACGATGTTTATTTGTCGGCTTGAAAGTCTCTGATCCCCTGTGGCTGTACTGGAGTCAACGGTGTTGTCACCTCACGCTTTTTTTGAGTCGAGCATGTATCTGTACTGGACTAATTCCTTCTGCTGTGAGGAATAACATGAAAGGTTTTTGGCTTATATACGCCATTGTGAAATGCTAATGCCACACCTCACATTGTTCCTTGTTACGGTGAAGCTAAGTGTACATCAGGTATACCTCACAGCATTGTGGCCTGCCAGACTGAAGATGAAAGAGAAATAGAGTTAAGGAGCTTATACCATTCCTGGTGTATTGATGTACGAAAGAAATGCCTTTCACATCACTATGTCGACAGCCCGTGACTCTGGCGTTAGAGCGGTATGTTCCTTTCGTGTTCAAGTATGCACCATAGGGATAAAGTTTTGTTTTCTCTACACACATGCTTGTTAACATGGTCACGAAATATTAAGACGAGTGCCTGTTCTTCGTAGGAAATGCTGTGGCAAATAGCGCCGCTCGGGCCGTACATTTTCAATAGGAGTCAGTTCTGGTATCTGGCTGCCATTGTGCAAATTTTCCACTGACGTGGATCGATCAACAATACTTGCAGTTACCAGGTGTATGCATAAGCTATTGCCGGTTTTTGTGGTAAAGAAAACACGTAATTTTCAAGGGAATTTTTTTTTGTTTATTCAAAATATTGGCCATCGGCTTCTACACACTTCGCCCATCCTTCAGGTAAGTTATGAATACCATGTCAGCAAAACTGCATGTCTTTTGCGGCAAACCATTCGTCAAACCATTTTCCAACTTCCTCCAAATTGCTGAAATGCTGCTCTGCGGGCGCGTGCGCCATTGATGCGAAGAGATGATAGATGGCGCCAGGTCGGGGCAGTACGGCGGGTGCGGAAGGATGTCCCATCCAAGCGATTTCAAGTTGTCTTTCATTGGTTTTGTTATGTGAGACGGTGCGTTGTCGTGTAACAAAATCACTTTGCCATGTCTTCTGACCCATTCCGGTCATCTTTCGATCAATGCGTGATTTAAATTAATCATCTTTTGGCGATAGCGTTGTGCATTAACTGTTTCGCCGGCCTTCAAGAGTTCATAATACACAATAGCACTCTGGTCCCACCAGACACAAAACATGGTCTTCTTGCCGAAGCGATTTGGCCTGGTGACAGCCACGATTTTCTCCGCTTCGGGTTTTTCGAAATAAATCCATTTTTCGTCACCCATCACAATTCGGTACAGAAATTATTTTGTTTCGTGGCGTGGAAGCAGCATTTCACAAATGACTTTGCGATTTTCCATTTGCCGTTCATTCACGTCGTGTGGGATCCATTTACTGAGTTTATTGATCTTTCCCACTGCTCGTAAACTTCTGCTGATTATTTCTTGTGACACATTTAATTCTTATGCCAATTTTTGTTGAGTTTGAATCCAGAGCGCGCTCTGTCTTTCACATTGAAATCACCACGTTTAAATTGTCCAATTCATGTTTCACATGTTTTAATCGATGGAGCGTATTCACGATATGTTTCTACCAGCAAACGACGACTTTCCACAGCCTTTTTCTTTTAGTTAAATAAGAAAAGCAATGCGCACCGCAAAAGTTCTTTTTCAGGCACGATCGTCGACATAATCACTGAACGATACAACACAGACGTTAGTGTTTGGCGTGGCGGACTCAACTTGTGTGTGTTGGTAGGTTGATATCAGACGAACAAACTGACGTATGTGTCAAATGCATACGCTGCGTACCGTTCGCTCGAGCCATCTCTTAGTGAAACCGGAAATGACTCTCGAAATTACGAGAACACATGTTGTCATATTCTTCTAGAAGCCTGGCTAGGCATTGCATATAAGGAGGCAGTCTTGACGGTTGAGTGGAGTTGTTAACGAGAGTTGCGAGTGAACGTCGTGAACTCATGTTGTGATTCTGTTGACATGCTAATGGAGCAGTCTTAGTAGTAGTAGGAGTAGTAGTAGTAGTAGTAGTGTTTTGTTCAAGGTGGCAGTTTATTAGTGCGTGTGTGTGGTATATGTATATATAATTTGTAAATAAAATAGTGTACACAATTGACAGCATTTCGTGTGTGCGTCTTTGTGGTGACAAAGATGTTGCGTAAGATAGGACTAAGAAACATTTAATTCCTAACTGGTTGCATATGTTCGGGAAAAATAGGGGCAGCTGTACCACCCAGTATATGGCAGTGAGGTATGTAGCACTGGACATCGAATGTACATACAGGACAGAGGTAACATCAAGAGAGGGTGAGGGGTGCTCATAGCATTGAAGGAGAGCATTAAGGTCCTCAAGGCCGAAGGCTTTGCTGTTAAAATTAGAACTACAGAGAAACATTTGTTTCGATTGCGCTGTCTACATCCCCCCCGCCCCTTCCGCTCTAACTTCTCGCGTAATACCAGGAAGTGCTAGAATGGCTGGAATCCCACAATGAAATTTACAATAATAACATGACCATAGCAGGCGACCTTATCTTTCCCACGATAACAAATACAGACCTCATGCCCTATGATGGTAACAGTCAATGTCAGATGATAAAAAATTTATGAACCTTTTCGAACTAACATCTCATAACAATGTGCAAAATTCCAATGGGAAAACCCTTGCATTAATTCTCGCCAATTATAGGCAACTAGAAGTTTCCAGGGACACATTACCTCTCTTACCGGAAAATAACCACCACCCTTCATTAAAATTAAATGCTCAAGAGAATTCCAGGCTAAAAATTGAAACGAGATAGCTGCAGTCACTTAAATGCGGCCAGTATCCAGTATTCGGGAGATTGTGGGTTCGAACCCCACTGTCGGCAGCCCTGAAGATGGTTTTCCGTGGTTTCCCATTTTCACACCAGGCAAATGCTGGGGCTGTACCTTAATTAAGGCCACGGCCGCTTCCTTCCCACTCCTAGACATTTCCTGTCCCATCGTCGCCATAAGACCTAACTGTGTCGGTGCGACGTAAAGCCAATAGCAAAAAAAAAAAAAAAAATTATAGGAAAGCTAAATTTGAGAAGTGATCCGCGGAATTAAGGGACGCTGACTGGAATAAACTATACAATAGCACGGCAGTAAACAAACAATTTAAACAATTTTTTACAGTCAATTGTACATGGTATTGCAGAGGAACGTTCCAGTGGTAATTCACAGAGGCTTATTAAATCCCCCTCCTGGTTCACAAGATAAATTGTTAGAGACTTAAAACAGAAAGATTTCCATAGAAAATGTAAGGGCATCTCCCAATATAGTGATACGAAATTTAAACAACTCAGAAGCAAAATTAAGGTAGATATTAAAGTAGCTTACAGGAAATATTTAACGACCGTCGAAGACAGCATTACACATGATTGTAAAAAAAATGGTCTTATGCAAAAAGTAGAAAACGTAACTTAAGGACTTTTTAATATGTGGTACTACAATAATGAGGAGCTAAAGAGTGGTGAATTAGTTGTGGATGGGTTTCATAGGTATTTCATATCGGTCTACTCTCAACACACTCTTCTGTACGATATTCCCACAGATGATACTAGTGACTCAGAAACTTTACATATCGATGAAATAACGATGGAACACATTGACAGAGCATTGAGAAATATAAGCCGAAGTCATCTGCAGGTCCGGATCAGGTACCTCCATATATCGTAAAGGGGTGTTCGGAAATTCTTAGGAAGCCATTAGATTTTCTTTATAATCTTGCTCTTAAAACATTAACTTTCCCTGATCGGAAAAAGTCTCGGTTTTGCCCCATACTAAAATCAGGTGATCAGCTATTAATTAAAAACTATCGACCAATGTGTATCCTATCAGCTTTTGCGAATATTTTTGAGTTTATTCTTCATGATAAGATTATCTTACACATTGGACCACTAATATCTGACTAGCGACATGGGTTTGTTTCTAGTAGATCTACAGTTACATATCTGGTCAACCTATGTCGGGATGTATCGAAACAGTCAGATAATCCATGGCATTTGGGCGTTGTGTTCACAGATTTTGAAAAGGCATTTGACAGCGTGGATCATGGTATATTGTTAAGCAAATTGAGTTGATTTGGGTTCTCGCGAGATATGCGAAATTTCTTTATGCGGATGACTTCAAAATATTCAGGCCGGTCAGCTCAACAAAAGGCTGCCTCTTACTACAAAAAGACCTTGATGATATTCTAATGTGGTACCATATGAACAGATTAAAATTTAACATCTCGAAATGTATAACAATGTCAATCACCCGAAAAATGAATAAAGCTATGTATATTTCCATGCATGCTGTGTCCAAACGCCCTGCAGGAAGTTGACCAAGTCAGTGACCTTGGCGTCCGGCTTAACTAGGATCTTCCTTTCACAACTCATGTAAACAAGGTGACAGGAGAGGGCTACCGGCCATTGGGATTTATCGTTCGGAGCACTAAACTGTTCGGGAAGACGAATTCCATCATAGCACTCTATAATACTTTTGTAGGAACAAAACTGGAATATGCTAACGTTGTATGGAATTCAAGGCTCAACAGATATATTAAGTTAATGGAAAGAGTGCAAAAACGTTTTGTAAGATTCCTACATCACCAAACACATGGCTTGTACCCATTTATGTTGCCATACAAAAATTTACTAACCAATGTCTGAATGACCAGCCTTGAAAATCAGAAAAATATTCGATGCCAAGCGCCTGCATTTTTTTTTTTTTTTTGCTATTTGCTTTACGTCGTACCGACACAGATAGGTCTTATGACGATGGTGGGATAGGAAAGGGCTAGGAGTGGGAAGGAAGCGACCGTGGCCTTAATTAAGGTACAGCCCCGGCATTTGCCTGGTGTGAAAATGGGAAACCACGGAGAACCATCTTCAGGGCTGCCGACAGTGGGGCTCAAACCCACTATCTCCCGATTAGCATAAATTATTTAACAATAAAATAGATAGTATGAATTTACTGTCCCTATTGAATTTTCGCGTACCTCGCTTGCACTCAAGAGAACGCGACATGTTTAGGACCGAAAGAGCTCTTGACGACAGCCCACAAACATTCACACTGTATAGGTCATGTAACAACTATAATGAAGCTGTTAGTATTGACAATAACTTGGATTTCGACATTTCAGTATCCAAATTCATAAAACGTTTTACAGCTACACTGAATTGGCACTAAGAAATAACATCACACTGAAAGCTGTCAAAAAGTCACTGTAGGTACTGAATAATTTAGTTATTAAGAAGTTTATTTTTAGTTATTTAGACATAAGACTAGTATCAGTGTAATATAATGAATAATGTAATTATTAAGAATTGTATTTTTAGTTATTAAGATCTAAGACTTCTGTCAATGTAATGTAGTAGGTACTTTAAAGATTTTTAGGTTTACTATCCTGTTGTAAACCGGAAATTAAATAAATAAATAAATAAATAAATAAATAAAAAATACTGCAATCGTCCCTTGCTTCAAGCTCTGGTACTCCTCTTATCGTCCTGGACGTACAGTTATTCACTGTTGCACATATTGTATCTAGCAGTGCCATAGGTTACCAAATTTTTCTACATACAAACTACACGAGACCGATATCTGAAGACGTTGAAAACTCCCGGTATGAAACAGAAGGTGTAGGAGCTACAAATTTGACTATCTGTTGAAAAGACGTAGCAGGACCCACGGTGTAGGGGTAGCGTGCCTGCCCCTTACCCGGAGGCCCCGGGTTCGATTCCCAGCCAGGTCAGGGATTTTTACCTGGATCTGAGGGCTGGTTCGAGGTCCACTCAGTCTACTTGATTACAGTTGAAGAGCTATCTGACGGTGAGATGGCGGCCCTGTGCTGACCACACGATACCTCATAATTTGCAGGCCTTCAGGCTGAGCAGCGGTCGCTTGGTAGGCCATGGCCCGTCGGTGCTGTTGCGCCATGAAGGGTTGAAAAGTCGTCCTTCTGCCACTAGCATTGCGGGCGAGGTGAATGTCACGTCGTAAAAGTGGTCATTATTTACATAAAGCGGTAAGAAAAATGTAGCACACCAAAAGTATGAAGTTGGAATCGTTCGATGAAATTGCGAATTATGTAAAATTTTTAAGATACTCGTCGTCGCCTCAACTAACCATGGTCAGTCAATGTAATGTTATAGACGATACGTTTCACGGACTTAGGACCATTGTAGTCCTTCACATTTTGTTTTCTTCGAGCTCGGTGATATTAGAGCAACCACCTCTTTTTGACTCCGTTTTTCCTCATTCTTCGACTGATCACGTTTTCCTTCTTATTTTGCTAGTCATCTTCATTCTCTTCCTGATCAATAGTGGCTGTTGGCTGAACGGATTTACAACTTATTCAATCACAACTATCACTACCATTATTAGGAAGTTGATTACCATGGTGAAAGAACAATAGAGGCTATCCCCGTCGGCAATGCTCGCCGTAGATGGACTTGCCAATAAAGTCTTAAATTTGCGAATATCTCCATTATTACAGCTTGTAAGACAAAAATGTATGACACATAACATATTATAAAATAGATCTTATATAATTGTCGTTATACGCACAGTTTATATATAATTAATATTTTTCCAGAAATATTTGAATGTTTGTGAAAATTTTTATCAGATCGGTTATATTGGTGGTTGAGGTAAGTGGAGAAAATAAATCCGATTCACAGCAAGAGTGAAAATATGAATATGGGATGAACCAGTGTATCACGTACTACCAGAATATTTCCACGTTACCATAATGTGTAACATTACTGCCTACTGGCCATGGGTACGTATTGCAGGGCGCAAATACAACTTGCACGACCGTAGGTCGGTAATGTCTTTGAGATTGAGCCAGAGGTACTCCTGAAGCCTGTGGTAATGTGATGGGGAGGGCCTACGTAAAATAAACGGTGGTTGGTACGCGTGGATGTTGACGGGGTGGAAGGTACCTTTGGTTGAAGGACTGTTTTGTCTTATGTTATGTAAAAAAAACAAGGCATCACTGGTATATGTCTTTAATTGACTGTACAGTTGAAGGTGTGCCGTAAAACTACCTCTGTCCACAATCTGTATCCATTTATACAGGTGAAAAGTTACATGTTGCCTGAGGGCAACAGTATGCAGTAAAGGGTTAATTAAAGCCACAGCCGCTTCTTTCCCACTCCTAGCCCTTTCCTATCCCATCGTCGCCGTAAGACCTATCTGTCTCGGTGCGACGTACAGTAAAGTAAATTCTAGGAGAAGCCACTTCCCGCCAGTATTCAGGCAGACTGTTCTACTCGGGCTTACGCGGTACGCAGAAGTAATGCCATCTGTCGGAGGTGAGTGGCAGGATACAGTATTGTTGATCAATTTTATGGGCTTTCGATATTGTAGGTCTTCATTCACATTTAGTTTTCCTCCGACTCAGTGATATTAGGGCATCCAGTGTAAAGTAGATCCCCCTTCCTCTTATCATGACTCTTATTTTTCAGGTGATCGTTCCGTCACGATTTTTTCTCATTTTGATTCTCATCTTCACAATTTTCCTTGCCGATATGGGATGATTGCCACATGGTTATTCACCTTAAGACAATCTCAATGGAAACTACCACCATCGCCAGTTAACACGATTCAACAATATTTCCATGTTAGCGATGCTCGGCATTGACATGGACTAAGCAACAACACAAGTCTAAATTCATTCATATCTCTGTTATCTTAGCCGGTAGAGTAAAACAGTGGTAATATATAAGTGATCGGAAATTGTCGAAAATAACAGAAATAATATGGATATTTGAGAATTATTCTTTAATAATAATAATAATAATAATAATAATAATAATAATAATAATAATAATAATAATGTTATTTGTTTTACGTCCCACTAACTACTTTTTAAGGTCTTCGGAGACGCCGAGGTGCCGGAATTTAGTCCCGCAGGAGTTCTTTTACGTTCCAGTAAATCTACAGACACGAGGCTGTCGTATTTGAGCACCTTCAAATACCACCGGACTGAGCCAGGATCGAACCTGCCAAGTTGGGGTTAGAAGGCCAGCGCCTTAACCGTCTGAGCCACTCAGCCTGGCGAATTAATCTTTAGGCCTTCCCGTAATCTACTATTTCTCCCAGGGTAAATCAATATATTTTCATACTGTTAGCCCGTTTGCTCGTCGGTCGGCGTTGAAAACAAAAGTCTGAATTCATGAATAACATTATCATAGCCGATACGGTAAACCTGTATAAGATATAATGATCGGAAGTTATATTCTTTATAACTTTTGTTATGTAGTATTTATCGATGGGAACGCTAATAACATATATGTTTGAGAATTAAATTTTAGGTCTTCCCTTAAACTACTATTTCACTCAGCTTGAACAAAATTATTTGTAGCCTAAAGTGTAGTGCCGTATTCCCCGATTTTACATACATTTTACCAGTTTCGTCAAATTCTCTTCTGCCATTTTCTCGTGATGCGCGCACAGACGGACTGAGACAACGGAAAATTCAAAATTGCGTTTCCTTCTTACTGTGGACATAATCGACACAGAACTGCCATTCTTTTTCAGTTCTGAGCAATGTGCAGACAACACTGTTTTTTAATATATACAGGGTGGTCGCAAAAATGTGAATCGGGTTATGAGCTTTAGAATGTTGATCATACTGATAAATGTTTTGAAAAACTGAATTCGATATCTCACACCATTGTCATTTTATCAGCTGCTGAAGTTAGCCAGTCAGATCACTTCGCGGGCGAATTTAAATGGGCCTTGCGAGGCTGTGTTGACAGATCTGCACGTGGCTTAAGACCAATCAGAGAATAAAATACGTCAGGGGAGGGGTTTGTATATAGACCTCCGAGGTGACAGGATCGCACCGCTACGGTGACATCGGCTGAAACCAATGGTGTGTTAGAGATTGATGCTGATTTCTGGGTATAGCTTTCAAGTCGGTCCGAAGTCAAGTGCAGATTTAGCAACACTGCTGCGCAACGCCCATTTGAATTCGCCCGCGAAGCAATCTGAGTGGCTGATTTCAGCAGCTGATGAAATGACAACGGTGCGATATTTCAAATTACTTTTTTCCGAATTATTTGTCGGTATGACCAACCCTATAACGCTCATATACCCTGTCACATTGTTTTCGACCAGCCTGTACAGATGTATCATTGGAAAATGTATTTGTAGTTTGCCGTACCTTTTGAAAACTGGGCGTAGTTAGAGGATATGAACGCAAACTTCTCTACGGCCGAAATTTGAAGATAATCTCGAGTTCTCTTGGATTCAGGAATTTCGTTCAATAACACAGTGTGTAATTAGCTCTTCAAATGTGACCACTCAACGAACCATCGATAAAATACAATATATATCACGTATTGCCTTTGTACAAATTATTATTATTATTACCATCACACTTATCACCGCTTATTGCCTTCATATTCGTGCATTCGCTCGTAAACCGCTTATTTTCAGTATCCCGTTTCACTGCAGGATTTTACTACTTCATGCCACTCAATATTCATAATGTCCCCATGTATATTAGCTCGAAAGAACAGTTTCTTAATTTACAAAATATCGAAAGTGAAAATACTAGAAGAAATCGAAGAATAATGTTTAAGATTTATTAGCCTTAATATTTTCTGAAGAGGAAAGCGAACTTAGGCTATATAGCCTGTGGGAAGTAATAAACACAAAAAGCCGCGATGAACATATTCCCTACGACCGCTCGTTTACAAGCTAAGCTCGTTTTAGTTATTAGCTAGAGTGGTGGAGGGGGAGCATTTTTTAAAATTTTATTTTACAATTTGCTCGCACCGACGTCTTACGACGACGACGGAATAGAAAGGGCTAGGAGTGGGAAGGAAACGCCCGTGGTCTTTATTCAGGTACAACCTCAGTATTTACCCGGTGTGAAAATGGGAAACCACGGAAAACCATCTTCAGGGCTGCCGACAGTGGGGTTCGAACCCACGATATCCCGAATGCAAGCTGACAGCTACGTGACCCAAACCGCGCAGCCATTCGCGCGGGGGAGGGGGGTTAGTTTGTGTAAGATTAAGTTTGGAGTCAGGCATGCCGTTTACGGACATTGCTGTTCTTCGAATAAGGTTGACATGGAATACGTGCATTGCTCGGAGTGTCGGAACGTGTCTGACAATCAATGAGGCGGCGTGTTCAGGCGTGCATTAAGTCACATGGTGGACATACTGAGGACTTTTGTATTAGAATGCAGTATCCCTGCTGGTATACCAACATGGCGACGACCCCCTGTGGGTGGGGGACGCAGACGAAGAATACACCCGCGGTATCCCCTGCCTGTCGTGTGAGGCGACTAAAAGGGGCGACCAAGGGATGATCAAATTAGAACCATGAAACTACTCGTGATTAGTACTACCATGCGGGGAACACCATGGGTCGCTTTTCCTTGCGCGTAGTACCACTATGTTAGGTACCAAATAGGTTTGTGATTAGTAGCAAACAAGAGCGCGACGGCTTTTACAGTACCTGTGATTTGTAGCACAATATAAGCGACACCGTGGGATGACGGAACCCATGGTTCTGGCTTGCCTATGATTAGTACCCACTATATGAGGAACACCACGGGATAGTACGAGTCCCTGTGGTTAGTACACTTAGGTGATGAACACCATAGGTTTGCGTTGCCTGTCAATGGCGCCGCAATGTGCGAAACACAGTAGGTCTGTAATACATGTGCGAATTTAATTACCTGTGAGTGGTAGCATAATGTGTGGAATACCCGCGAGTCTACGCTACTCTTGATTAGTACCGCAACCGTCCGTCCTCACGCTTTGAATTCTGGTCAGTGGAGGATTTTGGACTTTTAATTTGTCGTCTCATTTCGTACCTTTAGGGGCCGATGACCTCGATGTTAGTCCCCTGTAAACAACAAACATCATCATCAACATGGCGACGGCTACTCGACGTAAGATGTGCCAGGTAAGGCCATTACGAATAAGCCTACTTCCCATACACAGTTTGAAAGTCTGTACTTCGTAAACAATCGACCGTAGGGCATATGTTCATGGGGATTTTTGTGTTGTTTTGGGGTATATTATCGGCACACTTTATCTTGGTGCATTTGTGTACCGTGGTGAGGGGTAAGGAGGGAGCTGTCCCGGTTCCGATAGTGCTGTCAACTGAATGAAAATTGAAATCTGAATTGAATTGAGATTATGATCGATCGATATGAAGTTTCTACGTTATTATCTTAAGCCAACAACTATGTCACATACACATTATATAACATTATATAACATTTCTCGATGCGAATCTTGTTCCTAGCATGAAATCTATAGTTTGGCTTTGCTGTGTAAACAGCAACAGTACTAGTACGTAAAGTGTACGCCAGATGTCGCACAACGATGCTTTAGCGATTCATAGTTTGTGTTTCAAAGGTTTGCCAGTACGAATCTCGAAGATTGCCGAGGTCGACCGATTCAGCACTAGGGTGTAAATGCACCAAGATAGTGTGTGCCGATAATACTTCACATACACAGAGACGGTTACTTTCCACATGTTCGGGAACACTCTGAATAATGCACTGATCACAACACTAACAGTTGTGGAATGTCAGGGGCAATAGAATGCAGAAACCAGCTCACGTCTACGCTGAAACAGTGGGCTAAAGATCGCAAACATACACAGAATGATGTATTATAGGCCACCGAATTACCTTTCTGGAAAGTGTTGTTAATAATCTCCCTGTTCTCCCAAGCAAGCATACACAGACGTGATGAGCAGCAACAAAGTGCACTCAGACCCCAGCAGCACCACTGAGAAGAGGGTTTAAATCCCACTCTCGGCCATTTTGCGCGGTTCCCTACTTCAGATTCAGGTATGGGCTACAGAGACTTTTTTCTAATCCGAAGTCATATGAATCTTAAAAATTATACAACTATACATACACTACAGACTTCGTGCTCTGGTCATGAGAATTCGGAGTCTTGTCTGATGCGACTGGTGCCACTAGCGACCGCATTATCTGTAACCGTGCCTGATGCGACCAGTGTTGACATCCCAATTTTTATTTTAATAAGTTATATCATGATCCTAAATAAGCTAAACTAAATCACAGCCAGAAAAGGTCAGAAAATAACGCAAAAATGTTATAGCACTGCTTACCAGATAGGGAATGAAATTGCTCTTCGCTCTGTTCAGATTCTGTTCAAATAGCGAACTATTATAACCGCAAACCGTGCACAACATTTAATTATTTATACTGAATTAGTCGTTGGGAAATACAGCCTAGGCCTATGTAAGCCTTAATGGAGAACCATCCGAACGATTCTGTGAAATATTTATAAGTAACAGATAATTAATTAATGAGTACATTTCTATGACGAAAGTTTAAATAAAACATGCATACATTCCATCACACGCAAAGGCAATGTCTAAAACCAACTCAAGAACTCTTCATTAAACACTAAATCAGTGTAATATATATAATTTCGAATGCCATAAACCGAGGAACTCCTTCCCCAGTGAAAACATAGGTGGGCCGTACATAATGCAAGAGATATTTTAAGATCAAAACCGTAAAAATTACAGTAGGAGGAAATTTACAATCATGTAAAGCTATACTGAATACTAGAATAACACAATTTCAGTTATACTTTAACGAATATTATATTTATTTGTCACCTTATCTATAAGTATAGTTCTTGGAGATCGTAAGAATCAGTCCCTGTATTTTCGGGAAACAGAAATGACAGGACAGCATCTTCCTAAGTTGCTTTTGAAGAATTTACTGAGAAATACCAGCTCTAAGCGCAACAGTGTCACTTGAACCACTCCTATAGGCAGCTACTGTCCCTACTTTACGTAACACTCCTAGGGGAAGCTGGCAGTTTTTAAAACACGAAATTTGGTGGTGCGTTTATTTTCATCATTCAACATGCTCATATATGGAGCTGCGTTTTCATGTCTGGGAGAAGGTATCAAACCGGTTATCTCAGTATGTTACGGCAGAAACATTTTACGGCTACTTCGGGACACGGCTGGGTTCGGATCCTCCGTCGCCCATCCTCGAAAATGATCTTTCGTGGTTTCCCATTTTCATCTCCAGCCAAATGCCGGAATAGTACCTTTGTAATGGTCAAGACCACTTACTTCCCATTCATAGTCCGTACAATTACACTTCACCCACAGACAACACCCTACATGTAGCTCACTCCCATGGGGTGTACCGGGAAGAGCAGCTGCAAATTTAGCGAGCTGAAAATGTCCTCGGACACTAAAGGTCATGCGATAGAAAAGTAAAATTTGAAAACGTTCCAAGTAATCATAAGAAGTGGTACCATTTATTCAGATACTTTTAAGTTTCGTGAGATCATGTTACATAATCAAAGCACATTCCAGTATATACAGGTTGGAAGGTAACTGATGCACCAAATTAACACAATAGATCTTGGAGAGATGATCACAACGCCGTCTGTAGCTTGCACCGTTACACTAAGACGTGGGAGAAAGACAACGAGCTGCTCGATTAAGCGGCATGTTCGAGATGTCAGTGGAGAGATGGCGTGGAATGGCATTAGTAGACGAATACGTCTGAGTGGTGCTTTTAAACGTAGGAAAGATCACAATATGAAGATGAAGTTGGAATTCAAGAGGGCAAACTGGGGCAAATATTCGTTTGTAGGAAGATGAGTTAGGGATTGGAACAATTTACCAAGGGAAATGTTCGATTAAGTTCCAAATTCTGTGAAACTACTTAAGAAAAGACAGGTAAACAGCCGATAGTCAATCTGCTACTTCGGCGCCTGTCCTTCATATAGATCAGTGGTGACTGATTGGTCGCATGTGGCACGATGCTCAAGTAGTCACTACTGATCTGCATTTAGGGCAGTTGCCCAGGTGGCAGATTTCCTACCTGTCGTTTTCCTAGCCTGGAAATTTATAGAAATCTGCGTTGGTAAGTTATTTTAACTCCCCTTCTTAGAAACGAATATTTGCCCGAATTTGTCCTCTTGAATTCCAACTTTATCTTCATATTGTGATCTTTCATACTTTTAAAGACACCATTCAAACTTACTCGTCTACTAATGTCGTTCCACGTCATCTCTCCACTAACAACTCGGAACATACCGCTTAGTCGAACAGCTTGTCTCCTTTCTCCCAAGTCTTCCCAGCCCAATCTTTGCGAACTTTTTGTAACGCTACTCTTTTGTCGGAAATCACCCAGAACAAATCGAGCTGTTTTTCTTGGGATTTTTTCCAGTTCTCGAATCAAGTAATCCTGGTGAGGGTCCCATACACTGAAACCATACTCTGGTTGGGGTCTTACCAGATACTTATATGCCCTCTCCTTTACATGCTTACTACAACCCCTAAACACCGTCATAACCATGTGCAGAGATCTGTACCCTTTATTTACAGAACTGTTTAAGCGATTACCCCAATGAATATCTTTCCTTATGTTAACACCTAGGTACTTACAGTACAATGATTCGCATAAAGCATTTTCACCCCATCAACGCAGTAATTAAAACTGAGGGTAATTTTCCTATTTGGGAAACTCACAACCTGACTTTTAACCCCGTTTGTCATCATACCATTGCGTACTGTCCATCTCAGAACATTATCGAGGTCATTTTGCAGTTGCTCACAATCTTGTAACTTATTTATTACCCTATACAGAATAACATCATCCGCAAAATGCCTTATCTCTGATTCCACTTCTTTACTCATATTTATATACCGGGTGGTATAGCTGCCCCTATTTTTTCCCCAAACATACAGTATGCAACCAGCTAGGATATAAACGTCTCTTAGTCCTATCTTGCGCAACATCTTACAGCAATTTTATGTGCAGTTAGTCCGATATAGTCTTCCCCGCACAATGAAAAAGCGGTACAAGAGGCAGTAAGTAGAGCGGAGTCCAATACTCCAGTCATTTTTACGAAATGTTACTGTACTGTACAAACCATAGCCACTCTTTTAGCTGTCGATAGAGAATTGCGCACCTGATTGGTTCAAGAGGCCATTTTCTTTTGACAGAAAAGGGTGGTCACTGTATCATTGAAAACGTGATAGGTTAGGACCAATTACAGACATGTTGTATAGTTTTATCACATCGGAACTGATAGAAACGCGTTTTCCACAGTGTTTTATAATCTATGTCACGCAAGTGCTGTACAGCAGATGTGATAGCTTACGCCATGTAATTACTACCGTTACAGCGTTCAATAAAGTCATAAAACTGGACCATAAGGCTGTAACACATCAGTAAATTTTCGAAGCGAGAACTTACGCTCTCCTCGTAAATACAAAGTCGTAAGAGCCAGACGTTCAAACAGCAAGTAGCTGCGAGGAATTAGGCATGTTAGATGTACCTGGATAAGCTACAGTGATGGTTCGAAACCTTATTGAGCCATGCCTCTTTCAATTTTTATTTCATACTCTCCTAGACATCCTTTAGACTTGACTTTTCTGAAGTCACAGATTTCTTCTAAAGTAGTTATAATAAACAGGCATAATAATTATTGCCAAAAGCACCGACTACGGACAAATTCATTGTGAATACCACCCGAAACATAATGCTGAACTAATTAATTCATTAAATCTCAGCCATAGAGTTTCGGTCTACTCGGTCTGCCATCTAGTAGGCCTAGACTAAAACGGAACGTCGAAATTGACAAGCAGACAGCCAGATGGCGTCAAATTGAAATATCTGCACACGGTAGCTGAGGCCATACGATTATTATTAATAATTTAACCAAGTAATAGGTACATAATCTATCGTAGGGAATGGTTGCAACTATCTGGGCTTAAGAGAGACATTATTCTTTAGCACGCTGTGGTGTTTGCAGCAAGGTAAACCTGTCTGCACATAAGAGTTCAGAACTTGTGACATACAAGATCAGTTTCGAAGCGATAGGGTAGATTATGCCTTTAGTACAGAGATACGAGACCAATTCTTCGTCGCTCGGAGTGGCTACATGGTCCTAAACCCAGCCAGCATGTGATTTTTCCGACCGATCAGAGTTCAAATCTAGCTACGAGCTTTTAATTTTTATTTTTATACTCTTAAGACATTCGTAGTTAAGGTTTAACTTATTAAGGTTTAACTTCCTTAAGTCTCAAAGTCACTTTTCACCTTTAAAAAGAAAGCATAGGCTACATCAGAAAGGTATAAATACATGCGATTTTTATGTGGCAAACGGCTACAACGAATGAAGTGCACTGCACTTATTGTCAGCATTATGACTAGTAAGCAGATTTTTATGTGCTAAAAATGTGAAAAATATTTATTTTTTATGTGTTGAAAGACTTTAAAATATGTGATAACAAATTAAAATTATTTTCCTTTAAATATCACATAACTACTCGCGCTCAAAATGTAAATGAGTATAACGTTTTGTATTAGAATATGGTGCTACCAAAGGTGCTCCTTAAGGCAAATTGGTGTCTGTATGGAAACGTGCAGTATGATTTATTAATTTTTGATTTGCCAGAGTAGATATTATGAATGTTTATTTTTTAAAGGTGATGTTTTGTTTAAATGTGACAAAAGCAACTTATCATCTTTGAAAAAATGGTACCAGTTCGTACTCACCGTAACACGCTGGAATATTAGTTGCTGGAAGTGGTCTCAGAATTGCAGTGAACAACAAAGGTCATCTCAAAATTGTCCATCACAAATGCTTGCCGATTATCTCTAAAGAACGCCTTATATTGCGAAAACGATCGCTCCACATCACAGGAAGTCAGATGTGCATAGTTAAAGAGAGGAATGTCACCAACACTAATGCCATCAATTTCGCCAACATGAGCACCCTCTAATACATTGTAAATTTGGCACATTGTTTGAAATCCACGTTTCTTCCTGAACAACGTTTGATATTTGACCTTTAATAGTCCCTGTACCTGCGAAGCCGGGAGTGAATCTAATTTATTTTCAACAGCGTGCACTTCCTTCACTGTTTCGGACAACAGGTTAGTGGATTTTTCAAGTATGCCTATAGTTTTATACAAGAAGCTTAGATTGGCAGATATAAACGCCAAATCATTTTTCAAAGAGCTATCTTTCAGTATCTCTCTAAGAATCTCAATTGACGACGCGTCGTTTTTATCTGGTTCATTCACAACGGATGCAAAACTTTCGAAATTGTGTGCGCAGTATACCACAACGCTAAGCCAGGTACCCCACCGCGTAACAATAGGCAAAGGAGGAAGCGCAAGATCCGGGTTTTTCTCTTTAATCAGATCGATTCTTGAGGGTGCTTTTAAGAAGACTTTTTTGCCATTAGACACTAATTTATCCACTTGAGGATACTGAGCCCGCACAGTTTCACATAACCTGTGTTGAGCATGAACAACACAAGTTACGAGTATCATTTTCGGAAAGCTCACAGAAAGGCTTTCGGCTGCCTTTTTCATGTAAGCTGCACTATCAGTAAGGAAAAGCAATACATGGTCGTATTTTATACCTTTTGGCCAAAGTAATTGCATAGCTTCATTGAATAACCTAGCTACAGTGACATGGTTTACAGGAAGCATTTCTTTACACGCTAGCAAATAATAATGTTCACAAGCAGTTTTGTCATTCTTCAACACACCAACTACAACATTTCCTACTTTTCTGTCACTTGAATAAGTGATTTCGTCGATGCTCACCCACAGGTTTTCGCTATCACATACTGCCCGAATTCTCTGTAAAGTTTCTTCGGAACATTTTAGGAGATTAGTTTTTCCTTAATGTAGTTTCGTCTGGAGGCTCAAAATTAATGTACTTTGGTAGGAAATTTCTCAGTCCCGGATTATTTATTTTGCCGAGAGGAATGTCGGCGCAAACAAATGCTCTGCACACATCTAAATAATACTGGGAATATTTAGATGGGTTTGCATTTGAAGTAGCTGGTTCAGCTATTAGTAATTGTCGCGAACGCACACGTGAAGCAGCCACAGTATGCTTATTTCCAGACAAGTGCTGGATTACTTGAGAACGTTGATCTGCACTTACTGTTTCACCACACGGTTGGCGAAATAATACTTTTCCATCGGTAGTGAAAATATTTTTAAATTCCACTACATATTTTTGTAGACGCGACCTTTCACTCGACTTCTCTTTTGGCATTATTTTGCAGGTTACGACACACGCATTTACGGTGAATCACTCTTTCAATAAAAAGAATAGCAGAATTTCTTAGAAATCCATACAAAATCACACGACCACGGGAATGATGTATGGACCCGAACAACTAACCTTACTCTTAGGAGTGATGAAATCCCACTACCTAATGGTGGGGCAATATTCTTCCCAGTCTCCGATGTCGTAACGGTATTACGTCACCTTATCTCTCCGTGATTGCCTTTCGCTGACATTCTATAAACAAAACCCGAGCGGGCTGACTCATAAAAGCGAGTTGGAATGACATCATGCAAGGAAACATATTGTGCAGCAAATCAAATCGCTGTCTAAATGTAACGACGCAGCCAGTGACCAGCAAGTTTTAGAACTTCTGGACGGAAGTCTATAAATAGCCGAAACATTCAGATACATGATGTTAAATGCACTGTAAAAAAAACCGTAATCGTAAAATGAAAAAAGTGAGCATTATTTTATAATACAGAAGCGTTTAAAATTTTATTGATTAACAAATATTGCGGATTTATGTGTTTATTATAGATTTTCTTAAAATATGTATTTATATTTTAAAAATGTGAAAATATGTGTTTTATGTGAGATAAGATTAAGTTTTTACACTTGGGGATGCACAATAGGAATAATGAACTTTGTAACTTGCGTTAAAACTTACGCAAAAAAAAAATGTAATTACATAAAAATCCGCTCCCTAATTATGACAAATCCATTCAACCAAACAACTGCGCTCTTTCGACTCGAAGAACGACTGAACATTATACGTAGGCCACATGAAACAGCACATAGCAATCTTAACAGCAAAGTGCAGGCAGGTTCCACCACATATGTTGCAGCAAGCAAGAACGACTCACGTCTACCGTACTCGGACATGCATTAACGAAGGAGGTAGTCATTTTGAATATTTCCTTTATTAATCGAATGGCCATACACAAGCCCATTGCATCTCTGTCGGTAATAGCTTAGTATACTGCAAATAGCTATTTTCAGAGCTACTTAGAAATGAACATAACAGAGCGCCTGCAACATGAGAACTGATCATGATTTAGATTTGTCTTCAGCAACGCGACTCACACGAACATTTAACAACTAAATAAAAAACTCATCCTAAATCGGACTCGAACCTCCGACTAATGACCACAACTTTCCTCTAACTTCGGCTATCACGAGCTGTTGCGTGCCAGCGTTATATCAACAGTACTTCTAGTCACTCAGCCATCACATTCTCTGTACATGAACTTTCTGTGATACAGACTTTTGACGGTTCTTTACAATCATTCGGTATTTTTTCGTAAATGCTGATTTCGTTGACACGAATAAACGAATTATAGAAAGGTTTGTAAGACCAGACATCGCTGTGAGTAGCCAAGGTTAATGTTTTTAGGTTGGGCTATAATCTGCGGGTTGCATAAAATTGAGTGAATGGGGGCAACTGTACCACTCGGTATATAAGAAAACATAAAGGTCCAATAATACTGCCCTGAGGAATTCCCCTCTTAATTATTAAAGGGTCAGATAAAGCTTCGCCAACTCTAATTCTCTGAGATCTGTTTTCTAGAAATATAGCCACCCATTAAGTCACTCTTTTTTCTGGTCCAATTGCACTCATTTTTGCCAGTAGTCTTCCACGATCCACCTTATCAAATGCCTTAGAGAGGTCAACCGCGATACAATCCATTTGACCTCCTGAATCCAAGATATCTGCTATATCTTGATGGAATCCTTCAAGTTGAGCTTCAGTGGAATAACATTTCCTAAATACGAACTACATTCTATCGAACCAGTTATTAATTTCGCGAACATGTCTAATATAATCAGAAAGAATGCTTTCCCAAAGCAAATGCAATGCATGTCAAACTGACTGGCCTGTAATTTTCAGCTTCATGTCTATCACCCTTTCCTTTAATCACAGGGGCTACTATAACAACGCTCCATTCATTTGGTATAGCTCTGTCATGCAAACAATAATCAAATAAGTACTTGAGTTATGGTACTATATCCCAACCCATTGTCTTTAGTATATCCCCGAAATCTTACCAATTCCAGCCGCTTTTCCAATTTTCAACTTTTGTATCTTATTGTAAATGTTTTTGTAACATACGTAAATTTTAATACTTCTTTAGTATTAGGCACCTCCTCTCAGTGGACATTATCCCTGTAACCAACAAGCTTTACATGCTGCTGACTGAATATTTCTGCCTTTTGAAGATCCTCACATCACACTCCCTTTGTTCATTAATGATTCCTGGAATGCCCTTATTGGAACCTGTTTCTGCCTTAAAGTACCTATACAGACTCTTCCATTTTTCACTAAAATTTTTATGACTGGCAATTATGCTCGCCATCATATTATCCTTAGCTGACTTCTTTGCTAGATTCAATTTCCTAGTAAGTTCCTTCAATTTCTCCTTAATTCCATAGCCCTATCTAACTCTATTTCTTTCCAGGCTGCACCTCCTTCTTACTCCCTTTACTTCTCTGTTATAATACAGTGGTTATAGAACCATTCCTTTCCACCTTTAAAGGTATAAACCTGTTTTTACATTCCTCAACGATTGTTTTAAACTCATCCCAGAGTCTGTTTTCATTTTTTACCGTTTTCCACCGATTATAGTTAGTTTTTTAAAACGCCCTGTTTTATCAGCCCAATGGTACTGCGTAATAGTCCTGCTTTTAAGACCCTCCTTTCTGTCACATTTGTTTTTAACTGTGACAAAAACAGCTTCGTGATCATTAAAACGATCTATTACTTCGGTTTCTCTATAGAGCTCATCTGGTTTTACCAGGCACCACATCCAGAACATTCTTCCCTCTGGTTGGGTCCATCACTTTCTGAATCAGCTGTCCTTCCCATATTAACTTATGTGCCTTTTGTTGGTCATGCTTCCTGTCGTTCGCATTACCTTCCCAACTGACATTTGGTAAATTGAGATCTCTCGCTACAATCACATTCCTTTCCATATCGTTTCCCACATAGCTGATTATCTTATTATAATTCTGAATCAGCGTCAGCGCTACCCTTTCCCGGTCTGTACACTCCAAAGTCATCAAGTTGCCTGTTATCTTTAGAA
Organism: Anabrus simplex; assembly: GCF_040414725.1. NCBI lineage: Eukaryota > Metazoa > Arthropoda > Insecta > Orthoptera > Tettigoniidae > Anabrus > Anabrus simplex. Next base: position 1,160,699,542 of record NC_090266.1, read on the forward strand.
ATGAGCCTTACACATAGAATTTCATGTTTGTTATCTTTAACTTTTTCGTAGCTTACAAATTCTTCTTTCACCAGAATGGATACTCCCCCTCCTACCATTCCTGTCCTATCTCTACGATTCACACTCCATTTCCGTGAGAAAATATCTGCATCCACTATATCATTTATCAGCCATGATTCAACACATATTACAATATCTGGCAAGTAGATATCTTTTAAATTACTTAATGCTACTCGTTTCTTTACAATACTTGTACAGTTCAACACTAACTTTTTTTATGTGAACCCTACTTGACTTCCACATCCTTGTACCCTTATCACCGCTCCCTATACCACCCCGTTTCCCTGAATGTACCTCCCTATAACCCTTTTAAATAAATTACCTAACTTATACGTACCACTACGATTTAAGTGAAGGTCATCTGAGCGCAGATCCCTACCTCCTACCCACCCATTAGGATCTAGAAATCTCACTTGACTCCCATTTTCCCACATACCCACTCCATAGTTTTATTTTAACCACAATCACCTTCCAGTCAGTATCCCTCCTACACAGTATTCCACTGATAACAATCTCCGCTTCCTGAAACTTCACCCGTGCTGCATTTACCAGACCCCACACATCCCCAACTTTGGTGGTACTTACACCTGCTTGCCTTACGTTGTTGGTACCAACGTGAAACACTACCACCTTCTCCTTTCCCTCCGCCTTCTCTTCTACTTTCCTCAACATCTGCCTCAACTAATTCCTGGATAACACTCTACCCTGGTTCGCTTTCCTCCACACACTTTCCCCTCATGTCTAACAATGGAATCCCCCATGACCAGAGCCTCAAACCTACCCAACTCATTTGATCTCCTCCTCTCCTGGTCAGCCCTATCTTTCCTGACAGCTGCAGACGCTACTTCCTCCTCTATTTCTCCCTCCCATGACCCTGTTCCACCTGTCTTTTCCTATCCTGTACTCCAAATTTCCTTTTCCTACATTTTCCCTTCCTCCTACTTCCACACTCTCAGCAACAGTTCCCTGTTCCTCATCTTCCCTCTGTTGTTCTACCTGCAGTGACTCGTGCCGGTTTCTGACAGACACCTGTCCCGAATTCTGATCCTGAATAGAGCCCTTAGCCTGCAGTCTCCTTCTTCCACCTGTGTTCTACAATTCCCTCCTTTCTTTCTCATCCCTTTTTTACACCTACTGTATCCTGTACATTGTTTGAGGGAGGCCTACCTTCCTTGCCGTCTTCTGAGAGAATCCTAATCATCTCCCTCAAATTCTCCAGCTCCTCCCTCATACTCCTTAATGCCTGGCCACAGCCACAGTTCTTACACTTGCACTCCGTAGGCATTCTTTATAGAAAAATGAAAAGAAAAGTAAAACTATAATAAGTTATGTGCAGAAAATGAATGGAAAAAAATATCTAGGATAGTACATCACGCGACAGTAAGGTAATGAATATACTGCTACACTACAGTACTACTTAGTCGTACTGTATTTTTATTCTACAGCAACCTAACAGGATAAAAACTGCCGTTATTTACTGAACACCGAAGGGAATACACAAGAATTACACAAGTCTAAACTGCAGTTAAGCCTATCGTAATTACTGCAAGGGAATTCTAGTAAGAGGGTTCCTGCAGATACTTCTACTATTGTTGTTGTTGTTGTTTAAGTCATGAGTCCATGGACTGGTTTGATGCAGCTTTCCATCCCACCCTATCCTGTGCTAACCTTTTTATTTCTACGTAACTAATGCATCCTGCATCTGCTCTAACCTGCTTGTCATATTCATACCTTGGTCTACCCCTACCGTTCTTACCACCTACACTTCCTTCAAAAACCAACTGAACAAGTCCTGGGTGTCTTAAGATGTGTCCTATCATTCTATCTCTTCTCGTCAAATTTAGCCAGATCGATCTCCTCTCGCCAATTCGATTCAGTATCTCTTCATTTGTGATTCGATCTATCCATCTCACCTTCAGCATTCTTCTGTAACACCACATTTCAAAAGCTTCTATTCTCTTTCTTCCTGAGCTAGTTATCGCCCATGTTTCACTTCCATACAATGCCACGCTCCACACGAAAGTCTTCAAAAACATCTTTCTAATTCCTATATCAAAGTTTGAAGTGGGCAAATTTCTTTTCTTAAGAAAGCTCTTCCTTGCTTGTGCTAATCCCCGTTTTATGTCCTCTTTACTTCTGCCATCGTTAGTTATTTTACTACCCAAGTAACAATATTCATCTACTTCCTTTAAGACTTCATTTCCTAATCTAATATTTCCTGCATCACGTGCCTTCGTTCGACTGCATTCCATTACCTTTGTTTTGGACTTATATATTTTCATCTTGTACTCCTTACCCAAGACTTCGTCCATACCATTCAGCAGCTTCTCGAGATCTTCTGCAGTCTCAGATAAAATAATATCATCGGCAAATCTCGAGGTTTTGATTTCCTCTCCTTGGATTGTGATTCCCTTTCCAAATTCCTCTTTGATTTCCTTTACTGCCTGTTCTACTTAACATTGAAAAGGAGGGAGGGGGGATAAACTGCAGCCTTGCCTCACTCCTTTCTGCATTGCTGCTTCTTTTTCAAAGCCCTCGATTCTTATCCCTGCAGACTGATTTTTATACAGATTGTAGATAATTCTTCGTTCTCGCTATCTGATCCCAATCACCTTCAGAATCTCAAATAGCTTGGTCCAATCAACATTATCGAATGCCTTTTCTAGATCTACGAATGCCATGTACGTGGGCTTGTCCTTCTTGATTCGATCCTCTAAGATCAAACGTAAAGTCAGGATTGCTTCACGTGCTCCTACATTTCTTCTGAAGCCAAATTGATCTTCTCCTAACTCAGCTTCAACTTGTTTTTCCATTCTTCTGTAAAAAATGAGTGTTAAAATTTTGCAGGCATGAGATACTAAAATAATGGTGCGATAGTTTTCACATACCTGTCAGCACCGGCTTTCTTGGGAATAGGTATAACAACATTCTGCCGAAAATCGGATGGGACTTCTCCTGTCTCATACATCTTACACACTAGCCTTGCCATGCTGGTTTTTCCTAAGGCACTCAGTAATTCAGAGGGAATGTCATCAATTCCAGGTGCCTTGTTCCTATTTAGGTCACTCACAGCTCTGTCAAACTCTGACCTGAAAACTGGGTCTCCCATTTCATCAGCGTCAACAGCCTCTTCTTGTTCCAGAATCAAATTATGTACATCTTCATCTTGATACAACTGTTGGATATGTTCCCGCCAAATTTCTGCTTTGTCTTCTTTCCCTAGAAGTGGCTTTCCGTCTGAGCTCTTAATATTCATACACCTAGATTTCCTTTCTCCAAATGTTTCGTTGATTTTCCTGTATGCAGCATCTACCTTTCCTAGGACTATACAACCTTCGACATCCTTGCACTTCTCCTTCAGCCAGTCTTCCTTAGTTACCTTGCACTTTGTATCCACTTGATTCTTTAATCGCCTGTATTCTTTCCTGCCCTTTTCATTTCTAGCATTCTTGTATTTTCGTCGTTCATCAATCAGGTCTAGTATCTCCTGAGTTATCCAGTGATTCTTAGTTGATCTTTTCTTCCTTCCTAGCATTTCTTCAGCAGCCCTGCTAACTTCATTTTTCATGACTCTCCACTCTTCCTCTATAGTGTTTCCTTCAGCCTTTTCATTTAGTCCTTTTGCAACATGTTCCTTGAAGCAGTCCCTCACGCTCTTTTCTTTCAATTTGTCTAGATCCCATATTTTTGCATTCTTTTCTTTCTGCGATTTCTTCAGCTTCAGATGGCATTTCATGACCAACAAGTTGTGGTCAGAGTCCACGTCTGCTCCTGGGAAAGTTTTGCAATCCAACACCTGGTTTCTGAATCTCTGCCTAATCATAATGAAGTCTATTTGATACCTTCCAGTGTCTCCAGGTCTCGCCCACGTATACAGCCGTTCTTTGTGGTGTTTGAACCAAGTAATGGCAAGGACTAAATTATGATCAGTGCAGAATTCAACCAGCCGACTTCCTCTTTCGTTCCTTTGTCCCAATCCAAATTCTCCTACTGTATTACCTTCTCTTCCTGGGCCTACAACTGCATTCCAGTCTCCCATCACAATTAGATTCTCGTCACCTTTTACATATTGTATTAAATCTTCTATCTCTTCATATGTTCTTTCGATTTCCTCATCATCCGCTAAGCTAGTTGCCATATAGACCTGCACTATTTTGTTGGGCATTGGTTTGGTGTCTATCTCGACGACAATAATTCTTTCACTATGCTGGTCGTTGTAGCTTACCCGCTGCCCTGTTTTCTTATTCATTATTAAACCAACTCCTGCGTGTCCTCTGATTGATTTTGTGTTGATAATTCGGTAGTCGCCTGACCAAAAATCCTTTTCTTCCTGCCAACGTACTTCACTTACACCAACTACATCTAACTTTAGTCTATCCATCTCCCTTTTCAGATTATCTAATGTACCACAACGATTCAAACTTCTAACATTCCACGCTCCGACTCGCAGAATGTTAGTGTCCATCTTCCTGATGATCACCCGGAGATCCGAATGGGGGACTAGTTTACCTCCGGAATATTTTACCCGGGAGGAAGCCATCATCAGTACACCATTCATACAGAGAGAGCTGCATGTCCTCGGGAGTTAGATACGGCTGTAGTTTCCCGTTGCTTTCATCCGTGTAGCAATATCAACACAACTAAGCCATGTTGAGTATTATTACTAGGCCATATCAGTCAATCATCTAGACTGCTGCCCTTGCAACTTCCGAAAGGCTGCTACCCCCCTTTCGATGAACCATTCGTTAGTCTGGTCTCTCAGCAGATACCCATCCGATATGGTTGCACCTGCGGCTCGGCTATCTGCTTCATTGGGACATGCAAGCCTCCCCAGCGCGGCAAGGTCACATGGTTCCCAGGGGAGGACTTCTACTATACTACAAAAATATTTTTCAATAATAGAATAAGCACGCTAATTTCTGATAAGATACTACAATACACTATAATAATTTTAAACTACGTTCAGACGTATCCTAATTACAATATGTTATTACTAAGTAAAAACAGAAATGAAAATTGCAAGTTTGAAATTTGAAAGAACCACTCAAATATTATCAACAAAGCTAAATGCGTAGACAGATTAGTGATATTTTATCCTACTATGCTCTAATAGAGACACATGAAACATACACTCACAAAAAAGATACACTCGGATATAGCAGGCAGGATAGTATCTAATATACCGTATCTACACTACAATTCCCAATTGAAATGTGGTTATATGATTTTTACAGCTGCTGGATTGCTATTATTTTCCCTACTACGCGGGACGTAGAATAAAAGTGTCCGTAAGTGCTGAAAAATAAGAGGTTGTCTACAATAATGTCTCAAAAAACCTGTCAAAACTACGCCGGGGACTTGAATTGCAATATAATTGGGATATAGGAATTTTATTAAATTATTAACTCGATGAATAATCGAAAGTACAAAGTATGCCGGGGCTAAGAACTACAAATTATCGGAATACAGTAATCTTCTGATTCTTGTATTCGTTTACTCCACCACTATCCTACTCTTTGATCTCGTCCGATTGCAGCAACAATCGTCAACAATCCAGAGACTCTTGAGTAATTTTCCAATGAAATACCGTGTATTCTCTTTAACTTTTTTTTTAATCGACGTTTTCTAGCGTATCGTGTTATTTATTTGAATAAAGTATTACCTTCGTGATAGTTTGAACGGATATCTATATGAAATACCGGGTCTATTGTCTGCACGAGTGTAAAAGCTACGGAAGTTACAACTCCTTATGATAATCTGCTTTTGTAAGTGTTATACCAACGAACCTACAGATATTTTAAACAATTAAAAAGTTAATATTATTACCTAAATTATATCCTAAACCTGAATTCGAAACAAAGTACACCTACCTTGCCTACTTAACCTAGAAAACGTAGTCTACTGAACACCAACTGAACTACTTGATATGAAATTCAAATAAATATCACTACTCCCAATTTCTACAGATGAGCACTAAACACCAATATATAAATAGCGCTAAATGGATCACACACATACACACAAAATTAAGAAGCAATTTCAATGGGTTTTAACTACTTTATCACTACTATAACGCAAGGGCACTCTCAGCAGCCGACCACTCACAAACGCATCCAACAATGAAATCAATGCTTAAACCATTCTGGCGCTAGCGGCACGATTATGGCGTGGTCGCATCCGGCACGGTCGCTTCTGGCACGTAACCGAGGATTCTGGCCAAGATGTCCCAAATCCCTACCATTAACAATCTGTGACTTCAAGATAGCCATATTGCTTTCTAGTGCACTGCTGTCTTTGTTCTTCCTCCAGTACCTTTTTCATATTTTTAATACCTTATACGTACTGTATGATATAACGTTATTAATAATTTTTGATGGCAGTTACATCCTTCTCAAAAAATACTTAGGTTATGAAATCATGTTTAATAAATATGCATAATCCGTTGAAAAATAATATTGTCTCTCGCGTGAAACATAAAATGAAATATTATGGATTAGCATTGACTCCTGGCTTTCGTGTGCGATAGGCAAACGCTGAGAACTAGACTGGGACGAAGGAGGAAATGCGTTTGAATGGCAGTCGCCAGCGGGATACAGGAGAGCGTATCTACTCGACGCCACAGAAGATGGCTGCCGCAGCAGTAGTCGAAACGTCTGGGAGAAGCGAGAGGAGTGGACCACGACATAACAGCCCGGAAGATTTTTATTAAATATTATTATTGTTTTTCCTGACGTACATGACTGCTTGGCGCCAGGGTATGCATCACAAATGAATATTGAAGGAAGTTCCATCGGGTATAAATTCAAACTATTTTAGGAAGCTAGAAATAATACATCGTGAATCTAATGAAGTAACTTGTAAGGTACTTCGTATCTTTTGATATTGAACGAATAAATGCTGACGTTATAAGACCTAGTTCTTTTTCTTTTCAATTTGACTTACGTCGCACCGATACAGGTACAGTGACTCGCATAATTATTCGGACAGACATGATTTATTACATTTTCCTTTGTGTTAGTAATTTCAGTAATAATAAAGCACTGATATAAATTAAATACAAGTTTCTGTTAGGAATATAGAAACTAAACGTCCATCATTCTTCTAATGAACACTTTGAATGAAAATATAATAATTAAAAAACAAAAATCAAAATCAAAACAAATATTGCACACAATTATTCGGACACTTTCCTTTTTACTTATGATCCTAATGGTTCAGGGTCTGGTGGGCTTTCCTTTCATTTTAATTACTTCCCTGAGTCGACTTGGCATGCTCTCCTCTAATTTCCGGGTGTAATCGGGAAATATCTTCTGCCACTCTTCTTGAAGTCGGTTCTTCAGCTGTTCTCTAGATGTGATTGTTGTTTTTCTTATTTCTGTTCAAGTTTGTCCCCAAGAATCTCAATCACATTCAGGTCTGGTGATTAAGGGGAAGATGAAGCACCTTTGTGCAATTAAACAATAACCACATCCTTACATTCCAGGCTTTGGATCGTTATCTTGATAAAACTTAAAATGTTTACCAACCCCCATTTTTTCGGCACTCTTTTTCATATTGTCCCTCAGTATTCTAAGGTATTGAAAGTAGTCTATTTTAACCTCAATAAAATCCAATTCACTAACTCCATGCACCGGCATGCACCCCCGCACTATTACACGTCCACCGCCATCTTTCACAGTTGCTTTCAGATTTTTCTCTTGAAGCTCAGTATTAGGACGCTGCCAAACTGTTATCATCTCATCAGACTTAAATGTGTTAAATTTACTCTCATCAGCAAATGTACCTTCATTCCACCAATCATCGTCTTTTCTAACATGCTCTTTGGCAAACGGCATTCTCTTTCTTCGCTTTATATGATTTATGAACGGCTTCCTTTTTACAATACGGCCGTGAAGGTTACCTCTTCTGAGCACTCTCCGTATTGTTTCGGCGGTATGCACTTTCTTCTCGGTGTCTGCGGTTATCTTCGTAACGAGTTTTGGAGCACTAAACTTGGGTTCCTTTTTTGTTTTTCCGTTGATATAACACTCTTCTCTCATAGAAAACGTTCTTGGACGTCCCGTATGCGGTAGATGTTCAATCCTATCTTCCTCCCGGAATCTTGTGATAATATCAGAGACTGTAATTTTCTTCATTTGTAACATTTCAGCAATTTGACGACATGTTCGATTGTGCTCTCTCTTCCTCTGCGGCTCATTTTCTCTTAAGTTGTACACAGTACTCTAACTCATTGAATGTTTACGTTCATACTATCCATGGCTCTTCTACACACGACCTCTGCATGGCAACTGACTTGTGTCCGAATAATTTTGTTGAAGCACACTAACTGCGTTCTGAGGTTCCAGGTTCACTGGTTCTCTCCTGTTTTCTAAAAGTACACATTTCAACGCCGTGTTGAATTTGTCAAACTGGGTTCTGTCAGGAACTAGTTTGCGTATACAATATTTTCTCTGAAACATAGGGCCAGTTTGTAGCAAAGGCTATAATTAACGTGTCCGAATAATTATGTGAGTCACTGTAGGTCTTATGGTGAGGATGGGACAGGAAAGAGTTGGAAGCGGGAGGAAAGTGACCGTAGCCTTAATTACAGTACAGCCCCACATTTTCCAGGTGTGAACATGTGAAACCACGGGAAACCATCTTCAGGGCTGCTGACAGTGGGGTTCGAACCCCCGGGTGCAGGCTGACAGCTACATGACCAAAACCACATGCCACTCGCTCGGTCTAGTAAAGTTAATTAGGATTACCTCCTCCGCCTCCGGCTCCTGCTGCTGCTGATGATGATTACGAATGCTTTTTTAAAAGTCCTAACGTCGAAGTCATCGGCCCAAAACTTAGGATGTTTTTGATCTTCTCAGAAGCAGAGATAATACGAGGGGTTAATACTGAGACAGGTTTTACTTGCAGCTGGGTTACCACTTCCTTCTTTTACGTGCCAGTAAATCTACCGACACGAGGCTGACGTATTTGAGCATCTTCAGATACCACCGGACTGAGCCATTCCACCGAAGGGATCCAGGATCGAACCTGCCAAGTTGGGGTCGGAAGGCCAGCGCCTCAACCACCTGAACAACTCAGCCCGGCAAACACATAATTTGAGATAGAATTATATGGACTTATCATATACAGCACAGATCGGAAGCTAGAGTCAACACAACCATACTGATAAACAATTTATATCACACTCATAAGCAAAAACTAACTGGAAATAATTGATTGTGCACAGCACAGCACGTCACAGCACAAACTATTTCAACTGACGCTAGAATGTGATTGTTGCAATCTCTGGAACGTGACGGCATCACTCCCGCGGTAGATTTTATCTATTAAGCCTCGCCGGTCTTTGGAAATTTGCATGTTGACAGCCTGCTGCGTCTTGAACCGATGACATACATTGACATAGAGGTCAAAGAAAGCATATCTAATACATCAAGCAGGTGTTGGCATGCATACACCAGTCAATACTAGATTTTTTCTAACGGTGCGAACGATCGCGGTTTAAAGGTTAGCCCGTATGCTAAGCACGAGACATGCGCGTTCTGTTTTTCCTGTACCATAGTTTTTAGTCTTGCATTGTCCTTTAATTATGTTATAATTCATAACAATGTACTACTTTCAGGTGCATTGTGCAGTGTATATGCACCGTTTACCAGACATGACATTTACTCGGTTGCAGTCGACTGAATACTTATATGTAGAGTGCAGAGTACAGGGATTGAAGTGGATTGGGAAGGTTTTATTATATTTCGATTTATTTTCCAAGTTAATGATGGAAAATGAAAAAAAAGGGAAGCGTATATTATACACTTTTTATACTGATTTCACTGATTTAATCAAGTTTTTGGTTTTTGTTTTGGCACTGTTTAGAAATTTCTAGTGCCCATAGTCTGTATTTTTGGCTGTATAGTATTACTATGAAAGATCTGGAATGCATTGTGTTATTTACAGTGCTGTTTATTTATTCTGTTCTCTTTCTTTTTCAGTTAAAGAAGCAGCAGCAATTGCAACAGCAAATATTACTCCAGCGTTTCCAAGCTCAACAGCAGCAACTAGCAGAACAGCATGAACAACAGTTGCGGCAACATCTCAAGGTGAGAAGTGAATCCTGTCTGTATATATTTGGAATTTGTATTAAAAAGGATCAGTTGGTTGTGTTATTAGAGATATTTTTCACCTCTTGAGCAATAGCTGCGACAATACCGAATGAATTGAGAGTTGCTATAGTAGACCCTGTGTATAAACGAAAGGGTGATGGACAAAAAGCTGAAAATAAGAAGCCAGTCAGTTTGACACGCATTGCATGTAATCATTGGGAGAGCATTCTTTCTGATTATATTAGACATGTTTGCGAAATTAATAACTGGTTCGATAAAAGGCAGTTCGGGTTTAGAAAAGGTTATTCCAATGAAGCTTAACTTGTAGGATTCCAGCAATATATAGCAGATACCCTGGATTCAGGAGGTCAAATGGACTGTATCGTGATTGACCTATCTAAGGCATTTGATGGAGTAAATCTATGGAGACTACTGGTAAAAATGAGCGAAATTTACTAGACAAAATAGTGACTGAATGGGTGGCTATATTTCTAGAAAATAGCACTCGGAGAATTAGAGTTGGCGAATCTTTATCTGACCATGTAACAATTAAGGGAGGAATTCCTTAAGGCAGTATTATTGGACCTTTGTTTTCTTATATATATAAATGATATGAGTAAAGAAGTGGAATCAGAGATAAGTCTTTTTTCAGATGATGTTATTCTGTACAGAGTAACTAATAAGTTACAAGATTGTGACCAAATGCAAAATTACCTCGATAATGTTGTGAGATGGACAGTAGAGAATGGTGTTATGGTAAACGGGGTCAAAAGTCAGGTTGAGAGTTTCAACAAATAGGAAAAGTCCTCTCAGTTTTAAATTTTGCGTTGATGGGGTGAAAGTTCCTTCTGGAGATCATTGTAAGTACTTAGATGTTAATATAAGGAAAGATCAACATTGGGGAAATCACATAAATATGATTGTAAATTAAGGGTAATATATCTGCACATGGTTATGAGGGTATTTGGCGGTTGCAGTAAGGATGTAAAGGAGAGGGCATATAAGTCTCTGGTAAGACTCCAACTAGATTATGGTTCCAGTGTATGGGGCCCTCGCCAGGATTACTTGATTCAAGAAGTGGAAAAATCCCAAGAAAAGCAGCTCGATTTGTTCTGGGTGATTTCCGACAAAAGAATAGCGTTACAAAAATGTTGCAAAGTTTGGGTTGGGAAGGCATGGGAGAAAGGAGACAACTGCTCGATTAAGTGGTATGTTCCGAGCTGTCAGTGGAGAGATGGCGTGGAATGACATCAGTAGACGAATAAGTTTGAGTGGTGTCTTTAGAAGTAGGAAAGATTACAATATGAAAATAAAGTTGGAATTCAAGAGGACAAATTCGGGGAAATATTATTTTATAAGAAGGGGATTGGAATAACATACCAAGGGTGATGTTTCATAAATTTCCAGTTTCTTTGCAATCATTTAAGAAAAGGCTGTGAAAACAACAGATAGGGAATCTGCCACCTGGGTGACAGCCCTAAATGCAGATCAGTAATGATTGATTGATTGATTGATTGATTGATTGATTGATTGATTGATTGATTGAAGTAATAATTACATTCAATCCATAATACTTACCATATATATATGCCAATACGTGCGTCGTTAGATTACAATACGATAATGTTTTTTTCTGTTGGCGAATTTTTTTTTATGGATCACGGGGATTACTTTACTATGTGTAGCTTGGCTTAAGAGTATAATTATAGTTTCCTTTCAGACTGAATACATTTCTGTTCCATGTCTGGCAGGTTTAATGATTCTCTGTTATTTAATTGGATGGATAAGTATAGTGCAGTGGCCTGTCCGATGCAAAATATTGAAATGCAGTTGCTGTATTAACGCATCGTGCACAGCTCTGCATGATGATAACTGTTGATTGTAGAATATAGTGATGAAAATTACTATCTTCGTTTTAGAGAATCATTCTTAATGAATCTTTCGTTCCGTATTAAAAAAAAAAGAAAACTCGCAGAAATGGCTTGAAGTTTCAAGAGCAAGTACTAGTTGGGGCAGTTGTAACGAAAGTGCGGGCAGTGGTTTACGTAGGGGAAATCTGTGTAATTTGGACCTGCGTGTAATGTGGATCGATAATATTTTTTTTGTTTGCAAGTTTGGTCATCCCATGTCTGAGGCAAGGTGAGCAAGAGAGCCGCGGGTAGCTATCTTCCTGGAAGTTGTTTTGCTCATGGACTTAAGATTGAAGAGGAAAGAGGAAATTCATCTCAATACTCACATTCCTTGTCAGCTTTTACGGTGACAGTTAAATACTGTGAAGTAGGTTATTTCAGCCAAGAGGGTGTTTAGCTTTTACAATTACTGATGAAATATCTAGGTGAGTTTTAATGTAGTTTTATTCATAAATTTTAAATACTTTGCATATTATTTAGTTTTTTATTTAATCTTTGCATTTCGTGTAATTTGGACTGCACGAGAGTGTGTAATTTGGACCGTTGAAACTGTTGTAATAGTTACTTTTATTCGTAGATTTGCAGTTAATTCTAAAAGATTCTGTTTTATCAATTGAGGCCGGCCCCACGGAGCAGGAGTAGCGTGCATGTCACTTACTCGGAGGTCCCGGGTTCGATTCTCTGCCAGGTCAGGGATTTTTACTTGGGTCTGAGGGCTGGTTCGAGGTTCACTCAGCCCACGTGATTACAATTGAGGAGCTATCTGACGGCATTGTATGTAACAAGTAGGCCTATTATGACGACGAGCGGATACAGTGCAATAGTTGCAAAAATGTGGGCTCATGAAAACTGTGCCAAAATTCAGGATGAATTGTTTATTATTGTCCTACAAGCGAAAAGTGACGACCAAAATTCATACTCTCGTATTTTCTTGCTTAGTATTTCATAATTGATTCATTAAATAACTTATAAGCGATTATATTTACCAGTCCAAATTAAACGAACACCTGGACCAAGTTACATGCTATCGGTCCAAATTACACGATAACAAATTTTAGAATACATATTACTTTTAAACAAGTCCTAAATATAATATTAACATTTATTTTCACAAAATCATTTGATACATTGTACTAATTATCGTGCATAAATTTCGAGAAATTTTCATTAAGGTCAATAGAGTTGTGGACGTAGTCCAATTTACACGGACTTCTCCTATCAGTCGCTACTACTAACAGGCTGTTGTCGGAGAGTTTTTCTCAGGTGTTATCTTTCCAAGATGTTGACCTGTTCATAGACCTTCATTTACGATGGAAATCTTTTATCATTACACCTAATCGTCATCGTCACGTTTTGGGCAGGGTAGTTGTTTCACGGGACGAGATGGGCTTATAGATCGCATTACGTTTGAGGTACACGATACTGCAGACTCCAAGATGAACAGCATCAAGGAAATGGTATTTCACACTCATCACCACTTGTTGCTTTTTACGGTTACCATAGACACTGTAACGTGGTGTTTGTCCCCTCTCTTATGCATAGAGACCTGCAAAATCAGCATATTCCAAGAATGAATCATTTGCGTGTTATGCCTTAATCCATACCTATGCCTCCCTGCAAACGTGTGCTTCACATGGACAAGTAATTTTGTATTCGATACAAAACTTGGCACATACTTCACTTCCATTTCTAAAGCAAGAGCCCACAGCATTCAGTGCCTTTAAATCTTCCTTTGACGCTCGACTCTTAAGCGTGGTATAGTGGGGAGCTAGAAATTCTGAATCTCGGCTGTGAATGGTCATCCTGAATGTGTATGTTCTTAATATTTTCCTGCAAACTAGAAAACTGCGAGGACGGCTTCTTTTATCTAGTCCTGAAGTTTTTTTCTGAATTTTAGCCTCGCAATGATTACAGTTACCTACAGTAACGACGACAGTGCACACTCATTATCAGCCGCCGAACGTTTTACAAGCTTGACGTAGAACTGTTGTTCCTCCAGAGGATTTTGTGGTCACTTCGCATGTTTTGTTAAGATCACCATGGTCGCTTTCTTCAGATAACAGTCTGTTTACCCAGTCTTACATATTAGCGATGTGTATGCATGTTGTCTCGTGAAATAATTGTACAGCCATGGTGCAAACTTGCGAAGGACGTTTGACGATGTGTATTTTCAAACTTTAAACAAATAGTTTTATATTATGAGCAAGTCTTCATCAAACGTATCGGCAATATACTGAAAAATAAAATTTTTATCGATTTTAACCATACTCGTAAAGAGGCTGAACGAAGAAAGTGCATATTTATGTCGAATTTCAAATATATTCTTTAATTATTTGACACGAAATACTCTGACGATAAAATTCAATTAAAAGTATTTACAGAAATATACAGGTTAAAATATTTTCGGACTGTAACGATTTTCTCTTCACATTCTCGTTGGAAGCACACATACTTACGTAAGTAAACCAGTATTATTTTATATATTGAACAAATTTATACTCTTTTAGAAACAGCGCACTGAAGTCCCTGATTAGCGTGCACTAAATTACATCCACTTCCGTATACTCAAGTTCTTACACATATTCAGGACTGCATGTTACTTCACATTGGAAAGAACACGCGTAGACCTCCAGGTGCGAATACAGGGTGTATCAAAATTCAATTGTCCAGCTTTTAGGGATGATAAAAAAGGAACGAACGTTCTTTGGTAAAAATTACCTTGGGTCTGAAACGATAACTTACTGATAACATCAGGAACTGTACTGTAAGGGTATAAATTAATTGACTCCCATTCTTCAAAACCATAAATATTAGATATTCCGTTAAACATGCCATGATGTCGGAATGCAATCAATATCTGTGCTTTGAAAATGCGTAGTACATGTTGGTTCGTTTAGAGCAGAGCGAGGGAGAGTGTATGAGACTGACTCGAATTGAATCCGAGGAAGAGCTTGTAGCTCAGGGGCTTGGATCTGCGTACTCTCTACCGCACACGCCTAGGGCCTTCCAGCGTTTTCGACAGGCAATGGCACATCGTTGCGAAGTGTGTATTGAAGCAGGACACACTTTTGAACAGTTTTTTTTAAGATAGAATTAATTTGACATGTAATAGTTTTATTTTCAGTTACCTCCAGATGTAGGTACTTTAGCTATTGATTTCCGACCTATGATTATATCATTTTTAAAATATCTGTTTTTGTCTCTTCTATCATCCCTAGAAGTTAAAGTATTGAATTTTGATACATCCCGTATAAATGTATCTCTTGTACAAACGTGAATCTTAAAAACTGATAACTATGAGTAGGAAATACTTCAGTCTCCTCGCTCTGGAGAACCCAAAGTTTGCCATTTAACACATGTTAATTTACATTTCTGTAATAGACGATGCATATCTCAGAAGTCTTCCTTATGCATCTTAAGTTAAATTACACTTCGGCTCACCTCAAAAAATTACCAATGGTAAATCTTGAGATCAATAGCTTTTGCCTTACACCCACGTCCCAAGAAGTAGGACATTAATGTTATTCACAGGTTAGTAATTACCCCTTCAGCGAAGAGTACATTCTCTAATATGCGAAACAGGTATTTTCTCTAACAGCATTTGCTATTCCAGAACGTTTACATAGTGCTATAATTGCGCTCAACTTACATTACAAAGTTTTACAAAACTACATCACTTAGATATGTGTTCGAACAATTGGGCTTTGTTTCAACTTGAATATATTGAATATATTGCTGTTAGCTGAGTAATACGATCGAGAGGAAAAGAATCAGGAGTGACGAATACAGTGCATAACAGTCTTGTTTGTACACCCCACTTAGCAGACGTAATGTCTTTATAATTTCTAAATAGTACATAACCATTGCACGAGACTTGGACCAGTTATTACACAAGGTTTTGAGAACTTAATGTTAGCGATCAAAAGCCTCGGTACATCATTATAAAAGAATAGGAGTGAAATGTGTTGTGTAGTGGCCTATTTGCTTGCAACAGTCTTCTTTGTGCACGTTCACTACCTCGTCTTCGTTCGGGAACACTCCCAGTTAGCTGGTATGTATCTGTGCTGCACTAGTGTATAGTTTCGCAGTTAGTGCACCAGGCCGTGTGTTACATAATTGATAAAAGAACAGAGTTAAGTGTGGAACTAAAGAATTTAATTTTATCACTCGTGAAATTAGACGCAAATAAATAAACCGTATTCCACAATACACAATGTGTTGAAGAAATTGAGATGTAGAGGGGCCACAAAGAAATTGCCGAGCAAAGCAAAAGAAAAGATACTGAATAGGCGAGACGAACGTTATATTGTGAAACAAGTAAAACGAGTCCACAATTACAGTAAGTGCGCCAAAACTCCGCGTAATGCTGGAAGAAAGTATGTATGTATGTATGTATGTTCAGTCCGTCAGCGCTAACGCCGGTGGGACCCTCAACAGCTCTGCCATCAGCTGTCATAGATGGCCTAGGCATCACTAAAGAGGCGTACTAGGGAAATGAGGAGTGAGGTAGCTTCCCGTTGCTTTCCTCACCGAGCCAGAGTTGCTATTACATATCCGTCTGCCAAGCCCACTGAAATGCATACACCAACCGACCCTGTGAGCAACATTTTCACACCATTCATAGCAGGGACTGGCTACATAAGGATTGGCATTACTAGCATCGCTCATACCTCAGTCACTTTCATATTATCAAAGCCAAGGATAAGGCAGAGACAGATCTATGAAAGTAACAAAATTCCTCTAGCCTATACCAGAAGACATAGTGCACTGTAAACACTATGTCCTGCCAGCAAAGGCATTGGAAGGAAGTACAGAGAAGGAAATGTCAAGTCAGACAATTCATACGGTATTGTGGAAATGTGATTAATACGGTAGACGACTACGGAAAAGGCCGTTTGTTACTAAGAAATATCGACGAGCCAGAATGATATTTTGCAGAGAGTATGAAAACAAGGATTGTACGTTCTGGAACAAAGTTACATGGTCAGATGAGACCAAGGTATCTCTATACCTTTCGGATGGAAACAGGTATGTATGGAGAAAAGTAAATACAGCCAATAAATCTGCAAAGTCGCTACCCACCCTAAAACATCGATGTGGATCAAATATGATTTGTGGGTGCATATCTTCTTGTGGAGTGGGAAATATCGAAATCATCAATGGCATCATGGACAGATGGGGTTATTTAAAAATGTTAAAGAACATTGTCAAACAGAGTGCAGTAAAATGGGTTTGGGGTCTCGCTGCATCTTTGATCAAGACAATGACTCCAAGAACGCAGCTGATATGTGCAAGCAGTGGCTGATATGGAACGTACGAACCCAACTTCGAACTCCTGCCCAATTCCCCCATTTGAACCACATAGAACATTTGTCAGTCGATCTAAAAAGAAGGGTTCGTGCAAAGAAACTTCAATCACTTGAGCAGTTAAGTAGTATAGTCAACGAAGAATGGGGTAAAACCGATCTAAAAGATGTGAGAAACTGGTTCATTCCACGCAGCGAAGGTGCAAGGCAGTTCTCAAGGCCAGATGACACTTTTTGGGGTATTAAATCCAAGGTAACAAGTGTTTTTGAGTGAACTTTTCATTTTCTTCTGTAATGGCCTGTTTACATGCGGACAGTCATTTAGTGGTAACTAAATTTTTAACTTAATTTTAAGTGACTTGCAGCGTGTGAACTATGACTTTAGTGGTAAGTGGTAAGTAAACGATTAAAGGCCTCTACACACGACCCAATCTGCTGGGCCCGATCTGCAGGCAGTTGGCGTGGTAAAAATCGGGTGCTGCTCTCCACACGGCACAATCTGCAGGGCCCGATCTGCAGTAGGCTGGCTCGCTCTGGCCTGGAAACGCGTGATCATGGCTCCTTCATTTTCTAAATTTCAAAGAACAGTAATTGCATTGACTTTGTTATCATTGAAGTCGATACGAAAGAGAAAATATTGGACTAATAGGTGGGTATTACAGAGAAAGAAATTGTCATATAAATATTATGAAAGAACTAGAATCATTCGATTTTAGAAATTTTCTGCGAATGGATATCGACACTTCCATTGATCTGCTCTACCTGGTTGCGCCTTTAATAAAGAAACAAGACACTATATTGGGTGAAAGAGTGAGTGTTCAATAGCGATTAATCGTGACTCTAAGACTTTTAGCTACTTGAGCGAGTTACAGAGATTTGCAATTTAGTGCAGCCGTGTCACCACAGCTTTTGCCCGGCTCCATGGCTAAATGGTTAGCGTGCTGGCCTTTCGTCACAGGGGTTCGATTCGCGGCAGGGACTGGAATTTTAACCATCATTGGTTAATTTCCTTGGCACGGGGGCTGGGTATATGTGTTGTGTTCATCATCATTTCATCCTCATCACGACGCGCAGGTCGCCCACTTGAGTCAAATCAAAAGACCTGCACCTGGCGAGCCGAACCCATCCTGGGATCTCCCGGCACTAAAAGCCATACGACATTTCATTTTATTTTACCGCAGCTTTTGTCTAAAATCATTCCATAAAGATTTTGCGCTATTTTCAATAGTCGGAAGGGATACATAAAAGTAAGTGATTAAAATATATATTTCTTTAATGTAAGAGTGTTTATTTCTGAAATTATGTATGAGTAGAAAATACGATAAGAAACTAACCTAAAATTATAAACTAAATTAATCTAAACTATATTATTGTATATAGTGAACTACTAATCTAACTGAATCTGCTCACTGCCCTCTGACACACGTCACACGAGCTAGGTGGCGACGAGGCAACTGATAGCTTATCGGCCGACTTCTGGAATGTAAGTTGGGAGATTGTGTGGTCGGCCCCACCAACCACCCGACATGAGTTTTGTCGGCCAATCTGGTCCCAACAAACCTACACACCACCCAATCTGCAGGGACCCTGCAGATCGGGCCCAGCAGATTGGGTCGTGTGTAGCGGCCTTAAGTAACAATTTAGTCAAGTGGAATAGAATCCAGTCTATTTTTCCTTTCAAGTAGACTTTTCACCAGCTGTGCGCGCACCCATCGGAGTAGTGGGGGAGCACTGTACTTGCAACTTACCACGTGCGAACAGGCGCAATTTAGTCAAGTTCGTAAGTTGTGGGTAAAGCTACGGAGCTGATCATGGTTGTTGATCCCTCTTTTCTTTTGATCGTTCATTCTAATTGCCGAGAACAATGGTAGATGGGCAGAAGCTTTTAAGTCACTGCAGAATTGAAACAATACTAATTATTGTGATAGGTTTTTTATGTGTATTCACTGAAATTTAAAAGCAATAAACCTTTGATAATAATCCTTTTGCTGAACAATTGCTTATATATAATATTGTAACCAGTATGTGTTTGTATTTTTCCTTACCTGTCTGAAATCTTTCAGAGAAATATATATATATAGCTTCATATACTTCCGGAATCATTAAAGATATACTGGCTTTGGAAACTCTGAAGAAATGATGAAGGCTTCGGACATTATTTCTCGTCGCGAGCATGTACAGCACGATATGCAGTTTCAGCTTTGCTACGCATGATGGTATCTGTCTTTTGTATCATTGGTTCAACTTTATGCAGTAACTCATTACATGTTACTTCTGACATTCGCAGGGATAACATACAGTCATAGGAAAAAGTATTCGTACAGTTAATACTGAAACAAAAAATACTTTATTTAGTACACTTATTGCCATGTACGTTGTATAACATAAATAGGTTAGCTTTCTGTACACTATGTTAAGACATATACACCATAAAACATACAATTGATGGACGTCCCTGGCATTAATACATAAATAAATGAAAATACCTTGATTTCATACTCATAAAAAGTATTCGTACAGTCCGGTTTTACTTTCATTCCTCACTGATTTTAGTGCATATTTAGTATTTGTTGGCAATCCTTTTGATTTTACAACGGCCTCAAGCCGCCTAGGCATTGAATGAACTAGCTTGGGGGTGAAGGTGGGGTCAATCTTATCCCATTCTTCCAAGAGAGCCATTTTCAATGCTGGCTTTGATGAAATATTTCTTGTGCCCAGTCTCTCTTTACGATAAGCCCGTACATCTTCAATCGGATTCATATTCGGGGACTGGGGGGGAGGGTGTTATCATATATGTGGGTGTTTTTTATAAAATCCACAGTCGTGTATCCAGGGCCGTATGGTTTGGATCATTATCCTGCATGATTACATAATCACCCAGAAGTCCCATTTTTTCGGCACTAGATACTAGACGTTTCTTCAAAACTTCAATACAATATTTACGGTCCACCTTTCCATCTATGAATTCTAAGGAATCTACTTCAGCTGAGCTCATGCACCACCAAACCATTAAACAACCTCCACCATGCTTCACTGAAGGAAGCATATTTTTTCTTCCAGTTCTGTGTTCTTTTTCCTCCGCCCCTTTTTGCAATGTTCTTGCAAAATAGTGAATTATTCTTTCATCCGTAAATATAACTGGATACCATAATGCTAGAGAAGCATGTTCGTAGTCTGTAGCATATTGTAGTCTTTTCTTCCTGTTTGCTGGGGTAATTAAAGGTTTTTGCCTGGCATTTCTACAATGATAGTCATTCGTATAAAAACCTTTTGAATTATGGAAGCACAGATATGAAGTTTTAAATCATTTCCTAGTTCAGACCTCAGTTTTGCAGCACTGATTCTAGGATTTTTCTTAAGTTTCCTGAAGTTTAGTCTTTCAGTTAGTTCGTCTAGTGTGCATGGACGTCCACATCTACGTGCATTTTTGAAAGATTTTCTCTCACCATACCTGTCAATAATTCCCTGAATTGTAGATCTTGGTCTCTTCACAAATTTAGATATTTCCGAGAGAGATTTACAGAAATTATGAGCCCGAATTATAATCATTCTCCCTTCTTCTGTTGTTTCTTGCATTTTGCGGCCCATCTTACTGATAGACTGTATCACTTGTTGTTTACAACGATTGAAGCACAACTGACTTGGTAAAAGACGTGACCTTTACTGCTTTCCTGCGTTGCAAGTAATGTCATCAAGGTTTTTGATCTGAAGATTTTCCACCTGTACGAATACTTTTTATGCATCTCTATTTCGAAATTATTGGATGATATGCTTGTTAAAACAAATATTTCCAAAGTACTATTGTTATTTCCGGTACATATTCATAGTCATGTTTCGTGAAATACCGAAATATAGGAAAGTGGTGAAATTTCTAGCGGCCTATGGACAATGCGTCAATTACAAACGACAATATTGCTTAACGTTTAAGGTGTACGTATACTTTTTCCCATGACTGTATATTCCTGTCGATCCTCCTCGGCTCATTCTTTAAAGAGAATTGTACTTGCCCCGAGATTATTCCTTCTGGTAATCCATTTTTGCTCCCATTCTTTTTTTCTCCTAGCGTTGGTCACCTCATCCTCAACTTCCTCTAAAATGTTATCTAACACGCAGCGAATAAAGTCATTAACAAATTTTACACGTTGTTGATGACCGTCTATCTTATCTCTGATCTAGTTGACGACACAGGAACGACTGAATCACGTGGCTTGAGTGACAAACTGCCATGTACCACTGTACCAAACGCTGTCTTACGTTTAAACAAGCCTACGTGAGTTAAGTAGTAACGTACCACTTACTACTGTACTAAACACTGTCCACGTGTAAACCAGCCATAAGTGTACACACAAGATTGTTCCACGATGAAACGACCAGTTTTGGTACTTTGCTCGTATTTGTGTTAAATTGTAAGTTTACAGATCTGTTTTTATATATATTTACATTGTTTATTATAGTATCTATTACGATATGGGCAATAAAATACAACACGATAATTGTATACCGTACAAAAGTTTAACAGTTATTTCGTTGCAATACGTTGGTGTACAAACAAGACTTACGCACTGTATGTGCAGGTCGCACAGCTTGCTGATTTACGTTCACTTACTGACCCCTTTGGAAATTGCCGTCGGGGAGCGAATACATGGGGGGGGGGGGAGAAAGAAACAAACGCACTGTAAAATTAGTTCACAAACATAAATTTGTGAGAAAATGCGCGCACACGGGACCTATGACTGCGGAGAGTTGAATTTACCCGGGTTTCTCTATACCTGCAAAGTTATGTCATTACTGAGAGCAGTCCTCGGGGAAATCTGAATGCACATCGTTCCTACCCTCCACCCCATACCGCCTAGTCATTTCTGTTGTTGATAGCCATCCAGTGTAGTTCGTACAACTACTCAATGATAAGCCTGCAGTAGGCGACAACAGCTATGCTTACCTAACTGTGGTACACGTAGGATTGGATGTGCACTTCATTATGAAACCACTTTCTTCCTTTTTTCTTTGTGGTGATCAATCTGGAGATTGGTTGGCAGCAATTCGCCACTCTTCGAGTTTTCTGCGTTCCTTTTTAGTTCATCTTGCGCATTTTTCACTACACCCGAGGAACAATAAACGGTCTGAATGATGCTATTTCTGATAGCTTCGTACTCCTCTCTGTGACTTCCCTTAAAGTCTGTAACGTTAACGTGGTAATTTACTTTTTGTTTATTTTTATGTTAGTTTTACAACTGTTTTTTTCTTTACGTCGCACCGACACAGATAGGTCTTATGGCGACGATGGAATAGGAAAGGCCTAGGAATGGGAAGGAAGCGGCCGTGGCCTTCACTAAGGTGCAGCCCCAGCATTTGCCTGGTGTGAAAATGGGGAAACCACGGAAAATCATCTTCAGGGCTGCCGACAGTGGGGTTCGAACCCACTATATCTCGGATGCAAACTCACAGCTGCGCGCTCCTAACGGCACGGCCAACTCGCCCGGTAAACAACTGTTAAAGAATTCGCAGTAGGCTACATTTTATAATTTTAAGTTTTTTGAAAGTTCGGTGGACAGTCAATCTAGTATAAATATAGTAAAAAAAACATGACATAAAGTGGAATTAAACTGTGAAACTGCGTTTGCACGTTTTTCTAAACGTGTTTGCTAATTTAAGTCTTTCGCTGGTAATCTACGCAATTATTGTACATTTCACTTGTGGGTAGTCGGATATTCTTTATATTTACCTTGCATCGAAAGTAAGAAGGTAGAGGAAGTTCACGTCGGATAATACCTGTTTCCAGAGTAAATGGACTTCCTGAGCATTCTTATCACCCTGTAATATTCCCAAATGAAAGGTTTCTTGATCCAAATATATTTCGAGCAAAATAGCGCATAATATGTTAATGTTTCAAGAGAATTCATACAGTATTGTAAAATTGACAAAAAACAACAATGTAAACGTGGTACATTATGGCGCTGTTACTCTTAGTATTTTGCTGGCCTATGTGGTCGACGTTCGATTATGGAAAAACGTAATTTTCGAGTGTTTAATTTTCTCTGCGTACCAGTTGATGAATTTCGCCCCCTTCGTTATGAAATCTTCTTCTTCTGCTTCTTCTTCTTCTTCTTCTTCCTCTTCTTCTTCTTCTTCTTCTTCTTTGGGGTAAAAAGTCGGGAGATTGGTTGACAGCATTTCTCCATACTTCGCGTTTTCTGCCTTCCTCTTTAGTTCTTCGTAGTTCTTGCATCTAAAATCATAATGTGTTCCTCATTCCGTCTGGATCACGGCGGCGATGCGGCGTGGTATGAATTTCACATACTGATCCATGATCGCTGCACAGCCTCCCATAATCTACGAAGATTGGTCGGAGCAGAGTCCAGGACACGCACATCCCTCTCGACAGCATTCCAGATGTGCTCAGTGGCACTGAGATCTGGGCTCGTCGGGGGCCATGCAAGCATTTTAACATCCGTGGAGTGAACTTCGAACCAGTCAGCCACAATTTACGAGCGACGTCGCATGCCTTTCTCTGTAGCGGCCAACTGCTGATTCATATCATTTTACTCAACACAAATACGAACTAATATTCAAAAGTGAATTCATTTTTTCGTATTTCACAGTCATACAGTATGGCCATTGGATATATAGAGATTACAACGTGATCAAGAAAGCAATTTTCCAACCACACCGACCCGAGGAAAATTTCTTGGAAAAATAAAATTCTGACATTTATAAGCAATGTTTAAAACATTCCAACTAATATAGTGTTAAAATTTGGTTTCGAGCAGGCAACGTTTTTCTCAGAAACAGTTTCTGACAGACGCCTGGTTGAAACATGTGTAAAAATGGACTGTTTTACGTTCCACTTGCAGTATAATTATTAAAGTATAAATTCCAAACTTACATGACCTCACGAGAAATTAAAGGAGGAAAATGGTGTTATTGGATTATTTGTAGGTCTGTTGTTTCATAAATATCATCCAAACTCGAGTGCACATAATATTTTGAATGACAGTAATATTATGCAGCCGCATTGTTCCAAACCTAACATTTGTATTATTTATATCACTGAAGAACAATAACACAATAAAAATTATTACTTGAATAAGACTTGAACTCGCAACGTTCGAATCAATAAGAGAGCGCTTTACCGCTGTTCCGCGAGAAGCAGACGTCGAATGACTCCTTCATAAACATCATTGTTCAGCATAGTTCATGGTGCTTTTACTGCACATGCATCATGCAGCAGCATCGAGATCTGAAGCAGAACTCAGAATATATTCTTGGTTCAAGTGCGGCATCTTTTTTCCTTTTTTGACTCCTGTACTGGGGGGGTCCCATTTCATCCCACGTGAACAGTCTCCACACGATGATACCACCACCACTGGCCTGAACTGTACCGTGCTGGCAAGGGTGATCCATTGCCTCATGTAGTTGACGACGCATTCGTACCCGGCCATCGGTGTGTAGCAACTGGTACCGCGAACTTTTTCCATGCGTCTAGCTTTTTTGTTTTTACGGGCGGCCCCCGTAGCCCGCTCCCCCGCCGTGACCATAGACTCAATCTACATGGCCTCCGACATGCTATTAATTTCTAAGAAGAAAAGAGATAGCTGGGTAGAGTGGGAAATGATACAAGGAGTATCTGCCTGTTTCCATGTCAGACACGCTACCAGGCGAGATTGTGTTAGGTATATGGTGTTGAAGTATGGTATTGAAGGGTCAGGGAAAAACCACATAGGCAGAAAGAAGAAAGAGCCTACATGTAAAACCTGACATCTTTTGATAGCACATGCAAGGATGTGGGCTGGAAAAAGACCAGAGGTTGTGTTAGGAACCGGTAACATGCACAAAACATAAACCCATTCCTCGCCATTCCATCATCTGGGGATCAGTCCGTCTGGGCACTGCGGTGACTAGCGCGGTCTTTGCCGGCTGCGGAGCCACGCGTCGAGTACCTCTAGGGCCTGCCGCACGGCTCCACCTCCTTGGGGTACCTCGTACCCAGTCTCCGATCCCGGTGAATGAGGCCAAGCCCGCCGAGGCGGGGGCCTCCTAGAAGGGGGTAGGTCATGGCGCCGGGCCTCCTTCCTCTCTGCCCGCACCATGTCCTGGTAGATAGGGCAACTGCGATGGGAGGTCGGGTGGCCCCCCGAGCAGTTGGCGCACACCGGCGCCTCCCTAAGTGTTGCGCAGGCCGTGTAGTGGTGATCACCACCACAGCGGTTGCACCTCACCTCGAGCCCACAGCTGACCTGACGGTGGCCCCACCTTAGACAGCGGAAACACTGCAAGAGCTGCTGAGGGGGACGTTTTACTCTCACCTGACTGCCGCTACCCGCTGAGGTCCTCTCCAGATTGGCTCCTCGGTTGATTGCTGTCCTGGGAGCAGTCTTGGGTTGCGGCTGGGCTGCCCTCTCCTGGTGGGCCGGCGTCGCCTTCTGCTTCCTGGTCCGGCGTCGTCTTCTTCCCGGGGGTTTCTTCTCGGCAGGGGAAGAGGCCTCGTCCTGGTGGCCCTCCTCCCGGCCTGGTAACCCCGGGGTAGCTGGTGGCTCCGCTGCGTCGCCGTCTTCTTCCTTCTCCTGGCTGGCGGCGGCGTTGGCGTCGGTCGGTGCTAAGACTCGACTGCGTTCCCTGTCCCGTGGGGCGCACATCGAGGTCTGCAGCTCGACAGACATGCAGGCTGCGTCGCCGTCTTCTTCTCCTGACTGGCGGCGGCGGCGGCGTCGGTCGGTGCTAACACTCGACTGCGTTCCCTGTCCTGAGGGGCGCACATCGAGGTCTGCAGCTCGACTGACATGCAGGCAGGCTGGGCCTGGGCAGCAGCCTCGGAACGCCAGGGGGCGTCCTTCTCCACTGCTGTGCTGCTCCCCACCATCACGGGCGCTCTCCTGGTTTGTGCCAGGGTAACAGGCCCTTCCTGGTAGGCCTGCGTCTGCGACCACTTCGCCTTGGTAGGTGGTCGACGATCCTGGTTGGCGGCCTTGTTGGTCTGCGTGTACTTCGTTAAGCACAGCGGTCCAACAGGGGTCGCGCCGTCGCGGCGCTTGGAAGCGCCGCCGTCGTCGTCGTCCTCGGTCCTCGGCTCCGTCTGGGTGGCTGCATCGTAGTGGCTGGCCCAGGCGTCCAGCTTCTCCCTGAGTCCTTGTAGCCGGGTGACCTGGTACAGTTGGGACACCAGCTCCGCGTAGACCACGAAGCGGCGTGCGTCCTTAGGGCGGATGATGATCGCCCAGGAAGGGATCATCTCGCCGATGATCTCGGTGATCTTGTCTCCCAGGAACTCAGCGATCACACTAAGGAGATCGATTATGTCGCTCGTTGCCCGTTAGGTGTTCTTCCTCCACCGGTTGTACACCACCAGCGACGGGCGTCGAAAATCGGGGGCGTCCAACAACCTGAGCACCACTTGTAGTTTCCCCACCGCTCCCTTGTGGTTGTAGTCGGCCGGTCTCGCTGGAACTGATAGTTTCTCTATCCTGGTCCTCCTGTAAGAAATCCTGAAATAGAAGAAAGAGCGAGCACTGAAAAGTGCTACAGCTCAGACAGACAATGCTCCTTCGAAGAAGTGCTAATAAGTACAAGTGCCTGGCTGATACTTGAAAAGTACAGAGCGCCTGGCAAGGAGAGAGAAAGCGCAGCGAGAGGCACGTACGTCCTTTCACTACGACTGTCAGCTCCTCATTGATGCGTCTAGCCAGCAGTTGCGGTGTTCACTTCCCCATGGCAGTCGTTGTGCCTTGGGACGTTTGTTAAGCAGAGGTACTGTCGTGGGACGCTTGCTCCTGTACCAAATGGCGAGGAGATGGTTCTGGATGGTATGGCTGCAGACACGTCTTCGTTGTCCAGCATTGAATTTACGAGTGATTTGCTGCGCTGTTGCCCGTCTCTCCGCTTTTACGATTCGAGCTATCCGACAGCAACCCCTGTCATCAACGCATCGTACACGAGGTCATTTGCACCTAACAGTGGTGGGTTTGCCCAAATCAACGTATTCACAGCATACTGTTGATACGATGACCATCAGAGAGCCTACAAGACTTCAGAGATGGAGTGCCCCTAACGTCTGGCGCTGACAATCTGGCCGCGATCAAATGCACTGAGGTCTCATGTGATATCCATCCTGTAGTCAACTGTTACTTATACAGCCCGTCGTTCTGACATCCTGGCTGTTAATGCCGTGCCCTCCTATTACATTCGCTGTGCAGAGCACAGTGGTATTTTCCTACCACAGCAACTATCTCTAATTCAATTTCTCGTGACGGCATAAAGGTCTGACGTGTCAGCATCTTCCGACGAAATAAAATATCGTCGCCCTACAAACGAAGTGAATGGTTCCAACACTCTCGATGACGGGATCTGCCGTGACGTTCAATGCTTCTCCGTGATCCGTGCCGGCAGAACATATTCGCTCGCCATCGATATTTTCTTGTTTTCACGTACGTGTTTCTCTCTTCCCACCTTTACGTTTCTGTCTTTTCTTCGATTGCTGCGGTTATCTCTGCGCATTTATCATAATTTGGGTAGAATTCAGTTCAGTAACGAAACTACATCAATAGCCAAGAACATTCATGATTTGAATTTCACTTTTCCCTCCTGTCGTTTCAGATACATTTCTTCTTAATTTTTTCTCGTATATTTTACGTTTGCACGCTTTACAAAATAATAGACTTACGTACATTCATATTAATAAAAACTGGTCACGAACATGAATGCTATTCAGTTCAGTGACATACCTACTTTAATATAATTTAAATAGGCGTACCATAGGTATACTGCCAGTCCTTCCTTTAGTACAATAATTGTAGGTCTCCAGAAAGTGTCCTCCTTTGTAACTAAACGTTCCATTTTCTTCAACGACACGCCGTATGTAGCCTATTTCTATTCATTTCGTCATCCATCAAGTCCTTAGAATCTCCTTTTAATCTTGTGAGCTTTCATATAGATTGAACCCACTTTTCTTCTTCGTTTCTTTCTCCTCTTGAAGATCATAGCTATCCTTGACAGTTTTTCACGGAACACCTAACTACAGAGGGTTTTTTCTTGTGGTTTAACGTCGCATTCATGCATCGAAGGTCTTCGGCGACGTAAGGATGAAAAAATGTTAGGATTGGGAAGGGAGCGGCCGTGACCGTAATTAAGGTGTGGTGTGAAAGTAGGAAACCACGGAAAACCATCTTAGGGGCCGCAGACGGTGAATCCGAACCCACTATCTCCCGAATACGAATTTACATCTAAGCGATCCTAACCGCACGGCCAATTCGCACGGTCCAGTGTTTGCCGCACGGAACTGTAATGTGAGAACAGATGTGAAAATTTGATGTCGGAAATGACTGTTACGGAAACGAAGGCACTGTCACGTCCGGGAGATGGGTGAATCGGCCTTAAGGCTACACTCCATACGTATGCTTTTAGAAACCTTTTCTTAATTTCAAGATTTCTTTTTACAATTGATTTTACATCGCACCGACACAGATAGGTCTTATGGCGATGATGGGACAGGAAAGGACTAGGAATGGGAAGAAAACGGCCGTGGCTTTAATTAAGTTTTGAAAATGGGAAACCGTTGTAAACCATCTTCAGGGCTGCTGACAGTGGCGTTCGAACCCACTATCTCTCGAATGCAAGCTCACAGCTGCGCTTAAGGCCACGGCCGCTTCCTTCCCGCTCCTAGCCCTATGTTATCCTCTCGGCTCCATAAGACCTACTATCTGTGTCGGTGCGATGTAAAGCAAATTATTTTCAAAGTAATTCGTTAATGACTTGCCAACGGCCGTAGCCGTGTTGAAACACCGGATCCCGTGCGATCTCCGAAGTTAAGCAACATTGGGCGTGGTCATGAGTTGGATGGGTTGGCACGCGCTGGTAGTGGGGGGTAAGGGAATGGAGGAGCGGAAAGAACTGGCCACCCTACCGCACGTAAACTGCGGCTCAGGAACACCTCTGCGGAGGTTCGGACCTGCCTTCGGGCAGAATAAGCCTTACTTTACCGTTAATGACTCGGTCTGCATCCTTACCTTGTTTTCTTTACTAACGATTAACGATGTTTTCATAACCTCTGAATGCAGTTTGTACAGAATTCAAGAGGACAAATTGGGGTAAATATTCGTTTATAGGGAGGGGATTTAGGGATTGGAATAACTTCCCAACGGAGATATTTCAGAGAAATTGGAAATTTATTGAACAATTTAAGAAAAGGGTAGGAAAACAACAGATAGGGAATTTACCACCTGGGCGACTGTCCTAAATGCACATTAGTAGTGATTGAAATTGTACAGATTTCCTTGTGGCGTAGTTTCCCTAGTTTATCCACTGCCTTGAAAAGCTCGGGGAAATTTAGTAAGAATTTTCGTATGCTTTTGTACTTTCATGACCATCTGGTCTGTCACATTCGCGATAGATTGGGAGTTCATTTCCTGCGGGCATTCGATTCACTGAAAGAAATTATAGTATCCTTTTCAGTGGCAATATTTTTTCCAATTTGCTGCACATACTTACGTCCTTTACAATAAGAATAGTTTGTAATTTGAGAATACTTTTTTCTTGTAATCCATTGCACTGCCGTTGTGGAACAGCCGCCAAAGCCAAATGCTACACGATATTCTAGTCAAAGATTATAGCTGACCAAAAAATTGTCAGATGCTTCTGCTATTTATGGGGCATCTTGCGCTTTCATTTCCACAAAACCTATAAACTCTTTTTCGATTTTCCCTTTGCTTTCGTTGCAGAAACTGTAGCCGATAGAAAGCTTTTCTTTTCCTTCTATCCCAGCCGTTTCATCAGCCATGAATGCGTAATCTGTGGCTTTTTAACATCACTTATTACATTCTCTTTAATAACTTCGTCCCATAAACCTATTCATTAGTTCTGCATTTTTGGCGATTTGTAAACAGCATTTCGACCACACTTCTCCAGGTGATTCACCGGACTCGATTCTTAAATTCAACAGATCGAAGGAAACTCCTTCACCCCCATTCTTTTCCTCTAAGAGGTATATTATGTGCGCCGCAGAATACTATACAGGAAATAATCGATGACAGTATATGCCTGTTTTCTTCGATTGGCTTCTGGTGACAGCTATGCAGTTGGACATCCACATGTACATTAAAGCCTTTGCAGGAACTGTTGCAGTTTTGTGGAATTTTCTGGCGACATGTTTCCGGTAGTCCTCGTGGATATCACTGAACTTCGTACATGGCCTAATAACGAAAGGTCACAGAACTCCTCTGAAGGTATCAGTGGCAGGAAGGAACAAAACACAGTGCTTATAAAAATCACCCTTCAGTAGACTTGCATATACTAGCTGCGGCGCCTATTGATCTAA
Source organism: Anabrus simplex (assembly GCF_040414725.1). Taxonomy (NCBI): domain Eukaryota; kingdom Metazoa; phylum Arthropoda; class Insecta; order Orthoptera; family Tettigoniidae; genus Anabrus; species Anabrus simplex. Next base: position 1,160,730,215 of record NC_090266.1, read on the forward strand.
CCAAGCATGATTCAATTTTCTGCGTATGATTGCAAATTTTTCTCAGTTGAAAAATCGTAATTCCTTGGTGGAGCCCAGAAATTTTGTAACAACCAGTGTTGAATCCGGCCACTTTTTTTCCCCTGTGGGGGGTGGGGGGATGCATATGTAATAGGTACAAATTGTAATACCGTCCGGCTCCATGGCTAAATGGTTAGCGTGATGGCCTTTGGTCCAAGGGGTCCCTGGTTCGATTCCCGGCCGGTTCAAGGATTTTAACCTTATCTGGTTTATTCCGATGGCTCGAGGTGTGTGTGTGTGTTTTTTTCACCGTTAGAATTAATTACTGCTAAGGTCTCATCCTCATAGACACGCAGGTCGCCTATAGGTGTAAGATCGGAATACCTGCACGAGGCCTCTACGGATACAGGGTGTAGGGAACCGTAGTCCGGAAACGTTCGAGTCAAAAGTTATTAAGAATCCAAGTTGTTTAACGCCCGTCCGTTGTTAACAGACGCCGGGGTGTCGGAATTTCGTCCCGTAGTAGTCCTTTAACGTGCCGGAAGCCAACGACAAGCGGTTATCTCTTTCAAACACCCTTAAAAGCCACCGATCTCAGTCGGGTTTGAACCCGTTAACTTGGGATTAGCAGACCAACACCGTACCCACTACACCACAGCGGCCGGCAGTCAAAAGTTAAAACAAAAATCGGTCTGATACCTCTGACTGTACTGTACGCTACATGTGGAAAGAGTTCAATAGGGGAGACAATCCCGACGGGCAGAAGAGGCTAGGATAATAACTCAACGACTCCAATGCAGATGGCGTACTGTGTACTGACGTGATCAGTGTGTGATGTCTGTACTGTAGGCTTCAGTCTGTGTTTACAGGTTGAAGTGGTACGTTGATCAGCCCTTTGCATATGGAGTTGTACCCGGTTACGGAACTTGCAGATATATTTTGACTCGATCGTTTCCATAATATGGCTCCTTATCTCAAATTGATCCATTTACCGTCCTCCATCATCCCTGAAAGTTTGCAATATCATCACGGATACACCCTGTATGTAAGAGCCAGTCAAATGAAAACCAAACATCCGCCATAACACTCATTCCGCGCGAAAGGTGCCAACACTGTTGTTACTTATCGATACTGCCATCGCTGTGGTAGGAGATCTGCATAGTGACAACTCACAGGTGGACGCAGTTGTTGGGTTATGTCTTTGTTGGTGCAAGGACTGGTAGAAATGAAGGCAAGCAAAGAAGAGCAGAGAAGTGTGGTTGGTTTTCTGGTGGCTGAGAGTGCTGGAATATGCGAAACCCATCGTCGCATGTCTGTTGTGTGTGGCGAACACTGCATGTCCATGACGAGTGTGCACGAGTGGCATAAGTAGATTCCGAGAATGGTGCACATCACTCCAAGACGATGTGGGCCGAAGACAGGCCCATCGAGCCATTACTCCTGATATGTGATGTGATAGGGCGGATTGATGGCCCTATCCGGGAAACCCGACGAATCACGGAGGAAGAAATTCGTGTTGAGGTCGGCATAAGCCATGACTCCGTGCATGCCATTATCAAAGATTACTTGCATTTCCGCAACGTTTGCGCGCAGTGGGTTCCGCATCAACCGACGGAGGGACAAAAGATATGCAGAAGGCGTCATGTCTGGGTACCACGAGGAAGAGTATGCGTTTCTGTCCCGTATCGTCACAGGGGCGAAACGCCGTGCCACCATTTCGAGCCCGAGAGCAAACGGCCCAGCCAACAATGGAAACATCGCAATTCTCCCCCGCCAAAGAAATCCAAAGCTATTCACACAAGTTCCGGTAAAGTCATGATGACCTTCTTCAACTACAGGGACGCTCTGCTTGTCTACTTTCTCGAGCGTGGAACTACAATCAGTGCGCAGCGCTCTGAAGACACTTTGCAGCAACTGCGACGCGCCATAAAGCCAAAACGCCCTGGAATGTTGTCGGACGGAGTCATCCTGTTGCATCATAATGCTCGCTCCCATACTTCCAATCTGGCAAAGGCTACGCTTCAACGATTTGGTTAGGAAACACTTCAACATCCTCCGTACAGCCTGGATCTTTCACCTTGTGATTTTCACATTTTTGGCGACCTGAAGAAAGACATTCGTGGACGTCGGTTTCATTCGGACGGGGAAGTGCAAGAATGGGTGCGGTTGTGGATCCGTCAACGACCTACCTCTTTTCTACAAAACTGGAGTTGATGGTTTCGTCTCCCAGTGGAATAAATGTATTAAAGCTTTTGGTAATTACTTTTGATAAAAACCACTCCATGGTCACGTAGTGGGTGTTCGGTGTTCATTTGACTGCCCCTTATACAGTGTATTGCAATACTACCGACAATACAACAAAAGTAATATTTTTAAATGTTCCCTAACTATTGATAGTCCCTAAATCAAAGAATCCACACTGGCTATTTTCTAATTAAATCTTGTGGGAAATTTAAAATCGAGTTAAATTAGATACGTTACTGGATTTTGGCGGAAATACAATAATTTGAGCCGGAAGCAGGAAGAACTCTTCCCCCGTACCTCCTTGAATTCCGAACCCTTTCGTCTTTTCCACTGTTAGCGGGAGAGCTCATCCAGCAAAACGACCCAAGTCATTTTCGTGGTAGTCATTATTCTCTCCAATTCAGGATCGACTGGCAAGTGAAAACTTGTTCAGGTGTTGGAGAAGATTTGAGCCTGGGATAGAATTGTCCACATGTGCTGGATAATTTGATGTTTGTCCGATGTGAGCTTTAGATGAGCGTGGCAGTCTAATTTCGTCAGTTTTATCATCGCTTCTACTGCTACTGTCACGACTCCTGTTTTCTCCCCTTTTCACAATTTGCTTTACGTCGCACCGACACACATAAGGCCTTTATGACGACGATGGGATAGGAAAGTCCGGATCCACAACCGCACCCATTCTTGCACTTCCACGTCCGAATGAAACCGACGTCCACGAATGTCTTTCTTCAGGTCGCCAAAAATGTGAAAATCACAAGGTGAAAGATCCAGACTGTACGAACGATGTTGAAGTGTTTCCCAACCAAATCGTTGAAGCGTAGCCTTCGCCAGCCCAGCATGAACCTGGTGTGAAAATGGAGAAAACACTGAAAACCATCTTCAGGGCTGCCGACAGGGGGTTTCTAACCTACTAACCCCCCCCCCCCATGGAACTTAACGCCCTTGAAAGCGCTTTGGCCTGCCCAGCGACTGCTGCTCAGCCCGAAGGCCTGCAGATTACGAGGCGCCGTGTGGTCAGCACTACGCATCTTCTCGGCCGTTATTCTGGGCTTTCGAGACCAGGGCCGCCATCTCACAGTCAGATAGCTCCTCAGTTCTAATCACGTTGGCTGAGTGGACCTCGAACCAGCCCTCAGGTCGAGAGAAAAATCCCTGACCAGGCCGGGAATCGAACCGGGGCCTCCGGGCAAGAGGCGGGCACGCTACCCCTACACCACGGTGCTGGCGAACCTACTACATGTTCCCTTTTAAAAATGGTACGGAAAAGTCTCAATTTCATTTAAAAAAATATTGGTTACGTTACATAGAGATATAGTTGGGGACAAAACATGACGGCCTCAGTTCCTAGAAGCGAGTTGGAAGCCAGTAGTCAATCACACCCTGCACCCTGCTGAGTTAACGAGTTCTAAGTGATACTTGTTTGTTTTGGAGAGGCTGCCAAACCACTTTCTTCCTCACTATCTGTAGTATTTACCCTTTCTTCGTGTAGAGTGCAGCAGCCGATTTGGCAACTCTGGCTGTAGTAGAGGTAGTAAATCCTGTAAGTCGCTAATAGACACCGAGCTGCCGCTGGAAAGTAGTGGTGTGAGCCGAGTTCGTCATAATTTGTCCCCAACTATACCCCATCCCCCAACTACACCTGAATATAGGAAACAAAAGATTAGGGTGTAGTGTCCCATAAGTTAGGAAAACCAGCTAATTGTATCTAGTCACAATATGTATTTATTTTATGACTGTCACGGTTCAACAACCCATTCGTAATAAATGTTTGCAAATGGTACTTAAACTTTATTTAGACGCCGCTTGTTGTGATCATGGATAATGTTGTCAGTTAGCTGCTGTTATGATTTTTGCTGCAATGATTTTCGTTTAACCGGGTGAGTTGGCCGTGCGGATAGGGGCGCGCAGCTGTGAGCTCGCATCCGGGAGATAGTGGGTTCGAATCTCACTGTCGGCAGCCCTGAAGATGGTTTTCCGTGGTTTCCCATTTTCACACCAGGCAAATGCTGAGGCTGTATCTTAATTAAGGCCACGGCCGCTTCCTTCTCATTCCTAGGCCTTTCCTGTCCCATCGTCGCTGTGTCGGTGCGACGTAAAGCAAATAGCAAAACAAAGGGTATGATTTTCGTTAGTATTTATGTTTAGATTTTGTACAGTTTGTTCGTTTTAATATAATAAACCGAACTTTTTAAAAATTAAAATAAATGAGTGCAGATATTAAAGATACAAATTCAGCTTAAATGTGCGCAAATAAAAAAAACCGATATATTTATTAGAAATGTTTTAAATTGTATTTAATACTAGCAGAACGTCTTAATTAGTAGGACCTATCAAGATCTGACCAAATACGAAGCCGATCGGCGTGCTTTAACACGTAGAAGCCGAATTCCTTGGATAGCTATTAGAGTTGGAAACACCGGGCGAGTTGGCCTTGCGGTTAGGGGCGCACAGCTGTGAGCTTGCATCCGGGAGGTAGTGGGTTCGAACCCCACTGTCGGCAGCTCTGAAGATAGTTTTCCGTGATTCCTTACCTTCTGTTTAGTCAGTAGTTTAAAACTGAGTCTAAATATCGTCATCTTGTCTCCCTGTATTTCTCCTATCATCCAAGGCCGAGTCCATTATTCTCTTAGGTAACTCGCCCTCCTGCATTCGCCTCACATGGCCCCATCTCGGAAGCCGGTTGATACGTGCAACTTCATCGAATTCTGTTCCTTTATCTCCTCATTTCGAGTACAATCCTCCCATTCTTCTCACCTGTTTGTACCATCAATCATTCTCGCTACTTTCTTGTCTGTTACTTGTAACTTATGAATAACATAAGCTTCAGTCCACCCAGCTTTCATTTCCGTACCGCAAGGTCGGGCTGAAAAAATCGTTGTAGTAACAGTTTCTTCCAATAGTCCAGCAGCCACTTGTTAACTGTAAGTCTGTATAAATATACAGCCAAAATCTGTAACGATTTTATGTAACATTTCTTGTAACGCTTTAAATCGGGGTTACTTTAAAACCTACAGGTATGTACTTGGTATCATTATTTTCCAAATTTACTCAATTATAATGCACTATTGATTGAACTTGTTTTAATGTGTTAAACAAAAAGACGGAAGTCGTAAATTTTAATTCGATTTCTCCCAGACCTTTGAGTAGCTTTGGATCTTTCAGCGCTCTTGAAGTTGCCCTGTTAGAAGTCCGAGGTCAGTTATGGAAGGTAATTTACTACGGAATATTTCTAGTGTAGGAAGCCTTTCTACAGGCCGGCGTACTTTCACCACGCTCGGCAAATCACAGATTACCATACGGTAATGTATACGGCCTTCTTATCAGTAAATACATGTCGTGGCTAGACATCTGATCTGTAGCCGCCACCCCCCACCCCCACCCCCACAAAAATATTAGGTGCCTATGTAGGTAGGAAAAATGTATCAAATAGGTTCTTGTTTTAAAATAGGCTCCGTGAAATTAATAAACATCGGAACGAATTCTGTACAAGTAGAAATAATACAGTCTGTTTATATTTTTAAATACTTAAAGTATAGCATGCATACAACGCACCCTATCCGGACCTGACTCTGAGAGCACCAGATGTGTCAATCCCATGGAGCACTTCGGGGCGTTATGGTTCGGGATTGGGATTCACGTAGGAAAGCACCATTGAATATCTCGGTAATCATGATCTTGAATTTTGGGAGAACATCTAGTGCCGCCCTTGTATTTGTAGTTCTCTTATCTTCTCCGTCTGTGGAAGACAGTGAAGTTATGGACAAGGGTGATGATGGTCGTCTTATGAGGAAGAGAAAGACATTTTGTTTTTATTTCTCCCCTTATTTCTTTATTAAGTTAGTTTCTTATTTGAGAACCTATGATGTTTTTTTACTATCAACATTATTACTATAATTATGGAGAAGAATGCCATGTTTATAATTGAGGAGCTTTCTGGAAGAAGCGCCCATAAGACGATATTGCGAATTAAGTATTTGCAATCAAAGATTTTATAGAAATTTGAATAATTTATAAATTCGATTTAAAATAAAAGTAAGTCAACATATTGATAGTTTTGTTGAGAAGATTATCGTATTTTAAAAATTAAAAATAATCCTATCTTGAAAATTTAAATTTGAATAAGGCTCATTTCCCATGCGTTTACAATGAATGACTTTAATGAGAATTGATTCTAAAGTTGAATGTATCAAGTCAGTTATACGACAGAAATATTAGATCCTGCTGTTTGTTTCGAAAAAGATCTCTGGGTTTTCAGTTTTCGTGCTTTTAGATTTCTGACTCTTCGATACCATGACACAGTAACGGTAACGCGAACATCATGTAGGTCACTGCCAGCTTGATCTTTCGCGGTGTTTCTTTTTTAAAATGCCATTATTTCATCTATTTCTATGGTATTCATATCTATATTATTTATTTATTTTTTATTCACATCCTTTTTCTTACTCTCTGTAAGGATTTTAGTTCATCTCATCGTATCTTTCATTCTTGTGAGATAAAATGGGTTGTGTTAGATTTAGTATTTATATTGTTAGATTTCAGTGGGGTTCTATTAAGTTTTTTGTCATTCTACTTAGATAGTGTGCCTGCGCCTTACTCGGAACACTGATACCATCACAAGATTCAATAACAATAGCTTGGTCTTTGGTGGGGTAGCATTGCGTTGTGGCTGAGTGACTTTACGTTGTTAGGACGTTGATTTGGTATTTCAGGAACGGTAAAATGTTGCTTAGAATTATAAAATAATACCGTCTGTAACGTCAGAGTAAAGCTGCTAAGCACTTTTGTGAGTGAGTGTGTTATTAATCTGCGTTGTGGAGGTTATCTTGTACTAAAGGATCAATTCCATAACTAACCTCAACCTGTTACTTGGTCCATAATGGCCACCTCTGTTGATGGAGGTCGGCAAGATATTTCTATGTCACTGAATAGAAATAATGAAAACAAGCAAGTCTCGAGTAACCTAATGAATCATCAGAATAAAGAAAACATCCTTCCCTCCCGTACCGGTAAACCAGGTAACCTCATGACAACCTCTGTTATCGTTGACTTAACTATATTAAGTGCAGAAAGAAATCAACTGACTACTCAACAGTTACTTCAAGAATCAATTGAAAATAACCAAAAACGGGCTAAAGTCACAGCGTTCAAGTTTTCTAAAACTAAATGAATAATGTTCTCCAAAAATAAGCATGCGAAGCAAGACTCTGAGTTGTACATGGACAATAATAAATTGAAACAGTAGCATTTATCAAAATTTTTGTTTGATACTACGTTAAGTTGGATACCTCACCTGAAAAACCTTAAAGATGATGGCTTACGAAGGCTAAACATAATGAAGATCCTGGAAGCAAAGAAGGGGGGGGGGCAGGCTACCAAGTGCTGATGAACACGTACGGAGCCATTATTAGAGCTAAATTAGACCACTACTCACACTTAGACGTACACAACTAAGTTTGATTTACGCTCTCAAGATTGCAGGTATGACTGAATCACGCTTTAAGTTGTATGTTTTTCCCAATAATATAAGGGGCAGTCAAATGAAAACCGAACACCCACTACAGCATGACCAAGGAATTTTATTCAAAAGAAATTACCAAAAGCGTAAATACATTTATCCTAATGGGAAACGAAACGATCAATTCCAGTTTTGTAGAAAGATGTAGGTCGCTGACGGATCCACAACCGCACCCACTCTTGCACTACTTCTTCCGAATGAAACCAACGTCCACGAGTGTCTTTCTTCAGATCGCCAGAATTGTGAAAATCATGAAGTGAAAGATCAGGGCTGTACGGGGGATGTTGAAGTGTTTCCCAACGAAATCTCTGAAGCGTAGGAGTAATGGACCTGTCCTCGCCGCACATCGCCTTGCAGTGATATGCACCATTCTCGGAATCTCCTATGCCACTCGTGCACACTCGTCATGGACATGCAGTGTTCGCCACACACAGCAGACCCAGAACAAACGACACTTCCCTGCTCTTCTTTGCTTGCCTCCATTTCTACAGCTGGACGAACACACTAGACCAGCCGTGCACCAACAAAGAAATAACCCAACAACTGCGTACATCTGTGAGATGTCACTATACAGTTCTACCACAGTGTTGGCAGTATCGATACGCAACAACAGTGTTGCTACCTATCGAGCGGAATGTGTGTTATGGCGGGTGTTCGGTGTTCATTTGACTGTCTTCACTCAAAATCCTTGATTCCATCCAGTCCACATCTTTTCTAATGTTCTAGGGGCCTCCCGCACCAGTCCAGTAGCCAGTGTTCAAATAGAAGCAATGAACTACCACTCACAATTAGACGTACACAATTAAGTTTGACTTACGCTCTCAGAATTGCAGCTATGACTGAATCACGCATTAAATTGTAATAAACACCAAGGTATAAACATTAGTCCAGGATCAAAACCACCTTTCAATGTCAGAATAGCCAAGTTCCCTCAGAAAATTCTATAAATGTTCCACCATGGACGATTACCCTTCCAAAAATTGACTTGGAACTAAACAACAGTGTCAAAACCAAACTGACAGATCTGAATTCCATCAATTACTTCTTGAAATGTCTAACAGATACCCAAGGCACAGTGCAGTCTACATTGATGGATCAAAACATTAGGACATGGTTGTAGGATTATATATCCTGAACTTACCATGCTATACCGATTGCCTGACTACTACACAGTCTTCTCTAATGAGCTCTATGCAGTGTAGCAAGCTATCTTATACATTTTGAAAACCAACACCTGCAAACACTTCTTCGTGATTTTTTTCTGATTCAAAAAGTGCATTACAGGCAATAGAGGGTCAGTCATCGATATTCATTCTTGTACAAGAAATAAATCATGAACGAAGGTAAACAAGCCATCTTTGTGTGGTATACACAGGGGTATTCATAGCAATGAATCCGCTGATCAAACGGCTAAAGAAGCTACATTTCCCATTAAGCGATCTAACAATAGCTAACCCCTCCCCCTCACACTGACATTATTACCTATGCTAAAACCAAATTATAGCAACAGTGGAAGAAAAAATGGCTAATACTTAAAAGTAGAAACGCCGGGCTGAGTGCCTCAGACGGTCGAGGCGCTGGCCCTTCTCGTCCCAACTTGGTAGGTTCGATCCTGGCTTAGTCCGATGATATTTGAAGGTGCCCAAGTACGTCAGCGTCGGGTTGGTAGATTTATTGGCACGTGGAAGAATTTCTGCGGGACAAAATTCCGGCACCTCGGTGTTTCCGAAAACCAAAAAAGTAGTTAGTGAGACGTAAAGCAAATAACATTATTATTATTATTATTATTATTATTATTTTTTTTTTTTTTTTTTTTTTTTTTTTTTGCTAGTTGCTTTACGTCGCACCGACACAGATAGGTCTTATGGCGACGATGGGACAAGGAAGGGCTAGGAGTTGGAATGAAGCGGCCGTGGCCTTAATTAAGGTACAGCCCCAGCATTTGCCTGGTGTGAAAATGGGAAACCACGGAAAACCATTTTCAGGGCTGCCGACAGTGGGGTTCGAACCTACTATCTCCCGAATACTGGATACTGGCCGCAATTAAGCGACTGCAGCTATCGAGCTCGGTAGATTATTATTATTATTATTATTATTATTATTATTATTATTATTATTATTAAACTGTGAACTCAATGAAATAACAACGGAATCTACTGTACAACATTATCTTCATAAGCTCCACAGGCAAGATCAAGTCCTAATATCTAGAATAAGGATTGATCACTCCAAGATAAGTCACTGCTACCTCCTTGAGAAGAAACAGCCTTCCATCTGCACAACATGCAATAGTGTGTGACTAACATAGACTGTTCACTGTAGGCCTACGACCAATGGCGCCAGTACCACGGTATACCTAAGAAGATTAAGGAGGCACTCTCATCTCCTTCACTGTGAAATCAAATCATTTAAGTTTTTCAAAAACACTGGAATGTAACTGTTCAATATAAAATACCGAAATCTTTTATGTTCCTCTTATTCTTCACTCTGTCCCCGATAGTTACATTAATTTAATGTAAAATCTCGAATTAAAAGTCGCGATAAGACCTTGGAGTTAAAGCGACTATAAACCAACATAATAAAAAAACCTATAAACTAAAAAGCAATGTCATGAAATAATATTGATAAGAGCATATGAGTTGCAGTGATTTTAACGGTAGAAAGGATTAATCAGCCAGTAAGGTCATTAATAAACAATTAAATTTACAATTGTCTTGTGAATTTATAGCCAATAAATTCAATAGAACATCTTTAGGTGCAAACATCTCTCAGGTTCACAGTTGCTACATTACCAGAGTTTGTTTGAATGAGCAAAGTTCTTCACTTTTCTCGAAGTAAACGTAACCGAACTACAGTTATTGTCAGTACATTGAAATTAGATAAGAGCAAGCAAATAAGTTGAACGATATTAGGGTAACTATCCAAATTTCTACATTAGTAATGAGTAATTGACAATGACAAATCTCATGAACACATTTTTTGAGGAACGATTAATACATACCAAACCAACCCCATGACACTACAGCCCTTGAAGGGCCTTGGCCTACCAAGCGACCGCTGCTCAGCCCGAAGGCCTGCAGATTACGAGGTGTCGTGTGGTCAGCACAACGAATCCTCTCGGCCGTTATTCTTGGCTTTCTAGACCGGGGCCGCTACCTCACCGTCAGATAGCTCCTCAGTTCTAATCACGTAGGCTGAGTGGACCTCGAACCATCCCTCAGGTCCAGGTAAAAATTCCTGATCTGGTCGGGAATCGAACCTGTTAAAATTTCTTTGTATTCTAACCAATGTGTAAACATTGTTACTACTTGGACTGTCCCAAGTACAAACCCATCTGCAAATTGATGGAACATTACTGAGAAAAACGACTAAGCAATTGCTTAACAAAAATATAACCACGATCGAGAAGGCAGTGACTGATGATGATCGCGAGTAATTATCTTGCTCAAGTTTTGCTATATAAGAGGTTCGCAATCGTCACATTAGTGTAAGAGTGATCAGAAGTAAATATTTAGATCACCTACTACATTCTTGTAAGTAAGATACCTGACATTATATCCGTGGTCTTTGTCAGCAGTGAAGAACTATACAGATAACCTAAAACCCTTTGTTGACCCACTCAAAATGGCCACCTCTGTTGATAGAGGTCGGCATCTATCGAATTCAATGAATGAAAAAATCCATGATACTTTTCCTCAACAGACACCAAGTAAGCCAACAAATAATAACAACACCGTAAATAACCCTCCACATCCTCACAGTGCATCAGGTAACCAAATGACAACCGTCACAAGTAGGCCTAGTAACGAACGTAATTTAAGCTTAAGCTATTCTGCTGCAATACAGTCGTACCCCTCCAAAGAACATGCTATTGTAATCGAATCTCATGATGGCATCGGTATCAAGGATCATGTGCCAGCTGTAGGTAAACTTACAACCCCTAGCAACATTCGGTTTGTTTCACGTAGATCGAACGGAAGGATATGCATCTTTCTCTCCAGTAAGAAAAATGTTGAAGATCTGATATTGACAAACCCTATGATCTTAATAAACAATGTATCCCTGGAAATACGACCCCTTTTAACAGAACAACAAGCGTATTATATTATCCAACGTCTGTCCTGTGATCCCAAACTATGTTATTGAAGAGGAATTGTTAAAACTCGGTGTGAAAATCATGTCTAAGGTTACCCCAATCAGAGCAGGTTTGTCAATTCCAGGATTCTCCCACATTTTAAGCTTTCGAAGACAAATGTACATTCAAAATGAAGACTTTGATAAACTCCCCGAATCCCTTCATCTCGAATACGATGGTACAAACTACTGGATTTATCTATCATCCGACTCACCCACTTCTTTTCTTTGCCATACCGAAGGACATCTAGCCAAAGATTGTCCTAACAACGTATCACTTCCAAAAGATGAATCCTCTTCGAATCAGTTTCCTCAGCTCCAAGAGATTTCACAAAAGTCAGAGGTCGAAAACTTCCAAAACAGACATCGGTACTTCTAGCTCTCTCCCAAAAGATAGGCCTATTCAAGAAGCCACTTCACTGACCCACCCTGACTTAGCACTTACCCAAGTCTGTAATGATTCTCCCTCCTCCAGAATTCAAATTGAGAGAGAAATTGCAGCACCTATGGAAACACACGCCACCCGTACAACAGTGAATTTTCCTGGATGTAAAAGGCCAATTTCACTAGCTAATAGTGAAACAATTAATCCAAATCCTCCTGATAGTAACAAATCCATACTGGTCTCTCCTGAACAAATCGAAAACCGTAAGACAAATCACACTTCCAAGAAAACCAAGACAGACGCGCAAAAATCAATTAGTGATATGCTCCTGCCAGTAAAACAAGTTCTGGAAGCCGACCCGTCAATATTCCCCCTCAGCTACCTACAGCTCCAATCCTTCCTTGAAAATACAGTTGGTGCCAGGGACATTTCAGCAATTGCTTCAAACTACACACAAGACGTAGAAGGTCTTGCTAAAGCCCTTCAAAAACTCTATCCTTACTATACCGATAAAAGCATAAAAAACAAAAGCACTCGAATAGTAAAAAACTACTGAAATCCGCCAGTCAAAGTGAAGACCCAACGCATATCAATGTAACGCCAGACTATTCCAGTGTCGGCAATTCCTTCCCAGTATAACAATGGAGATAAATCTCGTTCTGCTTTTGATCATTATTATGACAACATTACTCCAATGGAATCTTAACAGTTATCGATTACAGTTAGAATATCTACAACTCCTAATAAATAAACACCAACCATCTGTTATCTGTCTCCTAGAAACAAACTTTCAGAACGAGTTTGCTGCCAATCTAAGACTCTACTGTGTCATCACAAAAATAGAACTAATGTGAATCATGCGAGTGGAGGAGTAGCTACTTATATCAAAAACAATATCTATGCCAAAGAAATTACTGTTAACACTAATTTGGAAGCTGTAGCAATTTCAGTCCATCTACCACCTTCTCTATGTATCTGCAATGTTTATATTCCAAACAGTTATTTGTTTCAAGGTGACGATCTACGAAAACTTATCCACCAACTACCTAAACCATTCATCCTAGTAGGTGACTTCAACATCCACAACACGTTATGGGGTAGCCATAGTTCTGATGCAAGAGGAAAAGAGATAGGAAAAATACTTGATGAATTTGATTTAATTCTAATGAACTCTGCTGCTCCAACTCGCTTTGACATAGCCCATGGCAGCTGTAGTAGTATAGACCTAACCATCTGCACACCGGACGTAGTAACCCTTTTCAACTGGTCTGTTTATTCAACACTCGAAGAAAATAGTGACCACTTCCCGATACTAATCAATAATGAAAATTCTTCTGTCAACTCCTCATTTATTAACAACTCTAAATGGAACTTAAATAAGGCAGATTGGACGAAATTTAGGCAGACAGTCAATAATCACTTAAAAGAACCCCTCCAAATGATTTCCCTTCTAAGCACATAAATACCATTGTTCAAGATTTCACAGAAGTTCTTGTTAAATCTGGGGACATGAGTTTTCCAAAAGTAATCTCAAATTCCCTTAAGAAAACAGTACCTTGGTGGAACGACACTTGTAAGGAGGCTATTAAGAACAAGAATCACGCTTTCTACCTCTACAAAAGAAAACCCACACCTGAAAATAAAGCCCAATTTCAGAAATGTAGAGCAATCGCTCGAAAAGAAATTAAACTCAGCAAAAAGAATTCATGGCTATCATTTGTCTCCTCGCTAAGTTCCCAAACCCCACAGAAGGAAATGTGGAATAAACTTCAAAGAATAAATGGCAAATATAATCACTTCTACATTACTTCTCTCAGAAACTCGGTTGATGGAACCTTCATAAACAAACCTCAAAACATCGCTGATAAATTAGCTGACACATTTGCCGAGATCTCTAGTAACAAAAATTATGATCCCGAATTTCTCCATACAAAGAAATCCAGTGAATCCGTTGATCTAAGGAAAGCCATCTCTGACCCCAACTATAATCTAAACGATGCTTTTCAACTACAGAAAATAATTATTGAACTTGACAAATGTGACAAATCTAGTCCTGGTCCAGATAGGTCCGTTATGAATTTCTAAAACAGCTCCCACTAAATGCAGTAAATTATCTTCTGGCCATTTTCAACCACATATGGAGCTCTAAGACTTTTCCTGATTAATGGCGAAATGCCATTGTAGTTCCAATACCCAAACCAGGGAAAGACAACTCAATTGCAAAAAATTATCGCCCTATTGCTTTAACTAATGCGATGTGTAAACTCATGGAGAAAATAGTCAACAAAAAATTACGCTGGTATCTCGAGCACATAAATTTCTTCAGTAATGTGCAAAACGGGTTCCGTAAAGCACACTCTACAACAGACACTTTGATAAGTCTGGAATCTGAAATGCAGGAAGCGTTCCTCAATAACCAACACCTAATAGCCGTCAGTTTAGATATTAATAAGGCATATGATATGGTATGGAAAGACTATGTAATCAAAGCACTAATGACACATAATATATCTGGAAATATCCTATATTTCATTTATAATTTTTTCCAAATGCGCCGAATTCAAGTTAGAGTAAATGGAATGCTGTCAAAGGAAGTAGTAATCACCAATGGAGCCCCACAAGGATCAGTTATCAGTGTAACACTGTTTCTTGTGACAATTAATGGTATAGTCTCTGACATCGACTCACCAGTTAAGTGTTGCCTTTTTGCTGACGATTTGATAATCTTCTGCCCAGGGAAAAACATTACGACAACTCAACTCCTATTACAAGTATCAGTTGTAAATATTCAAAACTGGACTATAACCACAGGGTTCAAATTTTCTGAAACTAAAACCAGATGTATTCTGTTCTCCAAAAATAAACATATCATCCCTAACCCTGAATTATATATGGAAGACCATAAAATTGAATCAGTTAAAACTATTAAAATTCCAGGACCTTTATTTGATAACAAGCTCACCTGGACCCCATACCTTAAAAGTCTTAAAGACGAGTGTCAAAGAAGAATGAATATCATGAAAATTATCTCAGCAAAAAACTTAGGAGCAGACTACTATGTCCTAATGAACACATGCAGAGCCACAATCAGAGCCAAACTGGATTATGGCAGTATAGTATATTGTTCTGCCAGACCATCTACTCTTAAGATCCTTGATACCATGCAATCTTCAGCTCTTCAGATTGCCCTAGGAGCCCATCGCACCAGCCCCATAGCTAGTATAGAGATTGAAGCCAACGAACCACCGTTTGAAATCAGACGTAAACATACGCACTCAAGATAGCTGGCTCAAGTAATAACCAATACTTGAAAAAACACTTTCAAAGAAACATAAAGGAAAACTAACTGGATCTCAACCCCAACCCTTTAACATCAGAATATACAATCTTCTCAAAGAACTAAACCTCAGCCTTCCACCCATTTTATTTCCACACAACTCACTAGATACCCCTCCATGGAAAGCTCATTTGCCTCCAATCAACTGGGAATTGAACAACAATCTTAAAGCTCAAACTGACACAGCGAAATCCCAACAGTTATTTAATGAAATTTGTAATAGATACTCATCATATAGTGCAATTTATACTGATGGATCAAAATTCAATGAGAGAAATTGTTGTGCAGTGAAATATAAGACTATAGTAAGCTATACAGATTACCAGATCTTTTCACAGTTTTTACAAGTGAACTGTATGCTCTTAAACAGGTCATGATTCATATTTCTAAAGCAAGCTACAATAACTCATTCATAATATTTTCTGATTCCAAAAGTGCATGAACTTCAATACAAAATCCATCAACAACACACCTCCTTGTTAAAGAAATTCAAATGCTCTACCACAAGATCAAGATTACAGGAAAAAATGTTACTTTTATGTGGATACCATCTCACAGAGGAATACCAGGCAACGAATCAGCTGATCAAGCAGAAAAAGAAGCTACTAGTCTTCCAATCAACGACTGTCTCAAATTGCCACGCCACATTCTGATATCATCGCTTATATCAAAATCAATCTACACGAACAATGGAAAATGAACTGGCTTAAAACTTCTACTAGCAACCTCCAAAAAATTAAAATGATATCTACGAGAACATATCCTCTCCAAAACCTCGCCAGACATGAACAAGTCTTAATCTCCCGACTAAGGATAGGACACACGAAGATCACCCACAACTATCTCCTAGAAAAGAAACAACCTCCCACCTGCGGTAAATGTAACTGCTCTCTCACTGTCAAGCATATCATCTCAGAATGGTGCCAACACCACAACATACCTAAGGAAATGGAACTGACACTGGCTTCTCCAGCACTGTGTCATCAAGTCATCAACTTCCTCAAGGACACTGGCTTGTACTCCAAAATCTAATTATGTTATACTTATTTATTTTTCCTTTACATTTTTATAATTGCAATATTATTATTATTATTACTACTATTATTCTGTAATCATATGTAAGAGTCGCGATAAGACCTTGGAGTTAATGCGACTATAAACAACCTTAATAAAAAAATAACACATGTAGGTTTAACAAAGTTTGCTAATATTTCTTCAAGGACAATAATACCTGATGTTATTAGTCCCAATTTTTTCCAACTACTTGGCTGAATAGTCAGCCTTTTGTTCAGAGGATCGCGGGGTCGATTCCCGACAGGGTCTGGAATTTTAACCATAGTTGGTTAATTCCGCTGGCACAGGGGGTGGGTGTATGTGCCGTTTCCATTATTTCATCCTCATTACGACGCGCAGCTCGCGTACGGGCGTCAAATTAAGGACCTGCATCTGGCGATCTGAACTTGTCCTCGGACACTCCCGGCACTAAAAGCCATACGCCATTTCATTTCATCGAGTCTGATTACTTCTTCTGGCTCGAGGATTGGGTGTTTTTCCCAACACTGTCTTCTTCATATTCAGACAACACACCACACTACCAACCACCATAGAAACGCGCAATAGTGATTACACCCCTCCACACGGGGTTGGTGTCACAAAGAGCACCCGACCGTCAAATGGCGTCAAATACACATGTGGGACACATTTCGCACCCGCGACCTGACGGGTGTGGGAAAAGCGGTAGAAGAAGAGGAAGCATATATTAGTTCTGATTTATCGAAAAAACTTCATATAATTAAATAAGGAAGATTGTTGAGGAAACTATGTGATGCTAGTATCAGAGATACTCCTCATAACCTATGGGGGCTGTCTTAAGGTAGGGTTGAATTATACTGGGTCTCCTAATCGTTGCTTCCGCGTCTGGGGCTCAATTCTGCCAGACCCGAGGATCCTTCTACCCGGCCTGGGAATCAGTACTGCCAGGTTTCGGATTCAAGTCTACTGGATCTCGGGAATATTGCCTTGTGATCTTTGCTCTCGGGCTTTGGAATAATTCATCAATCAATCAATACTGATCTGCATTTAGGGCAGTCGCCCAGGTGGCAGATTCCCTATCTGTTGCTTTCCTAGCCTTTTCCGAAATTACTTCAAAGAGATTGGAAATTTATTGAACATCTCCCTTGGTAAGTTATTCCAATCCCTAACTCCCCTTCCTGTAAATTAATATTTGCCCCAGTTTGTCCTCTTGAATTCCAACTTTATCTTCATAATGTGATCTTTCCTACTTTTATAAACGCCATTCAAACTTATTCGTCTACTAATGTCATTCCACGCCATCTCTACTAGCAGGCCTTGGGATCTATGCTACAGAGCCTGGGTTCACGTTGACGTACAGGGCCGTCGGATCGGTGCTATCGCGCTGCATGTTTATTTCTACCAAGCTTCTGCATTTGTTCAACCAGGTCTCGGGTTCAATCCATCGAACGTCGAGATCAGTGCTATAGGTTTCGGCATCAGTTATTCCAGACTCAGGTTCATTTCTAAAAGGCTCCAAAATCATACCAATCAGGCCGCAGAATCATTGCTACCGTTCGTCAGGATTAGTGGTACCAGGCCCCGGGACCAAGGGTACCCAACCAGAATTGTGAACTAAATAGAAAAAAACACACACGATTTTATTAATAGATTTTACAATTTTCGGATAGGGTGGCTTATAGTTTAATGTTTAAATATTTTCTACTAACAGGAAACCTTTCTTTCAGTATATATTAATTTAAGGAATTAAGATATCAAATGTGCTGTATGGAAATAATGTTGAAGTCTAAAATGTAGCTTACTATACCGCTTCACCCGGACTGGGCCGGTTCGCAGCTGCCGTTGTAAAAGAATACTCCTTGCAAGATTTTTCAACGAAAATGTTATGCAAATTGTTAATTCGTTTGTTGGAATCTATTGCGGGATGATTTGTAGTTTTGAAATATATTTATAAGCACGGCGGAAACACTCCGCAATTTCTTTACACACATGGCCGAGGCCTTATGAACGATACATTGCACTGTTATGTAGAAATAATATTTTAGACCTCACCTGACTGCTCTCCTTGGATACATTTTCAATATGTAGCACAGGCCTAAGGCAGATAGGGTACCGAGTACCTACACACCCATATGATAACTACCATGGGTGATATATGAATAAAACTAGAGTACTTGCTCAAAATTTCTCATAACTACCTCTTAGTAGGAGTATAGTCTCACTTGTCAGACCAAATAGTATGTACTCATTGCCGTAAGAATAAAAAGTTCTCCTATAAAGCATATGATATGGTGTGGAAAACTCACGTTATTAAAACTCTACTGCAACATAATATTAAGGGAAACATGATCAGTTTTATCTATAACTTCCTGCAAGACCGACGCATTCAAGTTCGAGCTAATGGTGTCCTGTCCCAAGAAGTCAGTTTAGAAAATGGTGTCCCACAAGGCTCAGTTCTGAGTGTGACTCTATTCTTAGTAGCTATAATAAATGGCATCACGTCATGCATTAACCCTCCTGTAAAAACTTGCCTCTTTGCTGGTGACATGACTATTTTTTGCAGAGGTCGAAACCTGTCAACCACCCAAACAATTATACAAAATTCTCTTGAAGATATTGCCAAATGGGGAAAACACACAGGCTTTATCTTTTCTTCAACCAAAACCAAATGCATCTTATTTTCCAAACAAAAGAGTGATAGTAACTGCCTAGAATTGTTCCTCAAGGGTAATAAAATTGAGATAGTCAATGAAATAAAAATACTAGGAATGACCTTTGACAGAAAATTAACATGGAACTCCCATCTAAAAACTGTAAAAAAAGATTGCCTACATCGAATTAATGTACTCAAATCATTGGCAGTTATCAACTGGGGAGCAGATCTTCATGTATTAATGTGCACTTACAAATCTCTAATTCGCGCCAAACTGGATTATGGTTCTATTATATATAATTCAGCTACAGCATCCTCATTGAAAATGCTTGACCCGATTCAAAACACGTCTCTCAGGATTGTCCTGGGAGCATTCAAAACTAGCCCGGTCTCAACTTTATTAATAGAAGCTAATGAACCCCCGCTACGAAATCGCAGAAAACAATTGACTATCAACTACGCAGTGAAGATAGCGGCCTCTCCTCACTCCAGAGCACACGAGTATGTTTTCCCACGCTATCAGCCTCAACGCTATTCCTCGCAACAAAAGAGACATATACCCTTCCACATTAGGTTTACGCAATACTTACAGGAAATTAATTCTTGAGTTCCCCCGATTGCTTCAAGAACTAAGAAAGACATCACATTCCCTCCATGGAAAGCTGAACCACCATCAATAATATTAGATTTAAGTGAATTCAATAAAGAAACAACAGACAGTACCGTATTTAAACAAATGCTATCTGAAAAGTGTGAAAGTCTGCCCAGACACACTCCTATATACATTGATGGCTCAAAAACCGAATATGGTAGCGGATGTGCTGTTGTCCACCCCGATCATACAATGAAGTATGCACTACCAGCTACTTGCTCCATATTCACATGTGAACTGTATGCTATCCTAAAAGCTATGGAATCCATAAAGAATTCCCCCAAAAAAGAACCTTTTCTAATCCTTAGTGATTCTTTATCAACAGTAAAACTCATTCAAAATGCATCATCCTCAAATACATTAGCCCAAGACATACTGCAAACTTACAATACCGTGAAAAATAAAGGACAGCAAGTTACCATAATATGGATTCCCTCACATAAGGGAATAAAAGGCAATGGAAAAGCTGATATATCAGCTAAAGAAGCAACTCGTCTTCCTGTACTTGATCCAAACTTTCTAATCCCCTACACCGACGTTGCTTTTTTCCTTACTACAAAGATCCAAAAACAGTGGTTAACTGAGTGGACAAGGGAACAACCCACAAGACTCCATGATATCAGGCGTGGATCTACAGATAAATTTGATGTTTCATCCCTTCAGCGTCGAGAACAAGTGCTCATTACTAGAATACGTATAGGCCATAGCAAACTGACTCATGCTCATATCTTCTCTAAGAAACCTCCACCAATATGTGACACCTGTCAAAAAAGAAAGACTGGTGACCACATTTTACTAGAATGTCATCTATATGATCAGCAAAGACAGTTGTGTAATTTAAACCAGAATAATAGTGTATGTGGCATCTTTAACAAAGATACTCAGTGTAAAAACATCATTAAGTTTTTTAGACAAACAAATCTATTCAATGACATATAATCACTATCTGATCAATATGTACTGTTGTTATTCTTATAATTGTAACTCTATGTAATCAATGTAATAATCCTGTATGTATAATTATGAATGTCGCGATATGACTTTCTAAGTTAAAGCGACAATAAATAAACTTAATTAAAAAATAAAAATTCTTCCTATTCTGGCCACTTTTGTTCTACCGAAATAATTTTGTCTAAATCGAGTCTTATATTAAGTAAACAACGAAGCAGACTTCCGGGGAAATTAGTGAACTCTATAATATTTCTTAACACACACACACACACTTACACAAGAAAAAAAGGAGACAAAAACTCAAAGGCAATAGCTTGTATTGGCTTCTTTATTTTGTTCTGAAGTGTTTTCTACTTCCTTTTGTGATAGTACATATATCACACCCTCGCACTGTATTCAGAAATAAGAAATAGTAATGTCATTATTCGTATTATTATTATTATTATTATTATTATTATTATTATTATTATTATTATTATTATTATATCATTTGTCTATTTATTCTTCATATTTTAAGCTGGAAGGTCTTCGTGTGTGGTAGGAATAATTTGTTTTGTACAAGCGGATGGGAAAACAGTGCTATTTACAACTCGGAAAATTTGCGTGTGTCATATGGAATTGCCCAGAGTCCGTTGATGTTGTTATTGTCTTGATACCCGGAAGATGTTCAGGTCGTGGTCTTGGTACGGCAAGAGGATCTTCTGCTCGTGATAGGATGTCTGGGATCATTCTAGACGTATCATGTGAGAGTAAAGATAAGCTGAGGTCTATACAGGCATGTGAGAAAACGGCGGAGACTGACTGAAAATTTTGGTAATAAGAGGAGAGGTAACTTTTGTCAAATTTACTTGACTTCAAACTTTGGTGGAGAGACTAGATCTTAAAACAGCGGAAGAGACTAGATGTAACCTTTTTGGTTGACATACAAACTGTGGAGTGCTTTGACACTTGTTATTGTATCACCTTTGGCGGCTTGGTGTTTTATATGTTGATGAAAGCTATGGGGTACTGTATTTCAGTATCTGTGCGATATCAGAAGTGCCAATAATGAGAATATGAAAGTTGTGTTGATACTCACAGATAGTGAAGGATATTTATCCACATATATATACATGCTTTGTAATGAACTTTCATCGGGCTGACTGCAAATGGTAGCTTGGTCCTCGCTTTCGGTTTCCCCCTGTTTTTGTTTTTGTTGTTGTTGTTGTTGTTGTTGTTGTTGTTGTAAATACGGAGTCATCCAGCAGTATTTTGGGAGTGTATATTATGTATATTTTGGTGTGTTGATGAGGGGCTCATGCACGGATGTTATTTTAGAATCAGTGGAGTTATTGACGAACCTAGGTGCAGTTCCTACCTATTTAGTCGTTTTGAGGAGGTTAGGTAAGGCCTGAAGCAGATGTACCAGCACGTAGCTTTATGTACAGGCCCTGGGAGAGAGAATTATAATGCTTTATAAAAATTCGAGGCATCCTATCTGGTGACCTCTGGCGTTCATAACTACGGACATTTCGATTAATTATTTTTATTAACTTATTTTATTTCAATTATGTTATTATTATTATTATTACTAGTATTATTATTTAGAGAGACTTCACTTTCTTTGCGGATACGCTGCTGTATGTAAGTTAAACAAAGTGGTGGTGGTGATTATTGCTTTAAGAGGAAGTTTAAAAAAATGTTTCTTTTTCTTTTTTCCACCTAAGTAGCAGTGTTGCCAACTTAGCGGATTTTCCGCTAAATTTGACGGAATTAGAACACCGTCGGCGGAGAAATATATCATTTAGCGGACAGCGGATATTTTGGCGGATTTCTAGATTTATTATAGCGGAATTTAGCGTTTTATCCATTTTACGTTTTTAAAAATTTGTACTCCAGTCGTGTCTCCGAGCTATTCCGTATTTCTTGCCAGGAGCTAGCAGTCACATGAGGAAAAAATATTATTTGGATTTGGTGTTATGACATCATGGTGTGTGTTTGAGTCATCAGTCCATAGACTGGCTTGATGCAGCCCTCCATGCCACCCAATCCTGTGCTAACCTTTTCATTTCTACGTAACTATTGCATCCTACATCTGCTCTAATCTGCTTGTCATATTCATACCTTGGTCTACCCTTACCGTTCTTACCACCTACACTTCCTTCAAAAACCAACTGAAGAAGTCCTGGGTGTCTTAAGATGTGTCCTATCATTCTATCTCTTCTCGTCAAATTTGGCCAAATCAATCTCCTCTTAGCAATTCGATTCAGTATCTCTTCATTCGTGATTCGATCTATCCATCTCACCTTCAGCATTCTTCTGTAACACCATATTTCAAAAGCTTCTATTCTCCTTCTTTCTGAGCTAGTTATCGTCCATGTTTCACTTCCATACAATGCCACGCTCTACACGAAAGTCTTCAAAAACATCTTTCTAATTCCGATATCAGTGTTTGAAGTGAGCAAATTTATTTTCTTAAGAAAGCTCTTCCTTGCTTGTGCTAGTCTGCATTTTATGTCCTCCTTACTTCTGCCATCGTTAGTTATTTTACTACCCAAGTAACAATATTCATCTACTTCCTTTAAGACTTCATTTCCTAATCTAATATTTCCTACATCACCTGCCTTCGTTCGACTGCATTCCATTACTTTTGTTTTGGACTTATTTATTTTCATCTTGTACTCCTTATCCAAGACTTCATCCATACCATTCAGCAACTTCTCGAGATCTTCTTCAGTCTCAGATAAAATAACAATATCATCGGCAAATCTCAAGGTTTTGATTTCCTCTCCTTGGATTGTGATTCCCTTTCCAAATTTCTCTTTGATTTCCTTTACTGCCTATTCTACGTAAACATTGAAAAGGAGAGGGGAAAAACTGCAGCCTTGCCTCACTCCTTTCTGCATTGCTGCTTCTTTTTCAAAGCCCTCGATTCTTATCACTGCAGACTGATTTTTATACAGATTGTAGATAATTCTTCGTTCTCGGTATCTGATCCCTATCATCTTCAGAACCATAAATAGCTTGGTCCAATCAACATTATCGAATGCCTTTTCTAGATCTACGAATGCCATATGTGGGCTTGTCCTTCTTGATTCGATCCTCTAAGATCAAACGTAAAGTCAGGATTGCTTCACGTGTTCCTACATTTCTTCTGAAGCTAAATTGATCTTCTCCTAACTCAGCTTCCACTTGTTTTTCCGTTCTTCTGTAAATAATGCGTGTTAGAATTTTGAAGGCATGAGATACTAAACTAATGGTGCGGTAGTTTTCACACCTGTCAGCACCGGCCTTCTTGGGAATAGATATAACAACATTCTGCCGAAAATCGGATGGGACTTCTCCTGTCTCATACATCTTACACACTAGCCTTGCCATGCTGGTTTCTCCTAAGGCACTCAGTAATTCAGAGGGAATGTCATCAATTCCAGGTGCCTTGTTCCTATTTAGGTCACTCACAGCTCTGTCAAACTCTGACCTGAAAATTGGGTCTCCCATTTCATCAGCGTCAACAGCCTCTTCTTGTTCCAGAATCAAATTATCTACATCTTCACCTTGATACAACTGTTGGATATGTTCCCGCCAAATTTCTGCTTTGTCTTCTTTCCCTAGAAGTGGCTTTCCGTCTGAGCTCTTAATATTCATACACCTAGATTTCCTTTCTCCAAATGTTTCGTTGATTTTCCTGTATGCAGCATCTACCTTTCCTAGGACTATACAACCTTCGACATCCTTGCACTTCTCCTTTAGCCAGTCTTCCTTAGTTACCTTGCACTTTGTATCCAGTTGATTCTTTAATCGCCTATATTCTTTCCTGGCCTTTTCATTTCTAGCATTCTAGTATTTTCGTCGTTCATCAATCAGGTCTAGTATCTCCTGAGTTATCCAGTGATTCTTAGTTGATCTTTTCTTCCTTCCTAGCATTTCTTCAGCAGCCCTGCTAACTTCATTTTTCATGACTCTCCACTCTTCCTCTATAGTGTTTCCTTCAGCCTTTTCATTTAGTCCTTTTGCAACATGTTCCTTGAAACAGTCCCTCACGCTCTTTTCTTTCAACTTGTCTAGATCCCATATTTTTGCATTCTTTTCTTTCTGCGATTTCTTCAGCTTCAGATGGCATTTCGTGACCAACAAGTTGTGGTCAGAGTCCACGTCTGCTCCTGGGAAAGTTTTGCAATCTAGCACCTGGTTTCTGAATCTCTGCCTAATCATAATGAAGTATATTTGATACCTTCCAGAGTCTCCAGGTCTCGTCCACGTATACAGCCGTTGTTTGTGGTGTTTGAACCAAGTAATGGCAAGGACTAAATTATGATCAGTGCAGAATTCAACCAGCCGACTTCCTCTTTCATTCCTTTATCCCAATCCAAATTCTCCTACTGTACTACCTTTTCTTCCTTGGCCTACCACTGCACTCCATTCTCCCATCACAATTAGATTCTCGTCACCTTTTACATATTGTATTCCATCTTCTATCTCCTCATATATTCTTTCGATTTATTCATCATCCGCTGAACTACTACGCACATAGACCTGCACTATTTTGTTGGGCATTGGTTTGGTGTCTATAATTCTTTCACTATGCTGGTCGTAGTAGCTTACCCGCTGCCCTATTTTCTTATTCATTATTAAACCAACTCCTGCATTTCCCCTGTTTGCTTTTGTGTTGATAATTCGGTAGTCGCCGGACCAAAAATCTTGTTCTTCCCGCCAACGTACTTCACTTATACCAACTACATCTAACTTTAGCCTATCCATCTCCCTTTTCAGAATCTCTAACCTACCATAACGATTCAAGCTTCTAGCATTCCACGCTCCGACTCGCAGAATGTCCGTATCCATCTTCCTGATGATCGCCCCCTCTCGTGTAGTCCCCACCCGGAGATCCTAATGGGGGACTAGTTTACCTCCGGAATATTTTTCCCGGAAGGAAGCCATCATCAGTACATCATTCATACAGAGAGAGCTGCATGTCCTCGGGAGGTAGTTAGGCTGTAGTTTCCCATTGCTTTCAGCCGTGTAGCAGTATCAACACAGCTAAGCCATGTTGAGTATTATTACAAGGCCGTATGAGTCAATCATCTAGACTGCCGTCCTTGCAACTACCGAAAGGCTGCTACCCCCTTTCGATTAACCATTCGTTAGTCTGGTCTCTCAACAGATACCCATCCGATATGGTTGCGCCTGTGGCTCGGCTATCTGCATCATTGGGACACGCAAGCCTCCCCACCGCGGCTAGGTCACATGGTTCGCAGAGGAGGGACATCGTGATATTATAAATTTATAATGTGTGGGGAAAGGGTACTTATCTCTTAGTTGACGAATGACGACAGATAATGAAACTGTGAGAGAGTAGCATTTATATTTGTGCTATGAAGGAAGACTGTTTAATGAACTGGCCTGTTCTGTGTGTGGCCCTTGAGGTAGGGGATTCACCTAGTTGATACCCGGCATTAAAACGCCTACAAGTTTTAGCTCGCCGGCTCGCAGGCAGGGGGTTAATCCCAGTGAAACTCACAGATGAGGTGAGTGCAGACATTTATTATTATTATTATTATTATTATTATTATTATTATTATTATTATTATTATTATTATTATTATTATTATTATCAGAATGTTGGCCGGCAGGGTAGGAGAGGTGATGGTATACAATTTATAATCACTAGATTGCGTGCCAAAAGCCTGGATTAAATTCCAAACCTCTCCGCAGTGCTCATACGACGCTGTTGATGGTGATTCGTCCGTCGGACGGAGACGTTAAGCCTTGAGCAGACCCCTTGGTGTTATTCGACAGGAGTAGGCTATGTGCCGGCACCGGGTTTCACCCTCTCCCTACTATCATATCGTTCATTTCATCTCATTAACTCCTCTGATGAGGTTGACGTCAGGAATGGCATCCGGTCATAAAAACCCGCCACGACAGATTCATCTCACCTCATACCCGACCCCCTAGAGAAACGGGACAAGGGTTGGACAAACAATATTGTTATTATTACTGCTCATTTTTATTGCTCATTATTTGAGATCGGATTTCTTGGCGGAATTTTAGCGGATTTTTAGTAATATTTAGCGGATCTTGAAAATATAAGTTGGCAACACTGGTTGTTGTGCTTATAGGTATTAAATAAGTGCGCCCAGTGTCAAAGTTATGCTAGATTTATCAACACTGGAAATGTTCAAATTTTTTATGTAAATCAAGCAATTTAATATTTTGAAAAGTGTTTAAAGAAGCATAAGTTTGTTACTTTTATTATATCATGCACTTAGAATTACGTCATTAACAATGTAACAAGTTTATGGAAGACAACAATGTTTGACTCCACTAGTCACTTGCATAATTCCTCAGAGTTCAGTGACAGCAAGATCACGTTGCCTGATTCTTCAGGCCGTACGATTCAGTGTTTATGTCACCCACTGTATAAGTATGTGTATAAATGTGTCATTTTCAGTAAGCGGGGGGTAGTGGGTATCTTGACGTTGTTTGCCAACTGTAAAGTTCTATAGACAATAAATAAAACTTGAATTGAACTGAATTGAAGTCTGTTCGAGCGTGTGCGGAGCGGACATTTGATTCGGTGACTTGTGCGCCAGAAATACATACTAAGCAATTCCCGTTACGTATGCACTAGACGTTCTTCAGAATAAATGTTACGTCTTTAAAAAACAATGTTTCACTATTCCACGGCCGAAGAACTACTTTGTTTATCTGATGGCCCGCCTAATCCTCTGGAATGGAATAACTGTTTGATTCGATTTTTGTTTATTTGTTAAGACCATCTAAACTAAGTTTTGTTCTATGTCATTCCTTCCTGTAAATAAGCACTTGTGTTCATATGAACTTAAAATGCAAGGTCAAAGCAAATATTCCGCGTGCTCCGTGGCAGATCAACCAAAAAATGCGGTCGCTTAAAATAACCCGAATGCCGCGCTTCTAGCAGAAAGTTCTAACACTTAACATTTCGTTGTAATTCGCAAACGCGCTCAAGAGAGTGCAGCACTATTCACTTTCTCTTACAGTGATTGTGTATGTACAGTGTGGCCAACGAGTGCTTCATTGTGATGGGCTCCGCCATGTTTTAGCCAAATGTCCCGTCAGCTGATTTAAAAGTATGTATTCCGCACAGGGTTAGATCACTCTTTATAAAATTTCAGCGAAGTACAAGCTACCTGTTTTAACCTTAATACAACCGAAAATATGTTCTTATTAAACACGGAAGATTAGTTAGTATTATTAGTTTCGAAATGTGGGTGAATATTTGGTATTTCTGAGGTCTGAGTTTTGAAGAAAATTACGCCCGACTGTTGTGCTTATGGATGCAGAGACAGATCCGGAAACGGTTTCAAAATGAAATTGGATAATTTCTTATTTTCAGTTCTGAAAGTAGTGCGTTATAAGACGCTCCCAGCAACGAGTAGAGTTGTTTCATGGAGGGCAAGGCAGTAAATGTCAGATTTCGCCGTTAGTATTCGCCTTATCGAAAACCTGTAGGCCTATATAATGAAAGTTGTTTAGAATATAAGTTTTGATCTTTTACGTTTCGTGTGATTTTAACATGGAAGGAAAAATAAGAGATTTTCACGATTATATTACATACATGCATTATCATTAAAGACTGGTATGCCTTTCAGCGTTGAGTCTGCAAGCCTCTGTGAATTTACTAAATGTCGCCACAATCCTCTATTTGCAACTAGCGCTGTAACCTCATTTAGTTCTATACCTCTTACCTTTAAATCGTTAGAAACTGAGTCTAACCATCGCCGTCTTGGTCTGCCTCTACTTCTCTTACCCTCCATAACAGAGTCCATTATTCTCTTAGGTAACCTATCCTCCTCCATTCGCCTCACGTGACCCCACCACCTAAGTCGGTTTATCCGTACAGCTTCATCCATCGAGTTCATTCCTAACTTAGCCTTTATCTCCTCATTCTGAGTATCCTCCTGCCATTGTTCCCACCTTTTTGTACCAGCAGTCATTCTCGCTTCTTTCATGTCTGTTATTTCTAACTTATGAATAAGATATCTTGAGTCCACCCAGGTTTCGCTCCCGTAAAGCAAAGTTGGTCTGAAAACAGACCGATGTAAAGATAATTTCGTCTGGGACCTGACTTCCTTCTTACAGAATACTGTTGATCGCAACTGCGAGCTCACTGCATTAGCTTTACGACACCTTGATTCAATCTCACTGTATTACCATCCTGGGAGAACACACAACCTAAATACTTGAAATTATCGACCTGTTCCAGCTTTGTATCACCAATCTGACATTCAATTCTGTTGAATTTCTTACCTACTGACATCAGTTTAGTCTTCGACAGGCTAATTTTCATACCATACTCATTGCACCTATTTTCAAGTTCCAAGATATTAGACTGCAGGCTTTCGGCACAATCTGCCGTTAAGACCAAGTCGACAGCATAGGCCAGTCTGCTTACTACATATCCACCTAACTGAATCCCTCCCTGCCATTTTATACCTTTCAACAAATGATCCATGTAAACTACGAACAGCAAAGGTGAAAGATTACAGCCTTGTCTAACCCCTGTAAGTACTCTGAACCAAGAACTCATTCTACCATCAATTCTCACTGAAGCCCAATTGTTAACATAAATGCCTTTGATTGATTTTAATAATCTACCTTTAATTCCATAGTCCCCCAGTATGGCGAACATCTTATCCCTCGGTGCCCTGTCGTATGCTTTCTCTACATCTACGAAACATAAACACAACTGCCTATTCCTCTCATAGCATTTTTCAGTTACCTGGCACATACTGAAAATCTGATCCTGACAGCCCCTGTGTGGTCTGAAACCACACTGGTTTTCATCCAACTTCCTCTCAACGACTGATCGCACCCTCCGTTCCAAGATGCTAGTGAATACTTTGCCTGGTGTACTAATCAATGAAATACCTCGATAGTTGTTGCGATCCTTCCTGTTCCCTTGCTTATAGATAGGTGCAATTACTGCTTTTGTCCAAGCTGAAGGTACCTTACCAACACTCCACGCTAATCTTACTACTCTATGAAGCCATTTCATCCCTGCCTTCCCACTATACTTCACCATCAGAGGTCTAATTTCATCTATCCCTGCTGCTTTATGACAATGGAGTTTATTTACCATCCTTTCCACTTCCTCAAGCGTAATTTAACCATCATTTTCCTCCTCCCCATGAGCTTCGTTGTTCGCAACACCACCAGGAAGATCTTTTTTTACGTCGAGAAGATGTTCAAAATATTCCCTCCACCTCTCCAGAGATTCTCTGGGATCTGTTATGAGTTCACCTGAATTACTCAAAACGATTATATTATTTTTCACAAATTTCCAAATATCCCCGATAGTCTTTCCGTCGAAAGCCAAATCATCAATTGGAATTGCACTAACTCACCGCTACGCAAACACATCCCAATTCAAACAAGGTTCCAATTATGGGAAACATTACAGATTAAACGCACTACAGCAGAAGCAGGGCTTCCAAGAAAACTGGATCGAGAAATTATAGAAAACAACACTCGGACAGTGCAGCACGCGAACATTTTAATAACGAAAAACAATATATATTCAGCTTTAGAATTGATTATAACAGTTATTCATGATACAAGTATCCAACCCAGATAAAGAAAAGCAAAACCATAGTTTGACAGTGAATGTTTTCCACTCAGAAAATCTACTCTAAATGCACTTCGCGAAGCAGAAATATCAAACTCAAAAGACACCCTAAACTAGTATGCCAAACAAAGAAAGAAATACAAGGACCTTGTGAAAGTTAAAAAATCAAAATACCTAGAAAACAAAGCAATCAAGGAAGCAGAGGGAGTTCTGAAAGACCCTTTCGTTGCTCTAAGAAGAATTTTGACTAATTCTCCGGGACAGATTCACATACAACTACTGAACAAAGAGAACATAGAAATAGCGTTCGAAAATGGAAGATATAAATACAACCATGCATTCACTTCCATCAGTGTAGAATAAGTAAAAGCAACAATTTTAAGCAGGAAAGAAAGAAAAGCAACTGGACCTGACGGAATAAGTAACGAATTACTGAACGAATCAGCACAACACCTTGCAAATATATGGACATTCAATTTAAACAGATGTCTAGAAAGTGGTACAATCCACGAGGACTGGAGGAAATCCAGAAAAAAGGCATTATAAAAAAAGGGAAAAGTGCAAGTCGACAACCCAAACTCATCCGTGGGATTGCTTTAGAGAATAATAATATATTCAAAGTATTCTCCAGTATAATAACAGAAAGACTATCGAACCTCACTGACCATCAAATACCACCGAGCTCGATAGCTGCAGTCGCTTAAGTGCGGCCAGTATCCAGTAATCGGGAGATAGTGGGTTCGAGCCCCACTGTCGGCAGCCCTGAAGATGGTTTTCCGTGATTTCCCCATTTTCACACCAGGCAAATGCTGGGGCTGTACCTTAATTAAGGCCAGGGCCGATTCCTTCCAAATCCTAGGCCTTTCCTATCCCATCGTCGCCGTAAGACCTATCTGTGTCGGTGCGACATAAAACCTCTAGCAAAAAAAGAAAAACCCACATTATTTTCTCTCTTCTGCGTGTGTTAAGATTATATACATACCTATAAGTCTAACAAAGTACATTTCTATGTATAGTTTGATGATACTGCGTTGTATATTCTGATATATAAAATCATGTAACGTGGAATATGGTTATGCTATTTTTTAAAAATTTAAATGTAGGCTAACTTGTCATCACATACATTATTCTAGACAATGACTATACTTTTTATGCCACATGTATTATAATATAAATGTTATTATAGGCCTAGCTACCAACACACAATTTCTAACCTCATCAATAATATTGTAACTTGTAGGTCTAAACCACGTTTAAATATTCATTTTGAAGTCTTACGTCAGGTAGTCAAATTCTGAATATAACAAATATTGATAAGTCTATACACACACAGCATAAGCAAAATAAATAACATCCTTTTTTTTTGCTATTGGCTTTACGTCGCACCGACACAGATTATGTCTTATGCCGACGATGGGACAGGAAAGGGCTAGGACTGGGAAGGAAGCGGCCGTGGCCTTAATTAAGTTACAGCCCCAGCATTTGCATGGCGTGAAAATGGGAAACCACGGAAAACCATCTTCAGGGCTGCCGACATTGGGACTCGAACCCACTATCTCCCGAATACTGGATACTGTCCGCACTTAAGCGACTGCAGCTATCGAGCTCGGTCTCTTAAAACATTGAACCAGTCTATTATTTATTGAAACAACAATAAAACCACACTCCTTCATTTTTCCGCTGATTGAGAACTTGGCTAAAACATGGCGGCTCGACTAGACGTGGCCACACTGTACATATAGAGTCACTGTACTTTCTCTCGAGATGCTTTTTCAGATTCGAGACCCTCGAGCGAGAAAAATTCCCAATCCTGCTTGACTAACTAACCAACCAAGGTTGAGGAATGGTGTTTTAGGTTTAGCTCTTTCCGGTACTGTGAACATCGTGTGACTGACTAACTAAGTGATGAACTAGTGTATCAAAATTGGGGGGGGGGGGGCAGTGTTCTCGACTTAGCTCCTTACCTTGAACGCTAGGTGAGTGTAACAAACTGATGAGCTAGTTTATCAAGTTGGAGGAAGTAGTGCTCCCCGAGTAGCTCTTAACTCTGAACACCATGTGACAGTAATTAAGTGATGGATTAGTGTACCATTAGTGTTCTCCACGTTACACTTTACTTCGGACACTGTGTGGCTGTAACTAACTGATGAGCTAGTATACCAAGGTGGAGGACGTAGCTGTTTTCTACTACGATCTTTACTTTGCTCAAAGCTCTACGGGATCATCTAGTGCAGGAATCTCCAATATACGGTCCACGAAGGATTTTAATCAGGCCTCCGGCTTACAGAAAAATTATATAATTGAATGACGATAGAAATACGTTTTATAGGATAACAAAGTAAGCTTACTTTTTAAATGAGGCGTGTAATTCTTATGGCTTGCCGAATTCGGCACGGTGTTTTGTTATCTCCTTCTGAGATTACATATGCTGTTGGTGCGAGCAAACTTTTTCTTTGTTGATCTTTATAAAATCAAAGTATAGAGATGACTTGGATGACCAACATTTGAAATATATTTTGTTTATTCGTATATTCAGCAACATTAGAGCCACAGTTTGACATAAGTCTGGATTTGAAAAGCAAGTTTCATGCCTCTCACTACATTGTACTCGAGTTGTAAACTGTAAACTAAAATAATTGTGGAATGCACTTTATTAAATCGTCTATGGTCTTTTATTATTTTTATATGTCTTCATCCGGCCTACGCTGAGGATGAAATATTTATATGTGGCCCTCAGGGTCCAATAATTCAGTGACCCCTGATCTAGATAATGGCGTACAGCAGGGCCTCTCAAACGCCCAAAATCTCACGCGTGCAGATCGGGGCGCAAGAGCTCCGTGCACTGTGCATCGCTGCCGCTCGGCATGGCTCGGATCAACGCTTCGTCTCTGGGCTACTCGGCTAAGCTCGGCTCAACTCGCCTATGCTCGGTTCAAGTCAGCCTGGATTTGGAGCGCTACGGCGCAAGTGGGGCAGAGGGAGACAGGCGGAGCGAGCGAGACAAGCGTGAGGAAAGAGAGAGTAAGCGCTATTGCTCCAAATCGAGGAGTGGGGGGTCTGCACTCTGGTCAACCAAGCCAAGTCGTCTTTTGCACCGTGCACAGTGCATGCACCACGCGCATGCACCCTGAGAGGCCCTGGCGTACAGCATACCTTGAGACCTTAGCTACTCAGGGTATGTCAAATGGAAGTTATACTCCATATGTAGGCGTGGCCACGCATTAAACTGTCAGGTAACCCCTCAAAACAAAGTGAATAGCGGTGAGTCCGTGTGTCGTTGTGAGGTACACAAACTACTGCGGTCATTTGAGCACGTTGAACGTAAACCAGCACAACTCATGAGACATCTTAACGAGGTTCAAGTCGCAAGGGCCGTCACTTTGATCCAGGAAGGATCATGTTGCTGTGGATCTCAATGTCTCTCCGTCAGTTATTCAACACTTGTGGAATCACTACAGTGAGACAGGCTAGTTCACAAGGAGGGTTGCACAAGGTCGTGGACGCATGGCAACCCCACAGGATGACCGATATCTGACCATCTGTGCGTTGCGGCGTCGTTCAGCAACTGCCAGAGAACTGCAACAAGACCTCAGGAGGGTCACTGGAGCCACGGTGTCTGACCAGACAGTAAGGAACAGGTTAAGAGAAGTGTCCTTACGACCCAGACGTCTTGTTCGAGTGCTCCGTTTAACGCTGCAGCAACGCGCAGCTCGCCTTCTGTTTATCCGTACCCACATCAAATGGCAACTTCGCCAATGGAGACGTGTGTTGTTCACAGACTAGTCCATATTTCCCCTGACACAGCGTGATGGACGTCAACGTGTATGGAGACGCCGTGGTGAGCAGTACATGCCACATGTTGTCCAGGAAGGCGACCGATTCGGACAAGGTTCTGTGATGGTGTGGCGTGGCATCATTATTGTTGGCCGTACGGATCTTGTCGTTGTCCGCGGTAATATTACGGCTGCGGGGTACATCGAGTAGATACTGCTACAGCATGTATTGGTTGCTGCATACAGTGTTGGCCCTGAATTCGTACTCGTGCACGACAATGCCAGGGCTCATTTAGCGTTCATCACCAGAAATGTCTTGCGAGAACTGGACATTCAAGAGATGGAATGGCCAGCAGTGTGCCCGGACCTTAATCCCATCGAGCATGTGTGGAATAGGCTTGACAGAAGTGTTCGTGTGCGTCCTGTTCCACCACACTCTCTCCAAGACCTCGATCAGGCTCTCATATAAGTATGGGACCTGATTCCGCAACGTGACCTCCGTCGACTTATACGGAGCATGCCACGTAGGTGCCAAGCTGTTATAAATGCTCGTGGAGGACATAAACCATACTGAAGC
The DNA here is from genome assembly GCF_040414725.1 of Anabrus simplex. Lineage (NCBI taxonomy): Eukaryota > Metazoa > Arthropoda > Insecta > Orthoptera > Tettigoniidae > Anabrus > Anabrus simplex. Next base: position 1,160,765,054 of record NC_090266.1, read on the forward strand.
TCTCCAACTGTGATAAAAATCCACCCTGGAGAACTGTTAACACTTTGTTTGCGCCCCTATTTGGGCATTTCCATTTGTGTTCTGAAAATGAAAGCGAATCCATCGATGTTCTTTTGTATACTTCAACGGTAGAGAATAAAGGTGTAGTTGGTAATATACCTGGGTGTGAGGTATTGTTTTGTGGAGCATGCATAGGCCTATATTCATAAACATGTTCCCGTAATTTTTTGAACTGTGTATTAGTATGCTACAAAACGATATAATTTGTGAATGGAACCTTTCTGTTATTACTTATGAAACTAAGTGTCAAACGAAATTACTAAATCATAGGTGTATTTCCTTCTTATTAAAATAGGAGAAACTTTGAATTATGCGAAAATAAAAGGAAAATAAAGGAGCATGTTGCCTCGCATGCAACGAAAAACATGCCCTGAGCTGTGCAAGGAAATATTTTCGTGTTGGAGTTATTCATGAGTGAAATTCAAAAATTCTAAACTGTCAAAGTTTTATTTTTCAAATTTGCACCAAAGATGTAATATAATATGAGAAAACAACTCGTACCATTTCGTTACTGTAGCTTTAATGGCTCAGATGATATGGCCAGATTACTTCATGTTATGGGATGCCACATAAAAAGTTCCTCGTATTGCAAATTGGATTTCTTCGACTCGAACTAACATTGTCGCCAATGCTAAAGGAAGACCAGAAGCTCACAGTCCTGAATTCTTCAGTCTATCTGACGTGCAGTTTCAAGAAAATCGCACAGAAATGTTTATCCGATAGCGATAAAATGATTAGAAGTGCAACAAAGGAGATACTGCAGTTGCTGGTGTATACACTTAATAAAATGGAAATTGCAACACCATGAAGGCATTGGTCGTTTGTGTTGATTTTCAAGATATGGAACGATGCCATAAAGGTATGTAAACGATCAAAGTTTCAGACCCATTGGATTGTAGCTACTGGTCTCCCCACGTGATTGGTCGCGGAGAAATCAACTCCAGTATACGGAATCTGGTGTAGCGTAGTTACCTTGCAGTCTGTGCAGTGAAGTGTTCCCCGTCATACATGCCTCGACGACTGAGAAGAGCACGCTATCAACAACTGTCGCCTTTTGAGAGGGCTCGGATAATTGGGCTGTGTGAGGCTGGATTATCGCTAAGGACTGTCGCTGCACGTGTTGGCCGACAGGCATCTACGGTACAACGTGTATGGCAGCAGTGGTCAAATGAAGGTACCCACACTCGTAGACCTGGCACAGGCCCAGCGCGACAGACAACTGTGAGAGAGGATCGCCGCATCATTCGGATGGCCCGGATGGAACCCCATGCAACAGCAGCACAAATTCGAGCAGCTGTGGCACCCCCCGTTACACCATTAACAGTTGGTAATCGTCTGCGTGCAGCTGGCTTACGAGCCCGTGTCCCTGCAGAAGGTGTTCCATTGACCCCACAACAGCGACGTGTAAGGCTGGCCTGGTGTCGAGAAAGATAGACGTGGGTCGACGAATGGAATAGGGTCGTCTTTAGTGATGAATCGCGCTTCTGTCTTGCCCGCAGTGACCGCCGGAATCGTGTGCGCCGACGTACCGGGGAGAGGGGCCGCCCAGATCTTCTTGTCGAGAGGCACACAGGGCCAACACTTACATTATGGTCTAGGGGAGCTATTGGCTTTAATGTGAAATCACAATTAGTGCTTGTTGAGGGCACTATGACTGCCCGACAGTACGTTGATAAGGTACTCAATCCAGTGGTTGTCCCTATGATGGCGAACGTTGCTAATGGGATGTTTCAGCAGGACAATGCCCGGGTTCGCACTGCACGCATCTCCAGAGAAGCTCTCCACGACATCACAACGTTAAAATTGCCCGCCAGATCCCCGGACCTCAGTCCTATTGAGCATGTGTGGGGACATGATGGGTCGACAACTGGCCAACCGTCCTCAGCCACCCACAACTCTGGAACAACTGACCCGTGTAGTGCAGCAAGCATGGGCCACAATTTCTCAGGAAGCGATCCAGGGCCTTATTGACTCCATGCCTCGACGGATTCATCAATGTATTATAGCTCGTGGTGGGCACATCCTGTATTGATTGTTGTCCAAACTTCCGGTCAGAGGGACCTGAAAGTGTAATCATCGAAGCACAACCGAGCACTCGTCCTGCATGTTTAATTGCAGCAATGTAGCACCACTCCTTCTCGGTGTTGCAATTTCCATTTTGTTCAGTGTATTTCAGATGGCATAGTGTACACTGAAATGAAATACAAAGGACTCGCTCTTTTTAAAAACCTCGTGGGTAGTGTACCTACAATGCATTAATACCTGCAACATCTTGCTTAAGACTAAAAATCCACTCGCTGCTGCTTGGAGGGATTCTCACGCGGAGATTCGGGAATGTATAGAACGTCTCAAATTAACAAACGCCGATACTCGGAAAAAACCGCTAGGAACGGGCTGTGAGATACTAAGACGATCCGTCAAGCACCACGAGAGCGCGAATTTACCTCCTGGTGTTCACTACCGCAAAAAGGACTCGGAGTGCAAGTTTAAAATATCCTGGATGCGAGATCACACCGAACTGTCTTACAACGAGAGGAGAGAGGCTATAAAGATGACGCTAATGTTTTTGCGGTGCGCTCGGTGCCAGACACGGAGAGAAAGAAACTCTTGGTCATGTCCTGGGATTATGAGGACGCAGAGAGCTCCTAAGGAACACGCGGCACCACCAGATCAGATCCTTCGTCGCCGAAGAACTGAGAAAGAAGCGATTCAATGTAAATGATGTGGTATACGGGCTGGCCATAAACTGCAGTTCGCAGAAAATTGACATCATAGCCTTTAAAGACAAGTCTTCATGGATTCATTTTAGATCCGACTGTCAGGTTTGAGCACAATGCCCGGTCAGCCAGAGTCAGCTAGAAAAGATTAAAACATAGTGACCCACTATCTCTTAAAACAAATCTCCAGGAAATCGAAATAATGGGGATAATAGTCGGAGCTCGTGGTACCGTACCTCGTCACTTTGCCGCTACATGGAATCGCTTCCAATTTCCAATGAAGCTCATCCCCGAAATCGTGATTCTCGTCCTCCGAGGCTCCATCGAGGTCCTGAGACACTACCTCTACAGCACGGAAATGCCGCACTAAGTAGGGCCTATACTGTTGTACCATATCTTCGTTATAATTTAGAGTTTTTGTTGCTTAATATAACTTTATAGATACAATTTAATATGTTTTACTTTGCTTCAATGGCAGTCTGTAAATACAGGAGGTTGTTCCTTAATAAATTGAAATGTATTTATGTCAACAGGTTCACAATATACGCTATGTACTTTTTAAATTTTCGTATTTTTAATGTACTTTTAATAGATAATCCTATAGAAATTTTAACTTTTTCTTTACTTATCAGCAATCTTTTTTTAGAAGAAAACTCTGGGCGATTTTAGTTCACCATATATCTTTGAACTAATGTAGCATGTTTGAACTACCTCAAAAACTGTAATAAGGGAAGGGAATAACATCAGGGAACATTTTATAGACAGAAAACTAGTGAAATTTGAAATATGAAGAAAACAGCGATCCACAGCCACCACTTACACTAAAATATTCTCCTAGTACGTAAGGGCGGTCGTCAAATTGCTTTACCTCCTCCTCCCCTGCTTGTTTAGCAAACTTCGTCTTCCTCTGACACTTTTCACTTGTAGAACTTCTTGAAAAGAAGAATCTCCTTCCACGCACTCAAACTTGTAACACATTCATGATCACCACGTGGTTCTAGCTTTCCCTGAAGTACCACCCGCTTACTTGTGACAAGTTTTTTCTCTCTGATCCTCTTCAGCCGTATATTTTTCCTTTCTGACATTGGCGATGTTAAGTTTGCCTAGGCCTGGGAATTCGTTTCTTTCTGACGCTGATGGTGTTTGGTTTTCAAAAACTAGGAATTCTTAAGTTTAAATGGCTTAGGAATTATTTCTTTATGACACTCGTGATATTAGCTTCCTACCCGTGATTTCCTAGATGGACGCTTCTTTGAGCCCGATAAACACTTCGCGGTGTTTTCAACATGTCTGTTAGGTCTACTAAATACTCATTAAAGACAAAAAAAATTCAAAACAACATGCACTACTCTCTAACACACACGAATAATTATAGTTCGTAGGCCTATAAACACAACCACGAAATGTCCACCAGGTAAGCACAATGTTTACAAACGGAGGGAGATCCACTTAGGAAATACTAAATATAAATACTTCTGCATTAAGAAATCATCTCCGTAATTCTCAGTTCTAAAAAAAATACAAGGGTAAGAATAACAGCTTGTATAGTTCGGTTATATAATGTCTCCATAATGACGTAAGCAGAACATATATATTAATTTCATAACAGTTATGAGTTGACTAGAACAGTAAGTGTGATTAATTTTTAATATAAATATTCCCCATGGCTATTCGAACATGCTGCGAAAGTTTTAGCGCATTCCATTCAAACACAGTGCAATGAAAATGAAGTTCAAACCTCAGTCCTGCGTGGAGAGGGAAGGGGGGGGGGGGGGGGGCTGGCGCTGGCGCTGGCGGTGATTAAAGATCCGCGGGACATTTAAATCGGCGCAGAGACTTTAAACATGTCGAATTAGTGGAGTGGGTCGTCTTAGTTGTGTATGTTACTGAGCAATAATAATTATAAATAGAACCTTTCTGTTATTACTTACGAAACTAAATGGCAAAGAAGATGACTAAATCATAGGTGTGGTTCCTTCCTATTAATATGGAAGAAACTTTGAATGATATGAACACAAAGGAGCATATTAATGCCTTGTGTTTCAGATCATGATGCCTCGTATGCAACGAAAGACATGCCCTGAGCTGAGCAAAGAAATATTTACATTTTAAGAGAAGTCGTTGAACAGGCCCAGAGGACTGTACGCGACTTGAAAACCTACAACCTGTTTTCCAGTCAATGACCGGGTCAGGGATGGAATGAATGAAGTTCCCATCTTGCGGCGAGGATAGGAATTGTGCCGGCTGCCGAAGCCTGTCGCACTCCTCTAGGGCAATGATTAATGACTGACAGATAAAATGAAATGATAGTGGGTGCTGGAATGAAAGATGACAGGGAAAACCGGAGTACCCGGAGGAAAACTTGTCCCGCCTCCACTTTGTCCAGCACAAATCTCACATGGAGTGACCGGGATTTGAACCACGGAACCCAGCGGTGATGGGCCGACGCGTTGCCATCTGAGCCATGGAGGCAGCTACTGTACGCGACTTACACAATGGAATTGTCATTATTCGGTTGCCTTTCGATTTTCTTTCTTTTGAACTAATATTCAATTTTTAGCCTTAAAATTTGTATAATGTGTACCTCCTTGATCCTGTATTAAATATTTATCAGTGGTACCTCCATTTTTGAGCCCTTTGAACATAAAATCAGATATAGCCTTAGTTATACTGGAATAATAATGGTATTGGTTTTACGTTCCACTAACTACCTTCTTGCTTTTCGGAGATGCCTGGGTGCCGGAAATTAGTCTCGCAGGAGTTCCCGATATGCCAGTTAATCTACCGATACGAGACTGGATTATTTCAGCACCTTCAAAAATTCCAGTGCTGAGCCGGGAACGAACCCGCCCGCTTGAGCTCAGAACGCATGCACTCTACCGTCTGAGCTCAGCCTGGCATTTTAGCTTGAAAATTGTGGTCTAGTGAATCCGATTGACTCTCTCGAACTTGTGGTTTCAAGCGATAATTCCCAAGGTTTCGGTTTTATTTGGTCTGCAATTTTGAAGATGAGAACGTATTTAAATTTTAGTGTTTTGAAGACACTGATTTGGATTTGTGCGTGGATTGGCATTGAGTATTTGTGAATATGTGCAAGAGAGCATAGAATTCCTGCGTGAAGAACAGTTTAAATAACACCTCGCGTAATTGTAACGTGAGGCTTCATACCTTCCCCTCAACCGTTGAAAGACAAGACAATGTATCCTGTATTTCAGAATGTAAAAGTCCTCTTACACGATAGCCATGTCTTGCCAGAGAAACATAATACTGTCGCAAATTGACCTTCATTAAAAGATGAGTGCCACCATCTTTTTGTGTGACGATTTACCGAACTGCCGAAACCCCATTACCTCGAGGATAAATACAATATTAATAATGGTGAACATTTCTTTATTTTAGCCATGTCTTGTTAATCCCTCTGTTTCTGGGACTGGGCATTTGTATTTGCCTTAATACACCTCTCTTCGTATACACACCACTACCAACCATCACAGCGGTGATGACCAGGCCAATGTTTCCCAGCGTACGGTTCGTCGAACACTACTCTGCACGTGGCATTCCCCAATGCTGACTGCACTACACCGAAAGCAGCGCAGGAGGTGGGCACACAATCTTCGCTGCTGGACTGTGGAAGATTGGAAAACGTTCACCTGGTCCAGTGAACCCAGATTCCTGGTTCATCACGGCGACTGCCGAACGCGTATACGCCGATTTCCACCGGAGACTAGGGTACGCGGTTGCACGATTGGATGAAGACAGGCTGGTGGAAGAAATGGGATGATCTGGGCGATGATTTCAATGGCCACACTGGGGCCCATAATTCCGGCACATCAATCCTTAACAGTTATCCGGTATCTGGGCGTTACTGGGAATAAAGACCATCCGTTAATGTCAACATATTCCCTGATTATGACGGCCACTTCCAACAGGACAATGCGCCTTGCTACACTGCCACAATAGTGAAGAACTGGTTCGAGAAATATGATAGTGAATTTGCTTTACTGCCGTCATGGGGCCCCCACGTTAATGCGATTTGCGGGAAATTTGAATCAACGTCATCTTTCATATGTATAAACACTCCTACCAACGTTCGTTAATCTAGTACAGCCCCTTCTAAGGTGTCTGGATATTTTTTTTCTGCCAGTGTATATTTCGACGATTTTTTTATTCAGTGTCGCTTGGTAGGCCATGGCCTTCGAGGTTGTTGTGCCATGAAGCTTGGCTTGGCTTATTAATTTTACTATCTGAACATTTAAGTAAAATCCTTTTCTGTTAATATACATTTGTGCGTTTTCCCCTCCAGGATTTTAAATCCGAATGCGTGTGCCATCTGTGGTCCTAGTGACGTTCAACGAATTTATAGTGATGATTACGACTGATGGGATGAAACTCGGTGCCGGCCCATAGCCTACTCTTGTCGATTAGCACGAAGGATTCTGTCAAGCCTTCACGTCTCCATCCGATGGACGAATCACCATCAACAGCGTCATATGCTCTCATATGAGCAATGCCGAGAGATTTGGAATTTAACCCAGGCTTTGGACACGTAATCTGGTGATTAGAAATTGCAAACCACCATCTCCACTATTCTGCCAGTGTTCGACCAACGGGACTCGAACCAGCTAACCACGCTGTCAGACCATAATACAAACTCAACGCCTTAACGATCATGGCCACTACGCTTGCTGACTTACACATGTTGAAATGAAATGGCGTACAGTCTTTAGTGCCGGGAGTGTGCGAGGACATGTTCGGCTCGCCAAGTGCAGGTCTTTTGATTTGACTCCCGTAGGCGACCTGCGCGTCGTGATGAGGATGGAATGATGATGAAGACGACACATACACCCAGCCCCCGTGCAAGGGAATTTTACCATTTATGGTTAAAATTCCCGACCCTGCCGGGAATCCAACCCGGGACCTCTGTGACTAAAGACCAGAACGCTAACCATTCAGCCGTGGAGCCGGACACTTACACATGTTATGTTGGGTATTACTGCAGTTAATAGACTAATGCAATTCAAATAATTATTTGAGGAAACTGAATAAATCGTGGAACTTTCTCACTGTTCATCTTTCTCCTTCAGCAGGAAACTTTACGTAGTGAGGTAAGAGTCTAGCCGGCCTATTGTTTGCATGTTCCTATAGGTTAGGACGAAAAAACTGCTATCAGATCTCTTTAATTGGTCTTCGTAAAACGATATATAGGCCTATTCATAAAACTGGTACCGTCGTACTTCAGGAAGATAACCGGTCGTATTCCATACATTTTCGTACGTCTTGTCATCTCCCTTATTTCGCGAACTACCCGCAACTTCACGTACGACATCCATGTTGCGGAAGTTAGACCCTGGTTAAACTACATCCAGACCAGGACTAAAGCCGGATCGTCCTCGGACTAACGGGAAAAGGCGTCTAAGGATAAGAAAAATGTTCGTCTGCCCTAATTGTACAGTTAGTACGGCTTTAGTCGGGACTAAACACGACTATAAATAGCACCCTAAGGGTACAACCTTACTCTACAGTGACAGTAATGTGTATATCAGAATAAACACAGAACAATATATATTGCTATTTGCTTTACGTCGCACCGACACAGATACGTCTTATGGCGACGATGGGATAGGAAAGGCCTAGGAATGGGAAGGAAGCGGCCGTGGCCTTAAGTAAGGTACAGCCCCAGTATTTGCCTGGTGTGAAAATGGGAAACCACGGAAAACCATCTTCAGGGCTGCCGACAGTGGGGTTCGAACCCACTATCTGCCGGATGCAAGCTCACAACTGCGCGCTCCTAACCGCACGACCAACTCGACCGTTGCAGAAATATATATCATAAATTAAGGACGAGATAGTGTTTTTCCCTTAATTCCTCATAGAGCTAGAAAACCGACTTGATTATTAATATTTTTGTTACGGAGTATTGTGGATGTGCGGAGGTGAAAGAAGGTGCTGGGGTGAACAGGTCTCAAAATACGAAATTAAAGTTAATTTAACAAGGTTATATTTTCTTTGCAAAATCAAGAAATAACAAGAGTGGCAGGTACAGAGTAGCAAAGCAACCAATCGAGAATGTACAATTACAGTGTTACAGGATTTGGGCTCCGAGAGCCAGACACATAATTCTTGAGCAATGAGCCCAACTTTACTATATACAAGATTCAACAAAGGGGCAGAAAACCCCAATCATGCCCAGGAGCTCTTGCTCCCAATTACACAGTAAAGCCTCCTCGAGGCACGCAGAAACAAATTTTAAGAAAGAGCGACCCGCTCTTAAGTTCAAGCCTATCAAAGGTCACACCAAACTCCACTTTCAAGTTGACCTCCAAACACAAATAACACAGGGGTAAAAATACCCAACCTACTGAGGCCTATTCAGTGAAGAAATAGGACAATTACGTGGCCTCCAAAATACGAACTTGAGAGGAGGCGAAATTGCACTCCTAATATACTTTACTAAAACCTACTTGGCACTAGGCCGCTAATGCAAGAGCTAATCCCATACTAAAGAGGTGACTTATATAAAAAAACGATTTGCATTACATTAGAAGGGAAGAAACGGTTGTGAAAATAAGTTCTCCTCAAAGCAATATGAGTGGGAGCTCGAGAGGGATAAGCACTCTCTATCCCAATTTGTAGTTTAAAAAGATAGAATTGATGCCAAGTGTCTTCACATTTTAAAGGAAAGTTACATGGTAAAAGGCTTCGGACCTGCCCCGAGAGTTAAACAGCTGAGCTAGCAAGAAAAGAAGTTATTAAAAGGCCATTACCTGGTGGTTGCCCGAAGAAAGAGGCGCTTCCCGCCCCCTGCTACATAATTTACACCATGATAGATGTTACTGAAGTGGCGCCGAGACCCGAAAATCAGCAGTTTATATACCCTCGTGGAAAGTTCGAGGCGTTTCAGGAATGAGAACACCCGCCCACAAGCCTTTTATTGGATAATGGCAAAAACTACTACACTAAAGGAAGAAGAAACCCCTTATTGGTGGAAAATTAATTACAGAAATTCCTTATTGGTCAAATTCAAAACTGGTGGAAAGAAAGGGTTAATATTGCCAACTTAAACAATGACTGAAAGAAATTTAACAAAGAACAAACTTATGAACCCAAAATTTCTCCAAAAACACAGTTCTTTCACTTCGCACTAGGGTGCATAATTGTAGTCCTTCAGTAGTGCCATCTAGAAGAGAATGCCCACACTTCTTACTACAGGCAAAACAAAAATACATCGAAAACGACCCAGTTCAGAAACTTCAAAATTTACAAGTAGGGACGTCTTCTGAGAAACTTGAGAATTAACACTGTAGATAAAGTTCAGGCTTCCTCCAGTAGAGGAGTTTCAACTGGCGCAAAGTTTGAATTAGCGGCGTGGAGGTGTACCACCTGGTACAATTTTGATTGATCATTTACCTGTGTAAGGGAACCTCCATTATTGATACTTACATTGAGGTTAGTTTGTTGATGGTTATGACTCGTGATTTCAATATGTAACTAGTCAAGTTGGAAGCAGTGATGAGCCATTAAAAAAAAGAGAATAGGGCGGCGATATTTGATTTTTAGTGCATAGCCCACGGCCGACTGGATCCCTCGCTGCGCTGCTTGTACCGGCCTTGACAATCAATTGCTTGTGAGACCCAGCATAAAGCTGTACTTGGAAAGTTTCTCCATAATGCCGCTGGAATGCTCTCCGCCTAAGGCACTGGCTGTGTACCGCAAATTATCGTATTTCCAGTTTCATTTTTATTGTTTTACTATCGTAAGTGTTGGTAATGGGTGAGAAATGAGATTATTTGTTTGTTTGTTTGTTTGTTTGTTTGTTTGTTTGTTTGTTATTGAGAGTTGATAGTTGAGCGCTAATTTCTTTTTTTTGCGGGGTGTAGTGATTTGTTTTTCAAAAATGTGTTTACAAATCTTGGATTATGTGATATTGTTGTGCGCCTTTCTGCACTTCGAACAGAAATTTCCTGCAAGCGAGAACAAATTTATTGAGTAGCTCGAAGTGATTTCTCGCCGTAACTTCGTCTTAAAAAAGAATTCTTCTTTATGCGCTAATTCGCTTTTTTAAAATGTTGTAGTGTAGTGATTTGTTTTTCTTTAACTGTGTTCGCAAATATTCGAATATATCTTATTGCTGTTTGCCTTTTTGTACTTCGGACAGAAAGAGGAGCAAGGGAACACTATCATTTTACAAATCCCCTGTAGACCAAGCCAAGACTAAAGAATGGATCAAAGCAATTCTTGCGATACCCTTGTCCCTAGCACTAATTCTGCTTCTCTGGTCTGTAGCCTTCATTTCAAAGAGCATGATTATTCATTTGTAGGCAAAAGTAGGAGAGTACTAAAGAACGGTTCTGTACCATGAGCTTTTCCTAACTGTCCTAGTTGTAAGGTGACTAGTACCAAGTACCAAGAGTCCCAGAAGAAAAATTTCTAAAACAATACTACCCGAGAGATAAATAGGTGTAGTATTTACATGTGCTCTGAATTTCTTCTTTTCTGTGTTCACTAGTTTCTGAAATAATGGTATTAAATGGTAACATTTGTAATCTTTCAGGAAATCATTTTTTCGCATTTTTCAGAAATCATTTATTACTTGCCTCCCATTACAAATAACAACCTGACACAAAGCTGAGAACACTAAGTTGAAATGTATAAAAGCATAATCTGTTGAGTTATGATATTGTTGAGATTTACTTACAAATCCATTTTCAAATGTCTTTCACTGTGGAACAACTATAACTAGGTGAAGATATGCCTGAAGCAAAAAGTACATTACAAGCACAAGGATAATTGAAACACATCAGTTTGTATTATAGCTCCCTACTTTCATTCGTTCTTAATCCGTTTACCGTCCAGGGTTGGCTTTTCCCTCGGACTCAGCGATGGATCCCACCTCTACCGCCTCAAGAGTACAGTAGTGTCTTAGAGTTTGAGATTTGGGTCGGGGAAACAATTGAGAAGGACCGGTACCTCACCCAGGTGCCCTTGCCTGCTATGCTGAACAGGGGCCGTGTGGGGGATGGGAAGATTGGAAGGGGTACACAATTAATGGCATCTTATTTTTCCTCAAATGAAACAGGTGGTGGTAATAAATGATAAGAAACCTGATATAGAAACTGTTGAAGCAGGTGTCACACAAGGGTCTGTTTTAAGACATTTCCTTTTTTTGTCTATGTTAATGATCTATATCAAATCAGTCAATAACTACTGATCTGCATTTAGAGAAGTCGCCCAGGTGGCAGATTCCCTGTCTGTTGTTTTCCTAGCCTTTTCTTAAATGATTACAAAGAAATTGGAAATTTATTGAACATCTCCCTTGGTAAGTTATTCCAATCCCTAACTCCCCTTCCTATAAACTAATATTTGCCCCAATTTCTCCTCTTGAATTCCAACTTTATCTTCATATTGTGACCTTTCCTACTTTTAATGACACTACTGACCATCTAGCATGTATTGTTCCCTGCACATCTGTTCGATATGCTGATGATCAGTGGCGGCGCGTGAATTAAACGTTTGGGGGTTCACTGCTGTGGAAAATAACGTGTTCAGATTTATTGTTAATTGATGTTTAATTAGCTGTAAAATAGTGACATTACTTGATTAGCAACGTGATTTTCCTTTGAAGGCACACAGCTGCAGTTCGAAGAAGTTAGCAAAGCAATGGAGAATGAGGTGCAATTACTTTGAGCTGATCCAGTTTCCTCTGATTTTGAAGACGTTGCCTGCGTAGGAATAACTGCTTCAAGAACGTGTTAGGCAGACTACTGTTACTTATGTGTTGACGTATTTTCATAAAACGCGTATTACTTATGAAAAGTCCGACTCCTTGGCTGAACGGTCAGCGTACTGGCCTTCGGTTCAGAGGGTCCCGGGTTCGATTCCCGGCCAGGTCGGGGATTTTAACCTTAATTGGTTAATTCCAATGGCACGGGGGCTGGGTGTATGTGTTGTCTTCATCATCATTTCATCCTCATTACGACGCGCAGGTCGCCTATGGGGGTCAAATAGAAAGACCTGCACCTGGCGAGCCGAACCCGTCCTGGGATATCCCGGCACTAAAAAAAAGCCATACGACATTTCACTTATGAAAAGTTTCATTAATTATCACATCAGCATTACTATTTAGGAAAGTTGTATCATCAGCAGTGGCGGCGCGTTCTGTATGTACAGCGTTTCAGTGAACCCCCTAGAAATAAGGTAGATAACTTTTAGTAACATGGTTTATCAAGAGCATATTCCTTTAATTAGCTCTGCATATTCGTGCACTTAGCGATAATTTTTACATCTACACTCGGTTGTTCTCCGGAACCAGGGAAGAGGTTCAACTGCAAGGAACCAAGTCAACACATCTGTTAAAATTGTTGAAAACTGGTTTCATCATAATAAATTAACTACTAATGTCACTAAAACAGAAAATATATTTACATTGGATCATACTATAAATAAAGTCGGCCATAATTCTGTTAAATTATTAGGCCTACATATAGATACCAGACTTACCTGGGAAATACATACATCAGAATTCTGCAAGGGTGTGGCATCTGCTGAGGAAACTGAAAACCTGCATCAGTCGGGATATGCTAATTGCATCCTACCATGCTTTCTTTCACCCTCATGTACTGTATGGAATCAGGTTATGGGTAATTTTCATATATAAAAAAATGTATTTATTTGGCAGAAAAAGGCAGTTCGTCTAATTGCTGGATTACAAATTAGGGACTCTTTCCTTTGTAAGCCTAAAATGACTACAGTTCCCTTTTTGTTTATTCTTATAAATATTATGCATGTAAAAGAGAATCTTTCTGAATTTAAAGAACGATTTACACTCATATGCACGACACAAAATACAAGAATGATATGGATACTCCTCACTCCAGGCTTAGTAAACGTACAAAAAACCACTGTTACCAACAGCTTAAGATGTACAATAAGCTTCCACTACCAATTCGAACATTAGATAAAAGTGCATTTAACACGTTACTGTCAATTTTTTTAAGGATAAAGGCATTTTACACTGTAGAAGAGCTTTTAGAATGTGTTATTTCGAAAAATGACCTAATATAGATAGTCAAATCAATTTTGTATAATGACTCAGGCATTATGGCTGAGATGCTGTCTATATATTATTTGTGTTTATACTGACAACACTTACTGTACATTTTCTGTACATGACGGTGGAAGCAATGCACTATCTAAATTATCAAGGACCTAGCTCGATAGCTGCAGTCGCTTAAGTGCGGCCAGTATCCAGTATTCGGGAGATAGTAGGTTCGAACCCCACTGTCGGCAGCCCTGAAGATGGTTTTCCGTGGTTTCCCATTTTCACACCAGGCAAATGCTGGGGCTGTACCTTAATTAAGGCCACGGCCCTTTCCTATCCCATCGTCGCCATAAGACTTATCTGTGTCGGTGCGACGTAAAACAACTAGCAAAAAAAAAAAAATTATCAAGGAAGAGGGAAGGAAGTGGCCGTGGCCTTACGTTAGGCACCATCCCGGCATTTGCCTGGAGGAGAAGTGGGGAACCACGGAACACCACTTCTAGGATGGCTGAGGTGGGAATCGAACCCCCTTTACTCAGTTGACCTCCCGAGGCTGAGTGGACCACATTCCAGTCCTTGTACCGCGTTCCAAATTTAGTGGCAGAGCTGGGAATCGAACTCGGGCCTCCGGGGTGGCAGCTAATCACACTAACCATTACATCACAGAGGCTGCATAGCTCGCTACTACAACCCTTAAATGAGCACTTTCATGTTAGTTTTCAGTTTCTATTTTCGGGTACTTATTATCCCTAAATTTTCTTTTATTGAATAATCCTTTTTGTGGAGTGACATGACAGCAACACAACACCTTTTTATCCGAAATAACCTGAAATTCAACATTTAAACACATAAAAGTAGGAACCATTACTGCTACGACAGTCAGGCCAACGCATTGAGCTAGGTGTTATTTGTGCTGGGAACATTTTTCCAAGTATTTACTCAAAATACTTTTCTCTCTGTGAATTTTTGTTAGATTCTACTGCAGAGTATGAGTGAAATGTAATCTGAAACTATTTAGGCCTATTAAAATTAAACTGCAAACATGTTTGGGTCAAAATATTTCTGTTATCTATACATCAAATATTTAAGTAGAAAAAAATAAGTATCTTATGTATTAACCACGCCCCATTCCTGAGAGCAGCAATTGAAGCATTTTAAAACTCTAATTGAACGATTAACGCTTAATCTGAAGATTAAGACCAGAAGACAATATTATTGAACAATACCCTTGCGGTAAATTCTACTCTATCTAAATGCTATGAATAATACAAATGATTACCTACTGTTCCTCACAGTTAAACGTCAGCTGGGCTACTTTACCTCTCCGCAGTTTCATTTCACGACATTATTTTGTCAAATACCAACGAAAGTAGTGTTTAGGCTTAATAATTTTAACAGTATTAACCTATGTGACATTCTCCATATCTCTAAATTAAGATAAATCGGCAATCAAAGCCAATATCTTTTCCACAGAGGAGTATGCATTTCTACCGCAAAACCTTAGGCCGCCAACGCCACGTGTCGAGCTATGAAACTACTACGATTACAGTGCTTGGACCCGGTTGTGAAGGCCGGTAAGGAGCTAGCTAGAGCGACGCATCAAGTCGGCCGTGGTATAGCCTTGCTTGACGAGTGTTATATCTTCTGCCACCTCATTGAATCGATGCTTCGTCGAGTGGCCGCGGTTTTGTGGACGAAAGGTGGGTCCTACATCGTATTAGGTAGGTGGGCATAATGTAATGACTCATTAATGTACAGTGTTCATAGTACTCGACGTCTTCTGGTGTAGCTAAATCCAGTTTGATACTTTCATTTAGACTCTATCTGTTTGTCTTTCTCAGTCTCATCACTGGTTTTGACAATGTGAAAGTAGCAGGAATATGGGCGATGCTAGTAAAACCATTTGTCTGTAGCCAGTACCCCAGACGAATGTCATGAGCTTGTAAAGTCAGTTGTCGTATACATTTCAGTAGGTTTGGCAGATGGATATACCGGGTGGTCCACCAGCCCCTTGCAATCCAGTTTTATGCATCCCTTCACATTTACTACAATTCTGAAAGACATCGGTCCCTCTCCCTAAACCGGGGTAATATAACGAGATGTGTGTTTGCGGGCTAGAAGACAGTAGGACTCGTGAGCGCCACTATTAATTCATTATGGAATGAACCCGTAAAACGAGTACAGATACACAGAACACGTACTTTAAAACAGGAGATGGACGAACAGACCGGGAACACGGTACTGTATAGGCTGGGAATTGTGCGCCATAGGCTGTGTCGCAGTAGCTCACATGGCAAGCGGCCGGGGAGGCATGTGATAGTGGACACTGCTCGAGGTAGGAGGTTCGAATCTCACATAAGAATATTTTAACAGCCAGTTGCCTGCGATGTAGTAAGGTTGCATAGTTGAAAGCTTCCAAGGACTGATTTGTTTATTTGACCCTGTAAGAGACCGTATGTACCGTTGCATTGGGTATGGTGCTGGGTTGGACGAGGATGAGGAAATGATGGCCTGTGACCAGTTAGCTACGTCGTATATGTTCCAAGCTTCGTAGACCACAGGTAGGGCAAAGTATGCCCATTGGAACGATAACAACATGCAATGGCAGGTAGGAATGTAGCTGCGCGAACTCCCCTCCTTCGAAGCAATCCACAATACTAAGTTTATTCACTGCCTCGAGATTTTTTCCAGCGACGAGTATGTGGATATGTTACTTAGTAGTATAATTGGATGGTTCGGCGGCCTCCTCCTCCTCCGGCTCTCGGAAGAGGCCTCCTCCTCAGCCAGTGGCCTCCTCCTCCTCCTCAGCCAGTGGCCTCCCAGTGGCCACCTCCTCCTCCTCCTCAGCCAGTGGCCTCCCAGTGGCCTCCTCCACCTCAGCCAGAGGCCTCTTCCAGTGCTGCCAACTTAACCTAACTAGCGCGAGATAAACAAAGCCACGTGCTTTTTGACAGACAACAACGCACCGCTAACCTCAGTACTGCCATCTTGACGGGCCTAAACCTCAGTAGTGCCAACTTAACCTCACAAGCGCGAGGTAAACAAAGCCACGTGCTTTTTGACAGCCACGTGCTTTTTGACAGATTTGTAAACAAAGCCACGTGCTTTTTGACAGCTGTCATCGACAACAACGCATCGCAAACCTCAGTACTACCATCTTGACGGGCCTAAACCCCAGTAGTGCCAACTTAACCTAACTAGCATGAGGTAAACAAAGCCACGTGTTTTTTGACAGCCACGTGCTTTTTGACAGATTTGTAAACAAAGCCACGTGCTTTTTGACAGACAACAACGCATCGCAAACCTCAGTACTGCTATCTTGATGGACCTAAACCTTAGTGGTACCAACTTAACCTCACTAGCGCGAGGTAAACAAAGCCACGTGCTTTTTGACAGCTACGTGCTGTTTTGACAGCTGTCATCCGCCATCTTTAAACCACAAAGCACTGTGCTGCCCTCTATATCGCAGTAGCTGCAAAATTCGTCACCTGTCATCGACAGTGCTGCCATCTTGACGGGTCTAAACCTTAGTGCTACCAACTTAACCTAACTAGCGCGAGGTAAACAAAGCCACGTGCAGCTGTCATCCGCCATCTTTGAGCACAGTGCTGCCCTCTTTAGCTACTTACCTTTGAAATGTGGTGGCGGATA
The DNA here is from genome assembly GCF_040414725.1 of Anabrus simplex. Classification (NCBI taxonomy): domain Eukaryota; kingdom Metazoa; phylum Arthropoda; class Insecta; order Orthoptera; family Tettigoniidae; genus Anabrus; species Anabrus simplex. The sequence continues at coordinate 1,160,782,520 of NC_090266.1, forward strand.
ATTTGAAAAATGCTTTTTGACAGCAGCCATCTTGCATCGCAAACCTCAGTGCTGCCCTCTTTAGCTAGATACCTGTGGTAGCAGACAATTCCACGTGACAGCAGCCATCTTTAATCAAGAGAGCACCGTGCTGCCCTCTATGTGGTGACGGCAAATTCCACGTGCTCTTGTTTGGAAACAAACTCACGTGCTTTTTTTTGACAGCTACCATCCACCATCTTTAATCAACAGAGCACAGTGCTGTACTCTTTAGCTAGATACCTTTGAAATGTGGTGGCGGCAATTTGAAAAATTCTATGTGCTCTTGTTGGGAAACAAAGCCACGTGCTTTTTTGACAGCTGTCATCCGCCATCTTTAATCAATAGAGCACTGTGCTGCTATCATGCGGGCAATTTCGTTAGCTGTCATCCGCCATCTTTAATCCAGAGAGAACAGTGCTGCACTCTATGTGGTGGCGGTAAATTCTATGTGCTCTTGTTTGGAAACAAATTCACGTGCTATTTTCTGACAGCTGTCATCCGCCATCTTTAATCCAGAGAGAACAGTGCTGCCCTCTATGTGGTGGCGGTAAATTCCACGTGCTCTTGTTTGAAAACATACTCACGTGCTTTTTTGACAGCTGTCATCCGCCATCTTTAATCCAGAGAGAACAGTGCTGCACTCTATGTGGTGGCGGTAAATTCCATGTGCTTTACAAACCTATGTGCTTTTCTGTCATCCACCATCTTTAATCTAGAGAGAACAGTGCTGCACTCTATGTGGTGGTGGCAAATTCTACGTGCTCTTATTTGGAAACAAATTCTACTCGCTCTTCAGCTGTCATCTACCATCTTTAATCAAGAGAGCACCGTGCTGCCCTCTTTGTGGTGGCGGATAATTTGAAAAAATTCTTTTCGACAAGCAGCCATCTTTAATCCAGAGAGAACAGTGCTGCCCTCTTTAGCTACTTACCTTTGAGGCGGTTAATTTGAAAAATTCTTTTCGACAAGCTGCCATCTTTAATCCAGAGAGAACAGTGCTGCCCTCTTTAGCTACTTACCTTTGAGGCGGTTAATTTGAAAAATTCTAGCTGCCATCTTTAATGAAAAGGGCATCGTGGTGCTATCTTGCGGGTAATATTTTACGTCACAGCTGTCATCCACCATCTTGCATTGCTAACCTTAGTGCTGCCCTCTTTAGCTACTTACCTTTGACAAGCTGTCACCCGCCATATTGCATCGCAAACCTCAGTGCTGCACTCTATGTGGTGGCGGATAACTTGAAAAAATCTTTTTGACAAGCAGCCATCTTTAATCAACAGAGCACCGTGCTGACATCTTTAGTTACCACCATCTTACATCGCTTACCTCGCTGCTGCACTCTATGTGGTGGCGGTTAATTCGAACAAGTTTAATCACGCATCGGGTAAGCTAGAGTAAGCACGTGCTGTTGTGATGACATCATCATACATGTTTAGACTTGTCCGTTTTCTTAAGAGTAAGTCGATGTAAAGGAATGTGGTAGCGGTAAATTCGAACGAGTTTAAACATGCATCGGGAAAGCTAGAGTAAGCAAGTGCTGTTGTGATGACGTCATTGTGCATGTTTAGACCTGATCGTTTTCTTAAGAGTAAGTCGGTGTAAAGCAATGCAATAAGTACAACATTTTTTGAATGCGATCAAATATTTATTTACAAATGTACTACAACAGTGTTCGTTTTTGCTGCTGACAAGGTTGGTGTGCTTCTTAACAACGTATGCTTCCGAAATGCCTCCTGCAACATTCAAATTAAACAAAGCATTTAGAAATATATTATACTAAGTATGTTATGCTTTACAGAGAAGATCATGTACTTCTTACCTTGCTGTTATTCCTTTTCGGAATCATCATCATCATCATGAAGTACTAGAGAAAGTTCATTCATACACTGTGTACAGTGTTCAATCCTCGGATTTGGTCCATCCCAATCATCATCACCATTTTCTCCTCGATGCTTGTAATGTCGCTCACAAGTTCTGCATAAAGCTACTTCGATTGACATTTTACTGTGTAGAGGAAGGATGTCCCAAAAATTATGTACGTAAGAGGCAGCGTACGTATATAAAAATCCTGGTGGTAAGTATTGAATAAGATGTTTCGGCATCGATGATCTACGTTTATAGAACATCTTAATAGCCTCACTCACTCGTGAAACATAAATAAGATGTTGCGTATGAGCATGCAAACAGCATGCACATTTACAGTTTTGTTCCATAGCGTACGATGTCGAAGCACACACTAATGAAAATGATAAAGATCTATTCTTATTTATAGTCTCGTAACAATATTCGTTAGCGGATGGTAAGTAACATCACTCATATGAATAATAAGACAATAGGCTGCTGTGTTAGCAGGAATGTTTTCAGATGTTTCAAATTCTAAACGAATATCAACTGGAGATTCTTTTATAGATTCTTCATGATAAGAGCAGTCTATAACTACAATCGGTGCTTTATTTTTAAATTCTTGAGGTGTAAATAGCGGACGATCTTCTTTCTGATAATACGATGATTGAAATTTACAAAACATGTCATAGAGCATCCCAAACTTATTTTTCTCAAAGTTAATGTCGATGTTTTCGTAGGGATACGTAATTCCATTGAGATATAGTCTAACGTGTCTTAATTTGCAGTGATCAAACAGTGAGCTATCTTTTTCGTGATTGAATTTACGATTAGTTTGAAATCCAAAAATAATGTACAAGGGCTTCTCAGTAAAACGTGATGTTTTAACTGCCCAGCTATGCTTGTTTGTAGGTGGTAACACAGGATATTCATGCAGCTCCCAACTTCTAAAACGTATAGGTAATGGTGTATCATTTTCTACAATCTTGAGCAATCGAAGTTTTTCACGATCAGATAAGGTTACATGTGGGATCCGCCACAGTATACGATGCAGTGTTATTTTCGATTCTACAGGTGTTTCTACTGCTTTAAGAGAATTGTAATCACTTCGATCACGGATTAGAATAAGCTCTTGTTTTACGTTGATTATAATACGTGTAAAGTCTTCTGCGAATCCAAAAATATGTTTCAGTGATAACATACCCGTAAAAGTTCCATCCTCATTAATCATCCAGTTGTTAGTAGATTTTGGACACCATCCAGCCATCCGCAAAAGATTACTTTCTTCATCACAGAAAGAAGGGTAGAGTTTCATTGCGCTTGTAATACCAACATTCTTCGTTCGATCTATTTCAACATTATTTACTTCATATCGCGCTTCAGAAAAGAGAAAAGCTAGAGCATGGTTGTTTAGTTGTGAAGTGCTTGGTCCACTTCCATCAGACTTTTCTAATCGTCCTTCAATATAGAGGTAGCTTTCGTGTGGTAAGGTGTAAACATCTTGTTGATTAATAATAAAATGAATTTCATCATTGTTATTTAATCCAAACGTAAAAGGTTGATAAGAATGAAGCTCACTTCGTACTACACCTTCACGACTTTCTACTGTATTCGTAATGTCTAGCATTTCTTCCATTCTGTTGTAGTAGTGTATATCCTAAATCTTGGAGTATCTGCTTATGGGTATCTGTTAACTCGATGAGTCTCTGCACACATGTAGTATGCCTTCGGAATGTACACCGTGTTTTATAGATGGTTTTCATACTGGTTTAAGATGTAGTTTGTAAGCTACGTACGCGTGCTGATCTAAATGAATAAGCTGATTATGTTTATTTACAAGTCTAAGAGTAATGTTGCTAATGTGTTTTACAGACACAGGATGATAAAGAACTACTGCTGGTTTCTCACAAATAGTATATCCACGTTCCTCTATAACAATAAAGTCGTGCAGGACGTGCGAAGGTTGTAGATTACTATTCAAGTCTGTAATAATATTACAAGTAATGTTCACATTATAATCATCGAAGAGTTTTATAGGTTGATCAGACTCGTAACGTACGTTCGGTAGGAGCTCCCTCGATGAAAATCCAAGCAGTGGACCAATCGAATCAGGTTGTGATTTGAAGTCAATCTTAAATGATGATTCAATAACACATTTGTGCGTAATGTTGCTTATAGTGATTGAGAACTTGTAATTATGATTACTAAAACTATCTTCCCCAAACTGATCAATTAACGTACTTTCAATATAGTCGTGAATATCATCTACTGTATAACTACCTGAGGGTAGTGTTAGCACATACTCATCGTAATAGAACTTGTTTAAACCATCACGCACATTATAGATTTTATTGTAGCTTTCAAACGATACTAGTCCAAGACTATGCGGCTGATAACCAAGTTCGATTGGCGGATTAAAATAGATGGTTGTTTCAGGTCCTTCTCCACGTACAGCAAACGTTCTTTCACTGTTCGTCATCACGTAGACACTAATACACTTTCTCTACTGTCTGGGTTTGATATAAGAACATAAGACATAATCGTCCGCACATGCGTGTATTAAAGTTTTGCACACGGTTTTTATTGTAAACAATGTCTGCACTGCTTCCGAAATAACGTATGAGCTCAAAAGGAGGAGGTAAATCTCCATAGCTATCAAAATACCATACTTTAGATTTACGTTTTACATAAGCAACGTAATGAGTTCCAGGTCCACGACTGTCGTCCAAGTTAATTACGGCACTTTCACGTTCACGTGGACGTGCTGGTAGTTGATCACGCATATACACTCCTCGAAAATAATGAATTCCTAGTTGTTTAGCAAACGTAAAAACTTCATCATGCGTTAGAGCTCGATATGGCAGTGCATTCAGTAGACGTTTTTTGGAGAAATGTAGATACCAAGCCCTTTCTTGTATGGCGCTAGCTTCATGTTCACACCTTTGCCTCGTAACGCAATTGCCTCCATCGTCTTGTTATGACGTTCACTCTCTTTCAACTGTTGTTTCGCTTCTTCTACAGCTTTGACAGTTCTCGCTACAGCACTAGCACCACCTAGCAATGACCCTAAAGCTGCTAAGCCAGCAAACAGCGCAGGAAGAAATCCTCCTCGTTTTGGTACAGGAATAATTCGCGCACGTTTACTAAATATTGCTCTGCACTTTGGAGAAATTCTCGCTCTTGCTGCGCGTAACGCCTTAGTAATAGCTACACGAGGATTGTATTCCCCTCGAATAGCTTTTTGCGCAGCCTTTATAACATCTTTCCATCCAACAGTTTTTACTTTCTTCTTCTTCTTCATGTCGTTTGGATATCGTTGTTTCACCATGCTGGACACGACTTTACTAGTCAAGAGCAAATCATAAACTAACCGTTGCCTCTTGTTTCGTTTAATATATATATATATATATTACTATTACGTACTTTATGATTCAGTTATCATGAAGATTATAAAGCAGCAAGACACGCTACCTGTTACCGACATTGTACCACATCTCTTACCTAGTTCTAGTACAACTACAAGAAAACGTCATGGAACGTTGTTTCCTTTTACTGTGCGATGTATTATATCAGGTCCGTCGGGATGCGGTAAAACAAATCTTTTACTCACACTTATTACTTCTGTAAATGGTATACGATTCGAGAATATTTACGTTTTCGCAAAGTCACTCTATCAGCCGCTATATACTATTCTACAAACTGTAATGCACGATCTAGTTAAAGATGGAATAAGATATTTTAAATTTAATTCACATGAGCAAGTACCATCACCAGACGATGTGCTTCCTAATTCTCTAATGATCTTTGATGATGTCGCAACAGAACAGCAAAACGTTATTCGTGCATTCTTTAGTATGGGTCGACATAAATATGTTGATTGCATCTATTTGTGCCAAACCTATTCTCGTGTGCCCAAGCAGTTGATACGCGACAACGCAAATGTTATTGTGCTTTTTCGGCAAGATGAGCGCAACATGCGACATGTGTATAACGATCATGTTAACACTGATATGACATTCGATGACTTTAAACGTATGTGTGCTAAATGTTGGTCATTACACCGTTACAGCTTTTTAGTTATTGATAAAGAAAGTGATGTACAGCATGGACGATATCGCATGGGTTTCGATCATTTTATATGCATTAACACAGAATTACAGTAACTACTTGATTAAAAACCACCATCATGTTAACATCTAGCAAGGAGATCACAAAACATATCATCCAAGCTCGAAACAATATTCGACGGAAATTTAAAGAGCTTAAAAGTATTCAAGCAGACACGGATTTATTTTTAAAAACACAACTAAGTACACCACTCAAAGAAATTTTTAATTCTACTTCATTACCGCAGTCTACTTCAAGTTTTGCTTCTATGCAAACATCATATCATAAAGAGAAGCATGAAGAAGAAAAGCATGAAGAAGATACGGAAGAGAAGAAGCAGGATGTAGATCAAGAAGAGGAAGATAAGGAAGAAGAAGAAGAAGGACTTAATGATGCATCACCATCTAAGCGTGTTGAGTTTTTAACTACAGATGTTATTGCAGAAACACCTACTACATCGACGCAAAATCTACCATCTTTGTCTGAGGTTATGATTACACCAGAATATCGCAATCAGTTTAGAACTTTTATTCAAGATACCTATGGATCTCTCTTTGCACCTTATATAGAAAAACTTTTTACAGGACAAACTGACACTACCTATGGTATTCGCTACGAAGATGAGTGTTTCCGGATAGGAAATTCAAATGTTAAGATTAATAGCAACAAACTCATTGTAAAAGGTGTTACCTATAAACCTACGAAAGGACTCTTAGAACTTCTTTTCTCACGAATACCTGACAAGGATATAATTTTACAAGATGATCTTAAAAAGTATAAAGCAATACTTTTTGCTACCGATGCAACACGACGTAATTACAAGAGAACAGAAGCTGTAAATGCGAATAAGAGTTACAAGTATCGTGAGTTTATTTCTAAGCTGTTTCCGACTGCACGTAGTCTAGACGTTATCTACAAGCCTTTGTTGCCGTATGTGGATGTAAGATACTGGAATGACCCAAACTTACTCGTTGAACGATTACAACTTTTAAGAGCATCGCAAGAGGCTGGTCACACTGGTCACGGATCAGAAATTCTAGAAATAGAAAGAGAACTACGTTATGCCGGTATTATTTTATAATGGCTTGTCAAGAGAAAATCTCACCTGTAAAGGTAAACATCGCACATGAGTTACATAAACCAGCACGTCGCACCTACTGTTGCAGACGCGTTATTACACGAGGAAAAGATGATCTCTGGCAAGCAGACTTAGTAGAAATGATTCCATATGCTTCTAGTAATAAGGGCTATAAGTATCTACTTACTGTTATCGATGTGTACTCAAAGTTTGCTTTTGCACAACCCGTGCGTTCTAAAACAGCAGCTCAAGTTAAAGAAGCATTTAAACATATTGTTGAAGAATCGAAACGCTGCCCAAGGCTTCTTCAAACTGATCAAGGTAAAGAGTTTTACAACAAGGATTTTTCTTCTTACCTCAAGTTACTTGGCATTCAACACTACTCTACGTTCAGTAATCTCAAGGCAAGTGTTGTAGAACGCTTTAATCGTACACTCAAAACAATGATGTGGCGAGAATTTACAGCGCAAGGTTCATATCGTTGGATTGATCTGCTACCTAGACTTTTATCTACCTACAACGATACACCTCATCGCACTATCGGAACAAAGCCACGTCTTGTTACAAAGAATACACCTCGTCTAGATGCTATTCATCTTGTAATCAAAACAGCTGATCCACGTCGCTATCGCTTTAAAGAAGGTGATTTCGTTCGCATCAGCAAACACAAGTCTATCTTTGCAAAAGGATACACACCTAACTGGAGCACTGAAATTTTTCAAATCAGAAGTGTTAAGCTTACTAATCCAGTTACGTATTTACTTCGCGATCTCAGAGGACAGCCTATTGTAGGAGGATTCTACATCGAAGAACTGCAGAAAAAAAAATATCCTGATCACTATTTAGTTGAACGTGTTATTCGACGTCGTGGTAATAAACTGTATGTTAAATGGCTTGGTTTTAATAACAGCTTTAATTCATGGATTAATAAAGAGGATGTACTTTAAATCTTATGTGTGTTTTCTTTTAATCCTCTACGTTTCCTTTCTTCTAAGTCACTAGGACATGCTGTAGGATTAAACAACACCTGTAATATGTTTTGACAATTCATATTTATTTTAGACTATATACATACATTTTTATCCTTTGTTCATGTTACGGTCTTTGTCACTCAGTTTTTCGTTTTATTGCACCAACAACGACAAGTGCTGCTATATTCTTCTGAGCAGCTAAAGCACTAGGTAATAACACATACACACACACACACACAGCATAACTTTACGAAGCAGATTTTAACAGCTACACTCTATGCAGGCAGCATGTAACTACGTATCAGGCGAACGTGTTCTAGGGCCGCAGGGGAGATGAAGCACGAAGAAAAGAAGATCAATCACTCTATTGATGAGTCCACGCCCAACATGCTTCCTCATCTTTCTCCCAGCACGTTTCTTCACCTTTTCCTTGTTTACTCTCTCCACAGCCATGATAAGTGTTTATAAGCGAAGACAACTCGTTAGTTTCAGGTCCGTGATACAGTTTAATTAGTTGACATGTACGGCACTGTCTCACAGAAGGTCTTCTAGCTAAACTCACGTGTTCATGATGTAAACTACACGTTTGAAGCTCTGACAAAACAGGATCTTGAGTCCACTCACGAGGCACCTTATCCCAAATCTTCTTTACAGCATTCGCAGCTACATTGACCAAAAATGCCTTTGGTAATGCATTTAACTCTTCTTCAGTAAAAGTGTTTAGTTTCTTTTTGCATGCATAAAACTTTACGATCGCCTTTTCAACTGCGTTACACTTAGTATCTGTTAGAAATGACATGATGTCTTTACTCTACAAATGTTTCTTTTACACTAAGGTTATTTCGACACTGCACTTTACATATGTTGTTCACTTCCCGACATGCACTGCGACACAACCAATCAAAGAGCATGCATACATGTTGTAAAGACTGTTTAGTTGTTTCTCTACTATGCTCTTTCGGAAGAGTTTTAAATGATGGGCACCCCAATTCATGCATGTCGATAACTTCACATGATGATGGTAGAAAATCACGCAACCATTCTTTCTTTTCACAACCCTTTAAAAGAACAAGATCTGCTCTTGACAAATGTGCATTCATCATTAAAGGTAGAAAACGATAAGGTATTCCTTTTTCTTCCCACTTCAAACCTAAATTGTTTTCAATCCACTGAGTCTGCTTTTTATCTTCATCTGTTTGCAAACAGTAAGGGAACGGTGGACTAAATACTAAACTAACAAGTTTTGGTGCCCACAACACACAGCAATCTAACACAGCCACCTCTTTAAACACAAACTTGTTTCCGTTTACTTTAAAGCCTTGCACATCAACTATTAATGTTTTCGTCATGTTTGCACTCCACACTCTATCACTGTTTCCCGAAGACTAAAGCTTTTAGTCAACGAACGGGTTTAAACATGCATGATAACGTCATCACTGCAGCACGTGCTTACTCTAGCTTACCCGATGCGTGATTAAACTTGTTCGAATTAACCGCCACCACATAGAGTGCAGCAGCGAGGTAAGCGATGTAAGATGGTGGTAGCTAAAGATGTCAGCACGGTGCTCTGTTGATTAAAGATGGCTGCTTGTCAAAAAGATTTTTTCAAGTTATCCGCCACCACATAGAGTGCAGCACTGAGGTTTGCGATGCAATATGGCGGGTGACAGCTTGTCAAAGGTAAGTAGCTAAAGAGGGCAGCACTAAGGTTAGCAATGCAAGATGGTGGATGACAGCTGTGACGTAAAATATTACCCGCAAGATAGCACCACGATGCCCTTTTCATTAAAGATGGCAGCTAGAATTTTTCAAATTAACCGCCTCAAAGGTAAGTAGCTAAAGAGGGCAGCACTGTTCTCTCTGGATTAAAGATGGCAGCTTGTCGAAAAGAATTTTTCAAATTAACCGCCTCAAAGGTAAGTAGCTAAAGAGGGCAGCACTGTTCTCTCTGGATTAAAGATGGCTGCTTGTCGAAAAGAATTTTTTCAAATTATCCGCCACCACAAAGAGGGCAGCACGGTGCTCTCTTGATTAAAGATGGTAGATGACAGCTGAAGAGCGAGTAGAATTTGTTTCCAAATAAGAGCACGTAGAATTTGCCACCACCACATAGAGTGCAGCACTGTTCTCTCTAGATTAAAGATGGTGGATGACAGAAAAGCGCATAGGTTTGTAAAGCACGTAGAATTTACCGCCACCGCATAGAGTGCAGCACTGTTCTCTCTAGATTAAAGATGGTGGATGACAGAAAAGCGCATAGGTTTGTAAAGCACGTGGAATTTGCCGCCACCACATAGAGTGCAGCACTGTTCTCTCTAGATTAAAGATGGCGGATGACAGCTGTCAGAAAAGCACATAGGTTTGTAAAGCACATGGAATTTACCGCCACCACATAGAGTGCAGCACTGTTCTCTCTGGATTAAAGATGGCGGATGACAGCTGTCAAAAAAGCACGTGAGTATGTTTTCAAACAAGAGCACGTGGAATTTACCGCCACCACATAGAGGGCAGCACTGTTCTCTCTGGATTAAAGATGGCGGATGACAGCTGTCAGAAAATAGCACGTGAATTTGTTTCCAAACAAGAGCACATAGAATTTACCGCCACCACATAGAGTGCAGCACTGTTCTCTCTGGATTAAAGATGGCGGATGACAGCTAACGAAATTGCCCGCATGATAGCAGCACAGTGCTCTATTGATTAAAGATGGCGGATGACAGCTGTCAAAAAAGCACGTGGCTTTGTTTCCCAACAAGAGCACATAGAATTTTTCAAATTGCCGCCACCACATTTCAAAGGTATCTAGCTAAAGAGTACAGCACTGTGCTCTGTTGATTAAAGATGGTGGATGGTAGCTGTCAAAAAAAAGCACGTGAGTTTGTTTCCAAACAAGAGCACGTGGAATTTGCCGTCACCACATAGAGGGCAGCACGGTGCTCTCTTGATTAAAGATGGCTGCTGTCACGTGGAATTGTCTGCTACCACAGGTATCTAGCTAAAGAGGGCAGCACTGAGGTTTGCGATGCAAGATGGCTGCTGTCAAAAAGCATTTTTCAAATTATCCGCCACCACATTTCAAAGGTAAGTAGCTAAAGAGGGCAGCACTGTGCTCAAAGATGGCGGATGACAGCTGCACGTGGCTTTGTTTACCTCGCGCTAGTTAGGTTAAGTTGGTAGCACTAAGGTTTAGACCCGTCAAGATGGCAGCACTGTCGATGACAGGTGACGAATTTTGCAGCTACTGCGATATAGAGGGCAGCACAGTGCTTTGTGGTTTAAAGATGGCGGATGACAGCTGTCAAAACAGCACGTAGCTGTCAAAAAGCACGTGGCTTTGTTTACCTCGCGCTAGTGAGGTTAAGTTGGTACCACTAAGGTTTAGGTCCATCAAGATAGCAGTACTGAGGTTTGCGATGCGTTGTTGTCTGTCAAAAAGCACGTGGCTTTGTTTACAAATCTGTCAAAAAGCACGTGGCTGTCAAAAAACACGTGGCTTTGTTTACCTCATGCTAGTTAGGTTAAGTTGGCACTACTGGGGTTTAGGCCCGTCAAGATGGTAGTACTGAGGTTTGCGATGCGTTGTTGTCGATGACAGCTGTCAAAAAGCACGTGGCTTTGTTTACAAATCTGTCAAAAAGCACGTGGCTGTCAAAAAGCACGTGGCTTTGTTTACCTCGCGCTTGTGAGGTTAAGTTGGCACTACTGAGGTTTAGGCCCGTCAAGATGGCAGTACTGAGGTTAGCGGTGCGTTGTTGTCTGTCAAAAAGCACGTGGCTTTGTTTATCTCGCGCTAGTTAGGTTAAGTTGGCAGCACTGGAAGAGGCCTCTGGCTGAGGTGGAGGAGGCCACTGGGAGGCCACTGGCTGAGGAGGAGGAGGAGGTGGCCACTGGGAGGCCACTGGCTGAGGAGGAGGAGGAGGCCACTGGCTGAGGAGGAGGCCTCTTCCGAGAGCCGGAGGAGGAGGAGGCCGCCGAACCATCCAATTATACTACTTTACTTATCTATGGAGAAGGTAGACAGAATGCAAACCAGGCCCAGCGCCTGTACCGAGAACGCTATCCGGATAGACGACAACCGATGGGCATGACATTTCGAAGTGTGGAAAGACGCCTGCGGGATACTTCATCCCTGGGAAGGACACGGCCTGTTCGAGATCATCCCGTGACGTCTGTTGACATTGAAGAGGTCGTGTTTGACGCTATCCGGCGTAACCCTCATACTAGCACACAGGCCATTGCACAGTAGACGAACATCAGCCGAGCGTCTGTTATGTGGATACTGCATA